>NC_133670.1:25736966-26336966 GCF_048934315.1 Petromyzon marinus | reverse complement strand
TAAAGGTGTTTGGGTTAGATCGCGTTATTTATAAATGTGTCGTAACCCTCCACCACCCGACACGGCCAAACAGTAAAAAATGTGTCACGTGTACAAAGGATAAATAGTTCACTACTTTAGCCCACCGGTGTGTTGAAGAGTGAATCAACATCATTGAAAATTTGAGTACGACGTCTCGCTGGTAATTACATCCAGCATCATCGGGCAATTCGCCAGAATGGTAAAGCCCTCACTTGCTCCCGGTCTTAAATAGAGCAGCAGGGTGACGTCATCATTTAACTCATTCAGGTGCAGTGATTTGAGGCAGGGGGGGGGGGTATTGTAATTATATAATCGATTGGTAATCAGTCATTGGTTATGATTAGTAATTAGTTGTAGATTAGTAATTAGTTGTAATGTATGTTATTGTAATTATATGCTACGTTATTAATCCGTTAATTAGTATGTGTTTCCACTATAAGGAATTGTAGTATGTATTATTTAATAATACGCTTCCAAGCCGCACTAAGCCTGTAGCTGTCAGAGCGATTAAAGTTATTTCTATTTCTCTCAATTTCAATGGATCATCTAATTAGTCTTTGCCAGTAATAATTAGTTTCACACAACATTTCAACGTTATCAAAATCAATTGAGTGTCCTAACTGACGAATTAGCCCGTGTTTTGCATAAGCAAAACATTACAGTAAGATTTGGCACATTACACAAAATTCAAGACCTAGTATCTTGCACTAAAGACGAATTACCTAAATTATGAACAGAAGGTGTATATCGGATTAACTGTTTATGTGGCAGATGTTATATTGGACAGACGGGACGTAACATCAGCATAAGACTAAAAGAACACCAAATAAATATTAAATTATCTCAAACACAACTGTCGGCAGTGGCAGAACATGCTTGTCAACAATTTAATAAATATGAAATTATGACCGGGAGCAATTGAGGGCTTTACCATTCTGGCGAATTGCCCGATGATGCTGGATGTAATTACCAGCGAAACGTCGTATTCAAATTTTAAATGATGTTGATTCACTCTTCAACACGTCGGTGGGCTAAAGTAGTGAACTATTTGTCCTTTAAAAACGTGACACATGTTTTACTGTTTGGCCGTGTCGTGTGGTGGAGGGTTACGACACATTTATAAATAACGCGATCTAACCCAAAACTCTTTATTATGAATAATGTTGGTCGCGAAAGTCTACGTGTTAAACTGAATCATACATATATATATCTCGCGCACAATTCGACGCTAATGTGATTCGAGCATTATCGATGAGTCAATCGGTAGTCAACCTGCAGCGAACTTCAGCGACGCGACATCCGGGCGTAAAGGAAGCGCCTCTCCACCCACTCTGCCCACCCCCCCTTAACCCGCACCTCCCACCGCGAGTCCATAACTCTTCCTCTCACCACAAACACAATCACCCGCTGTCGCTCCGTTCCTCTGGCCCGAAGTAATCCATCAGTAATCATTCATCATCATCGCATAAACAGTGGCGCCCATGAGAGGCAAGGCCATGCGCATTGGCCGCGCGCTGTACGAGGCTCGCTCGGATTGAGACAAAGTGCCGGGAGGGTCGCTCAACACCCACGTGAGGCTGCTACTGTGGCTTTACAGCTCCACGTCGTGTTCCAATTGTCCTGCAGCTACTGTTGCGCAAGTTAATGGGTCTCTGTGTTAGTATGTGTGTCTATGTGTGAGTATGTGTGCCTCTGTTAGTATGGGTGTCCTTGTGTTAGTGTCTCTGTGTTAGTATGTGTGCCTCTGTGTGAGTATGTGTGTATATCTGTTTCTATGTGAATCTATGGGTGTCTGTGTTAGTCTATGTGTCTTTGTCTTTGTATGAGTATATTTGTTTTTGAGCTAGTATGTGGTCCGTGTGAAACTATGGGTCTCTCTGTTAGTTTATGTGTCTCTGTATGAGTATATTGGTTTCTGCGAGAGTGTAAAGGTCTCATTGGTGAATATATGGGTCTTCATGTGAACCAATGGGTCTCTGAGTTAGTCGATGGATGTCTATATGAGAAGGTGCTGATGGTGAAGCCACTGCTAGTGCATTATCGCTGTGCTGAATGCAACATTTGAACGTGGTCTTGAATCGAACTCAGGAGACCGGGTCTTCAGTGCCGTGCGCGAACCACCGCGCCACCGCTATCGTGAGGTGACTCGAACAGGCGAAGAAATGTAGATACTAAATAAATAAATAATGCCTCCCTATTCTCATTAGCGGCGGCGGGGAGCGCCTCGAGTGACGCGCGCAGGCGCTGGAGGCGGCGACATTCAGCAGGGAGACGCTTTGTCGAGTCCAGCTTTTCTCATTCCACTTGCGAAGCCAGAAAAAAAAAAACGAAAAACACAACTCAAGGGCTCTCCTTCGCCGTCTCCGAGACGCATGGAAGGGCGCTTCTTCTGAACTAGGCACGGATTTGAATGTTAATGAAACAAATAATGCCCATTGCTTCCCTCCTCTCCACCCTCCCACCATCCTCCCACCATCATCAACAGCTTCCCCCACCCTCATCTTGTCTGACAGCCCCTCCAACATCGAGGAGAAAGGGCTAATTAATGGCAGCGACGCCGAGTGAAGGAGGAGGCGCGCTTGGAGTGGTCCCGCAGCTTTGTGAGTTTGTGGTTCTGGCCGAGAGGTGCGGGGTGGTGGTTCTGGCGTGAGAGGCGCCCGTCCTCCCGCGAGGGGACCACGCGGGGACCACCCGGAGCAAGCACAATGCAAAGACAATGGACTGCTGGGGCAAGTGCTGTTAGCGAGCACGCTTGAAAGCCGGCACGGTACACGAAGAGGCCTTTGCCTCCCCGGGGACGATGTTTACTACACACCGCCCCAGGTACTCATTTGAGGATGAGTCGACATACGGGAGGCCCAGGACCGGTTCAGATAATCGTCACTGATGTTGGCCGTGAGCGGGAATCGAACTCGGGTCGCCGGGTTCATAGCGCCGCGCCCTAACTGCCGCACCTCCGATTGCCTACGTCGGTTGCGAACGAAGTTCGACATCCATACATGGACTCATACTGGCGCCGCACGCGAGGCCGCGCGAGGGCTCATTCCCAGAAGCGACTCCCCAGTTACGCGGCGCTCATTCACGGTGACGTGACCCCGAGACCCGCGACCCCGTGACCGCAACAACAACAAAAACAGAAGCCTCCATTCCCCTCTAAGTGACGTCACGACGGCACTTGTGCCCTGCTAGGTGCACTTTACAGCGTGACCACGACTCATGGCGTATATTCCCACTCTGCCGTAACTACCTCGCACTCACCGGCGTGGAGAAGTCAAAGAACACCCACAACTCGCACTGCGTGTGGAGGCTGTCCTCCAGCAGTGGATTGACAAAGCATTTGAATGTTTTAATGCGTGACGGAAATGGGGATTGGCTAGCAACGAGTGGCTGGCACTCACGATGTGATGGTGTTCCCATGGTGATGTGGTGATGTACTCGTGGTGAAGTGGTGGTGTTCCCATGGTCATGTGGTGATGTACTCGTGGTGAAGTGGTGGTGTTCCCGTGGTGATGTGGTGGTGTACTCGTGGTGATGTGGTAGTGGTCGCGTGATAATGTGGTGGTGTTCCCGTGGTGATGTGATGGTGTTTCCGTGACGATGTGATGGTGTTTCCGTGACGATGTGATGGTGTTTCCGTGACGATGTGATGGTGTTCCCGTGATGATGTAATGGTGTTCCCGTGATGATGTGGTGGTGTTCGGGTGGTGATGTGATGGTGTTAATGTGCGTTCTATGCATCATGTCACTGTCGGACAGCACGGGGTGCTGGATGCATCTCTGACATGAGCATTCCGACCATAACAATTGATGTCGATTAAAGGCCTCTCTCTTGCTCCCTCTCTCTTTATTTTCTTCTTGTTTCTCTACCCGTTCCTCCCTCTCCCTCTCTCTCTCTCTGGAGATTGCAATGCCGCGTAATCTGAGAGATTCCTCTCTCGATAAAGGTTATCTTGTGCCTCGCGCCATTTAGAGGAAATCACCACAACGATATTATCACAGAGTAATAATAATAATCTTGCTGCTCCAATCGCCTAGGGTCTTTTGTTCGGAGTACCCAGGAGTCCCCCGGCTTGTAAACGAGTGCTACACAATAAACACTCGGGCTGGAGCGGTGGTGCAGCGGTGAGCACACTGCCATTTGAACCCGGCTGCCTGACGTCGATTCCGTGGTGCCCACGGCTAAAATCAGTGGTGAGTGGCATCCGTCTGCGCCGTTCTCCGTGCAAATGGAATCGAACTCAGGTCGCCAAGTTCATAGCGCGGTGCGTCAAGCACTGCGCCACCCCTCCCTCTCGCGGGCCATGACATCAGCGCGCGACAATGCTCAGCGTTGAGTTTGCAGGCGCAAGGGATGTAGGGAGGGGACTCGCTTGACATTTTAAACGTTTTATCTCAGCTGCTGACAGATAAACGCTCTAAACCCCGCTCCACGAGATGCAATCACGGCATAAATCAAGAGTGCGCCTCGCAGAGAGCAGGCCACGCACGACTAACCACGCTTGACTAACCAGACGTAACTAACCACGCGTGACTAACCACGTGTGACTAACCAGACGTGACTAACCACGCGTGACTAACCACACGCGACTAACCACGCGTGACTAACCACACGTGACTAACCAGACGGGACTAACCACACGCGACTAACCAGGCGGGACTAACCAGACGTAACTAACCACGCGTGACTAACCACGTGTGACTAACCACACGTGACTAACCAGACGTGACTAACCAGACGTGACTAACCACACGCGACTAACCAGACGTGACTAACCACACGTGACTAACCAGGCGGGACTAACCACACGTGACTAACCACACGCGACTAACCACACGTGACTAACCACACGTGACTAACCAGACGTGACTAACCAGACGTGACTAACCACACGTGACTAACCACACGCGACTAACCAGACGTGACTAACCACACGTGACTAACCACACGCGACTAACCACACGTGACTAACCACGCGTGACTAACCACACGCGACTAACCAGACGTGACTAACCACACGTGACTAACCAGACGGAACTAACCACACGTGACTAACCAGACGGGACTAACCACACGCGACTAACCAGGCGGGACTAACCACACGTGACTAACCACACGTGACTAACCACACGCGACTAACCAGACGTGACTAACCACACGTGACTAACCACACGCGACTAACCACACGTGACTAACCACACGTGACTAACCAGACGTGACTAACCACACGTGACTAACCAGACGGAACTAACCACACGTGACTAACCACACGTGACTAACCAGACGGAACTAACCACACGTGACTAACCAGGCGGGACTAACCACACGTGACTAACCACACGTGACTAACCAGACGGAACTAACCACACGTGACTAACCACACGTGACTAACCAGGCGGGACTAACCAGACGTGACTAACCAGGCGGGACTAACCAGACGTGACTAACCAGACGTGACTAACCACACGCGACTAACCACACGTGACTAACCAGACGGGACTAACCACACGCAACTAACCAGGCGGGACTAACCAGAAGTGACTAACCAGACGGGAATAACTGCGCGTGACTAACCACACGTGACTAACCAGACGGAACTAACCACACGTGACTAACCAGGCGGGACTAACCAGACGTGACTAACCAGGCGGGACTAACCAGACGTGACTAACCAGGCGGGACTAACCAGACGTGACTAACCAGACGTGACTAACCAGACGTGACTAACCACACGCGACTAACCAGGCGGGACTAACCACACGCGACTAACCACACGTGACTAACCACACGTGACTAACCACACGTGACTAACCAGACGGGACTAACCACACGCAACTAACCAGGCGGGACTAACCAGAAGTGACTAACCAGACGGGAATAACTGCGCGTGACTAACCACACGTGACTAACCAGACGGAACTAACCACACGTGACTAACCAGGCGGGACTAACCACACGCGACTAACCAGGCGGGACTAACCACACGTGACTAACCACACGTGACTAACCACACGTGACTAACCACACGTGACTAACCACACGTGACTAACCACACGTGACTAACCACACGTGACTAACCAGGCGGGACTAACCACACGCGACTAACCAGACGTGACTAACCACACGTCACTAACCAAATGGGAATAACCACACGTGACTAACCAGGCGGGACTAACCACACGCGACTAACCAGGCGGGACTAACCAGACGTCACTAACCAGACAGGAATAACTGCACGTGACTAACCACATGTGACTAACCAGACGGGAATAACCAGACGGGACTAACCACACACGACTAACCAGGCGGGACTAATCAGACGTGACTAACCAGACGGGAATAACTGCGTGTGACTAACCACACGTGACTAACCACACGTGACTAACCAGACGGGAATAACTGCGCGTGACTAACCACACGTGACTAACCAGACGGGAATAACCACGCGTGACTAACCAGGCGGGACTAACCAGACGGGACTAACCATACGTGACTAACCAGACGTGACTAACCACACGTGACTAACCAAATGGGAATAACCACGCGTGACTAACCACGCGCGAGTCTCCACGGCGAGCCGGGCCCCGCACTGCGCCGCCGTGGCCACGACCTCCGTCAGGGCTGCCGGCGAGGGCTGCGCGTTTCTGGAGCTCGCGCGGGCCCGGGTCCAGGCGATTGATATTCAGAATCAATAAACAGGCACCATGCCCACCATCACCACTCTCCCACATTTGTCTCTCAGCATACATTGTTTTTGAAAAGTATTGTTAACACATCCCACCCGCCACTCGGCATTCTGGGAGTGCATCTGCTCAGCAGTGCCGGTTCGTGCTGTGAGGATGCTGTGCGTCTATGACACAGTCCATGAAGAACACACCTCTTTTGTGTAAACATCAAACAATTCACACTCCGTTTCCAAATCCTCACGACAAAACGTCTCTCGTTGTGAGTCCGTGACCCCACCGGTTAGCACGGTTCACAGCGTACGGTGCGAACAAAGTTCGACATGCAGACATCCACTCCACGCGTGCGTTAACCGGAAGCAATTTCACGCAAGTTCTGGGTCGGTTTCATCTTCGCGAGGCTCATCAGCAGTGTCAGGCGTGTGAAACAAATACCACTGCTTTTCCAAACGTCATTGGCAGGTGTCCTCTCTCTACACCACGGGGTGATGCACTCCTTCGTCTCACGAGAACCCGGCAACGAGAGCACAATGGGGATGTAATTGAGGGAAGAATACAAATATTGTTTTGTTGAATGTCACGCGGAACACAGGTGCCTGGAGACGCGCCCCGGAGGGGGGGGGGGCGTTTCTGGGGTTCCACTCCTGGCTTCTGATCAGAGGGGCGCGCTCTCCGTGTCGCGCTGTCTTCATCTCGGCTATCGCGAACCGCATCGCGAACACTCTATTGATAACCCGCGGCTTTCATGTATGGTGGTAGTGGTGGCGGCCGCGGTTTCACGCAGAGACGTCATGGCTAAACATAGCAGTCGCCACAGCACGCGCGAGGCGGCCGGAAAGCACACAGGCACACGCACACACATACGCACACACACACACGCGCGCACTTCACTAGAGACCAAGATCCCCCGTATAGACGTTCATGGACTGTTGGGGCAATCGCTGTTAGCGATCACCTATGAAGGCTGTAAAAGCACACGAGGGAGACACATACACTTATATGCATGCAGAGGCATGCATACACACAACCTGAAACAACCAGCCACTTAGCACTAGCCCTGCCACTAACCATAACCAACCAGCCACTGACCCTCACTCTAACCCACTAGCCACTAGCCCTGCCGCTGACCCTGACCCTAACGCTGACCCTTAACCTCACCTCTGGCATTTCGCCCGTTTCCCTTGCCACGCTTTGTTCGCTTTCCACTAATGGAGCTGGCAGCGCTACCCCGCCCCTGCTCGCCCCCACCCCACGGTTTGACTCCGGGTCACGCCGCCAGGCTGCGCGCCACGCGGGGTGGCGGGCCGAGTTAATGGTTTACGATCGCGATGGCCGTGGCTGCAGCCGTCTCTTCGTCTGCTTCTCGGGATGACGGCTGTCCATTCGGGTAAACATCGTTGGGGGAAAATATCATACATACGAAGAGGTGGGTGACCAGCACCGCGCCCGGACGCCTTTGTCTCCCAAGTGGCGATGTTTACTAAACACCGCCCCAGGTACTCATTTGAGGCTGAGTCGACCTAGAGGAGGCCCGTGACCGGTTCAGATCATCGTTACGGGTGTTGGCCCGAGCACCTGGGCACGCAACCGTGCCACCGGTCCGAGGGCACGGTTTACTTCAGAGCGCAGTGATTGAGTTTTAAACAAAAATAAGCCACGCGTGTCAGACTCCAAATACAGGCGCAGTCACCATCAGGGAGATACTCTGAGAAAGCGGTGAATCATCGAACCTCCCACGTACTGATCGATGCGTTATCCTGAGTAATAATCGATAATAGTCGATGCTGATGATCATGATGATTCTGTGTGGCCAATGAAGAGCAACTCTTAGTGATTTAGCCATGCAGTCGCTTTGTCTGAGAGTTGGTGAGTTGCAGATACACCCACCGACTCACTCACCCACTCAGTCATCCACCCACACACTCACCCACCCACTGACTCACCCACTCACGAACCCACCCACTGACCTACCTATCCACTCACCCACTCTCTCATTCCCTTATTCACCCACCTACAGTCTTTAAATGTATATTTGGGACAGTGCTAAGGTCTACGGTGCACGGTTTGGTGTTCGTAGCGGCAGTCGTCACAGCAGAGAGAGAGAGAGTGGCGTATTCTCGACTTGTGCATCAGCTGGCCACCGCATCCATTTGTCCGCGAACCCAGAGCCGCTCTCCGGACTCGCGCCCCCTGGTGACCGCATGGACGACTCGCGCGGAAAATCACTCCGCGGTGACGGCGGATTTCGGGGTGATAGTCTACGATATGACTAATTACCTATTCATATTTTGTGACTCCAATACGATTTTGTCTATTTTGCACTCCTATCGTATTTGTATTGTTTGCTGTTGTAACTTGCTGACCCGCCCCTACTGGGCATCTGTGAAAAAGAGCTTTACAGCTCATCGGATTCCTCAAGCAGCCTAAATAAAGATTATGATTCTGATAAGGATTGACAATTATCATCGATAGTGAATAATGATGATTCCTGGTAATGATTATAATGTTTGATTATACTGATGACTAATGATGATTATGTTAATTGTAATATGTAATAATGAACTCGATTTTCTGTAGCGCAATTCGCACACAGCCTCAAAGCGCTTCATACCAAGCTGAAGTTACGGAGAAAGTTCGTCGTGAAAACAGGCGAGTGTTTAATTGACCCAGAAATTGAATTTCACAATTACGGAGCCTGGCTGAAAAAACCCTTTGTCTCCCATCGAACAACAACGTCAGTTTTCGACGATGGTGATCATTATTGATGAGGATTACTGGTTATAATGCATCATGATTAATGATGGTAACAGTGATAACAATAGTTGATGATGATGGAGACAGGATAATCCTGGCGACCCACTACCCCCTCGAGCGTTGTGCCGGCCTTTATAGGCGCTCGCTAATAGCGCTTGCCCCAAAAGTCTGTTGAGGCTATACGGAGATATACGTATTTGTTTATGTATTATGTGTATGTATTACTGAATGTGTGTACACCACGCCCGGCTGCCTTTGTCTCCCCAGTGATGATGTTTACAGATTGTACAAAGTACTGATTTTAG
Organism: Petromyzon marinus; assembly: GCF_048934315.1. Classification (NCBI taxonomy): domain Eukaryota; kingdom Metazoa; phylum Chordata; class Hyperoartia; order Petromyzontiformes; family Petromyzontidae; genus Petromyzon; species Petromyzon marinus. The sequence continues at coordinate 26,327,205 of NC_133670.1, read as the reverse complement.
GATGAGTTGACCTAGGGGAGGCCCAGGACCAGTTCAGATAATCGTCTTTGGGTTCGCAGCGGAGTTCGCTAACCACTTAACCACCGCTCCCGTACATGAAAAAAAGACAAAGATCCCCCGTATAGCCTTAAAAGACTGTTGGGGCAAGTGCTGTTAGCGAGCACCTATGAAGGGCGGAACGGCACACAAGGGGGTGGGTGGCCAGCAACCACGCCTGGCCGTCTTTGTCTTCCTAGTAGCGATTGTTTACGCACAGCACCAGGTACTCATTTGAGGCTGAGTCGACGTAGGGGAGGCCCAGGACCGGTTCAGATAATCGAACTCGTGTCGCCAGGTTTGTAGCGCAGCGCGCTAACCGATAAACTACCGCTTCCCATTCGCACAGACACATACGAGCCCCTGTAATAACTCTTTAAAATGCCAATGATGGTATGTAATGATTATTCTTGAGATAGGCCTGCACACCAAACCTCCGGCTTACATCTCGCCCCGAGCGTGAAGCCACCAATGTCCCAATAGTTAGGTGGCAACGTCACCAATGTTCCCCTAGTAAGCTAGCAATCGTATTCCTATTCTGTATGGCTTTTAAAATAAAAATCAGAAGGGCTACTATTTTGTGATTAATGTTGTAAGCAATTCCACGGCAAAATCCGGGGTGGTAGCTGAGTGTAGTCCGCTCGTTCCACCAGAATGCGCGCGTTGTATGGGGAAGTCATCAGTGATTCACGCCTCACGGTGCGCACCTGGCCGCATTCGTGGTGGAGTCCCTGATCGTTTGATGGGGTAATTATCACGCACACCTGCCCAGTGGTGGTGCTGCTGTTGTGGTTGTTGGGATGCGGTTGAGAGCGGTCTCCACTGCGGTCGGGGTAGCAGAGAAACCAGGATGGAGGGGGGGGGGCGCTGCTCCTTCGTCGGGTCTCGAGTCAGTGCCTCAGGTGGGGCTCCACATCCCGCGCCACGTGGGTGGCACTGGGGTCCTGCCCGAATCAGTCCGCAATGTTAGTGCAACTCAATGGATGTGTGTGTTAAACGTCTTTCGCACCGTATGTAACCAACCGTGATAAACAGACGTTTGAAATGACAATGCGTTGCTAGGACCCATGTCTAACAGAGATGATCCTTGCTTATAAACGTCTGGTAGTTCACTCGTATTGGCTTAAGCCCGACTCTGCTGATGAGATACCCGGTCACCTGAGTTCGATTACCGTTTACAGCTAACATCAGGTCCCTTGCTTTCCCGATGTGAACCTTGTTTTAAATGGGTACTTGATGTGATGTGCACACATGAACACTCGGGAAACAAAGGCTGTCGAGCGTGGCGCTGAACACAACCTTCCCAAATCAAATAGGTTATCGCTAATAGCACTTACACCAACGGTTTATAATGATACGCAGTCTATAATCGTGCTTGTATGAATGCACCGTTGGTGTGTATGCATATGTGGTTAGCGCACTGCGCTAAGAACCCGGCGAGACGAGTTCCATTCCCGATCACAGCCAACACCAGTGACGATTATCTGAAGCGGTCCCGGACCTCCCCTAGGTTCACTCAGCCATCAATAAGTACCGTGTCTGGTGCCATGTGCAAACATCGTCACGCAGGAGACAACGATTTCCGGGTCTAATTGTAACGTGAAGATGATTGTCCAAACATCCCAATGTAGCAGGCCCTTCCTGTAAAGGAGTCTTGAGACTGGATGAGGCTGTGATGGACGAGACGAACACGCCGCCTGCGTGTGAGTGACGGCGATGGGTGAGCGACCCTGATGAAGCCCGGCAACGACACGGGCCATTCGACGTTCTTTTACTTGGGTCCATCAGCATCAGCGACGCTGTCTCTCGCTGCTGCTCACTTCACTTTGAGCGCACAGCTCACACGCATCATCGTCTCGAGAGACTCGTTCTCTCATACACTCTCTCCTTCTCTCTCTTTTTTTTTCTCTCTCCCCTCTCGCTCCCCTCGCTCTGAGGTGACATGCGCGGCGCACTGGAGCGGGGCTTGGCGAGTTGGGGGGATATTCGGATTCGTGTGGATTTTTAAAACGGTTTTCCCAAGATGGGTTTTTTAGATTATCACCCAACACAAACAATCTGACTCCAATCGTCTGTAAACTATTACGGCTTACGTGTTACTCTGAAGCAACACACACTCATTGATATCGCCCTCGTAGCGTGCGTAACGTATGGACACGCGTGTACACCTGTTTATGTGTGTGAGTGTGTGTATGCGTGTGAGTGTGTGTGTGTGTCTATGTGTGTGAGTGTGTGTGTGTCTATGTATAATGGAACATCTTCGCCGGTTAGAAACATTTAGGCTGGCTTGCCTACGATCCATCCTGGGTTTAACCAGACTGGATTGTGTGAGGAGCTCACGAATCCTTGAAAGATCTGGGCAAGGTCCCATCGGTGAGCTCCTCCGGCGGGCAAGGCTGCGATGGCTGGGTCATGTAGCCCGCATGCCCAGCCACCGCATGCCGAAACAGCTTTTGTTCTGGCGGATCGAGGGGGCTAAACGGGCGCGGCACGGGCAAGAGAAGAGATGGAGTGATGTAGTACAGGAGGACGTGGAGCTAAGTGGACTTGCCGATGACTGGTACCAGCGGTGTGAAGATCGGCCTCTGTGGAGGAGGCTCGTGAAGGACGCTACTGGGCAGTTGGAGGTAGTCGCCCTCCAACAACAACGGAGGGCGGAGGAGCGACGCTCACAACAACGATCGGAGCGCCGGGTGGCTAAAGCACAGCAGGTTGGCACAGTAGGGGGCACAGGTGGTGCATCAGCCAGTCATCTCAGTCAGTCGACCCGTGGCACCTGAGTCTGCCCCGTGACCTCCTGCCAGCGGGCGTTCGACACTCCACGTGGCCTCAAGGTGCACATGTCCTGGCACAAGCGTCGTGGTGACGTCACCGCCACTTAGTGGCGAATGGCGGTTGTTGTCTATGTGTGTGAGTGTGTGTCTATGCGTGTGTGTGTCTATGCGTGTGTGTCTATGTGTGTGGGGAGCAATAGTGTAGCGGTTAGCGCGCTGCACTATGAACCTGGCAACCCGGGTTCGATTCCCGCTCACGGCAAACATCAGTGACGATTATCTGTACCGGTCCCGTGCCTCTCGCTAGCTCAACTCAGCCTCAAATGAGTACCTGGTGCGATGTGTAAGCATCGCCACTGGGGAGACAAAGGCGGACGGGCGTGGTGCTGGCCACCCACCCCCTCGTGTACCGTTTCGACCTTCAGATATGCTCGGTGATAGCACTTATTATTCTCGTAATATTTTGTTTTATATCGCGTCATTCATGCAAATTGCATCTCGCAACGCTGTACATTCATTATTTGCACAATCAAATTTTGTGGTAAATACCTTTTGATCGCAATTATAGTATTAAATAAATTGCCCCAACAGAACCCCCCCTCCGTCAACCCCCATCACCACCCCCTCCTCCTCCTCCTTCAATTACCGTCCCGACCACAACTCCACTGCGCCTCTCCGCAATCTCCCAGCCACAAGGCCCCCCCCACCTTCACTTATGACCGCCCCCCCGTGCTGCCCCCTCATGCCCCCCATCACCACTCACTACGACCCCTCCGTCACCCCCACTAGAGCCACGTCCAGCACCAATGCCCACTCACCCGGCAGCTGCGAGTACCACACTCGGCGTGGCGGAGGCGTCCACCCAGCGCGTCCACGACAGCAGCCACGCACTCACCGCATCCGTCATGGACTTTGGCGTACAACAGCACTGTTCTACGCTACAGTACTGTGCTCCGCACAGCGCCGCGCTACGCACAGCGTCGCACTACGCACAGCACCGAGCTACGCACAGCACCGAGCTACGCACAGCACCGCGCTACGCACAGCACCGCGCTATGTACAGCAACTCTCTATATAAAGAGAGTGCGCGTGCTGTGAGCGAAGGGATGCGCTCGCGTGCGGCAGCGAGAGGTGGACTCGGCGTGGGGACGAGGAGGCGGAGAAAGCTGCCCACGTTGATCGGCTGACCATTCCCCATTGCACATTCACAATGTTGGTGTTGTTGGTGATGATGTGGGGAGCGGTAGTGTAGCGGTTAGCGCGCTGCGTTGCGAACTTAGAGTCCCGAGTTCGATTCCCTCTCACGGCCAACACCAGTGACGATTATGTTAACCGGTCCTGGGCCTCCCCTAGGTCGACTCAACCTCAAATGAGTACCTGGTGCGGTGTGTAAAAACATCGCCACTGGGGAGGCAAAGGCGGTCGGGCGTGGTGCTGGCCACCCAACTCCCTCGTGTGCCGTGCCCCTACAGTCTGTTAAGGCTACACGGGGGGTCTTTGTCTTTGATTGACATTTGGACGTGGTTTCAGAGGGGAGCGCGCTGCGCTATAAATCCGGCCACCCGAGTTCGGGTGGCCAACACCACTAACGATTATCTGAGACGACTTACCCTCAAATGATAACTAATGCGGTGTTTAAGCATCGCCACTAGGGAGACAAAGGCGGCTGGGCGTGGTTATTGCCACCCACCCCCTCGTATGCCGTGTCGGCCTCAATCTGTTGAGGATATATGGAACATCTTTGGCTTGTCTCTGTCTATGTATATATGTGTGTGTGTATATATACACACACAGACAGACATCCTGCCAGCAGGCGTTCGACACTTCACGTAGCCTGGCACAAGCGACGTGGTGACGTCACCGCCACTGAGTAGCGAATGGCGCGTGTGTACATATGTGTGTTTGTACATACATAGATATAGTTGTTGTCAATGTGTCTGGTATATGCTTATAAGAAGAGGAGTCGTTCGTGTCCGGGGCTTTGTTACAGAAGCGTTAATCATCGCCGTCGATGCCACCCTCTCTCCGTCCCCTTCTCTCTTCTTTCTCTCTCCGCTCGTTCTCCCACCTTGCGCTGTCCCCTGCGAGGTCTTAACCATCATCACCAACCTCACCTCTAACGACTCTACAGCCCTCTCCACACAGCCAGCAAGCCATTCCTTCACGGCCTCCCCCCGCCCCGCCTTGTCACCGCACATCCATCCTCCACTTCCATCCTCCACTTCCATCCTCCACATCCTCGCTCCCGTCAACCACCCCCCACACCCCACCTACCTCCCCCCCCTCCCCCCTGCGTCTTTCGGGGTCTGCGGGCGGAGACTGACAAGACTAGAACGTGACTAGAACGTGACTAGAACGTGAGTGAGAGCGAGAGAGGAGTCGAGAGGCACCGGGGGAGCCGCAGAGCCGCAGAGGAACGTAGCGACACAGAGAGAGAGCGGCGCAGACACAACAACTCGTGCACGCACACAGGCGCTGAGACGACTCAGGCGCAGACACGCGGAGAGAGAAAGCGACACATAGAGAGGCAGATACACACATCGAGAGACTGGGATAACACACAGAGAGACACACGGGGAAGGGAAGGTACACACCGGGTGAGATAGACACAGAGAGAGCAGGCAAGAGATCGACACAGACACAGCACTGGCCTCGAAGGTCGCTGCACCGCTGTTACCATCATCCTCATCACCGTCGTCATGATGCTGAGTGGAACCTGCGTGCTTCCCCTCCTCCTCGCCGCTCTCATCTGCTCACTCGCCGTTACTCCGTCCCGCGGCTGCGGACCCGGCCGCACGTACGGGCGGCGTCGGCAGCCGCGGAAGCTGACGCCGCTCGTCTACAAGCAGTTCGTGCCCAACGTGGCGGAGAAGACGCTGGGCGCGAGTGGCCGCTACGAGGGGAAGATCGCGCGCGGCTCTGAGCGCTTTAAGGAGCTGACGCCCAACTACAACCCCGACATCATCTTCAAGGACGAGGAGAACACGGGCGCCGACCGCCTCATGACGCAGGTGAGAGGGTTGCCTGCTTGCTCGTCGAGATGATGCTGCTGCCGCTGCTGTTGCCGCTGCTGCTGTTGCTGCTGCCGCCGCTGCTGCGATCGATCTAACTCCGTTTACTGTTGCTGCTAGTGCTGCTGCTGCTGCTTGTGATGATGATGCTGCCGCTATTGTGGATTATTCTCATGTTGCTTCTACTCCTCGTGATACTGATGCTACTGCTGCTGATGATGCTACTGCTGCTGATGATGATGATGCTACTGCTGCTGATGATGCTGCTGCTACTGCTGCTGATGATGCTGCTGCTACTGCTGCTGATGATGATGCTGTTGCTGCTGATGATGCTGCTACTGCTGCTGATGATGATTCTGCTGCTGCTGCTGCTGCTGATGATGCTGCTGCTGATGATGATGTTGTTGCTGCTACTGCTGCTGATGATGCTGCTGCTGATGATGATGCTGCTGCTGCTGGTGATGCTGCTGCTACTGCTGCTGATGATGCTGCTGCTACTGCTGATGGTGATGCCTGTTTTGCTACTGCTGCTGATGATGCTGCTGCTGTTGGTAGATCCCGGGACCAGTGCCGTGCGGGCAAGTCAGGGCGAGCCTCGTTCGCCCCCCGCTTTCTATCGGCTTTAGCGTCGCACTCCACGGGAGGCAAACAATAATAATATTTATTAATCTTTCTGTCGATCGAGAAGAACCACACTGAGTCTAAGGAAACTTTTTTTCCAGAGGGTCCTGCTACATTTGGGAGTTCATGTTTAGATGTTTCCAGCCAATTAATGATGAGTGTGTTTACGCACGTGGGAGCAGGCCGGAGCACCCAAAGAAAATCCACGCGTGCGAGGAGGCAACACTCTATCCCTGTGCAGATTAAGTTCGCACTTGCTTGTCCTGCTTTCTCCCGCAAAGCCAGGGCATGGGACTGTGAGTGAGTGATTCCCGCTCACGCCCATCGCCAGTGACAATTATCTGAACCGGTCATGGGTCTCCCCTAGGTCGACTCAGCCTCAAATAAATACTTGGTTGCGGTGTGTGAACATCGCCACTAGGGAGACAAAGGCGGCCGGGCGCGGTACTAGCCACCCACCCCCTCGTGTGCTGTACCGACCTTCATAGGTGCTCGATAACAGCACTTGCCCCAACAGTCTGTTAAGCCGATACTAGAGGATTTCGATTTAAAGCTTTCGTGACTGCAAGGATTCATCTTCTTTGGTTCTTTCGGTAAAGTCACGTAGAATGAGAATAAGATAATAAATTGATAAAATAAAATAACACAATAAAATTCTCACGACGTTTCGGCCACAACACAAGCGGCCTTCATCAGGTGAAGGGACGAGACTGTCTGGAGGACAGCGCTGGAGCGAACACAGCGGTCTGAGCTTGGCTGTGTTCGCTCCAGCGCTGTCCTCCAGACAGTCTCGTCCCTTCACCTGATGAAGGCCGCTTGTGTTGTGGCCGAAACGTCGTGATAATTTTATTGTGTTATTTATTTTATCAATTTATTATTTTATTCTCATTCTACGTGACTTTACCGAAAGAACCAAAGAAGACAATAGAGGATGTTTGTCTTTGTTTGTGTACGTGTGTAGTTGTGAGCGTTGGCTCAAATCTTACCCCTCTCAAATACTGAACGCATTCGTCAATGACAATGCGAACCTAAAACAAAATAAAGTATATATTTAATAGGCGAAGTTTCCGGCAATGATCCTTCTTCATATCCGAGAGATAGAGAGGCCACAAATGAATTATATTATAGCCGAATATTGCACCATGAAAATGTGGCGGCTCCACTGTGAGACCGTCAGAGGCCACTAATTGTGTCCGTCTTCTAATTGTAACCGACAGAGGCTGCTTCTCCCTAATAGACGCCACCACGAGGGCTCTCTGTCCGCCTGTGTCCACCCAGCAATGCACACGTGGGCACTCCGCAGTTAGTCGATCGGCGGGGTCGGGTGTGGTGAAGTAAGGTGTGGGTACTCCCACGTCTTGGATAGAGACATCTTCCAACGTGAAGATGCCTATATCTAACTTGAAGATGTCTCTACTCAACGTGAAGATGCCTCTACTCAACGTGAAGATTCCTATATCTAACGTGAAGATGCCTCTATTCAACGTGAAGATGTCTCTACTCAACGTGAAAATGCCTCTACTCAACGTGAAGATGCCTCTACTCAACGTGAAGATGTCTCTATCCAACATGACGATGTTTCTATCCAACATGACGATGTATGTACCCAACATGACGATGTATGGACCCAACATGTGGATGTTTCTATCCAACATGACGATGTATGTACCCAACATGACGATGTTTCTATCCAACATGACGATGTATGGACCCAACATGACGATGTTTCTATCCAACATGACGATGTATGGACCCAACATGTAGATGTTTCTATCCAACATGACGATGTATGGACCCAACATGACGATGTATGGACCCAACATGTAGATGTTTCTATCCAACATGACGATGTATGGACCCAACATGACGATGTATGGACCCAACATGTAGATGTTTCTATCCAACATGACGATGTATGGACCCAACATGACGATGTATGGACCCAACATGTAGATGTTTCTATCCAACATGACGATGTATGGACCCAACATGACGATGTTTCTATCCAACATGACGATGTATGGACCCAACATGTAGATGTCTCTATCCAACATGACGATGTATGGACCCAACATGACGATGTTTCTATCCAACATGACGATGTATGGATCCAACATGTCGATGTTTCTATCCAACATGACGATGTATGTACCCAACATGACGATGTTTCTACCCAACATGACGATGTTTCTATCCAACATGACGATGTATGGACCCAACATGACGATGTATGGACCCAACATGACGATGTTTCTATCCAACATGACGATGTATGGACCCAACATGACGATGTATGGACCCAACATGACGATGTATGGACCCAACATGACGATGTATGGACCCAACATGACGATGTTTCTATCCAACATGACGATGTATGGACCCAACATGACGATGTATGGACCCAACATGACGATGTATGGACCCAACATGACGATGTATGGACCCAACATGATGATGTATGGACCCAACATGTAGATGTATGTACCCAACATGTAGATGTCTCTATCCAACATGACGATGTATGTACCCAACATGACGATGTTTCTATCCAACATGACGATGTATGGACCCAACATGACGATGCATGGACCCAACATGACGATGTATGTACCCAACATGTAGATGTTTCTATCCAACATGACGATGTATGGACCCAACATGACGATGTATGGACCCAACATGACGATGTTTCTATCCAACATGACGATGTATGGACCCAACATGACGATGTATGGACCCAACATGTAGATGTTTCTATCCAACATGACGATGTATGTACCCAACATGACGATGTTTCTATCCAACATGACGATGTATGGACCCAACATGACGATGTATGGACCCAACATGACGATGTTTCTATCCAACATGACGATGTATGTACCCAACATGTAGATGTATGTACCCAACATGTAGATGTCTCTATCCAACATGACGATGTATGTACCCAACATGACGATGTTTCTATCCAACATGACGATGTATGGACCCAACATGACGATGTATGGACCCAACATGACGATGTATGGACCCAACATGACGATGTATGGACCCAACATGACGATGTATGGACCCAACATGACGATGTATGGACCCAACATGACGATGTATGGACCCAACATGACGATGTATGGACCCAACATGACGATGTGTATATAGTTTGCGTGTTGTGTAGTGGCATCTTTCATACAAATTTCTTCTCAAATTGCTGCTGTAGAATTTGTAACGCAGAGGCGTGTGAAACCACAAGTACGCGGGAAGGCAGGTAGCCAGAACCTGGGCCAAAAATTGCCCAAGGTTCGTGCTGCTAAGTTGTGATATTTGGCCAGCTCTGTGGAGGAACGCGACGTCCCCGGAGAACACCAATGCGTGCGAGGGAATCGTCAGACCCAATCCTCGTACAGATAAAATAGAGATTAAAATGGACCCGCTTGCTGTACCGTCATCATACCCTGGCAATCCAGGAGATGGACATGTGTAGAGAGGGAGACACACGCATTTGTGTAATGATAAAAGAATTCCCCTTTACTTTCCCACAAAACCCTCACTGACTCTGAAGACTCCTTTTCATCAGGTTCCTGCTGCCTTGGGATGGTTGAGTAATTATCTGAAGAGTGAGAGTTTGGCTTCGTGTGCCAGGAACCTGGAGAGCACCGGGCAGCCCTTACCGCGACTCACGCTCGGAATGGCACTGAGAGACGGGAAGAGGAACGCGCGGATTCTGGAACAAACGGAGATCAGAGGCGACACGTTGAGTGGTTTTGAGCAGAACACGTCGCTCGAAGGGATGATGATCATGATGATGACCGATAGACGAGTGTGGCGATGGAGTAAGAGCCGAATAAATCGAGAGAAACGCACCAAAGAGGGCGATCGCCGTGTAGATGGAGCGATGAGATGGACTGTGAACATGGGGTGAGACGCTCACGACGCCGACGGAAGATGTTCGACGAGGTTGTCAATGGCTCGACGACTGCTGCTGATCGTGCAGGGAAGCGTAACGATGTTTGTCGTTCACCAGTCTCAGGGAACATCTCTGGTAGAGGCGGTGATGATGGTGCTGATGGTGGTGATGGTGCTGATGGTGCACTTATTCGTCAGGATTCTGACGGGCGGTGTTTTTAATGTTCGGGAAGGTGGTGTACAATTATGCTAAACACTATTTAATTGGCCAAACATCCCAATGTATCAGGACCCTCCTGTAAAAGCGGTGTTGAGACTCAGTGAGGCTTGCTTGGGTACATTAATTTCTAACTCGCATTGATCTTACTGTTACTAATTTCACAAACTACATAAAGATATTGAAAGACAGTGACAGACGCAGAGACGCATACTCGAGGGTCGACTTCATAAGTTAACAAACATGAACGAGAGAGAGCAGCAAGGGAGTAGAGAGGGAGAGGGAACAGAGAGTTGTGAGATCGAGAGAGAGGAGAGAGGGAGAGACACAGAGGGACAGGAAACGAGACAATGAGAGAAAGACACATACACACCCGGGGAGAGAGACACGCACAGACAAAAGAAGAGACACGCACAGACTGAGATACAGTGAGAGACAAGAAGAGAGAGGAGACACACAGCGACACGCGCACACAGGGACGGAGACAGGGAGAGAGTTAGCAGGAGAGAGAGAAGAGACGCACACGGAGGGAGAGGGACACAAGGAGAGATAAAGACGAGGAGGGAAAGAGGGAGGGAGAGAGGGAGGGAGATCGTTTCGCCCGCCCGGCACGCGCCACTGAACGCCTCCAGAGCGGCGCTCAGCGATGCGCGAAATCGGCCTCGCGAGCACGGGGCGGGCTCACGGCGAGACAATCAATTAGCGTCTCGTGTCACGGGCTTAATGGCCTGGAAGCCTCCCCGCCGCTTCCCCGTCGTGCTTGCCAAGTCCCCTCGCGGGGAACTGGCCCGACGCACCGAGACCCCCTTTGGGCGGGTAAAACGACCCCCTTCCTGTCGGGGCGGCCGAGTGGCTCAGGGGTCACGGCCGACGCCGCTAGGAACCTGGGTTCGAACCTGGGTTGAGGCCGCACGCGATTAAACCGGGTTTCCGAGTGCAGCGATTTGATGGTTTCCGCTCGGTTCTCAATGACTACAAATATCACCAAAACACGAGTTGCCATCGTAATTATCCACTGTTTATCCACTGCTGGCTGCAGCCCCCCCCCCCCACCCCAGCGACATCCCTAACGATCCAGCGCCGCTATAGTCCGCCTGTAGCGCTCCTATATCGTCGACTCCGATCTCAACGTTCCGTCTCCACAGTGGTCGCGTCTATCGGCGATCAAACAAACGAGACTCGACCTCGAGTGGCCGGGCTCTTAGCCCAGCACGATAACCACTGCGCCACCGCATTGACGATCTATTTACATAAACACTCAACACATTGGTCAATAACAATGTGGTCTTAAACAAAAGTACGTTAGACGACGTTTCGGACAATGGCCCGTCTTCGCTATGTACATGCACAGGTGTTTGAGACGGCCCAGGCACGCAGCCAGTCGCGTCCACGTCGCCCGCTCGACGCGTCCCACGCGTGCACAGCGCCCCGCACGTGGGTAGCGACGTTGATGAGAACCCCGACTCAAAGTCGCGGTTACTCGCTGACCATGTACGGGCGTTGTCTCGCTTCGTCGTCTCTAAAGCGACATAATGACTCACTTGAACGTGACTTTAAATATACATTTTTGTATCTTATGAACGAAGCGGCCGCGCATTAGCAACTTATCTAACCCGTCGGGCAGAGGCTGAGGTTCGATTGCGAATTTATCCGACAGAGCGACTCGCATCAACAGTCACAAGGACGACTCCGCGCAATGGAATCCGCGTGACTCGCCGACCGTCTCTTGCGAGCGTCTCTCTAACAGCGGGACGCGGTGTCGTAGACGTTCAGCGCTCACCTTGACGCGCTTCCATTGCGCTGTGCTCTGTCGAGTCGTTACGCGCATCGACACGACTGCAATGGAAACTGATTTCTGTTCACAAAAAATCAACACCCCTGGCCCGTGACTCGTGCTACAGATGCCTCGCCTAATATACAGGAAGTCATGGATTCGATCCCGACCCTGATAATTAAGGGGGGCAAAATCTCGACGTTTCGGCCGATCGACCTCCTCGTTCCACCCTTTGGCAGCGCTGCAAGGACCGGCTCAACTCGCTGGCCATCTCGGTGATGAACCAGTGGCCCGGCGTGAAGCTGCGCGTGACCGAGGGCTGGGACGAGGACGGCCACCACTCGGACGAGTCGCTGCACTACGAGGGCCGCGCCGTGGACATCACCACGTCGGACCGCGAGCGCGCCAAGTACGGCATGCTGGCGCGCCTGGCGGCCGAGGCGGGCTTCGACTGGGTCTACTACGAGTCCAAGGCGCACGTGCACTGCTCCGTCAAAGCCGGTGAGCGAGCAGCAGCAGTTTTTTTTTATCAGTTTTTCAGTTTATTTATTTTGGTATAGCCCTGTGAGCCATTCGGCTCTTGAATCGGGTGCAACCACAAAAAAAAACACGAACAAGAAAAACATCTTAAAGTGACTATGTGTGAGTGTGCAAACAGAAAATCCATGAAAAAACAGCAAAATATTCCTGAAAAAAGCACCGTACACCAACGCTGTGTGCAAAAAATCCCAGTGGGATGCAAGTCAAACAACAACAACAACCACAAGAAAACTTAGATTAAGGCCATCAGTCTAACTCCGTACTACAACAAAACAAACATGTCCAAACCAAAAAACGTTTTCGAAATCACCAAAAAATAAAGCCATAATTGCAACGTAACAGTGATCATAGGGACTGTGACCGAATTTTTACAATAAACTACGTAAATAACTTTTGATTTAAAGCTTTCGTGACTGCAGGGATTCATATTCTTGGTTCTTTCGGTAAAGTCACGTAGAAGGGAAACAATAAAAGAACAAACATATAAAACAATAAGTAACATGTAACACCAAATCCTAGAGCAATAGCTGGCTGCATGAGTTACTCCACAACAACAGAAGCATCAGTCAGAGTATCAAATATTTCAATGCACCTTTAAAATCAGCACGCTAAATCAAAATACAGATAATACTTTGCAGCGTCATCCAGAGCGAAACATTTTATCTTATTTTAAGCCAATGAATAGCAGTGGCAGCCAGGGGTGTACAACTCCTCTAGAGCAGTTTTGAGAGAAGACCTCATTGGTAGCGATTCAAGTTGCAGTTTATTGGCAATAGCATTCCAGACCCTGGGGGTATCAATAGCAAAGGCCCTTCCTCCAGTTTTTGTACGGCAATAGGGAATGTGAAGCTGGTAAATGAGCGAAGACCTGAGGTCAAATTTGTTCTTTGAAACAGAGAGGAGATCTAGCAGGTAGTCTGCGGATTTTTTGTAAGTAGATCGTGAATAAATAAGATCTGGTGCACAAGCCGTCGAACATTAAGAGATGTTAAGTTTGACCCAATGTAGAGATCACAGTGGTGAGTCCTATATGAGCAGTTCAATGTAAATCTTAAGGCCGAGTGAGAGATGGAATCAAGCTTCTTCAGTACAGTATTTGGGGCTGATTTATACACGATGTCACAGTAGTCAAGTAGGGGCAGTATGGTAGCTTTTATCAATTCCAAACGGAACATTTGGGGGGAGCAGTGCTTGTGTCGATACAGAAAAACAATTTTTATTTTTGTCTTTTTACCAATATAATCAATGTGATCTTCAAAATTCAGTTTTGAATCCAGGATGACCCCAAGATACTTATAGATCTTGATTTGCTCTATTTGATAATTAATTAAGGAATGTAATTGGGGAAAATAACTTCCTGCTTTAGTCCTGGGGAGAAGCATAGCACCTTAGTTTTGGAGGTATTCAGGATGAGTTTAAGAGCAACTAGCTGATGTTGTAGTTTGTTGAAATCACCCTTTAGCTTAGCAATCACGTCATCCGGAGAGCGGCCAGCAGTAATAAGTATCGTGTCATCTGCAAAAAGATTTACCCTGGAATGATCCAGGTCAATCCCCAAGTCATTGACATAAAGAGAGAACAAAAGGGGGCCGAGGATGGAACCCTGTGGAACCCCTTTTGTTATCTTAACACTGTGAATACAGTTTGGGTGCGAGAAAAGAGGTAATTTTGTAACCATTTTACTTCGTTTTCGGAAAAACCGAGGCAAATTAGTTTACTAAGCTGGGTGGTGTGGTCTACTGTATCAAAAGCTTTGGACAGGTCTAGAAAAAGACAGGCACAGTACTGCTTATTATCAAGGCTACTGTAAATGTGATTCCGAGAGTCTAATGCAGCAGATGTAGTGCTGTATTTTTTTCGGAACCCAGATTGTTTTAGATGTAGTAGATTGTTGGTGGACAGGAAACTGCTAATTTGGTAGGTCAATAATTTTTCAAAAATTTTCATCAACGAGGACAAAATTGAGATAGGTCGGTAGTTATTTGGATCATCTTTAGGGCCCTCTTTGTGAAGTGGACGGACATAGGAATGTTTCCATTCTAGAGGAACTGATGCTTCTTTGATGGACAGGTTGAAAATATGGGCTATAGATGTATATTAGGTGACCAAGAGATAGTAGTGCAGCAGCAGCGGCATCATCGTCACTAGCGCCACCATCGTCAGCATGAGCATCGTCAGCATTGTCATCGTCAGCAGCGACATCATCGTTACCAGCAGTAGCAGCAGCGTCGTCATACACACGTCATATTAAATTGTATACATACACATGGTGTTCAATTATACGCACACATGCAAATTTCAATCCTACACACATAATATCAAATCATACACGTGAATTAAATGTTCCATTATACACACGTGTTATATTCAATGAGCTGCACGGTGAGGCTAGTTTGGTGCTAATTGGGGGTTCATCGATAGGCGTAGAGACGGCGGCGGCAGTGGAGGGGGGTGCGAGCGAGCTGGAGGAGGGGGTGGGAGCAGTGGGGGTGGGGGCAGAGGGGGTGGGCGCAGAGGGGGTGGGGGCAGAGGGGGTGGGGGCAGAGAGGGGTGGGAGCAGTGGGGGTGGGGCAGAGGGGGTGGGGGCAGAGGGGGTGGGAGCAGAGGGGGTGGGAGCAGAAGGGGTGGGAGCAGAGGGGGTGGGGGCAGAGGGGGTGGGATCCGGAGCGATCAGCAGGAGGGAATTTCGCACCTGAGTAAACGAGGAGGGGGCTGCCTCCCCCCCTTTCTGTCGCCATGTTTATTTATTTACTTGCCGTCTCTGTATTCAGAGTGTGCGGAGTTTGTTTGCATGCAGAGTTGAAAGGATCGATTAGTGACGACTCCGCGTGAGAGTTCGTGTAGACACACACAGACACACACACACAGACAAACACACACACAGACAGACACACACAGACACACACAGACACACACACAGACACACACAGACACACACACAACAACAACCGCCATTCGCCACTAAGTGGCGGTGACGTCACCACGACGCTTGTGCCAGGCCATGTGCACCTTAAGGCCACGTGAAGTGTCGAACGCCCGCTGGCAGGAGGTCACCGGGCAGACCCAACTGCCACAGGTCGACTGACTGAGATTACTTAGATGACTGGCTGATGCACCACCTGTGCCCCCACACACACACAGACACACACAGACAAAGATACCCCATATAGCCTTAACAGACTGTAGGGGCAAGTGCTGTTAGCGAGCACACACACAGACACACACACAGACACACACACTCTCCTCCCTCTCACATCTCACTCTACTCCCCTCGACGCGCTCTCCCATCTCTCCCCTCTCACAACTTGCTGTTAAAACCCTCAGTCAACCTCCGCTCAGTGAGAGGTCGCTCATTCTCCTCTGCTGACCCCAGAGTCTGGAACTCCTTTCCTCCGGCCGCCCGTGCTGCCGACTCCCTGCCGCTGTTCAAGTCGCGGCTCACCAACCTCCCTCTTCTCCTCTGCCCGTGTCCTTCTGCCTCTCCCTCTCTCTCTCTCTGCCACCTAAACATGTCCACGTCTTTCTGGCCATCGTATAAAGATGCCGTCGCATATGTAGCTACATAAATACAACTGTCGCTGACAATAAGAAATATAAGGATTTAAATCTACAAACATGCGAACGCTCCCAGGGTACACGAGAGGTGGCGTGGGCAAGACGGAATCTTACCTGGCCGTCTTTGTCTTTCTAGTGCTGTTACGTACATGCAGTGTACCAGGTACGCATTTAAGGCTGAGTCGACTTCGGAGAAAGAATCAACAGATTCGGTCGTTGTTCAAGGCCGGGAATCGAACTTGGGTAGGATCGTCACTCAGTGTGCAAACGATGACACCTCCGATTTGAACGGTTGGTCACGTACGGTGCGAAAGACGTTCACCATAATACACTGCGCCACCGCTCCCAAAGGTTCCAGTGGAGTTATAAACCAGCAATGGGGAGACAAAGGCGGTCGGGTGTGGCTTTGTCCATTAGAACCGTTCGTGTGCTATGTAGACATATACGCATGCATGTTCACGGTCGTGATTGGTGTGGATGTTTGCGATGTTCCAGAAGGGATGGACAGTTGTCGTTTGGCACGAGCGCATTTGAGTTTTTTATTGCTAAAGCTGGGAACTTCAGAACACGAACATCTTTTCATATGGTGTCCAACAAATAACAGCACGGAGGTTGATTGATTTCACTCGCAGGGCAGGCTGAGCCTGCAGTTACACGCGGCTGCAATTCCCTAAATCCACAAATTCCATCCCCATCACCGGTAAACCAAGTAATTCGCCTGCCGTGGAGTGTGACGATGTAGCCGGTAGAAAGCGGCGGCGGGCGATGCCCGCTGTGGATTTCTGCTGCTGCTGCGTCGCAGAGCGCGCATCACGAGTCACGCGTAGCCCCCTTACGCAACCACAGCGAGTATGCGCATAACAATAATTTATTCATTCATCCGCCCATTCATTTGCTGATTCGTTCGCTCATTCATTGCTGTGTACACACGAGCACAAGTCCGTTTTGTGTGCGTCCCCCCCCCTCTCCTCTCCCACTCCGCGCCGCAGCACAATCTGCGCTCTGTCCGGCGAGCGCGTCTCGCAGACAAACACGGCCGCGCATTCCTTCATAGCCCTGCCGGTGCAGGGAGGACGGCAGAGTCGTGCAGCAGGGAGGCCGGGTGGTGCAGGGGGGTCCGATGCAGGGAGAGGTTCCGTGCAAGCTGCTTGCCGCGTTCACCCCACACGTGGCACCCATCAGCCACAACGCCAACGAACTCGGATTTCGCGTTTGGAATATTCTCCGCTGCCATCCCAACATCCCCTTACGGCCCCGTTTCCTTGATCAATTACAGCCGGCAGCAACGTTTGCTACCGAAGAGGCGAGAGATTTCACGTTGATTGTATGTTCCAGTTCAGCGTTTCGCTTTCTCTCTGTCGGCTGTGCGGCTGGGTTCCACGTCATCCCCAGGCGAGGGAGTTCGTGCTGCGCACGGAGCTCGGGAGGAGGCGTCACGCACCGATCTGCGATGCCCCTCGTATCCGTGCCGTTCGGGTCAGAGTGTTGGTCCCCATCATCAATCAAACTGAAAGTTTGCTCGGACAGAGCTGGACCCTCGTCCAAATAGGTGTGGGGGGCGGGTGTTTGGGGGGGGCTGAGAGAAGTCAACCCTCTACGGGGCGCGCGAGAAGCGCTGCTTTCCACGAGGGCTCCAAACAGATTTGTCTGCTGTGACACAAAGGACGCTGAAAATCTCATTGCGTCCGTTTTCAATTACCCTGGCACTACTGGTAGCGTGGTTAAGCCACTGCTGAATAAAGACTTCCCCTCTACGCCGTGTTAGTTGTAGGGGTTGTACCATACTTCACGACGATGATGAGAGTGGGTTGGTGAAAGCGAGGGGGGGTGGGCGCGGTTGGCGTTCAGACATCCCGAGCCATTGGTCATGGGGTCGCTAGGTTAATATCGCAGTGCGCTAATCACTACGCCACCGTTCCATTTGTTTCTCACTTAAACGCAACAACTCTCTCTTTACCCCTGCCCTGCCGGGTGTCCGTCTCCCGTCCCTGCAGAGAACTCCATCGCCGCAAAGTCTGGAGGCTGCTTCCCCGGGGACTCGCGCGTCTTCGTCGAGGGCGGCCGATCCAAGCGGCTCCGGGACCTGCGGCCGGGAGACCGCGTCCTGGCGGCCAGGGGGCCGGGTTCGCGCCCCGTCTACAGCGACTTCCTTCTCTTCCTCGACCACGAACCACACCGCCGGAGACTCTTCCTCTCCGTGAAGACGGCGGCGCCTGCGCGCACGCTCCTGGTCACCCCCGCGCACCTCGTCTTCGCCGCCAACTCGAGTGACCCGCGGCACGCGAGGCCCGTGTTCGCCAGCAGGGTGCGGCCGGGCATGCACGTGTTCGTGCTGGACGGTGACGAGGTGGCGACGTCCCGTGATAACGACGATGATGACCACGAGGAGGAGGATCATCGCGATCGTGATGGCGGCGCGCGCCTGCGTGCCGCGCGTGTGGAGCGCGTGAGCTGGGTGGAGGCGTGGGGCTCGCTGGCCCCGCTCACGGCTCACGGCACGCTGGTTGTGGACGGCTTCCTCGCCTCCTGCTACGCCGTGGTGGAGCTGCACGACTGGGCTCACGCCGCCTTTGCGCCTCTACGTGCAGCGCACGCGGCCGCCAGGGCCACGCGGTGGCTCTTGGGTCGGGCGGCCTCGCCCGGGGTCACCGAGTCGCCAGAGGAGGAGAGAGAGGAGGAGGGGGAGGAGAGCAGATTCCTCGGTTGGGACTCTCGGTTCCCCGGCAACTGTAGCGGCGCGCTGGAGGCGAGGAGCGCGCACATTCACTGGTACTCGCGACTGCTGTACGGACTGGGTCGCCTGGTGTTGCACGACGACAGATACCACCCGCTGGGCATGGAGCTAGAACCCTGCAGCTAGAGTCGGGGTAATGCTGGTGGCGGTGTTGGTGGTAATGGTGGTGGTGTTTGTGGTGGTAGTGGTGGTGGTATAATACTTATGTGTATGGCTGGTGTTGTCGGCTTTGGCGGGAGAACATATCTGTTCCACCCCTGCAGCATCTGTCCCTTCCCCCGTCACTGTCTCTCGCACACCAGTGCGTGCATATACACACACCCAATCATGCATTAACACGTTCCTATGCACACGCAAACATAAATATGTACATAGGCACACATACATACACACGCGCGCACTATTTAGCAACTAAGCGAATTAGCCCCCAACCCTGGTCTTACATTCACACGTTAGATGACACGCACGCATATCCGCACGCATACAGTATACATATTGTGCATTGCACACAAGCGCGCGCACACAGGGAAACAGACGGATACAAAGATCCCCGGTATAGCCTTAAATACTGTCAGAGCAAGTGCTGTTAGCGAGCACCATTAAAGTCCGGCGTGGCGCACGAGTGGCTGGGTGGCCAGCACCACTCCGCCCTTTGCCTCCCTCGTGGCAATGTTTACACATCGCACCAGGTACTCGTTTGAGCCTGAGTCGACCTCGGGGAGGCCTAGGACCGGTTCATATAATCACTTGCTGTGCCACAATTTTACACGCACATACACATACACACACCCGTTCACACAAGGAGTTAGACTGAGCCACTGGACACAGCAACAACAACCGCCAATCGCCACTAAGTGGCGGTGACGTCACCACGACGCTTGTGCCAGGCTATGTGCACCTTGAGGCCACGTGAAGTGTCGAACGCCCGCTGGCAGAACGGTCACGGGACAGACCCAGGTGCCACGGGTCGACTGACTGAGACGACTGGCTGATGCACCACCTGTGCCCCCTACTGTGCCAACTTGCTATGCTTTAGCCACCCGGCGCTCTGCTCGTTGTTGTGAGCGTCGCTCCTCCGCCCTCCGTTGTTGTTGGAGGGCGACTGCCTCCAACTGCCCAGCAGCGTCCTTCACGAGCCTCCTCCACAGAGGCCGATCTTGACACCGCTGGTACCAGTCATCGGCAAGTCCACTCAGCTCCACGTCCTCCTGTACCACATCACTCCATCTCTTCTCCAGCCCGTGCCGCGCCCATTTAGCCCCCTCTATCCGACCAAACAAAAGCTGTTTAGGCATGCGGTGACTGGGCATGCGGGCTACATGATTCAGCCAACGTAGCCTTGCCTGCCGGAGGAGCTCACCGATGGGACTTTGCCCAGATCTTTCAAAGATTTGTGAGCTCCTCACCCAATCCAGCCTGGTTAAACCCAGGATGGCTCATAGGCAGGCCAGCCTAAATATTTCCAATCGGCGAAGATGCTCCATTAGGGGGGGTCCACGTTTCGCATGCGTCGAGAAGGGGGGAATGACCGTAGCCGAAAAGACTTGAATCTTCGTGCAGAGCGACAGACCAGGTAGCTTCCACACAGCGCTACGCAACCGATGAAAAGATAATGCCGTTCTACTTATTCTGAGCGAGACCTCTGCTGTCAAACCGGAGGCGGTCACGAGCACACTGCCCAGGTATGGGAAACTCTCCACTCTCTCCACAACTGCCCCATCACCGATTGGGTGTTGTGGGGGTGGAGTGCCCGATAGTACAAAATACCCAGGCAAGTGCTTAGTTTTGGTGGGGTGCATGGTAAGTCCCCACCTCTTAGTGGCACGCTCCAGTTTCAGCAGCAGCGCCTCCAACTCCTCCTCTGAAAGAGCAGCAATTACCAGATCATCGGCATACATAACGTGGTTGACCAATAGGGAGCCATCCCTTGACCGCACCCGGGCATCGATCAGCCTCCCATTGTATCTGTACCAGATGGAAATTCCTCTGGTACAGCCATCAAAGGCGTGGTCTAAAAATATGTAATTAATGTTGGAGCCAGAGGACATCCCTGTCGCACCCCAAGGTGAACAGGGAATGGCTCCGACTCCCGGCCACGTAGTTTTACCCTGGCCCGCTCACCATCATGAAGGTCCTCAATGATCGTGAGCAGAGGGTCAGAGACTCCGAATGCACGAAGAACACGCCAGAGCCTACTGATGGTATCATAGGCCTTGACCAGGTCAATAAAGCAGAGAAATAGGTCTTGTTGGAATTCCCTACACCTCTGCTGTAGCAAACGGACAGAGAATATGGCATCTGTGCAGGACCGCCCTTTCCTGAAACCGCATTGGGGCTCCGCAAGCCTCTCCTCAGCGTGTCTGGCAAGGCGATGTTGAATAATCCTTGCCAGGACCTTTCCCGGCACACTGAGAAGTGAGATGCCCCTGTAGTTGTTACAGTCTGTGCGGTCCCCCTTCTTAAAGAGAGGGAGGCACATACACCCACGGACTCACACTCAGCCACAAAGATCTCCCGTGTAGTAAGCACCTATTAAGGTCGGCACACGCACAAGCGGCACTGTTAGGTCAAGCAATACACAAAGACGAAGATCCTCCATATCGCCTTTAACAAACTGTTCTGGCAAGATCTCTAGCAAGCATCGAGTTCATGCACGACACATCCACAAAGGTCCCCTTATAAACTGAATAAATGCTGTCAGCGAGCATCTATTAATGCGGCGGGGCGTGACCTGCAGCGGTGGTTGATGCGCGTCAAGGGTTACTAACTCGGCACAACTGGGAATTATTTAGATTTAGTGTCTCCACAGTCCATTTGTTCGTAGTTATATACTAGTTTGACGTCCGGCACATCTGGACACAGTATATATATACCGTGTCTATATATGTATACTGTCGCTTCATGTGGGCGTGATGGTAGCTGTTAGCGAGCACCTGCTAGTGAGAACATACGAAAGGATCATCTGATAGTAACTACATCCAGCAAAGACAAAGGTCCCCCGTAAAGACTGTTGGGGCAAGGGTTCTAGGTGAGCGCCTATGAGGGTCAACACAGCACACGATGTAGTGAGATCGATAGCTCCACGTCCGGCCGTCTTTGTCTCCCCAGTGCTGATATTTTACACACCGCACCAGGTACTCATTTGAGGCTGAGTCGATCTAGGAGAGGCCCAGGATCGGTTATATATGTGCCACTGGTCTTGGCTTTGAGCGGGAATCGAACCCGTGTCGCGCAGCCTATGAACAGACACCCACATCCACAAACATATGTAATATACAACTTTTGCGTAGAACATGATCACACACACATACATACATGTGCCCACTCAGTGACACACACACCACACACGTCACACTCTGCACCGTCCCTCAACGCCATCCATCACGACATGAAATCGTGAATCTTCCCCGAGAGGACGAGGCCAAATATCGACGGCAGTCACTCAAAAACTTGCTCGCGTGTTCACTACACAAACCAACGTGTTCACTATACACACCAACGTGTTCACTATACACCAACGTGTTCACTACACACCAACGTGTTCACTATACACACCAACGTGTTCACTACACACACCAACGTGTTCACTACACACCAACGTGTTCACTACACACACCAACGTGTTCACTACACACACCAACGTGTTCACTACACACACCAACGTGTTCACTACACACATCAACGTGTTCACTACACACACCAACGTGTTCACTATACATCACCGTGTTCACTACACACCAACGTGTTCACTACACACACCAACGTGTTCACTAAACACACCAACGTGTTCACTATACACACCAACGTGTTCACTATACACACCAACGTGCTCACTACACACACCAACGTGTTCACTACACACACCAACGTATTCACTACACACACCAACGTGTTCACTACACATACCAACGTGTTCACTACACACACCAACGTGTTCACTACACACACCAACGTGTTCACTATACACCAACGTGTTCACTACACACACCAACGTGTTCACTATACACACCAACGTATTCACTACACACCAACGTGTTCACTACACACACCAACGTGTTCACTACACACACCAACGTATTCACTACACACACCAACGTGTTCACTACACACACCAACGTGTTCACTATACACCAACGTGTTCACTACACACACCAACGTGTTCACTATACACACCAACGTGTTCACTACACACACCAACGTGTTCACTACACACACCAACGTGTTCACTACACACACCAACGTGTTCACTATACATCAACGTGTTCACTACACACCAACGTGTTCACTACACACACCAACGTGTACACTACACACCCCAATGTGTTCACTACACACATCAACGTGTTCACTATACACACCAACGTGTTCACTACACACACCAACGTGTTCACTATACACACCAACGTGTTCACTATACACACCAACGTGTTCACTACACACCAACGTGTTCACTATACATCAACGTGTTCACTACACACCAACGTGTTCACTACACACACCAACGTGTTCACTATACACACCAACGTGTTCACTACACACAACAACGTGTTCACTATACACCAACGTGTTCACTACACACCAACGTGTTCACTACACACACCAACGTGTTCACTACACACACCAACGTGTTCACTACACACGCACGGACACGACGGGGTGCACTGACGCACGCTCTCCGCAGCATGTATGTTGTTGTGGTAACCATCACACAGTGGTACTGGTGTAGTAGTGGTAACCATCACACAGTGGTACTGGTGTAGTAGTGGTAACCATCACACAGTGGTACTGGTGTAGTAGTGGTAACCATCACACAGTGGTACTGGTGTAGTAGTGGTAACCATCACACAGTGGTACTAGTGTAGTAGTGGTAACCATCACACAGTGGTACTGGTGTAGTAGTGGTAACCATCACACAGTGGTACTGGTGTAGTAGTGGTAACCATCACACAGTGGTACTGGTGTAGTAGTGGTAACCATCACACAGTGGTACTGGTGTAGTAGTGGTAACCATCACACAGTGGCACTGGTGTAGCAATGGTAACCATCACACAGTGGTACTGGTGTAGTAGTGGTAACCATCACACAGTGGTACTGGTGTAGTAGTGGTAACCATCACACAGTGGTACTGGTGTAGTAGTGGTAACCATCACACAGTGGTACTGGTGTAGTAGTGGTAACCATCACACAGTGGTACTGGTGTAGTAGTGGTAACCATCACACAGTGGTACTGGTGTAGTAGTGGTAACCATCACACAGTGGCACTGGTGTAGCAATGGTAACCATCACACAGTGGTACTGGTGTAGTAGTGGTAACCATCACACAGTGGTACTGGTGTAGTAGTGGTAACCATCACACAGTGGTACTGGTGTAGTAGTGGTAACCATCACACAGTGGTACTGGTGTAGTAGTGGTAACCATCACACAGTGGTACTGGTGTAGCAGTGGTAACCATCACACAGTGGTACTGGTGTAGCAGTGGTAACCATCACACAGTGGTACTGGTGTAGCAGTGGTAACCATCACACAGTGGTACTGGTGTAGTAGTGGTAACCATCACACAGTGGTACTGGTGTAGTAGTGGTAACCATCACACAGTGGTACTGGTGTAGTAGTGGTAACCATCACACAGTGGTACTGGTGTAGTAGTGGTAACCATCACACAGTGGTACTGGTGTAGCAGTGGTAACCATCACACAGTGGTACTGGTGTAGCAGTGGTAACCATCACACAGTGGTACTAGTGTAGTAGTGGTAACCATCACACAGTGGTACTGGTGTAGTAGTGGTAACCATCACACAGTGGTACTGGTGTAGTAGTGGTAACCATCACACAGTGGTACTGGTGTAGCAGTGGTAACCATCACACAGTGGCACTGGTGTAGTAGTGGTAACCATCACACAGTGGCACTGGTGTAGCAATGGTAACCATCACACAGTGGTACTGGTGTAGTAGTGGTAACCATCACACAGTGGTACTAGTGTAGTAGTGGTAACCATCACACAGTGGCACTGGTGTAGCAATGGTAACCATCACACAGTGGTACTGGTGTAGTAGTGGTAACCATCACACAGTGGTACTGGTGTAGCAGTGGTAACCATCACACAGTGGTACTGGTGTAGTAGTGGTAACCATCACACAGTGGCACTGGTGTAGCAATGGTAACCATCACACAGTGGTACTGGTGTAGTAGTGGTAACCATCACACAGTGGTACTGGTGTTGTTGTGGTAGCCATCACACAGTGGTACTGGTGTAGTAGTGGTAACCATCACACAGTGGTACTGGTGTAGCAGTGGTAACCATCACACAGTGGTACTGGTGTAGTAATGGTAACCATCACACAGTGGTACTGGTGTTGTTGTGGTAGCCATCACACAATTGAGGCGTCGGTGCTGCTGGTGGTCACTGCCAAGCACGTGGCAGGCCAGGCTGCACAGCCCGCAGACGGCAGGCGCGTGACGACGCGTCGAGTGATCTCTGTTCGCATCGATTCATTTCGCAGGTCACGATGGTTCACAGCGAATCCATTTGTGTTCGTTTTGTGTATCGGGTTCCCGTGCAGCCGCTCGTGGCCGGTACATTCGCTAAACAAAAATTAATCTGTGAATTTTATTGCGACCCTGAATCGGGGTAATTAATTGAAGTCGCCTAGTACCGGATCAGATCTCACTCAACATTGATGTTCGCCTTGGCCGTGAATCGGACTCGGCTATCAGCAGCGGCGAGTGATATCTAATGTTAGCCGTGACCGAGTCGTGGTGAATAGTCACACCCCTCTGGTTAGAGACCCATTTGTTCATTTGACGGTACCTGCGGGTTTGGTAACGAGCCCGTGTCTGACCCAGCATTGATTCGGGGTGGCCGCTCAGCGTGGATAGCTGTGAGGGTTCGCCCCAACGCACACGCATGCGGGTAGAGGGCTCGCGGGCTTTTGACGGAGTGTCACGCACGTGTCACGCATGTGTCATACAGCGCGCATGCTACAGGTAACGCTCACACGCGTCAGGCACGTGACGATTCGCATGTAGATCAAGTTTCGCTGTACAATGCTTTATTTGGTTCTCCACTGCACAACCGAGTCGCGCCGGGGTCATGCCGAGACATCCCGACGAGGACACAGGAGGGGCGAGGTTGTTGTTGTTGTTGTTTATGGCCACTGAAGGAGTCGTGCCGCTAACGCGACACGTAATGAACGAGCCGCGCTATGTGTAGATGGCGTGGGGATGCTGTATCCTCATGGCCTACTGACTTACATCGCACGTAATGAACACCTCATTAGCCACTGGCCCTGTTTGACCACAAGCCAGATTAAGACGTTTTTCAGTGAGGCCAGCATATCACGGGTGAGTTCCAGCTGGAAACGGAACATAGGCATTGGAAGACAACCCGTACCGCGAGGGCCCCGCGTTGGCTCGGATGTGCCAGTGGACAAGGAGTGCGCGTACATATGGCTGTGTGACAAATGTGGTGTTGGAGTTGGAGACACTGCGGGAGGAGACGTTATTGCTTTGATCACGTGCCCGCTGGCATCAAACTAATCAACGACAAAATATTCCCTTAAGTTTCATATTTGAATCAGCGATAAATAAGGAAGAGCTTCACTTAAGGGACCAAATCCACACGTGGATGAAACTATGTGTACGTGTGCATGTGTGTATGTATGTACTTGTGTACGTATGTGCACGTGTGTGTGTGACAAAGGCGGTCGGTAGTGGTGCTGGTCACACCACCCCGTCGTGCGTCGTGCCTGCCTTCCAAGGTTCTCGCGAGCAGCCCTTGCCCCAAAAGCCTGTTAAATTCCACACGGGGGACCTTTGTCTTTGTATGCTTGCGTCCCCTTGAGGGAACAGTGGTGCCAAGGTTAGCGCACTATGCTAAGAACCCGGCGCGCCTGAATGCAATTCCCTGCTTCCCCGTATGTCGACTCAGCCTTAAAATGAGTACCTGGTGCAGTGTGTCAACATCAGCATTGGGGAGGCAAAGGTAGCCGAGAGTGGTCCTGGCCACCCACATCCTCGCGTATGCCGGTTACCATTTGTGTGTGCTCGCTAGCAGCACTCAGCTCAACAGTCTGTACGGCAATAAGGGGGATCTCTGTGTGTACTGGTACCCGTGTGTCTGTGTGTGCCTGGGTGTGTGCGCATGTTTGTATCTCTTTGGGGAGAGCGGCAGTGTTGCGGTTAGCGCGCTACGAACCTGGCGATCCAAGGTCGATTCCCGCTCACGACCAACACCAGTGACGAATATGCGAACCGGTCCTGGGCCTCCCCGAGGTCGACTCAACGGCAAATCAAAGTACATGATGCCATGTGTAAACATGTATGTGCTATAAGGCAGTGCTGTTGTTGATGAATGAGTTGAATGTATTGTTTTGCTGTCTGTGCTTGTGCACCACTGCCAACGCTGCAGCAGCCTCGCCCAGTAATTTGACGCAGAGCGAGGAGGACTGCGCGCCATCGCGGCGCTGCGGATGTGCAGCGCTCTCATTCGCTCTCGACTCGCACTGCAGTGATGGTCGGCATCGTGTTCCACGTTTCGCTCCACGTGCTGGGAGCGTCCTCGGAAAACTGAAGCGAATCGTCGGACATCATACCGAACAGCAGGCCGTGTAAAGTGATCAGAGAGAGAGAGAAGTAAGCATTCGCTCTAGAAACACGTGTGGATTTGTCCCGTGATGTTTCTCTCTCGTGCAACTGGTGCCTGAACCACGACCCCGCCGTCCGTGTTTGCACACAACACTGGCCTCGACTCACGCAGCTACTCACGCGGGCACTTCTCTGCGTAGGTCCCGTAAATTATATTTTTCTACGATCGGATTGTAAAATAGTTTCCCAAAACGTGGGGGTCATTTTTTTTATTTTGTTCGTTTTGTTTCCTTCGGGGGTGACGGGGTTATTATTATTACTGAAGGGTGTATTTTCTAGAGTGTTGTAAAATATTAAATTGATTTTGTTTTCTTTTCAGAAGAGGCAGATGACGATAAATATATATTATATATAATTTTAATTTAATTGAGGAATACGGAGACAGGTGGAGCGTACTGGTCGGTGAGTGAGAGTTGAGAGTGAGCGTCGTGCTGAACTGTGCCTTGGGGTCTGACGCGCTACGGGGATCGGGCCGAAAGTTTGACACTTCGCCGATGTCTGCAGTAAAGAGGTTTTTTTCTTACACAGACGCGCCTCTCCTGCCTTTTCAATACAACACGGATACAAATCATCATCATCGTTGTCATCGTCAGCAGCATCATGCAACCCAACACGCCCGTCAGATCACATCAGATACAGGGGCTCGCCCCCTCTACAGCGGCGAGGTCGTCTCCCTTGGAGAGCTCAACCTCTGGAGATGACGATCCGCCTGCTGCAGCAGCTGCCGTGGCTGCAGCAGGTGTGGGGACAGCGAGCCTTCCCCTCGGAGTCAATAACGCTGCACTTAAAATAACACATATTCAACATATATACAATAAGCGACGTTTCGGGCAATTGTCCTTCTTCATAGCACATGTCGCACACGCCGCCTGTTGTATATTTGTTCTAAGGCCACGGCGTATAATTGACGATGTGTTGAGTTTTGTTGTTGTTGTTTGCACCACGGAGCTGCAGCATCACGAATCGAGTTGTGTAATATGTATATATGTATTCGGAAGATATACGAGATGTTTCGGACACATTGACGATACAATATGCCCAAGCTAGATGGGTCATTTTGACTGGATTATAAAAGAGGGCACTTTGCAATACGAAATGATGTATCCTCACAAAAGATCCCCCGTGTAGCCTTCACAGGCTCTTGGGACAAGTGTTGTTAGTGAGCATCTATGAAGGCCGGAACGGCACACGAAGGGTTGGGTGGCCAGCTCCACTCCCGGTCACCTTTGTCTCCTCAGTTGCGATATTTCCACACAGGTACTCATTTGAGGCTGCGACCTACAATCACAAACACACCATCGCACACCGCAGAGAAGTCGCAATTTCAACCCGCCGTCTCTCCCCGCCCTCCCAGCCCCCGCTCCCTCCCCCCTTCACCCCTCGTCCCCATCCTCTCCCCTTCGCCCCCGCTACATTTGGAGGCTCAGTATTGAATCGGCGGTGTCGCTGCTCGGGTCATCTACACACACCCCCACACGTACGCAAAGACAGGGACTCCGAAAAAACGAAGGACAACCCAGAGCCTTGATCTACTGATGTCATCGTAGGCCTTGACCATGTCGATAAAGTAAAGATGTTGGTCCCATTGACATCCCCTACGCCTTTTGCCGAAGTAGACGGACAGAGAATATGGCATCTGTGTAGGACCGCCCTGGCCTGAAACCACACTGGGGTTCCGCGTGCTGCCTGGCCATGCGATGTTGAATAATCCTCGCCAGGACCGTTCCCGGCACACTGAGGAGGGAGATTCCCCGGTAGTTGTTACAGTCTGTGGGTCCCCCTTCTTAAAGAGGGGGACCGCCAGAGCATTCTTCCAATTCTGCAGAACCGGTCCAGTGTTCTACCTACACACACAAAAACAAAGATCCCCCGTATAGCCTTAACAGACTGTTGAGACAAGTGCTGATAGGGAGCACCGATGATAGTCCGGAACGGCACACGAGGGGGTGGGTGGCGAGCACCACGCCCGACCGCCCTTGTCGACCCAGTGCTGACGTTTACACAGCGCATCGGGTACTCGTATAAGGTTAAGTCGACGTAGGGGAGGCCCAGAACGGGTTCAGATATTCTCACTGATGTTGACCGTGAGCAGGACTCGATGTCGGGTCGCCGGGTTTGGAGCGCAGTGCGCTAAGAACTACAAGACTATGCCTACATACGCGCTCGTAGAGGGTATATTCATTATAATTTAGTGATGCTGCTGCATTGGCAGTGGTGCATGAGTACAGTTAACAAAAAAACCTCTATACATTCATCAATAATACTTGTGGCCTTAAGGGGAAAATATGTCGTAGGTGACGTTTCGGGCAATGTCCCTTCTTAATAGCACGTATATAAATCTTGACTTAAAGCTTTCGTGACTGCAGGAATTCATATTCTTTGGGTCTTTCGGTAAAAGTCACGTAGATAGGTTTCTTTGAACTTATCTACGTGACTTTACCGAAAGACCCAAAGAATAGCACATATATACATAGACATGATTTATATTGCCCTGATTAATATGGCTTAGTAGGCAGTGTTGGTATTGTTCCAGGTACAGCAGCGCTTTGTAATCTTTCCATGAAGGCGCTGTAGAGAAAGACAATGATTGGTAGTTAACATTCACACACTGCGCTAAAGGGTGGGGGGCTAGTGGGCACAGGGGTAGGAGGGAGAATGGGGGAGGGGGCTAGGGTGGGAGGGAGAATGGGGGAGGAGAATGGGGGGCTAGGGGTGGGAGGGAGAATGGGGGGTGGGGGCTAGGGGTGGGAGGGAGAAGGGGGTGGGGGATAGGGATGGGAGGGAGATTGGGGGGTGGGAGTGGGGCGCCTAGGGTGGGAGGGAGAAGGGGGGAGGGGGTGGGGGGCTAGGGGTGGGAGGGAGAATGGGGGGAGGGTAGTGGGGGGCTAGGGGTGGGAGGGAGAATGGGGGAGGGGAGTTGGGGGCTAGGGGTGGGAGGAAGAATAGGGGGAGGGAGGTGGGGGGCTAGGGGTGGGAGGGAGAATGGGGGATGGGAGTGGGGGGCTAGGGGTGGGAGGGAGAATGGGGGGTGGGGAGTGGGGGGCTCGGGGTGGGAGGGAGAATGGGGGGTGGAGTGGAGGGCTAGTGGAGGGAGGGAGAATGGGGGGTGGAAGTGGGGGGCTAGGGGAAGGAGGGAGAATGGGGGTGGTAGTGGGGGGGCTATGGGTGTAAGGGAGAATGGGGGGGGGGGTGGGAGTGGGGGGCTAGGAGTGGAAGGGTGAACGGGAGGGGGGGGGGCAGGCGACAGGTTTTCCCGAGGAGTCGGAACGAAGAGGCGCGTCGAGCCATCGATTCCGATCGCTTCTCACGCTGACAGAGCACGCATCGTGCAGCCAACACGCTGGAGTCTGCTGCTCCTTCAAACGAGGCGGCGGTGGCGCGGCGCCTCTGGCTGCTGCTGCCGCTCCCTCTCGTCACGTCGAGAGGGAGCGGCAGCAGCGGAGCTCGAGAGCGACGTGAGACGAGACGCGGGAAGGAGTGGGAACGGCGCGCGAACGACACCGGCTCGTTACACTGCGCGGGCGAAGGAAATAGAGCGAATGAAAGAGAGCGAATGAAAGAGAGCGGTCGAGTCACGGGGATTGGTGACAGAAACAAAGCAAACGAGGCGGGGAATGGCGATCACAACACAGCATCATCGCTGTCGATTCGTGACAATTCTCCCGAGTCGCTCGGATGGACGGCTGGTGAATGGCGGTGACATGCCGAACGTCTTATCCACGGAGACCGCGGGGAGGAGAAGGAGGTGGCTGGGCTGGCTGCAAGTTTGTGACGAGGAGACGTTGGCGAGAAGAGGCGGGGGAGGGGGCCGGGGTCTGGGGGGTGAGGGGGGGTAGGGACACAGCGGTGCCTCTGTCCGTGGCTGCGACGGAGCGAGTGACCCGGCCACAGTTGTCGCTGAGCAAACAGCCTCGAGGCCACGGGTGCGTGGTGACCTGGAGGCGAGGGGCGGGGGGACGGTTGGGTCGGGGGGCGAGGCAGGGGGAGAGCGAGGGGGGCGGCGTGAGTGGTGCAGGAGGAGGTGTAGGAGGTGGAGGAGGAGGTGGAGGAGGTGTAGGAGGAGATATTGGCGCTCTCTGCTCCCCTCTCGCGGCAACTTGGCGTCCCTGCTTGACGCGGGACACCGCGGCAACAGGTCGATGGGGGGTTTATTCGGGTGGCTGGTAGGGGACACCCCCCCCACCTCTGATGATGATGATCACTGGGGATATGAAGACTGCTGGGCGTGGTGCATTTCGACTGGGGAGGCGATGGAGTTCAAGTTGAAGAGGTCCGTCACATGCGCTCATTGCTGTGGAGGACACCACCCATCGCCATCGCTTCCTTCCTCCGAGTCCCAAGGCGCGCGCTGCTGCTCCTGCTGCTCCTGCTCCTGCTGCTCCTGCTGCTCCTGCTGCTCATGCTGCTCCTGCTCATGCTGCTCCTGCTGCTGATGCTCCTGCTGCTCCTGCTGCTCCTGCTCATGCTGCTCCTGCTGCTGCTGCTCCTGCTGCTCCTGCTGCTCCTGCTGCTCCTGCTCCTGCTGCTCATGCTGCTCCTGCTGCTCCTGCTCATGCTGCTCCTGCTGCTCCTGCTCCTGCTGCTCATGCTGCTCCTGCTGCTCCTGCTGCTCATGCTGTTGTTGCTGCTGCTCCTGCTGCTGCTCCTCGTGCTGCTCCTGCTGCTGCTGTTGTTGCTGCTGCTCCTGCTGCTGCTGCTCATGCTGCTGCTGCTCCTGTTGCTTCTGCGGCTCCTGCTGCTCATGCTGCTCATGCTGCTGCTCCTGCTGCTCTTGCTGCTGCTGCTCCTTCTGCTGCTGCACAGACTACACCGCAGCATCTGGGCTCGGCTCCGATGCGCCGGGTGCTGCGCGAGCAGTTGCGCTCAGACGCAGACAAAGCAGTTGCAGGCGATCGCTCGGGTCTGGACCGGGGGGCTTCACTGAGTCCTAGAGCGCGCGTGTGTGGGGATGGGTCTCCCCTGCCTCGAGATTGGTGGGGTGTAGGGGGTTAATTCCACAAACGCAGGGATCAAGGTAACAACTCAGCGCGTTTGCACCGTGACCTCGGGGCAACGATTGATCGATGTGGAGCCCGCGCGTGGACAGAGGGGACACGCTGCCCCACAGTGTCACGGGGCGATCCGATCCGATCTCTCTGCGCGGCAGTCGAAACAATAACCGCGTTTCTTAAAGCAACTCCGCATCTGTACTGCCAGCAGCGCGAATGGGTAGAACGCGGCTCGTGTAGAGTGCGGTGGGGTAAAGTGTGGGTCCTTCCTCTTCCGAGACGTCTGAGAGTGGGCCGATGTATCGTACCGAGAGGTTCTTTGGAGCTTTCTGAAGGCCCTTCCGCAAACAGCGGCGTGAGCGAGCAATTGCAGGGCTGCGCCTTCACTTGATATTGTAAGGCTGACCTGTGGACAGGCATCAAATCGCGTGTAATCATCGATTGTTTGGTATGAATCGACGTCCGTTCTTTCAGCTATAACATAAAAGAAGTTCACGCAGTGATGTGCCGTTGTTGTCTTTTGGTCGTATTGCATGCGCTACAACCCGACAACAACAACACGCGCTACAGGTCGACAACAACAACAGCACCACCAGATCGCGGGAGCCACCCCCAGCACAACCACGAACTTCTGGGCAGCAGCGCGGCACCAGCGGCGTCGACTCGGGAAAGGCGACGCGGAGTCAGCTGACAATTCGCCTCCTCCACAAATTTGTCTCCCCGAGTACAAAACCAATTAAAGTATTTTAACACATCCCGTCAGCCTCTGACACCGTCATTATGAACTCCCCGAGGCACCCGGACACTCGTAGCGCGTCCTCGCCGCTCTCTCCCTCCCTCCTCATCCTCCTCATCCTGCTCTTCCTACCGTAGCCTCGTCACGAGAGGGGGGGCATTAACTCGAGACGAGGGGGCAAGCAACGCGCGAATGTGTCGATACCTCGAGGCGACCACTCCGCCAGACCGGGCGATGCCGCGGGTGCCCGAGCATCCCCGCAGCACAGAGAGGAACGCGAATCGCTGCTAAAAAATGAGTTCAATATTGGACACGAGTTAACTAGAACACGCATGGCTTCTATTGTACATGAGTTAGAATGTTGGACACGCATCGCTTCTATTGTACATGCGTTCTAGAGAGTGGCACGGAGGGTTCATAATGACCGCGTCGGACTCACTGTGCCAGGCACCGCTGAGGCTCTACAGCTTT
The DNA here is from genome assembly GCF_048934315.1 of Petromyzon marinus. Classification (NCBI taxonomy): domain Eukaryota; kingdom Metazoa; phylum Chordata; class Hyperoartia; order Petromyzontiformes; family Petromyzontidae; genus Petromyzon; species Petromyzon marinus. The sequence goes on along the minus strand of NC_133670.1, from coordinate 26,293,197 downwards.
GGGATGTCACTGTCAATGACTGCGCCTCGCAGCAAACACCACGTGATGCTTGCATTTGTGTCGTCACTCGCTACATCGCTGATGACGAACGTCTCGAGACAGTCACGTTACTCGGCGACGCTTTCCTGGACAAACGGATGGGATTGCTACAATTATTGCCTGGAACGTCGACTATTACAGATGTTTCCTTTTGTCAAATGTGCCTGTGCACCACTGCCAACGCAGCAGTAGCATCACCTTGTACCGTATACTGTACATGTATACTGTAGCCTTGACTGAAGAGATTGCTCCGTGCTACCGAGCGTGGCTAGGAGGTAAACTAAAATGTTGCGTATCATCATCAGACCTCCTTTATTATTATTATTAAAATGTTGTGTTTAGTTGTTGTCCTTCCCACGTACCTCGATTGGCACGATTGGCTACGTACGGTCCGAAATAAATTCAACATACATACTAACACTGCCTTATAACAGAAAACAAATGCAGTAGGAACGCAGCCGGCAGGAAAAGTGAACAACGGAATGCTGTAGATAGCACTTCACGTTGTAGTGCGAGACCGAACGAGAAACACACTCTCCCAAGCCCAGACCGCAGTCTCACTCTCTCTCTTGTCTCTCTCACTCTCTTATCTCACTCCGCTCCCCGTGTTCCTCTTAAAAGGGGAGTTTTTTTCCGTGATGATGATGATCATCATTTACTGCGTCTTTGCGGAGGCCTTTAGCTAGCAGTGGATTGATCATGGTTGATGATGAGCAATGTTTAGGCCCGTATCAATCTATTTTTGGATGTAGGTAACCCACGTCGACTGTCATTTGGATTGTTTGACCATACTTCACCACGCTGGTCGAAGCAGGCTGGTGAAGGAGACATTACATGGATTGTTTGACCATACTTCACCACGCTGGTCGAAGCAGGCTGGTGAAGGAGACATTACATGCATTGTTTGACCATACTTCACCACGCTGGTCGAAGCAGGCTGGTGAAGGAGACATTACATGCATTGTTTGACCATACTTCACCACGCTGGTCGAAGCAGGCTGGTGAAGGAGACATTACATGCATTGTTTGACCATACTTCACCACGCTGGTCGAAGCAGGCTGGTGAAGGAGACATTACATGGATTGTTTGACCATACTTCACCACGCTGGTCGAAGCAGGCTGGTGAAGGAGACATTACATGCATTGTTTGACCATACTTCACCACGCTGGTCGAAGCAGGCTAGTGAAGGAGACATTACATGCATTGTTTGACCATACTTCACCACGCCGGTCGAGGCAGGCTGGTGAAGGAGACATTACATGCATTGTTTGACCATACTTCACCACGCTGGTCGAAGCAGGCTGGTGAAGGAGACATTACATGGATTGTTTGACCATACTTCACCACGCCGGTCGAGGCAGGCTGGTGAAGGAGACATTACATGGATTGTTTGACCATACTTCACCACGCCGGTCGAGGCAGGCTGGTGAAGGAGACATTAAATGGAATTCCAAGCGGCGAGTGTCTTCCTACGCTTCTTGCGATTTTTTTCCAGCCTTGGCTCCGGCCATTGACACTGTGAGCGAACATCTACTCCGGTCGGCACGGTGCACGAATAGAGAGTGTGGCCAGCAACACGCCTGGCCGCCTTTGTCTCCCCAGTGTCGATATATACACACCGCACCGGGTACTCGTTTGAGGCTGAGCCGGCCTAGGGCGAGGCCCAGAACTAGTTCAGATAATCGTCGTCACTGCTGTTGGCCGTGAGTGGGAATCGAACCCCTTGTCGCCGCTCACTGCTACACGACGGCTTTCCACACACACACGCATACACGTGTGTGTCTGTGTGTGTGTGTGGTGAGCCATCGGGCGTGCGTGTGTGAGTACAGGAGAGTCGCGTTGGTGTTTCTCTGTGCGCTTAAACACACAAACACAACGCATTGTGCGACCGTTGTCTCGCTGCACGGCCCGGTAGAGGAATGTGTGCACAGCTGTACAACACAAAGGAGGAGCAGAGAGAGAGTGAGAGAGGGGGCTGGGGGTGGGTGAGGATGGGGGAGAGGGCGGTGCGTGGGGGGTGAGTTGGACGTGGGGGGTGGGTGAGGTTTGAGCGCCGCGTGTTTGGTGTTCACAAAAGCGGCAGCCACAACGCAAAGAAAAACAATCAGAGTGATGTCCGCCTCAAGTGAGCAATGATGCATCGCTGCTCATTTTCCGTTTACAGCCGTGAGCCAGTGGCAGAACATTAGACGTTCCTTTGACAGGGCCGAGTCTCTCCATAGGACAAATACTGTTTACTTTCTCACAAAATAGTACTCTTTTTTTATTCTATTAGCCTCGGAGCGATGATTTATTGAGTCAACCGCTAAATCAGTGACCTGAACTCGAGACCTTCCGATTGCGAGCAGCCCGCTCCGGCGCCGGGCCACGTGGCCACAGCGCGCCTCCCGGACGATCTGCACTGCGTGTCCGCAAATAGACTCGAGCATGGCTCAGTCTAACGTCGTGTGGGCTCCCCAGGCCAATATCGTGCAGCAGCAGCAGCTTCTGTTTAAGCAAGCAAATTCTGTACCGGTGTCGGCTCTCATCAGCAGAGTACGGCTTGTTGAACACACACCGCTGGATTACGCGATGTTATTGGTAAGAGCACTCCATGTCAACCATGGCTCTGGAAAGCCAATAGGCCGATGTACTAAAACGTTATTGTATGCATGTGGAGACAGGCGATCTGCTCGTTTCCTTTGACCCTAAACGCTTCACAGAAACGCGCGATGCTCCACCTTGCGTTCTCTGCGCATGGGGTCCATGTCGACTGGTGTATAGTCTGGGCGTGCTGCCTGCTGGGGAATACAGCTCAGGAACACTTCAGCCATCGGAACAACAACTGAAAATTGCGCAAAGAAGCACAGAAAAACGCGCGCTTGTAATTTACATTGAGAGATAAACATGAGCAGGTGGATGAGAGAACGCGCAGGTTGAATGACATCGCCATGCCCATCTAAAATGTGGGCGAGGTTTTGGCAGGACGCGTCACGCTTAGACAGGACGCGTCACGCCGGTGGTAAAGACTAACGACGGAGAGGCAGCCGAGGGATGGAACGCGTCCGAGATGACTTTAGGGTGCTGTGCGGATTGTGACGACGGTTTGGGAGTCCTCCATCCAGCAGTGGACTGACCATGCCCCATGATGATGATGCGGATGATGATCTGCAGAGGCATGTACTGCTCCAAACGTGGGTTGCATCTGCGTCGCGGCGAATTGGCTGAGCGCGTGGCGGCAGCGAAGGACTCTCGCCTGCGAAGAGAGCCGACGTCCACGTCTCAGAGTATTTTGATGTGAGCCACTTCGTTCAGATTTGTGACCAGGTAGCGTCTGAAAAAAGTTTCTACAGTGAGGGAAAAAAATATTTGATCCCATGCTGATTTTGTACGTTTGCCCACTGACAAAGAAATAATCAGTCTATCATTTTAATGGTAGGTTTATTTGAACAGTGAGAGACAGAACAACAACAAAAAAATCCAGAAAAACGCATGTCAAAATGTTATAAATTGATTTTCATTTTAATGAGGGAAATAAGTATTTGACCCCTCTGCAAAACATAATTTAGTACTTGGTGGCAAAACCCTTGCTGGCAATCACAGAGGTCAGACGTTTCTTGTAGTTGGGCACCAGGTTTGCACACATCTCAGGAGGGATTTTGTCCCACTCCTCTTTGCAGATCTTCTCCAAGTCATTAAGATTTTGAGGCTGACGTTTGGCAACTCGAACCTTCAGCTCCCTCCACAGACTTTCTATGGGATTAAGATCTGGAGACTGGCTAGGCCACTCCAGGACCTTAATGTGCCTCTTCTTGAGCCACTCCTTTGTTGCCTTGGCCGTGTGTTTTGGGTCATTGTCATGCCGGAATACCCATCCACGACCCATTTTCAATGCCCTGGCTGAGGGAAGGAGGTTCTCACCCAATATTTGACGGTACATGGCCCCGTCCATCGTCCCTTTGATGCGGTGAAGTTGTCCTGTCCCCTTAGCAGAAAAACACCCCCAAAGCATAATGTTTCCACCTGGTGTGGCGGCGGAGGCCATTCCCACGCACACCCCTTGACCCCAGAAGCCTCACGTGATGTTGTTGCTAACCGTGGCCGGGAATTGAACTCAAGTTGTCGAGTTCAGCACGATACATTCTGCGTTAAGTAAATGATCAAAGCAAGGGTTTATTTCAGCACCGTGATGTTAATGACAAAGGCAGTGTGTGTGGTGGTGGTGGAGGGGGTGGTGGAACACAGCATGAGTGAGACCGAACAGCCAGTGTCCGGCAGACCGAGCCCTTAACACGGGAAGAGGAATCAACGAGTGAAGTTCATGGAAATGGTGACCACGGTAGTCGCGATAGAAGATTGACAAGCAGGCGCCGGTGAGCGTGTGACTGGAATGAATCGGGAAATGTTGTATCATCAATCACGCTGACTGCTGCTTTGCTCCGAATTCCAGCGTCGCCAATCCGACTGCTGTCGTGGGCCTTGTGTCGCACGCATTACACAAACACAACCCCGGCCAACGTCAGAACCGGTATTGCTCAGGTGAAATAAGTGGACTACGTGGTGAGGTGTGTAAACATCGCCACTGGGGAGACAAAGACGGCCGAACGTGATGCTGGCCCCACCACGCCTTCATGCATCACTTGCCCCAACGGTCCGTTAAGGTTATGTGGGGGATCTTTGTCTTTGGACGTGTCTGTGTGCGTGAGGATGACTGTGTATGTATGTATGTAAGTGCGAATGCGTTAAGTCCGTATTATGCGTGCGTTTTAAAGTGCACCTAAATCTGAACGAGGGCTGTGTCAGGCTAGGTGCACTCAGTGCGAATGGCGACTCTTGGTGTTCTTGATGTTGCCGTTGAGCTGAGGAGGGATCGAGTATTCGCGGTGTGTCTTTTCCACGGTTAAGCATCAAAATCGTGGCATTCGAGACCTCACCACGTCGCTAGAGGTGGGGCGGTAGAGTCTGTTAAAAGGGGTGCCGGGAGTAAAACCAAACTATTCATTATTGTATATTTTACCAGGTAAGGCACACTGAGCTATATAGCTCTTTTTCAGAAGCGACCTAATCACAAATTAAAGCTCAACGAAGTGGCTTATCGGTAGTGTGGACATTTATATCAGCCAGATACCATAAACGCATGATTCTAATGTGGAAAAAAAACCGGAGGACCCGGAGCAAAATCCACGCGACCATGGGAAGAACTGGCAAACCACAAATATACAGGTGCCAGGGTCGGGATTAACCTCCTGTACACTAGGCGAGGTAGTTAACATCTCGCCACCGTGAATATCGGAGTGGGGGGCAGACAGGACCCCAGGATGGGGGGAGCGGGGTGGAGCTATGCATGCGTACATACATGCGTGTGTGGATCGTCAATCGTTGATGCCTTATCTGCGGATGGGATCTCATCCACACGGGGTCCCCCACCCCATCCCCCACCATGTTCCGTCTCACGCGCGAGAGATCCTCGAGCGAGGTTCAACGCAAAACAAACGCGGGCAGCATTTGCGGCTTCCCCAGAGGAGCGCCTCCTGCGCGCGCCTCGCCCACGCGCGCTTCCGCGAGCGGTCAGCCGCGCGGCCCTGAAAGGACGCAGTGTCTGCCGGCAAATGTCGCTAAATGTCACGCACTCACAAAGTGCTGCTGCGGAGAGCGAGAGAGGAGGGAGAGAGCGGGGGGTGACAGAGAGAATGGGAGAGAGAGGGATGGGGTAGGGGAGAGAGGGAGGGAGGGGAGAGACAGAGAGATAGAGAGAGGGGTACATAGAGAGGCCACGTCATTTGCTGTCAAATCGAATACCCCCCCCCCCCCCCCGCTAATGGGTGTGCATCCTCGCCTGGAATCTAAACAAGACGCGAAGTTGACTTTTCCAGCGTCTCCATCATTTGTCCGGGCCGTGCGTGACAAACGAATCGAGCCACGCACGGGGCCAGAGGCGGGCGGGGCGACACGGGAGCATGGGATTCGTGCGCACTGCGGGAGGCTGCAGTGGTGGTGGCAGTCGTGGTGGTTGTGATTGTTTGGTTGTGATGGTGATGTTGATAGTGGGAGAGGAGGTCGGTGTGGTTGTTGTTGTGGTTGTGATGTCAATGTTGTTTTGGTTTCGTTGTCGTGGAGATGTTGGTGGTGGGGTGGGCGTGATTGTTGGGTTGTTGTGGAGATGTTGGTAGTAGGGTATGTGGTTCATTTTCATTTAGTTTCATAGTTTCATTTATTTGATATAGCCCTGTGAGCCATTCGGCTCTTGAATTGGGTGCAACCGCAACAAACAAAAAAACAAAAACATGAACAAGAAAACATCTTAAAGTGACTTTGTGCATGTGCAAACAGAAAATCCAGGAAAAAAAACATCTAAATATTCCTGAAATAGCACCATACACCAACGCTGTGTGCAAAAATCCCAGTGGGATGCAAGTCAAACAACAGCAACAACAAGAAAACTTAGATTAAGGCCATCAGTCTAACCCCGTACTACAATAAACAAAAACATGGCCAAACCAAAAAACTTTTAGAAATCACCAAAATAAAGCCATAAATGCAATGTAACAGTGATCATAGGAACTGTGACCGAATTTTTAACAATGAACTACATAAATAACATGTAACACCAAACCCTAGAGCCACAACTTGCTGCATGAGTCACATGAGTGGTTGTTGTGCAGATGTTGATAGTGGGGTATGTGGTTGTTGTGGTTATTGTGGTGTTGGTTCCTGTGGAGGTGTTGATAGTGGGGAATGTGGTTGTTGTGTTGTTGTGGTTGTGTTGGTGATGTTGCGAGTGGAAGAGGAAGTGGTCGTAGTTTTGGTTGCAGTGATGGCTGCTGTTGAGATGGACATTGTGATGCGATTGGGGTGGTTGTGAAGGTGGTGGATGATGTGTTGGTGGTGGTTGTTGTTGTTAATTGGTGGTCGTTGCTGTTGCGGTGATGTGATGATGGAGGCGATGGTAGTGGCGGTTGTTGTCGAGGTGGTTGTGGCGGTTGTGTTGGTGTTGTAGGCGTGGGGCAGCCAGTTGACCAGGAGATTGCAATACAGCAACGGAATCTTGGATCTATCTGTGTGGAGCTCTGAGTATAATCCCTTTGTATGCGTGGAGTTTCTCTGGGACTCCAACGCGCCAAACGCTCGTAAACGGAATTGATCAAATATCTATTTAAAAAATCGTATCATCTGACATTGCTCTAAATGGCACGTGAAAAGGCAAAGATCCCCTGTATAGACTTTAATGGACTGTGGGGGCAAGTGTTATTAGCGGCACAAAAGGGGGGCCAACACCACGCCCGGCCGCCTTTGTATTCCCAGTGCTGATGTGTTCTATACACCACACCAGGTACTCATGGAAGGCTGAGTCGACCTTGCGGAACCCCGAGAACTGCTGTAGATAATCGCCACTGATGTTGGCCGTGAGCGCGAATCATCGGGCAGCGTAGCGCTAACCGCTGGCACATCGACACACAAACCGCACGCCATGACTCGCGTGCTGCTGCTGAACACGTGGATGCTACTGCTACTCATGAACATTGCTCACACCGTGAAACAGCCGCGGACCAGATGAGCAGGCAAGACGTCTCACCTCGAGTTCCGTGGTAAGCACTTGAACCGAGTTCTCAGGAGAGTCACTCTCACTGCGACAATACCAAGACAAGCACCACTCAGGTTGTGCTGCCCCTGCTGCCCGTGCTGCCCGTGGTGACAGCAGCCCCTGCTGTGGCCCGCGAGCTATGGGCCGCGCGCGTCTGGAGCCGTTCGTGGAGTTCCCTGCGTGCAGTGCGCCCTCTGCTGCTATCTCGAGGCAAAACTCTCAAAGCAACCAGCGGAGACGACTCTCAGCCACGGCTGCTGGCATCAGGTGCGAGTGATGGCAACACGTGGTCCTGGCAGCCCCCCACCCCCCCACATCAAGCCGCACTCACTGTCGTGGTGAAGTATGGTCAGTCAACCCCCCAAGACCGGCACAGCGTGGGGAGCAGCAGCAGGACAATCGGAAAATTACTCGGAAATGTGAAGCCACAGACGCATCACGTGGAGAATGGGAGAGGGCCTCCTGGCAGCGTCTCAGCCACGGCGAGCCTCACACAGCCGGGGAGAGCCGAGCACGAGGCGAGCGCGTCGGGTCCCCTCGCTCCCCCCGGGTCGCTCTCTCCTCGCACCGCCTCCCGCGAAGTCTCTGAGACGTCCGCAAGAGGGCGCCCTACGACAGCTTTTCCTCTTCAGAATCAGAATATTTAGACGACTGCGATGAGCTACACAGCTTCACAGATGTCCAGCAGTTTCACAGATATCCAGTAGTAAACCCGTGCCTTACATTCCGACTGTACCCCTGTTTATTACATCGCGGTTGCTGAGCACAAGCCACGGGCCCCAAAAACGCCGAGCGGCCAGCAACAAACCGTGACGTGCGTGCAGAGTTTCGAGAGCGTTCGCAGGGCCCGCAGCACCGCTGTGAGTGGAGGGTCGTCACCTGCACGCGCACGGCTGGGCACGTGCGTCGTCATGGCGATAGTCATCAATTGGGTGTCTCGATTATTATAATTGATCATTATAATCGTTTGCCATCTCGTGAGTTGGCGTTCGTGGAGCTCGCGGCCACTAGGGGGCGATGGAGAGGCGGGCGCCGGACTCGCGGCGCGGGCGTCGGCGCTGCGCTCAAGCAAAAGCGCAGTGGGACAATAAATCACGCACGCCCGTCCGTCTTTGTCTCCCCGTTGCTAGCGCTCACACAACACGTACTCGTTTTCTGGCTGAGTCGACCGAGGAGATGCTGTAGTCAGGTTCAGGAGCCGCGGCCGCCGGGTTAGTATATCGCCACACGCGCACACAACGACAAGAATACCCCGTGGAGCCTACACACAGCCTGTGTGTAGGCGACACACAGCCTACACACAGCCAGTGTGTAGGCGACACACAGCCTACACACAGCCTGTGTGTCGCCTACACAGCCTACACACAGCCTGTGTGTCGCCTACACACAGGCTGTCGCCTACACACAGGCTGTGTGTCGCCTACACACAGCCAGTGTGGCTGTGTGTCGCCTACACACAAGTTGTGTGTCGCCATCACACAGGTTGTGTATAGCCTACACACACAACCTGTGTGTAGCCTATAGACACAGGTTGTACGTATAGGCTACACGGGGTATTCTTGTACCTGTGTGTAGCCTACACACAGGCTACACACAGGTTTGTGTGTAGGCTACACACAGGTTTGTGTGTAGGCTACACACAGGTTTGTGTGTAGGCTACACACAGGTTTGTGTGTAGGCTACACACAGGTTTGTGTGTAGGCTACACACAGGTTTGTGTGTAGGCTACACACAGGTTTGTGTGTAAGCTCCACGGGGTATTCTTCTGCCTGTGTGTAGGCTCCACGGGGTATTATTGTGCCTGTGTGTAGGCTCCACGGGGTATTATTCTGCCTGTGTGTAGGCTACACGGGGTATTTTTGTGCCTGTGTGTAGGCTCCACGGGGTATTATTGTGCCTGTGTGTAGGCAACACGGGGTATTATTGTGCCTGTGTGTAGGCTACACGGGGTATTCTTGTGCCTGTGTGTAGGCTACACGGGGTATTCTTGTGCCTGTGTGTAGGCTACACCGGGTATTCTTGTGCCTGTGTGTAGGCTACACGGGGTATTCTTGTGCCTGTGTGTAGGCTACACGAGGTATTCTTGTGCCTGTGTGTAGGCTACACGGGGTATTCTTGTGCCTGTGTGTAGGCTACACCGGGTATTCTTGTGCCTGTGTGTAGGCTACACGGGGTATTATTGTGCCTGTGTGTGTAGGCTACACGGGGTATTATTGTGGAAGGGATGGTGTGGGCAGCACCGCATTCCGCAATAGGAACTCATTCGAGGCTAACCGCTGCACTACCTCTCTCCAAAGACAAAGGTTCCCCGTATGGAATTAACAGACTGTAGGGGCAAGTGCTGTTAGCGAGTAGCGCCTATGAAGGCCGGCACGACACACGAGGGGGTGGGTGGCCAACACCACGCCCGGCCGCTTTTGTATTCCTAGTGGCGATGTTTACAAACTGCACCAGGTACGCATTTGAGGCTAAGTCAACCTAGAAGATACCCAGAACCGGTTCAGGTATTCGTCACCGATGTTTGCCGTGAGCGGGAATCGGACTCGGGTGGACGGGTTCGTAGCGCGGCGCGCTCGCCGCAAAACTCTCGTTTCCCACACACACACACGCGCTCACACACACGCGCTCACACACACGCGCTCACACACACGCGCTCACACACACGCGCTCACACACACGCGCTCACACACACGCGCTCACACACACGCGCTCACACACACACGCTCACACACACACGCTCACACACACGCTCACACACACGCAGATGGCGCAGGGTAAACTGCTGTAATTGATTGCATCCGACGCGGGTGGTTTCAGGAGTCGCGCGGCGTGGGGAGGGGCTGCGTGGGGAGGGGCGGCGTGGGGAGGGGCTGCGTGGGGAGGGGCTGCGTGGGGAGGGGCTGCGTGGGGAGGGGCGGCGTGGGGAGGGGCTGCGTGGGGAGGGGCTGCGTGGGGAGGGGCTGCGTGGGGAGGGGCTGCGTGGGGAGGGGCTGCGTGGGGAGGGGCGGCGTGGGGAGGGGCGGCGTGTGGAGGGGCGGCGTGGGGAGGGGCGGCGTGGGGAGGGGCGGCGTGGGGAGGGGCGGCGTGGGGAGGGGCGGCGTGGGGAGGGGCGGCGTGGGGAGGGGCGGCGTGGGGAGGGGCTGCGCCGCGTGCGCGTGAGTGGGGGGGGCATCGAGCCCAGGTGGGCGGGGGGGTAACGTCGTGCGCCAACACCATCACTCTAACACCATCACCGCCAACACCATCACTCTAACACCATCACCGCCAACATCATCACTCTAACACCATCACCGCCAACATCATGACTCTAACACCATCACCGCCAACATCATGACTCTAACACCATCACCGCCAACATCATCACTCTAACACCATCACCGACGACAACATCACCGCCAACACCATCACTGCCGCTCCCCGTGCACACTCGCACGCAAATCTTCCCTCTGCCCTTGAAGATGGAGGATAATTACTCGGAACGTTATCATCTCGCACTATATATTAGGTACATACAGAACATGTGCGTCGTTGTTTTAAAGACTGCTTGATGTATTAAACTCATTAAAGCCTCCCCGAACCATTCAAATCATGAGCCATGATCTATCCATCGATGGATGATAGCTTCCCTACGCCGTCAACATCCCACACGGTGCTGCGATGCGCTACAATCCACCTCGCTCTGATCCCACCGCTCCATCTCCGCGGGAGGCGTCCTATCGAGGGCGTCTCCGAATTGCAAAAAACCTGTGGTTTGATTTACTACGGCAACCACTCCCACCACTCTCACCACCAGCCACTCGCATCGCGTGGCGGTGGGTCACCCCCCCCCTCCGTACTCCGGCTCCCCCCCCCCACTCATTGGCTGATGACACCTTCATATATAGAGGACCACAGAGCTTGGGGGGTTGGCGCCGGCTCGTCACTGCGTGGCTGCTCCTGCTGCCCTCCCGCTCCTCGTCTGTGGTTCCTCCTCCTGGCGCCCCGAGAGCAACGAGGGAGCACGACTGCTGCGCGGGTTCCAAGATTGCCATGAGACATTCACCATTAGTACCACGGGCCCGGCAAGCACACGGATAGAGTCCCCCGGGAGCGAGGGAGGGATGGGGCGCAGAGGGGGCAGGGTAAAGGTGGCTGCGGGGTAGGGGCGCAGTTGTTCAGAGGCCTCACATCTGCGGTGTCTGGGGGGGGGGGGATTGCTGCCTTTGGAGGTACCAAATAAACCGGAACATCTCATGGGGGAGGGGGGAATAATCGCTCGCGGTACCAGCAGAGAGGAGCACTGATCGTGAGTGCGTTGTTTTAGAGTGGATGTGTATGGGCGGTGTTATTGGAGTGGATGTGTATGGGCGGTGTTATTGGTATTGTTACTTCGCGTGAGACAAATACCACCGGGACTGTGAATGTCCCGGGAAGACCGATAGACTCACCAGGGCAGCAGCTGCCCCACTCAACATGACGACGATCCTTGGGAACCTAGGACAGGTGACAACTGTAGATCACATACACACATACGGCAGAGAGCTCAGCAGGTACCGTCTCTTCTTAGCGATCCGGAGTCACAGATTCACTTCAACAAATCGATTCTTAATGGGATTGTCTTCATCATTGTGAATGTCGTGGCTCTAGTGGCTGTACGGATAACGCCAGCCAACTACTGCACACATAACATAAACTAACGACAAATGATCGATGATTTCGCAGACGATGTGAATGCATGTACTGTGAGCGTAAGAATCGATTCACCGTTCAGTCTTCAGTCAGCAGCGGTAAGAAATTGCAGGGCTGCACCTTTACCAGGGGTGGGGGTGCGGGGGGTATGGGGGAGAACCAATCACAGAAAATGGAACCAAACAAACAGACACAGAGGAGAGAGAAGGGCGCCTGTAAAGTTACAGCCGGTAACAAATCGGTGCCAAACGCGCCTCGGGACACATTAACCCGCGGCCCCTCTCGGGCACACGCGAGCGCAAAAGCGGCGCTGCGGCGCGCGATGGGCACACACACACACGGGCCGCGCTGATGGAAGTTTAACTTTGCCCTAATTGCGCCAAGAGCAAAGCCTCCTCCTCCACCCTCCGAGGAATTCTCTCCGCTCTCTCGGAAGTCAAACAACGCGCGCTGATCTGAGCGCTTGCTGGCTCAAATGGACATTGTGGCGATGTCCATCTCCCGTCTACAGCCCTGTAGACATTGGTGAAAATTCCACATTCTTATGGCGGGGACGAGACCCATCCATAGGTCAACTGCTTGTGACTTCCCCATATGTGGTACTCGTTGCATTGTCCCCGAAGGGTGAGACGACGAAGACAGCTGACCCCTCCAACCAGGAGTTGAACTCGCACCCTCCCGCTTGCAAGCCGCTCGCGCGGGTCTCTGCTCTCTGGAGTAGCAACATGCGGTACAAGCTGAACGGATTTGTTGTTTTCCATCTATGAACCAAAACGCAACTTCGTGCTTGCACCACTGCTTCAACTACCGCGCCGGAATATTGCCCAGATGCTTTTGTTTTGTTACTGAAGCTTTTTATTTGATAAATACCTTTCGTGCAGCGACGTGTCGGTATGGTATAAGTATGCGCGCACTCTAAATGTATATACTGTATATATACTGTGTGTCTAAATGTATATACTGTATATATTTACTCGCGCAGACTTACAGAAAGAGTGCGCGGGCGTTGATGAGAGCGACAAGCGAGCGGAGAATTCGCCCTGTTTGTCCACGTGCTGGCAGATAAAGTGGCTCTAGAAGCCCCCTTTGTCTCGCCAGATTGCCGGCTCCAGGCCTCCAACACACCCCCTCCACCCCCCCCTTGATCCCACCCCCTCCCTTCCTCGCCCGGTGGGCCGGGAGAGGTGGCGGTCTGACCTAGACCGACTTTGGCGACTCCGCGCTAAATTCCAACCGCGTCCTCCTCATTATCCCCTCGAGCGCCCACACTCGCCGCTTCCGCCAGCGGAGAATCAGCGCGAACAAAGACAGAGATCCCCCGTATAGCCTACGCAAGCTGGTGGGGCAAGTTTCCTGCGCGGGCGCCTATTAGTACGGTTAGCTATGTACGGTGCGAAAGAAGTTCAACACACGCACGTACAAGGGCTGGAGGACGCGAGAGAGGGCGGCACGGCAACAACCACGCCCAGTCGCCTGTGCCTGCCTAGTGCTGGTGTTAACACATCGCACCAGGTACTCGTTTAGGGCTGAGTCGATCTAGGGGAATCTCATAACCGATTCAGACATTTGTCACTGATGTTAGCCGCGAGTGGCCATCAGCTTCGTAGCGCAGTGCGCTAGCCACTACACTGCCGCTGTAGGAACAAGAGCACCCACACACGCGCACCCGCACACTGCCGCTGTAGGAACAAGAGCACCCACACACACGCGCACCCACACACGCGCACCCACACACACGCACACCCAAACACACACACACCCAAACACACGCACCCACACACGCGCACCCACACACACGCACACCCAAACACACACACACCCAAACACACGCACCCACACACGCGCACCCACACACGCGCACCCACACGCACGCACAGACATGCGACACAAACCCCCACCCGAGTTCGCCTGACCTCCTTGGGTCTTGGAAGCTGAGCAGGTTTGATTGAGCCTGGTGCCTGATGCCTGGCTAGGGTTTAGGGTACCTTGGATAGGGCGATATCACGTGATCAACCAACCCTCGATCCAAAGCTCTGGGTCACAGCCGTTCCCTAGAACGCTCGACTCACTGACACACACACACGGACCGTACTGACAATAACACACACACACGGACCGTACTGTCGCTGGTGTCGTCAAACATTGCTGAACAATTGTAGGGTGATGATTGCAGAAGTGGGGCCCGAGAGGTGGAGTGCGAGGTGGTGGATACTTAAGTCTATCTGTGCGGCGTTATCAGTGTCACCCGCTCCTATACCCCAGATTCTCCGATATCCTCCCACGGGAACACAAACACGAATTAACGAAATTGTTCAACCTTCCCAGTGCGGCAACCTCTTGAGGTATTATACTACACGCCGATTGATTAAAATTGATGTAACGTCCAGGACACGTGGGACTGACACACAAAGACATTCTTTTATAACGGCAGCCTGCGCGTCACGTGGGATGTTTCGCACACACCAGGCACGAGCAGCGTGTAACGACTCAACTTGTTACACCATTGAGGTCAAATGATAAATGTGAGCGGTGGTGCCTTAATCACGCCGCGTTCACTAGAGGCGTGGGCACGTGACCTCTTTGTGTATCGAGGGGTGAGGGGGGGGCAGTGGTCTTGATTGGGGGGGCGCCCCCCCCCCCATTCCAGCGCTGTTTAGAACCACTGCTCTCAGAGCTGCATCCCCTTCGCCTCGTCAGTCCCAGTCCCCTTCCCCTCTCCGTGCTGTGTGGCCGGACGTGGGACAACGTTGTGTGTACTGTGTATGTACTGTGTGTTCTGTGTATGTGCTGTGTGTACTGTGTACTCTGTGTTCTGTGTATGTGCTGTGTGTACTGTGTACTGTGTATGTACTGTGTGTACTATGTGCTGTGCGTACTATGTGCTGTGTGTACTATGTACTGTGTATACTGTGTATGTGCTGTGTGTACTGTGTGTACTATGTGCTGTGTGTACTGTGTATGTACTGTGTGTACTGTGTATGTGCTGTGTGTACTGTGTGTACTGTGTATGTGCTGTGTGTACTGTGTGTACTATGTACTGTGTGTACTGTGTATGTGCTGTGTGTACTATTTGCTGTGTGTACTGTGTATGTGCTGTGTGTACTATGTACTGTGTGTACTGTGTATGTGCTGTGTGTACTGTGCTGTGTGTACTGTGTATGTGCTGTGTGTACTATGTACTGTGTGTACTGTGTATGTGTGTACTGTGTATGTGCTGTGTGTACTACCACTACCCCAACTACCACTATTACTACCGCGTCTACTACGACCGCATCTCCTGCTACCGCGTAGAGCGATGGAAACCTGTTAATAAATTTTGCCTTTGTTCATTGTGATTAAAGTTTTTTTGGAAAATGTATTGGACCAGCCAAAACTTATATACACGTCTAATTTACAATAAACATATTATCTACAATGTATCTGTTCGAGACAATGCATCTGGTGCTGGTGCTACTACGGCGTTGGCAATGGTGCGCAAGCAAAAAAAGTAATAGGCGACGATTCGGACAACGGCCCTTCTTCATGGTACATAAATAGGATAAACACATGTAGGACACAGCGAATGAGACGAAGGAGAAATATTTTTATTAGAATAAGGTAAAGGCGCAGCCCTGTAATTGCTCGCTCACGTCACTGTTGGCGGAAGGGCCCCCACAAAGGAAAGGATATACAGGCCGACCCTGGCGCGCTGGCCAGACGTCTTTGAAGATGTGTAAGTACCCACACTTTACCCCACCACTCGCGACCTACCGACCGATGGTGACCCATGCATGCTGCTGGGTGAAGAGACGGCTGGAGGGGGTGGGGGGAGTGGGGATCTACCCACAGCTGCGGCTGCCGCGTCGGGAGAACGAACGGCAACGAGTAAGTCGCCATTTCTTACATCACACATATATACCTGTGTACCACATCACACACACATATATATAATACACACGTGTACTCACACAAGCCGTGCTGCACGGTGACACCACGCGCTCTCTGTGCGCTGGGCCCCGCGTGCCACGGCTATCGCGGCTACCGGGCCCCGTGTTGTGTCGGGTCACGAAACGTTCCTTTTCCGTGCGATGTTTCACGAAAACTTGCCGATTTCTCCTCTTCAACATCACCAGCAAACATCGTCGTCGTCATCAGCAGCAGCCGTTGGCAATCGACTGTTGGATGAAGGTCGCCCTCCCCACGCTGTCGCGATCCGTCTCAGTTCAGCCTGCACATGAACCGGTTTCAGCATACGGCTCTTGTCCCCGTTCTATCACCGGCAATGGACGGGGGGGGGGGAGGTGCAGGGGGTCTATTTTGGAAGAGTGCCCCCCGATTCGCGTAGCTGTGGATCTGGCCGCGTGGATTCCCGTCGCGAGCAGCGCCTCGCGATCTCTCTGTGCCTGTGGTGGCGGTGACTTGCAGGGGGAGACGACAACACAACATGCACACCGTAATCCAACGCGAATACATTCACTTAAATAAGATATAAAAAATAAAATATGCACAAGTCCCCGTATAGCCTACATTGTACACACACACACACAGGTATATTAGCGATAGCAATAAGAGTAGGTCACTGTACGTTTTGTTGCTGGCCGCTTAGCATTTTCACGTATTGTACACCCCCCCTCTCCCCTCCCCCCGCTGGCAACAATGTTGCTGAGAGTGGTGATCCGACCCGTGGCGATTTCGTGCAAACAAACAAGACGGAAAGTGCAGCATCGAAGGAACATCACAATCATCGCGGCGCCATCATCATCATCATCGCCGTCACGTTATCGAGGATGGCTCTCAGTGGCAACTGCTCCGAGCCAGCGAGACTCGAGTCCTCGCGACCCACCGCGCGTTCACCAAATTCACCCGCTTCTAAAACTTTATATTAAGTCGTCACACACTGCACGCGTCTGATGATTTCTAAACACGTCCCACATGACCCACAGTGTGATCATTTACATGGCTATGGAGGGCTTATGCGCCTGTGTGTGTGCGTGTGTGTCACTTGGGGAGTCTTTAGCAATCAACGGGGGAGCGGTGGCGCAGTGGTTAGCGTGCTGAGCTCAGAACCTGAAAATCCGAGTTGGATTCCCGCTCATGATCAATAACTGGCGAATATTTAAACAGATCATGGACCTGCTCTAGATCGACTCAGCCTCAAACGAGTACCTGGTGCGGTTTGTAAACATCGTCACTGGAGAGACAAAGGCGGTCGGGCGTAATGCTGGCCACCCACCCCCTCGTGTGACGTGCTGGCCTTCACAGGTGCTCGCTAACAGCACCTGTCCCGAACAGTTTATTAAAGGCTATACGAGAGATCGTTATCTTTGTTTAGTAATCATCAGGCTCGTGAGGCATGTAAGGACTGAATTTGTTTTGTATTTGAACGGAAGTGAATGTGTGACCTGGGAGGAATGAGCTGTTCAACTTCACCTCGTTCACGTGCTTTGGCGAATGCGTGAAACGTTTTCACTCTCAGCTATAATTTATTTTATTGGTGCTGCTTGTTGCTGACCGCTTAGCATTTTCATCATTTATGGCCTGAGATAAGCAGCGGCAAGAAGCGAACTGCGACTCTGCGTCCCACGTGGATGCGGTCCAGTGTCGGGGCACATGCACGCGGGCGCCCAGTGAGAGATTACTCGGCATAGGATTCTCGCAGCGCCACGATTCTTTCAGAGTTCGTTCTCACGTGACGAACACCGCGCACGCTGCTGCGTAGATGTCGCGGTCGTGCTGCAGAGCATCTGCGATCTGATCTCGGGTTGCAACGCGTGCTGTTCTCAACTGAACCGATTTCCCTCGGATAGGCCAAACGTCGGACATCGTGCCGAACAACGCGTGGTACAACCCGCGAAAACCCAAGTGCCGTCTAAGTAGCGAGCTGTAGGTGCACACGTGTGTCCTGCTACAGCAAGTGGCGTGGAACGCGTCAAGTAATGAAGAGCGCGCGCACCTCTGACGCACGCACACGACACGTGCACTGCACACACATGCACGCGCTCTGTACGTATACTGTACATATACGGTGTATGTATACTGTCGTATGTACAGTAAGCAGCGTTGTCCAACTCTCGCGGTTCTTCAGCCGCCGTCTCCTGTCTCGAGTGAGCAGTCAACATCCCTGTGGCCCCACCACACTGACAACAGTGGCGAGTCCAGAGACCCAGTGAGCAGGGCCACTTGGCGTGGGAGTGGGGGGACACTCTCAGTGTAAGAGCTCAAATTGGAGGTGAGGTCTCGGTAGCTGATGCTGCTGCTGCTGGATTTAGCAGAAGGAAGGAAGTGATGCCGAGCGAGGTGTGGTGATGACATCAACTTCATTGTCCGTGATGGCCTCGTTTGCTCGAGTGCCTCCCCAGCCACCCTGAGGAGCCACTTAGGCATTGGGGGGCAGGGATACACGGAAGGGAGTTGGGGGGGAGGGTGCGTGCCCCCCTCACACGGCCCCCCAGAGAATCGCCACTGGTCCCCCCCCCCGCCCCAAATCTCTCAGTAGAGGCGCGGAGCCGCCTGTGCCAGCGCCCCTATAGACAACTTCTCCTGCTCGCCCCACAGCAGCGGCGAGCGAGCCCGGATTGCGCCCACCCTCTCCTCTTCCTCCTCCTCGTACTCCTCCTCCTCATCCTCGTCGTCTTCCAGATCTTCCTCCTCCTCCTCGTCGTCTCCGTCCACGGAAGGCGACGCCGCGGGGGACAGCGCCCCCGCGCGAGCTCCGGCGCGGGGCTCGGTCCCCTTGCTCTCCTCGCCTCGGACCCCTTCGCCGCACAGGGGTCCCAGAATCGGGGGTCCCCTCGTCACCCCGCCGCGCTCCTTGGACGCGTCGGAGGATGAGGGGGTGCCGGGCCCCGGCATCCCCTTGCCCTGAGCCCGGTCCTTGCCGCTGCCCCCCGCGGAGGTGGCGGGGCCCCCCCCGCGGGGGCCCTTCTCCGTGCCCCCCGCCTGCTCGCGCGCCTTCTTGCTTCGCTTCCACTTCATGCGCCGGTTCTGGAACCAGATCTTGACCTGCAGGGCCGGCGGGAACGGGGTTAGTAGCAGATTCATATCTCTGAATCTTAATCAGAATCTTTATTTATACTAGAGGAATCAGATGAGATATAAAGTCCTTTTTAACATATTTCCGATACCAGATCTCCATTTGCACGAAACCTATCCTCAACCTGCACCATCAATTAATCTAAACGTCGTGGGACCCACATCAGAATCTATATGACAAACATGTAAACCAACTTTACCATATCTAAGGACGTTCGTTTCACCTAGATGATGGTATTAGTGATGCTCATGTTAACATGAAAACACGTAAGAGGAGATATCGAGATGTTATCATGAACAGAAGCCTGACCTTCGATCCACACTCAAAATATAACTGTCAACAGATCAAATCAAGAATCGCCCTGCTATAGAAACTCGCAGGAACGACCTGGGGGTACTCCAGTTGATGATCAACTCAGAGTCAATGCCCTCCAGCTGCGTCCTAGAACTCTTACACAAAACTGCTCGATGGTTCTGTTGCTGCTGCTACTGTCACCATCCTAGAATATCACCCACATCCAGAAGAAGGCTGCTGTGCGAACAGAGTGGAGGAATGTCCACCCCGGGAGGTGGCACCGGTACAGCCATCAACCGCATCAGGACATCAACAGAGTGATGCAACGTCTCGTTCATCAGGACATCAACAGATCGATGCACACGTCTCGTTCATCAGGACATCAACAGATAGATGCACACATCTCGTTCACGAACAGAAAATTGATGACAAGCCACAGTGGTGAGATGATGGCCACACAACGCGAACTCTGGACCACAAATTCGACCACTGTGGTCTGTGCTAGTTGTCCAAGGAGGAATGACAAATAGATACAAGCTCTCTCTCTCTCCCGAAGCCCTCTCGCCATGATCAGCAGACGTCCTTATTGGCATCGAGCTCCTGAGTGAATTGCCATGTGCAAGAATTAAACCTAAACCTAGCATAACCAGAACCAGATCTCAACCTCAGTGATCATGACACACATCTCTCCTGTGTCTCAATGAGCATGAGACGTGTCTCACCTGTGTCTCAGTGATCATGAGACACGTCTCTCCTGTGTCTCAGTGATCATGAGACACGTCTCACCTGTCTCAGTGAGCATGAGACGTGTCTCATCTGTGTCTCAGTTATCATGAGACGTGTCTCACCTGTGTCTCAGTTATCATGAGACGTGTCTCACCTGTGTCTCAGTGAGCAGGAGACGCATCTCACCTGTGTCTCAGTGAGCAGGAGACGCGTCTCACCTGTGTCTCAGTGAGCAGGAGACGCGTCTCACCTGTGTCTCAGTTAGCATGAGACGCATCTCACCTGTGTCTCAGTTATCATGAGACGCGTCTCACCTGTGTCTCAGTGAGCATGAGACGTGTCTCACCTGTGTCTCAGTTATCATAAGACGCGTCTCACCTGTGTCTCAGTTACCATGAGAGACGTCTCACCTATGTCTCAGTGAGCATGAGACACGTCTCACCTGTGTCTCAGTGATCATGAGAGACGTCTCACCTGTGTCTCAGTTATCATGAGACACGTCTCACCTGTGTCTCAGTGATCATGAGACGTGTCTCACCTGTGTCTCAGTGATCATGAGACATGTCTCACCTGTGTCTCAGTGAGCATGAGACATGTCTCACCTGTGTATCAGTTATCATGGGACACGTCTCACCTGTGTTTCAGTTATCATGAGAAACGTCTCACCTGTGTCTCAGTTATCATGAGACACGTCTCAACTGTGTCTCAGTGAGCATGAGACGTGTCTATCCTGTGTCTCAGTTATCATGAGACACGTCTCACCTGTGTCTCAGTTATCATGAGACACGTCTAACCTGTGTCTCAGTGAGCAGGAAACGTGTCTCACCTGTGTCTCAGTTATCATGAGACGTGTCTCACCTGTGTCTCAGTTATCATGATACGCGTCTCACCTGTGACTCAGTGAGCATGAGACGCGTCTCACCTGTGTCTCAGTTATCATGATACGCGTCTCACCTGTGTCTCAGTTAGCATGAGACGCGTCTCACCTGTGTCTCAGTTATCATGAGACCCGTCTAACCTGTGTCTCAGTGAGCATGAGACGTGTCTCATCTGTGTCTCAGTTATCATGAGACGTGTCTCACCTGTGTCTCAGTTATCATGAGACTTGTCTCATCTGTGTCTCAGTTATCATGAGACGTGTCTCACCTGTGTCTCAGTTATCATGAGACGTGTCTCACCTGTGTCTCAGTGAGCAGGAGACGCATCTCACCTGTGTCTCAGTGAGCAGGAGACGCGTCTCACCTGTGTCTCAGTGAGCAGGAGACGCGTCTCACCTGTGTCTCAGTTAGCATGAGACGCATCTCACCTGTGTCTCAGTTATCATGAGACGCGTCTCACCTGTGTCTCAGTGAGCATGAGACGTGTCTCACCTGTGTCTCAGTTATCATAAGACGCGTCTCACCTGTGTCTCAGTTACCATGAGAGACGTCTCACCTATGTCTCAGTGAGCATGAGACACGTCTCACCTGTGTCTCAGTGATCATGAGAGACGTCTCACCTGTGTCTCAGTTATCATGAGACACGTCTCACCTGTGTCTCAGTGATCATGAGACGTGTCTCACCTGTGTCTCAGTGATCATGAGACATGTCTCACCTGTGTCTCAGTGAGCATGAGACGTGTCTCACCTGTGTATCAGTTATCATGGGACACGTCTCACCTGTGTTTCAGTTATCATGAGAAACGTCTCACCTGTGTCTCAGTGAGCATGAGACGTGTCTCACCTGTGTCTCAGTTATCATGAGACACGTCTCAACTGTGTCTCAGTGAGCATGAGACGTGTCTATCCTGTGTCTCAGTTATCATGAGACACGTCTCACCTGTATCTCAGTTATCATGAGACACGTCTAACCTGTGTCTCAGTGAGCAGGAAACGTGTCTCACCTGTGTCTCAGTTATCATGAGACGTGTCTCACCTGTGTCTCAGTTATCATGATACGCGTCTCACCTGTGACTCAGTGAGCATGAGACGTGTCTCACCTGTGTCTCAGTTATCATGATACGCGTCTCACCTGTGTCTCAGTTAGCATGAGACGCGTCTCACCTGTGTCTCAGTTATCATGAGACGTGTCTCACCTGTCTCAGTGAGCATGAGACGTGTCTCACCTGTGTCTCAGTGAGCATGAGACGTGTCTCACCTGTGACTCAGTGATCATGAGACGCATCTCACCTGTGTCTCAGTTATCATGATACGCGTCTCACCTGTGTCTCAGTCATCATAAGACACGTCTCACCTGTGTCTCAGTTATCATGAGACACGTCTCACCTGTGTCTCAGTTATCATGAGATACGTCTCACCTGTGTCTCAGTGAGCATGAGACGTGTCTCACCTGTGACTCAGTGATCATGAGACGCGTCTCACCTGTGTCTCAGTTATCATGATACGCGTCTCACCTGTGTCTCAGTGAGCATGAGACGTGTCTCACCTGTGTCTCAGTTATCATGAGACGTGTCTCACCTGTGTCTCAGTCATCATGAGACACGTCTAACCTGAGTCTCAGTGAGCAGGAGACGTGTCTCACCTGTGTCTCAGTTATCATGATACGCGTCTCACCTGTGTCTCAGTGAGCATGAGACGTGTCTCACCTGTGACTCAGTGATCATGAGACGCGTCTCACCTGTGTCTCAGTTATCATGATACGCGTCTCACCTGTGTCTCAGTGAGCATGAGACGTGTCTCACCTGTGTCTCAGTTATCATGAGACGTGTCTCACCTGTGTCTCAGTCATCATGAGACACGTCTAACCTGAGTCTCAGTGAGCAGGAGACGTGTCTCACCTGTGTCTCAGTTATCATGAGACGTGTCTATCCTGTGTCTCAGTTATCATAAGACACGTCTCACCTGTGTCTCAGTTATCATGAGACACGTCTCACCTGTGTCTCAGTTATCATGAGATACGTCTCACCTGTGTCTCAGTGAGCATGAGACGTGTCTCACCTGTGTCTCAGTTATCATGAGACCCGTCTAACCTGTGTCTCAGTGAGCATGAGACGTGTCTCACCTGTGTCTCAGTTATCATGAGACGCGTCTCGCCTGTGTCTCAGTTATCATGATACGCGTCTCACCTGTGTCTCAGTTATCATGAGACACGTCTCACCTGTGTCTCAGCGAGCATGAGAGACGTCTCACCTGTGTCTCAGTGATCATGAGACGTGTCTCTCCTGTGTCTGAGTGAGCAGAAGACACGTCTCACCTGTGTCTCCGTTATCATGAGACATGTCTCACCTGTGTCTCAGTGAGCATGAGACGTCTCTCACCTGTGTCTCAGTGATAATGAGACACGTCTCACCTGTGTCTCAGTGATCATGAGAGACGTCTCACCTGTGTCTCAGTTATCATGAAATGTGTCTCACCTGTGTCTCAGTGATCATGAGACACGTCTCACCTGTGTCTCAGTGATCATGAGAGACGTCTCACCTGTGTCTCAGTTATCATGAAATGTGTCTCACCTGTGTCTCAGATATCATGAGATGTGTCTCACCTGTGTCTCAGTGATCATGAGACACGTCTCACCTGTGTCTCAGTGAGCATGAGACACGTCTCACCTGTGTCTCAGTGATCATGAGACACGTCTCTCCTGTGTCTCAGTGAGCATGAGACGTGTCTCATCTGTGTCTCAATGATCATGATAGACGTGTCTCACCTGTGTCTCAGTGATCATGAGACACGTCTCTCCTGTGTCTCAGTGAGCATGAGACGTGTCTCACCTGTGTCTCAGTTATCATGAGACACGTCTCTCCTGTGTCTCAGTTATCATGAGATGCGTCTCACCTGTATCTCAGTGAGCATGAGACGTGTCTCACCTGTGTCTCAGTTATCATGAGACGTGTCTCACCTGTGTCTCAGTGATCATGAGACGTGTCTCACCTGTGTCTCAGTGAGCATGAGACGTGTCTCACCTGTGTCTCAGTCATCATGAGACACGTCTCACCTGTGTCTCAGTGATCATGAGACGTGTCTCACCTGTGTCTCAGTGAGCATGAGAGACGTGTCTCTCCTGTGTCTCAGTTATCATGAGAGGCGTCTCACCTGCGTCTCCGTGAGCATGAGCGACGTCGCCACTTCAAATCGCTTGGGCCGGGACAGGTACTTGTTGAGCTTGAACTGATGTTCGAGTTCCAGCAGCTGCTGAGACGTGAAGGCTGTGCGTGGCCGACGGCACTTGCCGAGCAGACTGGCCTGCACCTGGGCTGCACACACACGCACACATCATCAACATAATCGTCATTTCATCAGCCAGTGTTTATCCACTGCTGCATGAAGGCCTCACCACACTGTCGCCATCCATTACGGTGCAGTGTTGCTGCTACTGTCAGTCTTACCCCTGCACATTTAGCTGCTCTCATCACTCCATCTCCACGGTGAGTGTCCTCTCTGTCAACAGCACCCAAAGATGAATATCCCCGTTCAGCTGTAGAAGGCTATTTGTGCTGTTAGCGAGCTGTTAGCGGGCACCTATTAAGACCAGCGCGGCATGAGCGGATGGCGTGGCCAGCAGCACGCACGGCCGCCTTTGTCTTTGTGAGCCCAGTGTTGATGTTCACACGCCGCATCAAAGTGTGTATTTAAGGCTGAGTCGTCCTATGCGAGACCCACAAACGGTTCCGGTATCACTCGCCACGAGATGTTAGCCGCGGCCGTGATTGTTGTTCGTCAAGCAGTGTGCAAACCGCTGCGTCACCGCTCTCTCTTCACAACGTTCGCGATCCCCGAGCAGTGCACGGGGAGCGGTGGCGCAGTGGTTAGCGCATTGTGAAATGAACCTGGCGATATTCCTGAACTCAATTCCCGGTCGCGGCTAACATCAGTGGCAAATGATGTCTGAGCCGGTCTTGACCAACCCCATATGTTTCTTAGTCAAAGAGCACTCTTGCAAGCGTGGTTAAACAACCCCGGTGACCAATACTGCCTTAGGGAGGCCTTCATCCAGCAGTGGATGGACAATGTGCAGGTCCACTCTTGTTTGACACTTTGTTTACGACTATAACGAGTGTTTAACCATATTACGAGTCGCGTAACCAGTGATATAGCCAGATAACCAGTGATACAACCAGTATACCTCAGAAGTAGACATATACACCGCACAATGCTTACACAAGTTAATCATAACAATATCGATTTAAAACTTTCGTGACTGCAGGGATTCATATTCTTGGTTCTTTCGGTAAAGTCACGTAGAAGGGAAACAATAAAATAATAAAAATATAAAACAATAAAATTCTCACGACGTTTTGACTGCAACACAAGCAATCATCATCAGCTGTGGTTTTCACACCTGATGATGATTGCTTGTGTTGCAGTCGAAACGTCGTGAGAATTTTATTGTTTTATATTTTTATTATTTTATTGTTTCCCTTCTACGTGACTTTACTGAAAGAACCAAGAATACATAACAATATCGTTATAATATCACCGTTATCGTTTACACTACACGTATTAAGACACTAAAACGCTTTATCCGAGCTGACGTTTCGGCAGACGCATCTTCCCGAATGTGTGCCACGTGTCTATTTCAGTAGGTTGCCGCGTTATACTCGTCTCCGGCAGGACAGCAAGCCGCCCATTCGGGGTGCAGCTGGGTCCAGGCAGCCACAGCGTTTCTGCGGCCGTCTGGAACGCTCTTGCTTCCACTTTTTAAATCTAGATTGAAAGCTACTTTCTTCAGAACTGCTCTTTTGTGGTTAGTTTGCTGTCCCTCGCCCCGCACTACCGATTAGCACGGTTGACTACGTATGGAGCGAAAGAAGTTCAACATATATACATACACAACAACAACAACATACATAAAATATGTTTACTTGAAACACGGTAGGATGAACTCCTCAGCCGTGGCAGATCACTGTTACAATTCAGTGGGCGCGCATGACATTGACTTCTCCAAGACGGAGGTTCTCTGCAAGCCATCCGGCTACCATGAGAGATTCGTTCATGAGGCCATCCACATATACAAACACAGAGATAATTTCAACCGAGAAGATGGATTCTGGCTTAGTAACCATTGTTATAAACCATTTCGGTTCTTAATCGATTGTATTTTACGGTGACCTTCAGACCGCAGTCCATTCGCTGGCACTGCCTCTTAATACCTTTCACACGACGGTCAATGGTATGGTTTATAGCATGTGGTATAATAATAAATAGTATAACATCGTAATATTTAACACAATTCATATGGCAATATATGGTATCGTAATTGTATAGTGAATATACAGCAGTGTGGCATATAGTGGGGTTGATAAAATAAGATATATTGTAAAGTTACAAGTCTAATATTTTATAGTCTAAAGTATAGGGCAGTGTATAGTAACGCATTGTATAATTCAAAGGTGGGATTTTGTCTATGAATATGATATTATATCATGTAGTTTAGATTGGAAGGTATAATATTATATTGTATAGTAATCCAGTTTATAGCATAGTTATTAACGCACCTATCCTATTCCTTTTATCTTTCCTTTTTTCTGTGTACCCGCCGCCACCCTCCTCCGATCCGGTGCTGGGTAACATGCTAATTCATGTTAATTCCGCCCACACAGCTTAAAAGACGCGGTCCATGCTTGGCAATGTTCACTCAAGCGCTGTCTTCTGGACAGTCCTGTTTATTCACCTGAAGAAGGCTACTTGTGTTGTGGCCGAAACGTCGTGAGAATCTTATTTTATGATGTTTTATTTTTATTATTTTATTTCCATTCTACGTGACTTTACCGAAAGAACCAAGAAGAAAAAAACATACATACCAATGACACAACCCGTAAATCTACTTGGCGTGTACAGAGTCACCGGCCACGTGGCTCTGCGCTCGAGCGGGCGGCTCGTGATCGGAAGGTCGCGAGTTCAAACTCTGGTTGGGTGGCTTGACTCAGACCATCATCCGTCCCTTCCTTCGGCTGGGTGTCAATGAAAAGCACGTGACCACTTTGCGGGGAGGTCAACAGTAGTTGTCCTATGGCGAGATTCACCCCCGCCGTAGGAATGTGGAATGTCCACCAATGCCTCGATGTCCATTTGAGGTGCAGGTAGAGTCGCCGCGACTCGTACTGTGTGCTCGACGCGCACGCCGTGACGGCCGATTCTCAGCTGTTGAGTTGCATTCGATGGAGTAAGGGAAGCAGCTCTGGTTAAGGGGCCAGATGCGGAACGTCGGTGGCGAAGAGAGCAACACCGATTCGGTGGGGTGGGGGGGGGCAAATTATTTCTCGAAGTAACATTGATTGCATGTAAACTAAGTCTCCGTTATCATAACATTTAAAGTATCTAAACTTAATTAATCATTACACTTGGGTGTTGCCCGCGGACGCGCAATCCCCACACACTATCCCCATGGGGCGCCTCTGCACTATAGTACTGTACTACACATGCACAGTACATGCACAGTACACAGCAGCACAAAGACCCCACGCGTGCCCGAATAGAACATCGGGGCGAGTGCTGTTCGCGAGCACTTGCGAATACGCATACCTAGAGCGGACCAACACAGAGACATCGGCGGTTACATGCTGCATGCCACATAGGAGTTTACACACATACACATAGGGGTGTGCGCAGTGGCTTACGCACACACAGATACGTAATAACGCACACATAATACGGACTGACAAGTAAATAGCTCTTTCGCACAGTAATATACATACAGATACAGTGCACGGTGATTTACGCATGGACAGAAACGTGCCTACCCAGCACCTTACTCAGTGAAGGCAATAACATATCACACACAAATAGCGAACTCCACAAAGCTACACGGTGACGTAAATGTACCTAATATCATATACTGTTGCTGATACGTACACGTTCAATACCTGCGTTGCAAGCTATAATAAACGCGTAGGCAGTAACACACGCACGCACACAGTCCTCGCTCAGATATATGACAGGTCATACAAAACCGTCCATCGTTCTCAAATGGTGCCACTGGCTACCACTGAGACAAAGGAAATGCATCTCCTGAGTACGACCAATACCTGGACCGGTTCTGGGCCTCCCCTTGGTGTACTCATACTCAAATTATGACCTGGTACGATGTATAAACATCACCACTCGGAAGACAAAGGGGGCCGGGCGTAGTGTGCCGTGCCGGGCTTCATTGGTGTTCGCTAACAGCACTTGTCCCAACAGTCTGTTAAACCTGTACGGGGGGTCTTTGTGTGATCACTGAGATGCGGGTGAGACATGTCTCAGATCATCGGTCTGAGTCAATCCATGGCCTTCCACATGATCTGGTCATGCTATTCCGGTTATCCTCGCTTCGGCTTCTGGCTGGCCATCGAACAAAGAAGGCCACTGCATCGCGCGCGTTCAGATGCGCTTCTGCGGCCGTCTGGAACGCTCTTCTTGCGATGTTAGGAAGCCACCGGAGCCATGTACTTTTACATCATCTAGATTCAAAACTCTTTTCTTTAAAAGTATTTTTGTGTTTCATTTGTTGTCCTTCCGAACCTCCAAATAGTACGGTTGGCTATGTACGGTGCAAACGAAATTCAATGTACACACATCTGGCTGCCGTCCTCCTCATACCACGGTTCCTCAGTCAACCCCCGCGCCCTCCTGAGGACCTCCGCGTCCCTCGACTCGCGCACGGCCCTCGCCAGCACGAGGACTCTCCCGGCAGAGCGCCGCCTCGCCGTGGCTGCTCCACAATCACTGCTGGGAATGCCACCCACGCGAACAGACACCCAGCCCCAGCAGCGAACAAACATCCAGCAGCAACGAACAAACACCCAGCCTCAGGAGAGAACAAACACCCAGCCCCAGCAGCAGCGAACAAACACCCAGCCCCAGCAGCAACGAACAGACACCCAGCCCCAGCAGCGAACAGACACCCAGTCCCAGCAGCAGCAGAGAACAGACACCCAGCAGCAGCAGCGAACAAACACCCAGCAGCAGCAGCAGCAGCGAACAAACACCCAGCAGCAGCAGCAGCGAACAAACACCCAGCAGCAGCGAACAGACACCCAGCCCCAGCAGCGAACAGACACCCAGCCCCAGCAGAGAACAGACACCCAGCCCCAGCAGAGAACAAACACCCAGCCCCAGCAGCAGCGAACAGACACTCAGCAGCAGCAACGAACAGACACCCAGCAGCAGCAGCGAACAAACACCCAGCCCCAGCAGAGAACAAACACCCAGCCCCAGCAGCAGCGAACAGACACGCAGCAGCAGCAACGAACAGACACCCAGCCCCAGCAGCAGCGAACAGACACCCAGCCCCAGCAGCGAACAGACACCCAGCACCAGCAGCGAACAAACACCCAGCCCCAGCAGCAGCGAACAGACACCCAGCAGCAACAGCAACGGCATCAAATCCACCGCCACGTCTAAGGGTGGCCCGGCGAAGTCCGAGGTGGAGGCACAGTGCGCCCCGAGCACCCTGGCCTCTCTTGTTCATAGTCGCGGACTTATTGTTGTTGTTGTTGTTTGCGCGAATACAGACACAGATCATCGAGACTGAGTTCTGGAGGTACATTACGATCATATTCTAGAAGGGCTAGCGAGCTGACAGTTGGCGCAAGTACAGGGTTAGGGTGAAATATAGGGCGAGGTATAGGGGTAGGAATAGGGTGAGGTATAGGGGTAGGAATAGGGTGAGGTATAGGGGTAGGAATAGGGCGAGGTATAGGGGTAGGAATAGGGTGAGGTATAGGGTGGGATACAGCCGATTCCACGCTTACAGCCGGGAACATTTGGAGCACAGTTTGTCTTTAAAATTTGAGCCTCCAAAAATGATGGCGCGGAGTGTTGAGAGCTCTCATTCATTAACACACTTACACACTGCACACTTACACACTGCACAATTACACAATGCACACTTACATACGTTGCACACTTACACACGCTGCACACGTACACACACTGTACACTTACACACACTGCACACTTACACACACTGTACGATTGTCTCGCCATCAGCGATCGAGGTAGTCACCACCCGGGGAGTGTGACGTTATAGCCGACAAAAAGCGAAACGGGCAACTACCAATTTACTGGCATCTGTTTACAAAGAACTGAACACAATTGTCAATATTTAAAGATTTTACGCAACACCTACTGAGAGGTAGCTATTCGTAAGAATAAAAACTGTTAATTGATAAACGTGTTTTATTTTATTTATTCTGATCATGCCCCATTGTGTAAAGGGCAGTCTCCAACTCGACCCAGCCTCGAAATGAATACCTGGTGCGATGTGTAAACATCTCCGCGAGGGAGACAAAGGCGGCCGGGCGTGGTGCTGACCACCCACCACTTCGTGTATCGTCCCAGCCTTAATAGGTGCTGCTCGCGAACAGCACTTGCCTCAAACGTTTCTACAAGACGATACGACGGATCGTCGCCTTTGTGCGGGCCCAAATCTGTGTGCACGCGTTTGTATGCGCGTGCGTCCGTCAGTGAGTGCGCACGCGGGCACACACGCACGCCCTTGCACAGTCGTGTCTGCCTGTGCGTCTGTTCTTGTGACTGTACACCCGAGTGCGTCTACACAGTGCGTGTGGAGGTAGACTCGAGCACACCCACGCGTGTGTGTTCACGCGCGCGTGTGTGTGTGTTCACGAGTCTAAGTGTGTGGAGAGCGGTGGCGTCGTATTTAGCGCATTGCGCTACGAAGCGGGTGACCTGAGTTCGATCCCACGCCCGTCCCTCACGGATATCATCATTGGTGAGTGATATCAGAAGCCATCTTAGACCTTCTCAAAGTCGACTCATCCTTCCACCTGGTGCGGTGTGTAAACATCAACAACAGCGCGTACTCACACGCGTGTGTCACTCGTGTGGATCACTCACGCCACGCGTTTATCACTCGCTTGTGTCACTCACGCCACGGGTCTATCACTCGCGTGTATCACTCGTGTGGATCACTCACGCCGCGCGTACTCACACGCGTGTGTCACTCGCGTGTGCCACTCACGCCGCGCCTACTCACACGTGTGCCACTCGCGCGTGTACTCGGGTAGGCGAGGCAGCACCACCCCGGCCGCCGACGCGCGCAGCCAGTGCTCCAGGGAGAGCCCCCCCTGCACCCCCCCTCCGGCCGCCGCCTTCAGCGACTCCACGTGCGGGAACGCGGGGTAGGCGAGGGTCGAGCCCGGGTAGCCGTACACGGGGGACCCGTAGAAGGCCGCCACCGCCGGTAAGGAGCCGGCCGGCAGCCCCACGTGCGGCAGGCCCAGCACCCCCGGTTTGGGGACGAGCCCCCCACGGGAGAGCGGCTGCAGGCCCGGGGGAGGGCCCCCCGCCGCAGCCCCGCACGGCGGAGACGGCGTCCGGGCGAGGCGGCCGTGGAGGCGGGACTGCTGTTGCTGCTGATGCTGCAAGTCGTGAGCACAGCTCACGATGTCACGGGGACTATCGGGGCCCCGTCGGGGCGGAGAGAGGCCCCCCATTGTCTGGTATGGCCCCCCGCCAGAGAGGGAGAGTCCCCCCTGAAGGAGCCGGATTCTGGGGGGCTCGTCCGCCAGGAGAGCGTCGATGCGGAAATTCTTGGATTTTTCCATCGCGCGCGCGATGAGGGGGCGTGGGGCGCGCCCTTGTGCGCGTGTGCTGCAGTAGGTGCGTGAGTGTCACAGTGTGCGTGCGTGTGTGCAATGCGTGTGAGTGTCACAATGTGCGTGTGTGCAATGCGTGTGAGTGTCACAATGTGCGTGTGTGTAATGCGCGTGAGTGTCACAATGTGCGTGTGTGTAATGCGTGTGTCACAATGTGCGTGTGTGCAATGCGTGTATCACAATGTGCGTGTGTGCAATGCGTGTGTCACAATGTGCGTGTGGGCAATGCGTGTGAGTGTCACAATGTGCGTGTGTGCAATGCGTGTGAGTGTCACAATGTGCGTGCGCGTGAGCGTCACAATGTGCGTGCGTGTGCTGTGAGTGTGTATCACTACGTGTACGGCGTGTGTGTAATGTGTGTATTTAGCCGTGTGTGTGGTTGTGTGTGCGTCAGGTTGTGTATATGTGCGGTTACACGTGTGTGCTTGTGGATTACACATGCACATACATACGCACGTGTATGCACAGGATTCACGTATGATTATCGATGCATGTGGTGTGTATGTTACGATGTGTACGTGTGTGTATACATGTCAGTACACGCGTAGAACGCGCGTGGAAGCAGATGACTGAAGTGCGCTCTACCCCCTCTACTCCCTCCTCTACTGTCTCTCCTCTCTGTCTCTCACTCTACTCTCGATGCGATCCACACCGAGCAGCCGCTCCCTCCGCGTGAAGCCGGCTGCTGTCCGAATGCGCGAGGGGAGACGGAGGCGATCAATGTCCGTGTCTGATCGCCCTACGCCTCGGCAGGGATTGGCCCGGCTGGACCCCAGCGGCGAGGGGGGTGGAAGAGGGAGTGGGCGGCTGGGGAATGGGATCGGGGAGCGGGGGGGTAGGAGGAGAGAGGCGGGGTCTGGACTGGGGGAGGGGGTAGGGGTGGGTGGGTGGCTGGGCGTGGGGTCTCGGCCTCTCGCCGAGAGGGATAATCGATATAATTAGCGAATCACGCCGTCGTTAGTGCGACTTTAGCGCCCGGGAGCGCGCGCGCGCTGCGCCACGTGGCGGAGGAGCTCGAGCTTCGTGAGGTCTGATTCCCACAGACAGCGGGGCCAGGCCAATCAACGCCTCCTCCTCCACAAAGACAAAGATCCCCCGTATAGCCTTCAACAGACTGTGAGGGCAAGTGCTGTCAGCGAGCACCTATGACGGACAGAACGGTACACAAGGGGGTGGGGTGGACAGCACCACGCTCGACCGCCGTTCTATCTGTAGTGGCGATGTTAGGACGAAGATCCCCCGTGCAGCCTTCAACAGACTGTTGGGGCAAGTGTTGTTGGCCGTCAGCGGGAATCGAACTCGGGTCGCCGGATTTGTAGCGCAGTGCGCGAACCGCTGTAGATGTATTCTGCCTGGATGTAGGGGGCCGGGAGTTCGATCCCGAACCTGACGCTTGTAGATTTGGAGTCTCCATGTCTCTCTCTCCCCGTGGTCGCATGGATTTTTCCTCGGGTCCTCCGGTTTAATCCTCCACATATATAAGCATGCGTTTAGAGTATTTGACTGCTATAAATTTCCACATGGCGATAAGCCGCTTCGTTGAGCTTATCATCTGCGGTCAGGTCGCGAAAAAAGAGCGATATAGTTCAGTGTGCCTTAAAATAAAAAAGTAAATAGTAATATATATACACACACACATATATATACAATACACACAATATATAAAATAAAAAATACGCGTACACAGGTACATAGATATATAGAGCGCGTGCACGTGCGTCTGCAAAGACGCGCGCACAGTCTCCGTGTGGGCTCACGAGGCGCCTGAGTCGTCAGCGCCCACGCATACGGATCGCAAGTTGCCGATCCCTGCTGGCGACTGTGCGCAATGAAGAAGCGCCAGCACCCGAAACGTCGCCGACTCTATACTTTGTTCCTTTTAAGGCCGCCGTGTCATTGACGAATGTGTTGCGTTTGTATCGATTACGTGGGCTTATATGTTGCAAATTACGGATTCACGCGGGCCTTTCCAGACGCTAGAGGCCGCTATATTCACCACAATATTTAGCAAAGTAAATAAATGTTGCATCTATTCTCAACGATGAATATCGATAATTAATATAATCTCGGGGTGGGGGGTGATTCAATTACACGCAAAATAATCACTACAATCATAATAATCACAATTTATATACCGTATGCAGGTATGTAAATGTGAATGTATGGTATGTTAATACATACAGTGTTAATATATGGAATGTTAATACATACAGTGCCAATATATGGTATGTTAATACATACAGTGCCAATATATGGTATGTTAATACATACAGTGTTAATATATGTTATGTTAATACATAAAGTGTTAATATATGGTATGTTAATACATACAGTGTTAATATTTGGTATGTTAATACATACAGTGTTAATAAATGGTATGTTAATACTTCCAGTGTTAATATATGGTATGTTAATACATACAGCGTTAATATATGGTATGTTAATACATACAGTGTTAATATATGGTATGTTAATACATACAGTGTTAATATATGGTATGTTAATACATACAGCGTTAATATATGGTATGTTAATACATAAAGTGTTAATATATGGTATGTTAATACATACAGTGTTAATATATGGTATATTAATACCGCTTTAATATATGGTATGTTAATACATACAGTGTTAACATATAGTATGTTAATACATACAGTGTTAATATATGGTATGTTAATACATACAGTGTTAATATATGGTATGTTAATACATACAGCGTTAATATATCGTATGTTAATACATACAGCGTGAATATATGGTATGTTAATACATACAGCGTTACTATATGTTATGTTAATACATACAGGGTTAATATATGGTATGTTAATACATACAGTGTTAATATATGGTATGTTAGTACATACAGCGTTACTATATGGTATGTTAATACATACAGCGTTACTATATAGTATGTTATTACATACAGTGTTAATATATGGTATGTTAATACATACAGTGTTAATATATGGTATGTTAATACATACAGCGTTACTATATGGTATGTTAATACATACAGCGTTACTATATGGTATGTTAATACATACAGGGTTAATATATAGTATGTTAATACATACAGTGTAAATATATGTAATGTTAATACACACAGTGTTAATATATGGTATGTTAATACATACAGTGTTAATATATGGTATGTTAATACATACAGTGTTAATATATGGTATGTTAATACACAGAGTGTTAATATATGGTATGTTAATACATACAGTGTTCATATATGGTATGTTAATACATACAGTGTTAATATATGGTATGTTAATACATACAGTGTTCATAT
Organism: Petromyzon marinus; assembly: GCF_048934315.1. NCBI lineage: Eukaryota > Metazoa > Chordata > Hyperoartia > Petromyzontiformes > Petromyzontidae > Petromyzon > Petromyzon marinus. The sequence continues at coordinate 26,258,061 of NC_133670.1, read as the reverse complement.
ATGGCATGTTAATACATACAGTGTTAATATATGGCGTGTTAATACATACAGTGTTAATATATGGTATGTTAATACACACAGTGTTAATATATGGTATGTTGATACATACAGTGTTAATATATGGTATGTTAATACATACAGTGTTAATATATGGTATGTTAATACATACACTGTTAATATATGGTATGTTAATACACACAGCGTTAATATATGGTACGTTAATACATACAGCGTTACTATATGGTATGTTAATACATACCGCGTTACTATATGGCATGTTAATGCATACAGCGTTACTATATGGTATGTTAATACATACAGTGTTAATGTATAGTATGTTAACACATACAGTGTTAATATATGGTATGTTAATAATACAGCGTTAATATATGGTATGTTAATACACACAGTGCTAATATATGGTATGTTAATACATACAGTGTTAATATATGGTATGTTAATACATACAGTGTTAATATATGGTATGTTAATACACACAGTGTTAATATATGGCATGTTAATACATACAGTGTTAATATATGGTATGTTAATACATACAGCGTTACTATATGGTATGTTAATACATACAGCGTTACTATATGGTATGTTAATACATACAGGGTTAATATATAGTATGTTAATACATACAGTGTAAATATATGTAATGTTAATACACACAGTGTTAATATATGGTATGTTAATACATACAGTGTTAATATATGGTATGTTAATACATACAGTGTTAATATATGGTATGTTAATACACAGAGTGTTAATATATGGTATGTTAATACATACAGTGTTCATATATGGTATGTTAATACATACAGTGTTAATATATGGTATGTTAATACATACAGTGTTCATATATGGCATGTTAATACATACAGTGTTAATATATGGCGTGTTAATACATACAGTGTTAATATATGGTATGTTAATACACACAGTGTTAATATATGGTATGTTGATACATACAGTGTTAATATATGGTATGTTAATACATACAGTGTTAATATATGGTATGTTAATACATACACTGTTAATATATGGTATGTTAATACACACAGCGTTAATATATGGTACGTTAATACATACAGCGTTACTATATGGTATGTTAATACATACCGCGTTACTATATGGCATGTTAATGCATACAGCGTTACTATATGGTATGTTAATACATACAGTGTTAATGTATAGTATGTTAACACATACAGTGTTAATATATGGTATGTTAATAATACAGCGTTAATATATGGTATGTTAATACACACAGTGCTAATATATGGTATGTTAATACATACAGTGTTAATATATGGTATGTTAATACATACAGTGTTAATATATGGTATGTTAATACACACAGTGTTAATATATGGCATGTTAATACATACAGTGTTAATATATGGTATGTTAATACATACAGTGTTAATATATGGTATGATAATACATACAGTGTTAATATATGGTATGTTAATACATACAGTGTTAATATATGGTATGTTAATACACACAGTGTTAATATATGGTATGTTAATACATACAGTGTTAATATATGGTATGTTAATACATACAGTGTTAATATATGGTATGTTAATACATACAGTGTTAATATATGGTATGTTAATACACACAGTGTTAATATATGGTATGTTAATACACACAGTGTTAATATATGGTATGTTAATACACACAGTGTTAATATATGGTATGTTAATACATACAGTGTTAATATATGGTATGTTAATACATACAGTGTTAATATATGGTATGTTAATACACACAGTGTTAATATATGGTATGTTAATACATACAGCGTTACTATATGGTATGTTAATACATACAGTGTTAATATATGGTATGTTAATACATACAGTGTTAATATATGGTATGTTAATACATACAGTGTTAATATATGGTATGTTAATACATACAGTGTTAATATATGGTATGTTAATACATACAGTGTTAATATATGGTATGTTAATACACACAGTGTTAATATATGGTATGATAATACATACAGTGTTACTATATGGTATGTTAATACATACAGTGTTAATATATGGTATGTTAATACATACAGTGTTAATATATGGTATGTTAATACATACAGTGTTAATATATGGTATGTTAATACACACATTGTTAATATATGGTATGTTAATACATACAGTGTTAATATATGGTATGTTGATACATACAGTGTTAATATATGGTATGTTAATACATACAGTGTTAATATATGGTATGTTGATACATACAGTGTTAATATATGGTATGTTAATACATACAGTGTTAATATATGGTATGTTGATACATACAGTGTTAATATATGTGAGTCGCGCAGTGGTAGCTCCGCACGCGGCCTGTAACCCAGCGCTGTGGATGCAGCAGCGAGGGTTGGTGTATCACACACAGATTCTGTGGAACGCCCTTCTTGGGTGCGTCGAGGAAGATCTCGACCCTGGCTGCCCAGGCGAATGCGGTACAGTAAGTGGACAATGTTCCATCTGTTTCCACCTGCACGGGGATAGAGCGTTGCTCCCTCGCGCGAGTGCATTTTCCCTGGATACCCCGGTTCCTTCCCACTTGTATAATGAAGACAACTCATCATTAATTGGCTGAGCACATTTTAAAATAAAAACCCAATCTAGCAGCAGGGCCATCTTGAAAGTCAGCGTGGCTCTACGGGGTAAGTGAGGACATTGACACCTATTCATATATTTCATTTGAGACAAACGATGAATCGCCTTTGAGATCGTTTGGCCTGCTTCATTATAAACAAGACACGCCCTGCATTGAGCCCCGGGGCTACACTGCGTACACAACTGCAGCTGCTTCATCCGATGACATCGTCACGTTCCACCATGCGCACCGCTAATCTACCACTCGCTCTTGCGATAAGCGCCTCGCGCGATAAGCGACTTACATCTCACCATCTCATCATCTCAGCACATTTGAAAGGGCACCCCCAGTGGCAGCTGTCACTCAGCACCTGGCCTGCAAGCGAACATTCGTCTGCCAGTAGCGGGCGATGGTTGCTGCTGCTGCTGCTGTGTAATCTCAAATGAGTAATCTGGTTATAGAGACATATAAATAATACCATGGAGATGGTCTTGAAAATTAAAATTGGTACATGTAGCAAAGTATTGTAACATAAGCTTACGAATATCAGCGTGTGTATGTGATAGCATCATGTAGGTAACGAATACGTGTACACATATGTGATTTAATAAACGTAATGTACTTTTTTTGAATGTATATACATATCTATACAATGGACGCGTGGGCAGCGATTATCATGAGCAGAGATATTTCAAGACAAATGTTTGATGCAATAATTTATTGTTATTTTAATTTTGCAAGGGTGGCGTGTTGAACATTAGCTACGAGCGCACATGTTTCATCTGTAAGAGAACGTTAGGATTTTTTGTATACAGTGTTGACAGAACAACATGAATTCAGAAATACACCTACACTGAGAACATATCTCATTGTGTATCATGGACAAATGTTTGCGTGAAGAGCCCAATTCTGTCTCCACATACAAACACAAATATTACTTTAATCCATCTGCTCGCCACATCGATATTATTCCGCAGCATTTATTTAAGAAGGTTTCGACCATCTGTGTCAGGTTTGTAAAACACATGTAAAAATGTGTTGCTCCTAATTGTGATAGCGTTGCAGCATTATTTCATTATATGTAGCTCATTCCGCTGGTATTTCTCTGTACAGTTTATTCTGCAATATGAGTCATACACAGACAGAGATCCCCCGTATAGCCTGCACAGACTTTTGGGGCAAGTGCTGCTAGTGGAGACCTTTTAGGGTCGGCACAACACGGCACCCGACTCATTACACACAAAGTGCTTACCACAAATGAACCACAACACCTTGCTGATGTCAAGGAGCATGAAACCATCACGCGAACTCGGGGAATCGTAGTGGCTGAGCCATCGAACAAAGACGGTGGTCACTGCATCGCGTGCTTTCAGATGCGCTTCTGCGGCCGTCTGGAACGCTCTTTCTTCCGATATTAGGAAGCCACTGGGGCTATGCACTTTTAAATATAGGCGACACACGGTGCGAAAGAAGTTCAACGTACATACATACACGAGGGGATATGTTTAAACATCGCACAAGGTACTAATTTGAGTTGAACTAGGGGAGCCCAGGACCGGTTCAGATAATCATCAGTGGTGTATGGTCGGGAACGAGGATCCAAGTCGTAGTACAGCGCGCGCTAAGCGCTACACTGCCGCTCCACATATACACACGCACAACTTTGCCGCAGTAAAACAACAAATATGATTGTAATGCAGAATTTATAGCTTGAAATGTTATCTTACTGTCGCTATAAACACGGTCAGCTGTTCGGCTTCTGATTATAAAACTGATGCCACACCTAATAAAGTATTTTCAACATTATAGGGAACACCGTTAATATAATAATAATTCACAGCCTTGCCAATCCGCCTCCCCGCGCCGTGGCGGGCATATGGGGGATGTTGGCCATACTTCACCGCCCTGGTCCGTGCGGGTTGGTGAACGGGAAGGCCTGGCTTCTGTATCGCTCATGGCACTGATCCCCCCGTGTAGCCTTTAACGCACTGTCAGGGTATCTCTCACACACACACACGCGCGCAACACACCTACACACGCGTGTCCATATACACAGTTCCCCTTTAGAGAAAAACCGACTCGATTCACAACAGCTCTTCGTTTTTGATGCTAACGAAGGGGCATTTCGTCGCCTATTATACAGGGTGGCCCAGATGTCAGGATACATAGGGTTGTTATATTTATGTAAAAATATAACATAGGGTTATTTAATCTATTTAACAAATATTCAATCTGACTTGCGTTCAGATGAATGCATGAATTAATTATTTTTTAAAATAAATTTGGGACTTTAACAATTAAAAAGTTTACAGCTGCCTTATTTAGCATACATATAAATACCGATTTGAACTCTAATTGAGCTCATTGGTATTTCGTTGATTTTCATTCCATTTTTAATGTCATCTGAAAAAGTAGAAAAATATATATTCGTCAGGACAATAGATCAAAAATTTACTTAAATAATAAATAATTACAATTTATAAAATGCGAGTGCTGAAATGAAATAATCCGATGTGTCCTGACTTTTGGGCCACCCTGTACATATATATGTACCCCTCTTAAGGTCACCCTGTTATTGACAAATGTGTTGAGTGGGTTTTTTTCTTTCTTGTGATTTCCGTCGGATATAGTTTGGTTGTGAAATCTCTCCCGTGCTGCCGGCGTCAGCACGCGCGGCCTGGGAGTTTGAACTCGGCGGGGCGAGGTCGTCTGGGCCGCTCCTCCACCCACAAATCCGGATTCTCAGACGTGTCTGTGTGTGTACGTGAGAGACGTGTCTGTGTGTGTGAGAGACGTGTCTGTGTGCGTGAGAGACGTGTCTGCGTGTGCGAGAGACGTGTCTGTGTGTGTGAGAGACGTGTCTGTGTGTGTGAGAGACGTGTCTGTGTGTGTACGTGAGAGACGTGTCTGTGTGTGTACGTGTGAGACGTGTCTGTGTGTGTGAGAGACGTGTCTGTGTGCGTGAGAGGCGTGTCTGCGTGTGTGTGAACACAATAATAAAGGGTGCGTGGGAGCGTGGCTGTGAGGTGTGGGAAGCTGTAAGCCCCAGGCTACTTTGGGCTCGCCTTCCCATCAACCGGAGGCGAGGAGTGGTGGTCGTGGTTACTTATGCCCCCACCGAAGACGAACATCCGTGGAGGGATGCAGGCAAAGCCGATGAGTCAGATGCCTTCTATGACCTCCTGTCACAGGTGCTGGCAAAAGTGGCCCCTCGGGATAGAGTCATCTTGTTGGGTGACTTCAATGCCCGAGTTGGTCATGATGCTGGCACTTGTTCTGGAGTGATTGGAGGGCATAGACCAGATAAGCTCAATAACAACGGTAGGAGGCTGCTAGATTTATGTGCAGCCCATGGGCTTGTAAAAACCAACACGCTGTTCCGGCATCGGCGCATCCACACAACATCATGGATGCATGCCAGGTCCAAGCAAGAACATCTGCTGGACTACATAGTGACGGACCAGCGGATGCGAGCCCATGTCCTTGACACCAGGACCTACCGTGGAGCTGATCTGGCCTCTGACCATCGACTATTTATCTGTAAGATGCGCCTGCCATTCTTCCACTCTGGTGGTGGGTGTACACCCAGGACCCCATTCCAACCTAAAGTGACCTGGTCTCAGTTATCTGATGTAAGTTGCAAGCGAGAATTTCATCATCGCTTGCGGCTGGAGTTGGCATCGTCCCCCACTCCTCCTGATGTCGAGGGTAAATGGGCGAGGTTTAGGACTGTGACTCATGCAGCTGCAATGGCTGCTTTGGGTACGCGGTCTGGACCTCCCCAGGGACCCTGGCTGATAGAGGAGGTGTTTAGGATAGTTGAGAAAAAGCGACAGGCCCACTGTCATCGGCTACACAATCCCACGTCAGAGAATGAGGAGGCTTACCGCAGCCTTCGCTCGGAGGTTCGGAGAGCCGTGAGGCGCTGCAAGGATGGGTGGTGGTCGCGGTTTGCTGAGGAGGTGGAGTCTGCCTCAGTGGCCCGCGATCACAAATCTCTATTTAACTCCATCAAAAAAATAACCTGCAGCGCCACACCTATTGCCATAATTAGGGGAAAAAACGGTGTTCCAATCTCCGACCCCCAGGAACAGGTTTGCAGATTTGCTGAGCATTTCTGTGAGATCCTGGGGGAGGGGAAACCCCTCAGCCAGGAAAACAACGTGGCACAAAGTGGGGATGACCCTGCTGAGGCTGCGGTGCCTCAAATATTGGAAGAAGTCACCCCCTGTGAGTGGCTGGCTGAGGTGCCATCTGTTGAGGAAGTACTAAAGGCGATCCAGAGACTGAGCCCAGGAAAGGCACCGGGCAGAGATTATCTCCCAAGTGAAATGCTGAGGGAGGGTGGCGTTTGTGCACAGACTGCCCTATATGACATCATAACAAGTCTGGACCACTGGACGGGTTCCGCAGGATTGGAAGGATGTCCTGGTGGTCCCCCTCTTTAAGACGGAGGACCGCACAGACTGTAACAACTACAGTGGTATCTCACTCTTCAGTGTGCCGGGAAAGGTCCTGACAAGGATTATTCAACATCGCCTTGCCAGGCACGCTGAGGAGAGGCTTGCGGAGCCCCAATGCGGTTTCAGGAAAGGGCGGTCCTGCACAGATGCCATATTTTCTGTTCGTCTGCTACAGCAAAGGTGTAGGGAATTCCAACAAGACCTACATCTCTGCTTTATTGACCTGGTCAAGGCCTATGATACCATCAGTAGGCCTGGGCTCTGGGTTGATCTTCGTGCTTTTTGGAGTCCCTGACCCTCTGCTCACGATCATTAAGGACCTTCATGATGGGAGTGGGCCCGGGTAAAACTACGTGGCCGGGAGTCAGAATAATTCCCTGTACACCTTGGGGTGCGACAGGGATGTCCTTTGGCACCCACATTATTTAACATCTATTTTGACCACGTGGTTCGTGAAGCCTTCAATAGCTGTACATTTAGAACAGATATAATGGGAGGCTGATCGATGCTGGGGTGCGGTCAAGGGATGGCTCACTATTGCTCAACCACGTTATGTATGCCGATGATTTGGTAATAGCTGCTCATTCAGAGGAGGAGTTCGAGATGTTGCTGCTGAGACTGGAGCGTGCCACTAAGAAATGGGGCCTTACCATCAGCCCCTTGGTAGTTTTTTTACCATCGGACACTCCACCCCCGCAACTCCCAATCGGTGATGGGGCAGTTGTGGAGAGAGTGGAGAGTTTCCCATACCTGGGCAGTGTGCTTATGACCGGCTCCAGTTTAACAGCAGAGGTCTCACTCCGAATCATTCGAGCGGCAATATCTTTTCATCGGTTGCGTAACACTGTGTGGAAGCTACCTGATCTGTCGCTCCGGACTAAGGTTCAGGTCTTCTCAGCCACGGTCATTCCCTCCCTTCTCTACGCTTGCGAAACGTGGACCCCCCTAATGGAACATCTTCGCCGGTTAGAAACATTTAAGCTGGCCTGCCTACGATCCATCCTGGATTTAACCAGGCTCGATTGTGTGTGGAGCCCAAAAATCTTTGAAAGATCTGGGCAAGGTCCCATCGGTGAGCTCCTCCGGCAGGCAAGGCTGCGTTGGCTGGGTCATGTAGCCCGCATGCCCAGCCACCGCATGCCGAAACAGCTTTTGCTCGGCCGGATCGAGGGGGCTAAACGGGCGCGTTACGATCTAGAGAAGAGATGGAGTGATGTGGTACAGGAGGACGTGGAGCGGAGTGGACTTGCCGATGTCTGGTACCAGCGGTGTCAAGATCGGCATCTGTGGAGGAGGCTCGTGAAGGACGCTATTGAGCAGTTGGAGGCAGTCGCCCTCCAACAACAACGGAGGGCAGAGGAGCGACGCTCACAACAGCGAGCGGAGCGCCGGGTGACTAAAGCACAGCAGGTTGGCACAGTAGGGGGCACAGGTGGTGCATCAGCCAGTCATCTCAGTCAGTCGACCCGTGGCACCTGGGTCTGCCCCGTGACCTCCTGCCAGCGGGCGTTCGACACTTCACGTGGCCTCAAGGTGCACATGGCCTGGCACAAGCGTCGTGGTGACGTCTCCGCCACTTAATGGCGAATGGCGGTTGTTGTTGAGAGAGACGTGTATATGTGTGTATGTGTGTGTGAGAGAGACGTGTCTGTGTGTGTGTGAGAGACGCGTCTGCGTGTGTGAGAGAGACGTGTATGTGTGTGTCTGTGTGTGTGAGAGATACGTGTATGTGTGTCTGTGTGTGTGAGAGAGACGTGTGTGTGTGTGAGAGAGACGTGTGTATGTGTGAGAGAGAGACGTGTGTGTGTGTCTGTGTGTGTGAGACGTTCCCCCCACACGTGACGACGTGTCAGCCCTCGTGTCGCATGACGTCATGCACTGCAGTCCGCCTTCATCAATCGGCTCGCGCTCTGCTTGGAGGGGCGGGTGGAGCGATCGGTGGGGCGAGCTGGAAGGCGGGGGGGGCGGGGCTGGGATGAAGGTGGGGGCGGGACTGGGGGGGGGCTGAGGTGGGCAGAGGGCCCAGCCGCGTGGGTCACCGCTGATTGGAGACATCAGCCTCCAATTTGCAGAAGTGAGGGAGGTATAGGCCAAACAGAGACACAGACACTATCGTAAGCATAATAATAATATTGTGTGTACATTGTGTGTACATGCATGCACGTACATGCAAACGTCGCCATTATCATCAGCCATTATCCCTCCACTGCTGAATGAAGGCCTCCCCATCTCTCACACTCCTGCTGTGCAAGTCCACCGAGGCTCCCTCGCGTGAGCCGATTCACCTAGGCCGTGGTGCTCCTCTCGAGCCTGATCTCTCCTTTGGCTGCCACTCCGTCCTTGGTCTCTACCACCGACTTCTTCCTTAAGTCAAATCGACTTCACGACGAGTCAATAAGATGACGCCTCTAAACTCCGAACGTTCTCTCATCCACGTGCCCCCCGTCTCTCAGAGTTATTCCAAGCATGCGGCTCTCCATGCTTCTTTGTTACATATTAAGCCTTGTGATTTTCATCATCATAATTGCAAAACCCTAGTTGCCATGTAGTAACGATGGGTGTATGTAGAGATGCATTGTGTGATTTACACCATCACATCTTCCCATGCTGTTGCATCCACGTGCATGCATATGTGTTGTCCTTCCCCGGCACCTCAGATTCGCACGGTTGGCAACGTACGGTGCGAAAGAAGTTCAACATACATACATTGCTGCCACCTTTGAAATACCCAGACTGATTTGCGTAGTCGTGGCGTCATTCGTCTATAATAACGCCTTAAAATTAAAAAAAATACATAGAATCTCCGACGTTTCGGGCAATAGCCCTTTTGCATAGCACATGTGCAGTGTTGTTGACAGGTGTGTTGAGTATTTTGTTAATTGTGGTCGTGTGCCACTGCCACGCATCCACGCGCCTCGTGTGTGTACCGTGCGGTGTGTAGGGGTGCTGGTGCAGTGGTTACCACACCGCGCTATGGACCCGGGCACCTGAGTTCGATTCCTGCTCACCATCGATAACACTGGCGCATGTTTGAGCCGGTCATGGGCCTTCCCAAGGTCTACTCAGCTTGAAATGACTACCGGGTGCGGTGTGTAAACATTGCCGATAGGGAGACAAAGGTGGCCGGTCGTGGTGCTCACCACCTACCGCCTCGTGTGCCGTATCGGCCTTCATCGGTGCTACCCGCTAAAGCACTTGTCCCAACAGTCTGTTATGAGGCTAAACTGGGAATCTTTGTACAGTATTTGTATATATATATACGTACACTCTAACATTCGACTGTGAGAATTATATACTTAAACACACGTGCGTATATTTACAAAAGTAATGAATATTCATAAAATTGAAAATTGTTGAATGTTCTATAAGTAAAATGAAATACATAATGATGTGTATATATTTGGTATGTATTAATCACTGCGCTACAGTATTGCAGCGAATAGTAGGTATACTGTAATGGAGAGGTGTGGTTATGAAAGATGAATTTCTTCATTACTACATTTCTAAAGATTCAAAGAATTCTTACGTTTCGGGTGAACGACCAAATCGGAGATAAAAATTACTTCCGTGTTTACCCTCGCGTTTATTGATGATGTGTGTGCTTGTACACAATTGCCGCGCGTCTGCGGCAGTGAGCCGTGTGTCACGATAGGTACTGAATATTGCAGATATTATCGTGGGCGAAATAATCGATCAACAATCGATGCATCTTCTCGGGATTGATGCATTACCAGAGGAGACATAGAACAGTGAAAGCTTCAGCTTTGGAAGGAACTAAGGACATACAATTCACATGTAATATATGTATACAAATTTACAAAAAACTTTAACATTTTTGTAAAGGCATTACAACCAAATTTTGAATAGATAGCAACGAATTTTGCCGTTTTTTTGCCAGACATTGGCGGAAACATGCTTGTCCACAAAATTAAATAGAAATGAGTTCTCATTTTGCTGGAGAATGAATGCCAGTCACGCGATCTGCAGGAATCCTTCAAAAATAATTTGACTACCACCAATTATGAAGCCATTGTTTAGATATTTTCAGATATTGGCAGTCACTGCTTTGTCGCTAATTTAGAATTAACCTTCTCCAGAATAATTAAGGCCAGTCACATAATCTGGAGGAATCGTGTTCAAACGTGACTCCTCCTCCTCCAGAAACATGGACGCAGTGGGCCACCACTTCACGGTGTTATTCTTCTACGGATCGGCTCTACAGGAGGCAGCTCGGCTGAAACGTTTGAATTTCATCTCCGGGTCACTCACTGCTCCTGCACTGTTGAACGTCGTGTGGGATTGGCGTATTATCTGAGTTTGTTTTTCAACGACGCATGTCCGACAATCAAACGGCTGCACAATAACGCCACGGGGTCCCACCACGGTTCGCTTCAGTCATCATGAATGCCGACGGTGTGATGACAGCGGTGGATAGATCACGGATGAGAATGATCATGGTGTTGAAGCTGCTGCTGCTGTTAATGGTTATTTTGCTGCTGTTGCTGGTGATCATAATGGTGATGATACTCACTGCTGCAGCTGGTTATGATGATAGTTTGTATTCTACTGCTGCAGCTGATAACGATTTTACTGATGCCGTTGCAGATGATGATAAACACGATAATTATTATGCTGATAGTATTTTTTTCGTTTGCTGATGATGGTAATAATAATTAAATTTATAACACGCACAATATTTCACAGGCATAAATGACCACGTGGCTCTGAATATCGGATGATGACACATGATGACGAGTCTCATGCTGCTGATGATGATGATGCTGTTGAAGCTGTAGGTTAATTTTGCACAACCCTCACGATAATCTTTTGAACGTCATAACCGATATTGAGCGTTGAGTAAAATGTCTAAGATAGGATGCGGCAGTGGCGGGGGGGAGAGGGGGGGGGGGTAGATGAGGGAGAATCCGGGAGTGGGGATGGAGGGGAGGGGCTGGATGGGGTGGGAGGGGCGGGGCTGGGCTGTGTGATTCATCACGCGGCTCGCGACAGGCAATCATACGTCTGTGTTTTTACTGCCTTTTCTAGATTAGCTCCCCCTCCAATGACAAATCTGTCTCGCTGACGACTAATGGAAATGAGCCGCCGAGAGCGGGTGGACAGAATGGGAAGGGAATGGAACGGGGGGGGGGGGGCACCATGCACCAATGCAACCTCCACCATCCACACTACATCACCCCCTCTCCACCTCCTGCACCGCCCGGCAACCATCACCACCACCACTCGCTCTCCGCCCATCGCTTTGATTAGCACGCTCACTTGCCCCCACACCCCACCCACCCCACCTCTCCCTCGGACCCCGCCCCCTCCTCCTCCCCTCGAGCTCCTCTGGAGAGCCCGTACGGCTTCACTCTGGCGCGTGATGCAGACTTAATTGGCTCTGGGGAAATTACAGGCGCGCTCAGCGGAGTGCATTTGCTCATCGGAGCTTTATGGATCGCGATTTTCACAAAATATTTCAAAATCCACTTCGGCGAATCAGTCATCGCGTCTGACATAAATGTGCAAATTAGATTGAATTAAAAAGGTTGTTTTCCTTACCTCTCACGCTCTCAGCACTCGCTCTACTCGATTGCTTTATTTAATATTTCATACTATGTGCGTTTTGTCCGTGTGTGTTCTGCTGCTGTTACGCGCGCGCTCACACCGGCGCATTTAATCCGCGCGCTCGGCGTCCGGATGCATCGCGCCGGGTCGCGCGCCCCGGGTGCGCGCTTCGCGCGTCACGTGACCGCAACCCCCTCGACCCCCCTTGTGCCCCCCAGCCCGCCCCCCTTCACCCTCCAACTCCCTAACCTCCCTCGCCTCCCTGCGCCATTCCCCCTCAACTCAACAAACTCGACTCTCATCGTTATCCCAACGATACGGTGCTGTACCGCTTTCTGTGTTTAACAACCATCAGGTGCGTGAGGTGTGTGCAGGAGCGACTTCCATACGAACAGTACGTTGGACCGGAGGGGGGGGAGGGTTCTCGAGACGCGCCACGCCGTCTCGCCGCGTTCCCTGCACCAGCAGCAGCTGAAGTTGTGTTGAGTTGTGCGAACTTGTTGCGCGTGACGTTTGTTTTGCTCATATTTATCTTGAATCCCAATCTGCAGCCTTCGTTGTTAAGTTATCCAAAGTAACGTAATTCCCTTGTAGTTCATTTACTGTGCTTATTATTATACTGAACGTCGTCAGCTATTTTGAACTGGGTTCATAAGTTCACAATTATATATGTCTTCATTTGTAAAATCCAATTTTCTCATCGTAGCTTCTAATGAGTTTTCTGATTCCTCTTGCGATTTGTAACATTTCACTGTCTAAATGCAATTCTAGTTCATCTGTTCCATCTTTATATGTTATTTTGATCATTTCTATTTGTTTCTTTTTTCGGGCCTTGTTGGTGCGAGTTTAAACGCCTGCATTCTTTTCCACTGAATCAAACGCACGCTCGTAGGCTACACATTAACATCAGACATCACATCACAGTGATGTCTGATGTTAATTCATCACTTGCAGATGTAGGGGAGGTAAATCCCTTTCATTGACATGGTGGTTCGGCCTTGCCCTCTCACACTGACAAATACTCCCACAATGCAGCACGCCAGAAACATTTGATAACGTGATTTTTAATTTTAATGTGTTTATTCAGAAGTAACACTTTTGTGATTTTTGAATGGTTTGTCTTTAACTAAATTGCTGCTCGAGGTAAGTACATGTAAATATGCACTTTAAAAAAATATAGGTGTCATCAGAAAACATGCTCAACGGTGAATTATCATCTCGCCCCGTGGTGTAAACAAGTGCAGACTTCAATTCTTAACACGTGGCAATGTACGGTGCGAAAGAAGTTAAACATATGAACAAAATAAACTGAACAAACTCGTCTGAAAATCCGTGCCCTTAAAAGAAAACAATTTCTAATCGGTGACATTTGAGGAAATGTCTCTTCTTCAACATCTTCTTTCTAATCCCAACTTGCTCGCCTGCATGGTCGGCTGCGACATGAACGAAGATTCGTTTCTCCGTGCTTCGCTATCAGTTTAAACACGCGTGGTGGGTCTGTGATTTGTCATTTGGGGAAGTGAGTGAGGCGGGGGAGAGCAGGACTGGAGCCGTTTCTGAAGGTTAAACTTGAACACGGGACGCGACCAATTACCATCGTGTGGCCGCGTGAAGACTTTGCACAATCAGCGCCACCCACGTCCCACGGCGCGTGGATCGGCATCATTGCCGCTGTGACCAAGAACACGGGAGAAAAGTGAAGAGTGCCAAGAGAGCTTGGAGAGATGCACACTGGGAATTAGCCCGAGAGACAAAGGGGACACGTCGATTAGAGAGCGTTATGGACATTGTATTCACGACTAAAGTACGCCAATCCGTAATATTCCTATATTATTTATAAGTAACACTGGTAAAAATATATATTTCAGCACAGAATAAGGCGAGATTGATGTGGCGTGGTCAAAATAATTTCAGAAACAATGTTTCGGGCTGAGATGAAGCAATGCTCACACAAATACATGAACGGACGTGCAAAAAGACAAATATCCCCCGTATAGCCTGGTTATATGTTTGAGGCACGTGCTGTTAGCGAACGGCTATGACCAGCACGGCACACGAGGTGGTGGGTGGCCAAAACCACGCCCGGCCGCCTTTGTCTTCGTAGTGGCGATGTTTATACATTGCACCAGATACTCATTTGAGAAGGAGTCGACCTATAGGGACGGCACAGGACCGGTTCAGATATTCGTCACGGGTGTTGTCCGTGAGCGAGAATCGAACTCGGGTCGCCGGGTTTGTCGCGCAGCGCGCTCACCACTGCACCACCCAACACCTACAAACACACGCGCACACACCCTCGCACACACCCTCGCACACACTCTTACACACACACCCTCGCACACACCCTCGCACACACACCCTCGCACACACTCTTACACACACACCCTCGCACACACCCTCGCACACACACCCTCGCACACACTCTTACACACACACACTCTCGCACACACACCCTCGCACACACACCCTCACACACACACCCTCACACACACACTCTCGCACACACTCTCGCGCACACACCCTCGCACACACCCTCGCACACGCGCTCGCGAGTGTTATTCCTATGTGGACGCGCTGATCATTCAGATGATGGAGAACGCGAGCGTTGGTTAAGACGCGTCTCGTGATTTAAGGGGGCCCGGACCCCGCATAAACCCAGCCCCCTTCCCCCCCTCACCTTCCTCCTCCACCTCCCCTATCGCACCCGCCCCTTGCCCAACCCCCCCCCCCTACCCCCCTTCCCCCCCCCCCCACTTTCCCCCCATCACATACAAATACAAATACACACACCAAGCCCAACACAACGATACACAACGATTCAAAGACAAAGATCCCCCGTGTAGCCTTGACAGACTGTTGGGGCAAGCGCTGCTAGCGAGAACTTATGAAGGCCGGCACGGCACACCAGAGGGTGGGTGGCCAGGACCACGCCCGGCCGCCTTCGTCTCCCCAGTGCTGAAGTTTACCCACCACACCATGGACTCATTTAAAGTTGAGTCAGCCAATAGGTGGCTCAGGACCGTTCATAGCGAGTTAACCACTGGACTATCGCCCCCCTCATACACATATCGACATATACACACCCTCATACACACCCTCATACACACATCGACATACACACACACCCGTACACTTACACACCCCCACCCTACACCCCCGCCTCCACCCCCCGCCCCCCCGTGCCCGTCACCGCGTGATGGAGCGCTTGCGGGTCATTTTAAATTGTTTGCAAAATTGCTTCTGGCGAATTCATTAAAATAATGCATTATTACTGATAACTTTATGATGCATTTAGAAAATGGAATGTAAGTTTATTATAAGCAATTATGAGATGGGGATACGGCGAGTCGATAGGTGGAGATTGGGGTTTCAGGCGAGAGATTGTCAGGGAACCCGGCCCTCGATTTCAGCGCGACCCGCTGGGACGCTGCTGCGCGGGGCAGGAGTCGACGCGTCGGACTCCGTTCTCCCGGGGCGGCAGTCGACACAGGACGATGGGGCAGGGTCCTTCAATTCCCTCGCCTCGATCTACCCAGCAGGATCAATGGGGACGTCAGTCACCACAGTTAGCCAATCGGCAGGTCGCGCGTGGCGGGGTAAAGTGTGGGTAATGCCCCACGTGTGGCGGGGTAAAGTGTGGGCAATGCCACCACCTCTTGCGGCGTGGAGGAGTAGGCCACGCACCCCGTAGGGCGGCTTTTACCTTCATAGAATAACTGAACACATCTGTCGATGTATTCGTTATATCATAATATTTTACGGATCTACCGCGCGGTTTAAATTCGGACGCGGCTGCTCGAGCCTGCGATCCAGCGCTTTGTGATGCAAGGGTTGGTGGATCACAGAGAGAATATTACGGCAATACTTCCAATGCCGCTGCCTGAAAACGCAGGAACTAGCTTGAACGTTCAAACGTTCTGAACATCCACGTAGACCGCCCTGAATTGGCTAAATGCGGTAGTATCACGTTCTGAACGTCGCCAAGAATATTCTGTCCCCTCTCATTCGGGTCGTGGGGCCGAGGGAGGCGCCGTGCTTCTGCGCTGTTCGTCAGCGGCTCGCGGTGTCCGCGAGCTCCGCGGGAGGTCGCGAACCCAGAGCAAGGCTCCTGAGAGGACGGCTTCTGAGAGGACGGCTCCTCTCACGCAAACGACTTCGATTGAATTGCGCCGTAAAGGTTGAGATAAACAAAAACCTCCCTCCCTCCCTCCCTCACCTTCCCCATCTTCCTCCATCCCTCCCTCCATCCCTCACCGTCCCCATCTCCCTCGCTCCATCCCTCCCTCCATCCCTCACCTTCCCCATCGCCCTCCCTCCCTCGCTCGACCGCACGCCAGCCCGCTCGCGGATTGTTACAGCGCGAATAACTCACGCAAAGCAGATTGGCGAATTTCATCATATAAAGAATTAATTATGGTCACCCCATTCCTATATCGTAGTATATCATCCGCGAATGCCGTGAGATTCGAGATTGAAAATATATGTAGACATACACACGTGTGTGTGTGTGTGTGTACATAGCCCCTTGCGTGGTGAGGCTGCAGACTATGCGCGTATGATGTGGAGACGACAAAAGTGGACGTAAGACCAATAATAATAATAATAATAAATAAATATTGATTTAAAGCTTTCGTGACTGCAGGGATTCGTGTTCTTGGTTCTTTCGGTAAAGTCACGTAGAAGGGAAACAATAAAATAATATTATTTTATTGTTTCCCTTCTACGTGATTTTATAAATAATATTATTTTATTGTTTCCGTTCTACGTGACTTTACCAAAAGAACCAAGAATATGAATCCCTGCAGTCACGAAAGCTTTAAATCAATACTTATCTAGTATTATTATTATTTACCGAAAGAACCAATAATATAATAGATAAGTAGACAATCTCTCCCATTCATATACCTGGCAAACACTCAACACACTCAACAAATGGTTGTCGGCGTGGTATGAAGAAGCGCCATTGCCCGAAACGTCACCGATGGTGTTTTGTTTATTTTTTGGTCACGGTGTTATCGACGCATGTGTTGATGGTTTGTTTTTTGTTAATGTATGCACCAGTAGCATCGCAATCTATATTCATGTATCCGTCTGAGCACGTAACAAACGAAAGTTATTTGTACACATCCCGTAAGCCACAAGGCCGCCTTCCGACAGTGCGTAACGTCAGCAGCATTGATTCAGTAGAAGCAAAACGCCGGACTGGTTTCGGTACACAGCGTCTCATCAGCATCTATTTTGTGTTCATATTCATGCCATACTTGTTAGGTTTCCAGTGGAGGGAAGCTGCCCGCAAGGCAATACTTAGCACAACGTTGATGGTGAAGTATCTATCCACGCCGTGTGGCAGGACAGAATGCGTTATTTAATGTTATTCTATGAATTAAAATATTTCACCTGGAAATTCCTTTGAGATGTTGGGAAAATTTCGTTTGCAATGGTGATCAGGGTATCAACTGACACGTACATAGCAAACACGTAATGACGACACGTGGACACACGTACATCTATCAAATCTCAATCAATCAAGTCTTTATTTCTATAGTAATATTTCGTAAAAAAGATGTCATTCAAAGTGACGTCAGATAAAAAAATGTTAAAAGACTAAATCGCAAGAGGAATAACCTATGCGTGTAAGTGTGAAAGTGGTTAGTACGTGTATGAGTGTGTAATTGAGAGTGTGGTATATATGCGTAGCTTTGAGTGTGAGAGAGCATGTGAGTTATATGTGCGTATATATGTGTGTATATATGTGTGTGTGTGTTTGTATATGTCTATGTGAGAGGGGAGCGGTGGTGCAAGGGTTAGCACGCTTTACTACGATCCCCGCCACCCAAGTTCGATTCCCGCTCATAGTCAATACCAGTGACGATTATCCGAATCGGTCCTGGGCCTCCCCTAGGTCGACTCAGGCTCAAATGAGTACCTGGTACGATGTATAAACATTGCCACTGGAGAAACAAAGGCGGCCGGGCAAAGTTTTGCTCACCCACCCCCTCTTGTTCCGTGACAGCCTTCATAGGTGAATTTCGCAACCAGAACTTTCCCCAACAGTCTGTTAAGGCTATATTGGGGATCTTTGTATTTGCCATGTGAGACCCCCCCAAAAGGGATTCGCAGCTCCAGGCATTTGAAATTCACTGCCTCGTCATCCCCCTCTTCGCTGTGGGTCCCCTTCCGTCAGAATCTCACGCCTCGGCTCTCTTCTCCGAATCTCCAGTGCCTCTGGTCTTCATCTTTTTTACTTCAATGTGCGCGCGTTTCAAAAGTTTACCGAGGAATGAATAACGAACGAACGAATGAACTCACGAATTGACGAACGGAATGTGGCACGAACAGACACGTGGGGCGAGAGCGTGGACTCATTCACTCGCCTGTCCGCTCGCTCGCCCTCTAAGGATTGAAGTGCTCTCAATTACACGCGCAGGAGCGAGAGTGATTGCGTGGGGGAGGGGGGCGTTGTTATGAGTGGGGGGTCGGGGGGGTTGGTTTCGGGGGGCGATAGTGGGGGGGGTGATGTGCTGAGGTTTAGAGAGGAGGGGGGGAGTGGTCGTGGGGGTTAGTTGGGGGCAGATGGAATCACTGACCCCGGACCAGCAATCCCTCCCACTCCTACCCCAATTAGGAACATTCCATTAATTGGCGCTCGTTAACGGGTGGAGAGGACCCTGGCCGGGGTGGCAGGAGCGATATCGTTCATGTTTACACCCCCAATGTAAACACATCGTATGGTGCAGCAGATGCAGATACTGGATGATGATGATGATACACAAATGGGAAGATTAAAAACTCTCCGGGCAGTGTGCGGAGACTGTGGCCACCACCCAGAAGGGAGCCGTGGGACGCGGAACGACTCGACGCCCGATTCACAATCACGACGGAGGCGGCATCACCACCACCACGGCGGCGGCAGCGCTGATTCACCACTCCGCTACCCCTCCGGACGCCGTCACGTGGCTCATCGACCACGCCGTGCGACATGACGGCTGTCGCTCTTCGTCAACATCAGCCGTGCGACAAGAAGCCACCTGATTGTTGATCTGCTCATCGCACCGCGCTTTCACAGTGGGGCGACCACTCCGTGGGTGCTGGAGGCAGCCGCACGGCCACGGGCTCGGAGCGGCCACGCAGCTACTCGAGGAGACGCCCGGCCCAGTGGACGCCGCTTCGCCCCCTCCTCACTTCTGCCCCCCACCCTGGGGTCAAAGGTCCCGGCTCGCATTCGAATGGGAAACGGTGATGATTTAACAACAACAACAACACTAATTATTCTTATTGTAGTAATAATTGTAGTGATTATTATTGTGACGCTGGTTTACGCAGGAATGCCTCACTGAGTCTCGAGACTATTTTTTCAGGAGGGTCTTGCCAGGTTTTAACAATAAAGGAGCGATGCTGCTGCCGTGCGGCATCCCAACATTGAACGCTTTCACTCATTTCCACGTTCTGTTTCGGCATTGGGATGTTTGGCCAACACGGTCACATTGCATGGGGGTTTATTTAAGCTGAAAGGAAACCGGAGAACCCGGAAGAAACCCATGCAGAACAGTGTGAGAACGTACAAACTCCATACACGCTAACTAACACATTCTGAAGAACAGGGGGAGGACGAACAAACTCCATACACGCTAACTAACACATTCTGAAGAACAGTGTAATGACGTACAAACTCCATACACGCTAACTAACACATTCTGAAGAACAGGGGGAGGACGTACAAACTCCATACACGCTAACTAACACATTCTGAAGAACAGTGTAATAACGTAGAAACTCCATACACGCTAACTAACACATTCTGAAGAACAGGGGGAGGACGTACAAACTCCATACACGCTAACACATTCTGAAGAACAGGGGGAGGACGTACAAACTCCATACACGCTAACTAACACATTCTGAAGAACAGGGGGAGGACGTACACACTCCATACACGCTAACTAACACATTCTGAAGAACAGGGGGAGGACGTACAAACTCCATACACGCTAACTAACACGTTCTGAAGAACAGGGGGAGGACGTACAAACTCCATACACGCTAACTAACACATTCTGAAGAACAGGGAGAGGACGTACAAACTCCATACACGCTAACTAATACATTCTGAAGAACAGGGGGAGGACGTACAAACTCAATACACGCTAACTAACACATTCTGAAGAACAGGGTGAGAACGTACAAACTCCATACACGCTAACTAACACATTCTGAGGAACAGGGGGAGGACGTACAAACTCCATACACGCTAACTAACACATTCTGAAGAACAGTGTAATAACGTACAAACTCCATACACGCTAACACATTCTGAAGAACAGGGGGAGGACGAACAAACTCCATACACGCTAACTAACACATTCTGAAGAACAGTGTAATAACGTACAAACTCCATACACGCTAACTAACACATTCTGAAGAACAGTGTAATAACGTAGAAACTCCATACACGCTAACTAACACATTCTGAAGAACAGGGGGAGGACGTACAAACTCCATACACGCTAACACATTCTGAAGAACAGGGAGAGGACGTACAAACTCCATACACGCTAACTAACACATTCCGAAGAACAGGGGGAGGACGTACAAACTCCATACACGCTAACACATTCTGAAGAACAGGGGGAGGACGTACAAACTCCATACACGCTAACTAACACGTTCTGAAGAACAGGGGGAGGACGTACAAACTCCATACACGCTAACTAACACATTCTGAAGAACAGGGAGAGGACGTACAAACTCCATACACGCTAACTAATACATTCTGAAGAACAGGGGGAGGACGTACAAACTCAATACACGCTAACTAACACATTCTGAAGAACAGGGTGAGAACGTACAAACTCCATACACGCTAACTAACACATTCTGAGGAACAGGGGGAGGACGTACAAACTCCATACACGCTAACTAACACATTCTGAAGAACAGTGTAATAACGTACAAACTCCATACACGCTAACACATTCTGAAGAACAGGGGGAGGACGAACAAACTTCATACACGCTAACTAACACATTCTGAAGAACAGTGTAATAACGTACAAACTCCATACACGCTAACTAACACATTCTGAAGAACAGGGGGAGGACGTACAAACTCCATACACGCAAACTAACACATTCTGAAGAACCGGGAGGACGTACAAACTCCATACACGCTAACTAACACATTCTGAAGAACAGGGGGAGGACGTACACACTCCATACACGCTAACTAACACATTCTGAAGAACAGGGGGAGGACGTACAAACTCCATACACGCTAACTAACATATTCTGAAGAACAGGGGGAGGACGTACAAACTCCACGCAAAAAGGCGCCCGAGTCGGCAATCGAACCCAGGTCCTTGTTGCTGTGAGGCTCCAGTGTTACCGCTGCGTTACCACAAGTGTTATCGCGGTTAGACAAATACAACAACACTTCGGATGTACACATATGCACACATTTACATGCGCACGATTAAATGTGTGTACATATATATTTTATATATATGTGTACACATCCATAATGACACAACGCACAGACAACACATTTACGCACAGACGCACACGCATCGCATTTACATAAAAACACACTCTATGTTTACACACAGGCTCACTGTTCATTTACACAGAGACACACAAACCCGACCACAACAAACAAAACAGCGCAGGCCGAAACACAACTACCAGAGATTTATCAACACTCATAGATGTTGAGCGTCGCATACACAAAAGCTCTCAACTCAGCCTAGTCCAGACCATCAGCTCAAATGAACTGCATGCGTGGACATTTTGTCGTTGACGCCACCGGTGAGAAAACACCGAGAAGACGTGGACATCCCGACCGGCGACAATGAAACACAAGGGACCAGTGGAGACGCCTTCGCCCTTATTAGGACCCATCAGTAGGGGCATGCGGATGTGCACGACACAGCTGATAATGATCATGGTGGTGGCGGTGGTGGTAATGATGGTGGTGGTAATGATGTTGGTGGTAATGAGGATGAAGGTGGTGGTGATGATGATGGTGGTGGTAATGATGTTTATGGCGGTGGAAATTATGATGGTGGTAATGAAGATGATGGTGGTGGTGATGATGATGGTGGTGGTGGTAATGATAACGGTGGTGGTGGTGGTGATAATGAGGATGATGGTGGAGTGGTGGTAATGATGATTCAGGTGTGTGTAGAGGCTCGTTCGGAGGCCCTAAAAACTCGGACAGAGCGACTCTTTGTTTAGATTCGTTTATGATTCGCATTGTAAACCGGCCCAACAGAGATCCCTTCATGCATTTACTGCCGCGGCGATTGCCGACATTACAGCAGACTCGCCCCGTATAACTTTACCGCACAGCTCCGCAGACCGCCCCGTAGCGATTCATCTGTTATTCTTTGTCGTGTGAATGTACAGCGATTACATTGTATGCCCTATCTGTTGCTACATGTGTCTTTAGGGTGGATATACTTTTAAAGGCTATATGGGGGATCTTTATATTCGTATGGTCAATTGGACCATGTGCTCACGAAACGACACTTGTCCAACAGTCTGTGGAGGCTACACGGGGAGCTTTGTCTGTGTAAGGGGGTGGGGTGTAAGGTGTGGCGCATATGCCCATCACACCTGGGTCCCGTCCCGTGACCTCCTACGCCACAAGGTGTGTACCTAGTCTGGCACAGGCGCGGTTGGAGATGTCACCGCCACTTTAGTGGTGTATGGCGGCTGTTGTTATTGTTGTTGTTTCCGCCCAGGACTGTGTCACGCGCTTCTATAGTGAGTGCAGTATTGCAGGCCACTCCACCCAGCTGACGCGGCTGAGGCCGTTACAATGAGAAGTCACTGCTTGAGTATCCTACAACGACTCGTACCTTCTCAACGTCTTGTGTTCTACTCTCAGACACGTCTTCGTTCACTGAGCGTCACATCACTCCACACGACATTACCAGCGTTTAAACCCAACCCGACTCTCGAATTCCAATTGCTTCTCATCTCAACAGCGCTGGCGTGGGCCGTTGGCCTGGCTGCTGGTGCAAGGAATGCGGTGGCCCCCTGTCCAACTTGCCCGACTCTTGGTACCCCGGCCCCTGGGCCGATCTGGGCCTGTGGGCCCCGGTGCAGTTGCACCGCCTGCACGCTGCATAGCTACGCCGCAGCATCCGGAGTATGTTGACTAAGATTCGATACACGTCGGCATAGAGTTTCGGCGCGCGAATTTAAATTCACATATATAATAAATAATTCGTATTGCAGAGTGAATTTCGATCAAATGAAGACGAATTGTTTTCAACCGTTTGTTGGATGAAGGCCTCCCACGCCGTGTCGGTCATAGGGGTTGTTGTGTCCATACCTCACCACTCTGGTCTAGTGCGACCTACTGAAGGGCATGCGGAGCATATGATCGGTTAAAATATCACTTGCCACTGATGTTAGCCGTGACAAGGAATGAGACGCCGGTGGGTGGATGTGAGCACATGGCGCAGTGCGCTTACTGCTGCTGTACCGCTCCACCTCTCATCCCTACACATGTAAATCTCACTGCGAAATCCGTTACAATCACAACATGCGATGAATCCCCGTTGTATTTGTGTATTTGTCTATTTCTATATAAGGACGACCCATGCGCAAATGAGGCGGTTGTACATCACGTACTAGACAGGGAGATGGCACGGGCCCAGCTACCCAGAGAATCCGCGAAGGCCACAGTGTTGTTGACGAGTGTGTTGCGTCAATATAAATATTGTGTCGTTAACCCCCCACCACCCGACACAGCCAATTAGTAATGTTTGTCACGTAAAAACAAAGCGTGCCAATTACTTACTCTTTCAGCGCATCGGTTTGTTTTTAGAGTAAACTCACAACATTTTCTATTTGTGAACGACTTTTCGCTGGTGATTACAATCAGCTTCACCAAGCGATTTGCGAGAATTGTAAAGAAGTCTTCCTGTTTCGGTCTTAAATACGCTGCAACACACCGGTGCGCTGAAGTAGTAACTAATTGGAATGTTTGTTTACGTGAGAATCTTCACCAATTGGCTGTGTCGGGTGGTGGTTGGTTAAAGACACTTTTCTATTTACGCGATCTAACCCAGAACAAACGTTTATTATGGATAATATTGGTCGCGAAACTCTTCAACGTCTTAAACCGAGAGGATGTTGCGTGTTGGTCTTCTTGGTTTCCATCTCGATGCGTCTCACACTGCGGTACACGAGGCAAAGCTGCGTCACCGCCGTTGATGATTGAACGCGCCCTGCAGGTGACCTGGGATCGAGCAGCCTGAAGGGAAATGTTGCTAAGAAAACATTTTCTGCAAATAAGCCTCGATTCAAGATGCGCGCCGTGCTGCGGCGCCGTCATTTCTCGACGCGCCGTCTCGCCTCTGTGGCGCTCTGCTTCCACTTTGCACGTCGCCCTCATAGCTGACGATGCTTTGAATGTGCATCGTGCGTCCAAGGACTATTAAGCAAATACGCAAACATTTACAACGCATAGAGGCCATAGACAATCACCCCAGAGACAATCACACCAGAGACAATCACACCAGAGACAATCACACCAGAGACAATCACACTATAAACAATCACACCATAGACAATCACACCAGAGACAATCACACCAGAGACAATCACACCAGAGACAATCACACCATAAACAATCACACCATAGACAATCACACCATAGACAATCACACCATAGACAATCACACCCGAGACAATCAGACCATAGACAATCACACCATAGACAATCACACCAGAGACAATCACACCAGAGACAATCACACCATAGATAATCACACCAGAGACAATCACACCATAGACAATCACACCAGAGACAATCACACCATAGACAATCACACCATAGACAATCACACCATAGACAGTCACACCATAGACAATCACACCATACACAATCACACCAGAGACAATCACACCAGAGACAATCACACCATAGACAATCACACCATAGATAATCACACCAGAGACAGTCACACCAGAGACAATCACACCATAGACAATCACACCATAGACAATCACACCATAGACAATCACACCATAGACAATCACACCATAGACAATCACACCATACACAATCACACCAGAGACAATCACACCAGAGACAATCACACCAGAGACAATCACACTATAGACAATCACACCATAGATAATCACACCAGAGACAGTCACACCAGAGACAATCACACCATAGACAGTCACACCAGAGACAATCACACCATAGACAATCACACCAGAGACAATCACACCATAGACAATCACACCATAGACAATCAGACCATAGACAATCACACCATAGACAATCACACCAGAGACAATCACACCATAGACAATCACACCATAGACAATCACACCAGAGACAATCACACCAGAGACAATCACACCATAGACAGTCACACCAGAGACAATCACACCAGAGACAATCACACCAGAGACAATCACACTATAGACAATCACACCATATATAATCACACCAGAGACAGTCACACCAGAGACAATCACACCATAGACAGTCACACCAGAGACAATCACACGATAGACAATCACACCAGAGACAATCACACCATAGACAATCACACCATAGACAATCAGACCATAGACAATCACACCATAGACAATCACACCAGAGACAATCACACCATAGACAATCACACCATAGACAATCACACCAGAGACAATCACACCAGAGACAATCACACCATAGACAATCACACCATAGACAATCAATCACACCATAGACAATCACACCATAGACAATCACACCATAGACAATCACACCATAGACAATCACACCATACACAATCACACCAGAGACAATCACACCAGAGACAATCACACCATAGACAATCACACCATAGACAATCACACCATAGATAATCACACCAGAGACAGTCACACCAGAGACAATCACACCATAGACAATCACACCAGAGACAATCACACCAGAGACAATCACACCATAGACAGTCACACCAGAGACAATCACACCAGAGACAATCACACCATAGACAATCACACCAGAGACAATCACACCAGAGACAATCACACCATAGACAGTCACACCAGAGACAATCACACCAGAGACAATCACACCATAGACAATCACACCGTAGACAATCAGACCATAGACAATCACACCATAGACAATCACACCATAGACAATCACACCAGAGACAATCACACCATAGACACTCACACCATAGACAATCACACCAGAGACAATCACACCAGAGACAATCACACCATAGACAATCACACCAGAGACAATCACACCAGAGACAATCACACCATAGACAATCAGACCATAGACAATCACACCATAGACAATCACACCATAGACAATCACACCATAGACAATCACACCATAGACAATCACACCAGAGACAATCACACCATAGACAATCACACCATAGACACTCACACCATAGACAATCACACCAGAGACAGTCACACCAGAGACAATCACACCATAGACAATCACACCATAGACACTCACACCAGAGACAATCACACCATAGACAATCACACCAGAGACAATCACACCATATACAATCACACCATAGACAATCACACCATAGACAATCACACCAGAGACAATCACACCATAGACAATCACACCATAGACAATCACACCAGAGACAATCACACCATAAACAATCACACCATAGACAATCACACCAGAGACAATCACACCATAGACAATCACACCAGAGACAATCACACCATAGACAGTCACACCATAGACAATCACACCAGAGACAATCACACCAGAGACAATCACACCATAGACAATCAGACCATAGACAATCACACCATAGACAATCACACCATAGACAATCACACCATAGACAATCACACCATAGACAATCACACCAGAGACAATCACACCATAGACAATCACACCATAGACAATCACACCATAGACAATCACACCAGAGACACTCACACCATAGACAATCACACCAGAGACAGTCACACCAGAGACAATCACACCATAGACAATCACACCACAGACAATCACACCAGAGACAATCACACCATAGACAATCACCCCAGAGACAATCACACCATAGACAATCACACCATAGACAATCACACCATAGACAATCACACCATAGACAATCACACCAGAGACAATCACACCATAGACAATCACACCATAGACAATCACACCAGAGACAATCACACCATAAACAATCACACCATAGACAATCACACCAGAGACAATCACACTATAGACAATCACACCATAGATAATCACACTATAGACAATCACACCCGAGACAATCACACCATAGACAATCACACCATAGACAATCACACCAGAGACAATCACACCAGAGACAATCACACCATAGACAATCACACCAGAGACAATCACACCATAGACAATCACACCATAGACAATCACACCAGAGACAATCACACCAGAGACAATCACATCAGAGACAATCACACCACTTGGGCTCGGCAGGCCGGCCTCTCGTGGCGGTGCTGCTGGGGAGGCAGCGGGAGGGAAGCTACCCTCCCCCCCCCACCACCTCTCACCCACCCCACCCCACACCTGTGCTCAGGAGAGGCAAACACCTTCCCAGCGATGCCCTCGCTCAGGTCGCCAATAGCCCGGGAGGATCTTTATGGCCGCGCTCGGACCCTAACATCGCGCCGCGCTGCGAGGCGCCCCTGCCCGCCCCTCCCCCCCGTGTAGAATTTCTTGCGCCCGTTATTTAATTATTTACCTATCTATCCATCTCCACCTTTCCGCCGAAATTACTCTTTAACCATTTATAGCCGCCGCTCCACACAATCGCCGCTTTGTGCCAATATCAGCGTTCACTGTTCCACAGCAGTCGGCTTCCCAGCAGCACGCGGTGGTGGGGGGGGGGTACAAGCAGCCCCTCCCCTCCTGCCCCCCCCATGCACCCCGCAAGGTGCCCGGCGCTTCACGACGCCGGCGTCGACGTGACCCCTCCCCCCGCCTCGCCCCCTGCGCCGCTGCTGCGAGCGATGGCGACGTGGGGGCGCCTCGCGCAGAGGGCGGCTGAGCGGCCGCCACGCTCGGTGTGGACGTGGACACGTGCCGACACACACGCATGGGCATGCACGTGCACGCATGGGCATGCACACGCGTCCATGGCCATGCACGTGCACGCATGGGCATGCACACGCGTCCATGGGCATGCACGTGCACGCATGGGCATGCACACGCGTCCATGGGCATGCACGTGCACGCATGGGCATGCACATGCACGCATGGGCATGCACACGCACGCATGGGCATGCACTACGTACGTAGAAAGATTCCCCGTATCGCCTCAATAGACTGTTGGGGCAGGTGCTGTTAGGAGCACCTATGAAGGCCGGCACGGGATGGGTGGCAAACACCAGGCCAGACCGCCTTTGTCTCCCTCGTTGTGATGTTTACACACCGCATCAGGATATAAAGATTTACACATATACAAGACGTGAAGATCAATTAAACACTCCCGCACTCCACACACACACACGTGCACACACCCTACACACACACGTACACACACCCTATACACACGTACACACACGTACACACACCCTACACACACGTAAACACACTCTACACGTACACACACCCTACACACACGTACACACACGTACACACACCCTACACACACGTAAACACACCCTACACACACGTAAACACACCCTACATACACGTAAACACACCCTACACACGTAAACACACCCTACACACACGTACACACACCTTACACACACGTAAACACACCCTACACACACGTACACACACCCTACACACACGTAAACACACCCTACACACACGTACACACACCCTACACACACGTACACACACCCTACACACACGTACACACACCTACACACACGTACACATACACCCTACACACACCTCATCTCCTCCTACACCACTTCCTCCTTGACCACTCACCTTTTGCCACAGGACCGCAAGCACCCAACGTTGCAACGAATCATAGATTTGATTCCTGTACCTGGGCTTCCCAAACTGCAGTCCTCTCGACCCGCCACGGTCCGCCTTTCCCCTGTGATTCCATCAACATCATCATCATCTTCTCCGTGCAAATACACACCAAGTCGGGACACGTGGCACTCGCCTGATAGTGGGTAAACTCGCCCCACGTGACCTGTAGAAAGTTGACTTGATTCCCGACCACGGCTGGCATCAGTTACGAGCGGTAGCTGAACCGTTCTCTGTTCTCCCCTAAGTCAATTCAGCCTAAAATTAGTACCTGGTGTGGTGTAGTGACATCAGCACTTGGGAGACAGAGGCGGCCGGATATGTTGCTCGCCATAACACGACCCCCTCGTCCACCGTGCCCGCTATAATCCGGGTTGCATACATCACCTGCACGTTTAACACGCAGTAAGCTTTCGCGACCAATATTATTCATAATAAAGCTTTTTGGGTTAGATCGCGTAGTATAAATTGTCGTAACCCTCCAACACCCGACACAGCCAGTAAGGTCTATTTTGGAAAATCGCCCGATGCTGCTGCTGGATGTAATTACCAGCGAAACGTCGTACTACTCAAATTGTAAATGTTGTGGATTTACTCTCCAACACACCGATGGCCTGAAGTCGTAACTAATTGGCGCGTTAGTTACGTGACAACCCTTACTGACTGTGTCAGGTGGTGGAGGGTTACGACACATTTATACTTACGCGATCTAACCCAAAAAACTTTATTATGAGCATCTGCACGGTTGGTTACGTCCGGTGCGAAAGAAGTTCAACATACATACATACACGAGAATCAATGTATCTGTGTACGGGTGTATGTCTGTATGTCAGAATCAGAATCTGTATTTATTCTGGAGGAATCCGATGAGCTATGAAGTTGTTTTTCACAAATGTCCAGTCCGGACTGGTCAGCAAAGTTACAACAACAAATAAAAAATAACACGATAGGAGTGAAAAATATAGAAATTGTAAACAATAATACTAGCTACAGTTTACAAGTACAAATTGCAAGAGTACGTACATTCCTTCCGATGTGTCGATACGAAATGCAAGCAAGTTCTAGGCAGCAAAAATAACAACAAAAACAGTCCCAGATCACACCAAGACAACAGCAAAATGTAACATTAAAGTGTCACTGTCAATACACGGTATGTCCATAGGGTTCATCTTCGTAATTATATATGGGGAGCGGTAGGGTAGCAGTCAGCGCGCTGGGCTACGAACCCGGCGATCCGAATTTCATTCCTGCTCACAGCCAACACCAGTGACGATTATCTGAACCGGTCATGGGTATCCCCTAGATCGACTCAGCCTCAAATGAGTACCTGGTGCAGTGTGTAAACATGGCCACTCGGGAAACAAAGGCGTTCAGGGGTGGTGCTTGCCGCCCACCTCTTCGTGTGTCGCGTCGGCCTTCATAGGTGCTCGCTAACAGCACTTGCCCCAACAGTCTGTTGAAAAAACTATACGGGGGATCTTTATCTTTGCTTGGTTATCAGAATCAGAATCAGAAAGGGTTTTATTCGCCATGTAAGTTCACACCGACACGGAATTTACTTTGGCAGGATGGTGCATACATTCAACATATAGGAATCTAAAATCTTAAATAAGTTTTAAACAAGTCTTACTATAATAAGGGTTAAAAGTCTAACACTAAGGGGCTGAAGTATATAAAATTAAATAAATATCGAATATAAAATAGCTTTAAGATATAATTTAAAAATACAAATAGGGAAACATAGTTAATATCAGCAACGTGTCGTTATGTAGATCAAATGTTGAAAACAGTGTTAGCCCTTGGCCTTGTTTAACAGGCCAGCAGCAGATGGGAAGAAACTGTTTTTATGGCGTGAGGTTTTGGTCCTGATGGACCGAAGCCTTCTGCCGGAGGGGAGTAGCTGAAACAGAGAGTGTCCAGGGTGGGAGAAATCGGCCATAATCTTCCTCGCTCGCCTCATAGACCTTGTCGTGTGCAGGTCCTCGAGGGTCGGTAGATTGCAGGCAATTACCTTCTCAGCAGTGTGGATGATACGCTGCAGTCTGCTCTTGTCCTTGGCAGTGGCAGCAGCGTACCAGACGGTTATGGAGGAGGTGAGGATGGATTCAATGATCGCTGTATAGAATTGCACCATCATTGTCTTTGGCAGGTTGAATTTCTTCAGCTGCCGTAGAAAGTACATCCTCTGTTGAGCTTTCTTGGTGAGGGAGCTGATGTTCAATTCCCACTTGAGGTCCCGGGAGAGAATAGTGCCCAGGAAGCGGAAGGACTCTACAATTTTTACTGGGGAGTCTAACAGGGTGATGGGGGTGAGTGGTGCTGTATTCTTCCTGAAGTCCACAACCATCTCAACTGTCTTTAGAGCATTTAGCTCTAAGTTGTTCTGGCTACACCAGGTCACCAGATTGTCAGCTTCCCACCTATAGTCAGACTCATCCCCACCAGAGATCAGCCCAATGAGGGTGGTGTCATCCGCAAACTTCAATAGTTTGACGGACAGATGATTGGAGGTGCAGCTGTTGGTATACAGGGAGAAGAGCAGAGGGGAAAGGACGCAGCCCTGAGGAGTTCCGGTGCTGATGGACCTGGAGCCAGAGACTTGTGTTCCCAGCTTAACGCACTGCTTCCTGTCAGACAGGAAGTCTGTGATCCATTTACAGGTGGTGTATGGCACGTTCAGCTGGAAGAGCTTGTCCTGAAGCAGGGCAGGGATGATGGTGTTGAAGGCAGAGCTGAAGTCCACAAACAGGATCCTGGCGTAGGATGCTGGGGCGTCCAGATGCTGTAGGGTGAAGTGGAGGGCCATGTTAACTGCATCGTCCACAGACCTGTTGGCTCTGTAGGCAAACTGAAGGGGGTCCAGGAGAGGGTCTGTGATGGCTTTGAGGTGTGCCAGGACCAGGCGCTCAAAAGACTTCATTACCACAGATGTAAGGGCGACCGGTCTGTAATCATTTAGTAGTGTTGGCCTTAGCTTTTTGGGCACAGGGATGATGGTGGAGGACTTGAGACAGGCTGGTACATGGCATGTCTCCAGGGAGGTGTTAAAGATGTTGGTGAACACCGGAGACAGCTGGTCAGCGCAGTGCCTGAGGGTGGCTGGAGAGACAGAGTCCGGCCCGGCTGCTTTGCGTGGATTCTGCCTCTTGAAAAGTCTATTAACTTCTCCCTCCTGAAAGGAGATAGTCGTCTCTGTAGTATTGGTGGGGGATGGGGCCTCTTGGGTTGGAAGGGGTGGTTCAGGACAGTCCAATTGTCTTTCAAATCTACAGTAGAACTCGTTCAGGTCGTTGGCTAGGCGCGAGTCGTTAGTAGTGTGGGGGGCTCTGGGTTTGTAGTTGGTGATCTGCCTGAGCCCTCTCCAGACAGAAGCAGCGTCGTTTGTAGAGAACTGGTGTTTTAGTCTCTCTGAGTACAGTCGTTTAGCCTTTCTCACCGCTTTGCTAAACCTGTTCTTCGACTCCTTGAATCTGTCTCTATCTCCACTCCTAAACGCTTCCTCCTTCTCCAACCTCAACCTTCTGAGCTTTGCTGAGAACCAGGGCTTATTGTTGTTAAAGTTCACCCTGGTACGTGTTGGGATACAGCAGTCCTCACAGAAGCTGATGTAGGACGTCACAGCCTCTGTGAGTTCATCCAGACTATTGGTAGCAGTCGTGAACATATCCCAGTCAGTACAGTCTAAGCACGCCCGC
Organism: Petromyzon marinus; assembly: GCF_048934315.1. Lineage (NCBI taxonomy): Eukaryota > Metazoa > Chordata > Hyperoartia > Petromyzontiformes > Petromyzontidae > Petromyzon > Petromyzon marinus. The sequence goes on along the minus strand of NC_133670.1, from coordinate 26,224,721 downwards.
AAATCTTCCACAGCCTCACTGGTCCACTGTTTAGATGTCCTCACAGCAGGTTTACAGAGTTTTAGTTTCTGCCTGTATGCAGGAATCAGGTGGACCATGGCATGGTCAGAGTGTCCTAGTGCTGCTCGGGGGACGGCGTGGTAGGCTCTACTGACTGTAGTGTAACAGTGATCCAGAGTGTTCCCTTCTCTGGTTGGGCATTTAATGAATTGTATGTATTTGGGGAGTTCGTGGCTGAGATTACCTTTGTTAAAGTCGCCAAGTACGATAACCAACGAATCTGGATTTGCTCGCTCCACACTCAGAATCTGATCGGCGAGCATGCGTTGGGCCTCTTTAACCTGAGGACAAGGCGGCAAATAAACTCCGACCAAAATGAGCGACGCGAACTCGCGAGGCGAGTAAAACGGTTTACAGGTTATAAAAATTGATTCAAGGAGTGGAGAACAATGTTGCAGAATCACTGTGACATCTACACACCAGCCACTGTTAATGTAAAAACAAATACCACCGCCTTTCGTCTTGCCGGAGAGTGCTATGTCACGATCCGATCTTACAAGATGGAATCCTGCTAGTTGTAGCGAAGTGTCCGGAATCGAATCACACAGCCATGTTTCCGTGAAGCACAATGCAGAAGCTGAAAGAAAGTCTTTGTTTTTTACCATCAGTAGCTGAAGTTCATCCATTTTGTTGTACAGTGAACGTACATTATTTATCCAGGGTCACTGAGACGACGTCATCGAGACTGTTATCATCCGATCGCTTAATCAATCCGCGGACGACTTGAGGTGGCGATGTCAACTTGCTTTTCACGTCAACACAAATCAGCGTGGAAGCGCCATGCGAACCCTCGCGCATCGCAACAACAAGAGCCTGGGTTCAATTCCGGACTGGGGCGTCTTTCTGCGTGTGTGTAAGATCTCCCCTGCGCTCTGCGTGGGTTCCCTCCGGGTTCTCCAGCTTTCCCCCGTCGAGAACAAACACGCACAATACCAGTGGCGTTGGCTACACATCCCAATGATCACACTTTCTTATTTTTTCGTACCGGAAAATGACTCAAGTTACGGCAAAAACTTGGCAGGACCCTCCTGAAAAACAGCCTCGAAAGCAAGCGAGGCTCTCCTGGATAAACGAGCCTGCTCGTAGTAATGGTGGTTGTAGTTTTTTTGTTCAAATTTGGTAAATTTGTAGGGCAACGGTCTCTCCTCTTTTCGAATTACGCCACGGGATTTAACGTCCACTGTGACGCAGACGGTAAGTAGTGATCCCACACGGTCAACGCTCGCACAGCAGCGTTAACCAGAGCGGCCTGTCGGGGGTTCGAACCGTGAACCTCCTTGCAACGAGCGGCCAACGAACTCCGCGGTTGTGCCGCATCTCCGCGCAAATTGCAAAATCCAACACGTGTAGAATGTAGGCAACAAATGTAACGAAGCGAGTTCGTATGAGCGTTATGATTTTAAAACCAAAATCATAGGCAACACAGCGTGCACGAGAGCGCGCGTTTGTGCCCCGTGCGCACTTCTCAGAGTGCAGCTGAGTCCTGGCTGGCCAGGAGAAGGCGCAACAGCAAATTGTGGACTCCATCTGTCCCGTCTGTGTGAGATAGAGTGTTGCCCCCTCGCAAACGTGGGTTTGCTGCGGGCTCTATGTTTACCTCCCACGAGTAAAGAATCATTCATTGGCCGGCAACGCCTTCATATATCGAGGACCGCAGAACTTGGGGGGGTGGGGGGTTGGCGCCGGCTCGCCACGTGGCCGCTCCTTCCCCGCTCGTCCGTGGCTCCTCCTCCCCGCACCTCTGAGTCGTCCTCTCTCTTCGGCGCATCACGAGTTAATATAATTATAATAATTAATTGTTTTAGTTCTACTCTTCATTCTAATTGCACTGTTCATTACCATTCACCGTTCGTCTTAAAATCATGTAGTTTTGTACTCTGAGACCTGTTAAAATCCTTTAGGGCTTCATTAACGTAATTGCAATGAGGAGGGTGGTTGTTCTGATGAACGCTCGCGCTCTGCAACGACTCCACTCAATCTCGCACATTTATTCTCCTCCAACTTCTTCGCCCCCTTCTTTTCAGCTCCCCTAAACCGGTGTTCAAACGCGATCCCCGTCCTTTGAGGCCAGATCCGTCACGACCCTCAAAAAACACCGGCGGCGCGCGGCAGCGCAGGACTCGGAAGCACAAAAAGAACTCCACGCGGTCGCGCGTGACGGGGTCGCGCCGTCGACTTGTCTCGCGGCGCCTTAAAGCGGCGCTCGCGACACAAAGAGCACCCCAGACAATACGGGGGCAGGTGGGGGGGTCATTCGAGGCTGTTCCCCGCTTCCTCGTTCCGCACGGCGGCCACAGCAGGGGATCCGCGCTCCTCAGGTGTGACCGGATGACTCGAGGTATAGCCGAGTGGAGCAGGGAGGATGGCACGAGCCCTGGTGGTGTAACGAGGTGGGTACTGGCCCTGGTGGTGTAACGAGGTGGGTACGGGCCCTGGTGGTGTAACGAGGTTGGCACGGGCCCTGGTGGTGTAACGAGGTAGGTACGGGCCCTGGTGGTTTAACGAGGTTGGTACGGGCTCTGGTGGTGTAACGAGGTGGGTACGGGCCCTGGTGGTGTAACGAGGTTGGCACGGGCCCTGGTGGTGTAACGAGGTAGGTACGGGCCCTGGTGGTTTAACGAGGTTGGTACGGGCTCTGGTGGCGTAACGAGGTGGGTACAGGCCCTGGTGGTGTAACGAGGTTGGTACGGGCCCTGGTGGTTTAACAAGGTTGGTACGGGCTCTGGTGGTGTAACGAGGTTGGCACGGGCCCTGGTGGTGTAACGAGGTAGGTACGGGCCCTGGTGGTTTAACGAGGTTGGTACGGGCTCTGGTGGCGTAACGAAGTGGGTACAGGCCCTGGTGGTGTAACGAGGTTGGTACGGGCCCTGGTGGTTTAACAAGGTTGGTACGGGCCCTGGTGGTGTAACGAGGTTGGCACGGGCCCTGGTGGTGTAACGAGGTTGGCACGGGCCCTGGTGGTGTAACGAGGCTGGCACGGGCCCTGGTGGTTTAGCGAGGTGGGTACGGGCCCTGGTGGTGTAACGAGGCTGGCACGGGCCCTGGTGGTGTAACGAGGCTGGCACGAGCCCTAGGAGAATATCGAGGTCTCTTCCGTAGAGAACTCCGCTCATCATCACAGCAGCAGTGGCTTTGGCTGACCGTCGAACAAAGACGGTGGTCACTGCATCGCGCGCTTTCAGATGCGCTTCTGCGGCCGTCTGGAACGCTCTTCCTTCCGATTGGCTACGTACGGTACGAAAGAAGTTCAGCATGCATACACCAAGGTCACAGACACCTACGCGTGCAAGGATCGCCCTATAGCGCATGCCCACACACTCGCACGCGCTCCACGTGCACGTTCGGATGGCCGAAACGTCGGACATCGTGCCCGCACCTCGCGAAACCACATCGGAGAGGCACACAGCGGGACGGCACGAGTTGGCGTCTCGCGCTCTGGCCTCGAACCCCGGGCGAGCCGCTTCATCCCCAGCGCACCCGTGCTCCGTGTTTTCGACAGCAGCGCCGTTTTATTATTTTTGTGACGACCGTTCCTTCCAATTTAGGGAATTAAAGACAATCAACTTTAATTGGCGCGTTTCGTTTTACCGCGATCGTAATCGGCGTTTATAGTTTTATAGTTCCGACACGGCTACGGCGCGGATCGTTTGGTTTTGCAATTATCGAAGCGACGTGCGCAGTGAGCACACTGACACACACACACACAAAGACAAAGATCCCCCGTATAGCTTGCAACAGACTGTTGGGGAAAGTGCTGTTGGCGAGCACCTGAAAGGCCGGCACGGCACACGAGAGGGTGGGTGGCCAGCACCACAACTGGCCTCCTTTGTTTCCCGAGTGGCGATGTTTACACACCGCACCAGCTACTCATTTAAGGCTAAGTCGACCTAGGGGAGGCCCAGGACCAGTTCAGATAATCGTCACCGGTGTTGGCCATGAGCGCAAATCGAACTCGGGTCGCCCGGCTAGTAGCGCAGCACGCTAACCGCTACACAACTGTTTCCCCCCACTGAGTCACCCGTATATACTTAGCAGACTGTTGGGACAAGTGCTGTTAGCGAGCACCGATTAAAGCCTGCACGGCAAACGAGGGGGTGGGTGGACAGCACCACGCCGACCCCCTTTGTCTCCCTAATGAAATTCGCCACTGTTATTGGTCGTGAACAAAGAATCAGTCGCTTCGCGCAGTGCGCTAACCACTGCGCCACCGCTCCCCACATGCATACATGCAAACGCACACGGATTATGGTGTTGACAGTGGCTCGGAGAGCGGAGGAATAAAGGGATTAAAAGTTGATTAGGTGCGAGCGATAGGGCAGTAAACGCGGGGACAAAGTGTAATCCCCGCGTAACCACGAGTCTACGATCTCACCCCCCCCTCCCCATTCATCCTTGAAGCGAGGAGCCCTCAGCATGGGCCACTCGGGCCCGCTCTAAAGGTCCCCTCGCCACCCGAGAGCGAGTTTAACAATGTTGAACATTCAGAACTTCTTTATCCTGCGTGAGAGATAGCGGTGGTTTGGTGAAGCCTTCATCCAGCTGTCGATTGATCGTGGCTGCTAATGATGATAATGTCTGTGGAGGGGGGTTGTCGTTCGACCATACTTCACGCTGGCCAACTAGTGGTTGAAGGCGGGGAGCATAGACGTACAGGGCAACAATGAAGTTGTTACGCACACTGCTGCTCACCACGCAGCCTATAATACCTGGTATGCATTGTGGCCGCCCACCCCAGCGGTATTATCCAGGCTCAATCCTGCTAGGCTACCGAGATGTGACGAGATCGGGCGCGTTCTGTGATATTCGATCTGACACCGGAGCCCATTCACAATGCGTCTTAGGGTCATTGCTTACTCCCAGCCAGAGCAGACGGAACGCTCTTCCTGCAACGCGCGTTCCCCGCTAGTTGCAGAGATTCGCGGTTCAGATCCAGCGGCCGCCCTGATTATTACTGCGGTGTATGAACCGTCATGATACTACTACTACGCGCCGTCTGCTTCACTCATCGTGCACGTTAAAGAGCTGGTGGCGTCATTGGCAAGAGGAGGCCACTGTGTGCCGCTGTCAGGGTACACATTGTACGAAGTCGAAAATGACACTGCAACTTACTCAATTGGGATCATACGCACATAATATCATCAATATTCGCCACCTACTGGCAGAATAATGTCCCGCATCAATCTCGCAAATGAGATTACCCTCGCCTCTTGAGTTCTCACCTGGTTACATAAAATTAACTTAAACTTCATAATGTATGCACGAGCCTACCTTGAACTCTAGTGCTAGTGCCTTACGCCAGGCGTGCCTGGCACGCCTGGGTGAGACTCATCCCGTGGCTTGGACGCCGCTCCACTCTCCACCGCGTGCCGGCGAACTGTGCTGATGTCATTGCGTGAGAGCTTTCATCAAGGTAAAGTGGAAGTCGTTAATTTTAATATTCATAGAAGCCTTCATCAAAATTAAACGCCCGGTGCGTGGCAAGAAGCCTTAAAAATTCACGACGGCGAAAAGGGGATTGTGGGAGTTCCAGGCGCCACCAACGTGAACGCGTGTTGACATTCACCCGATCCTGTCTGCTCGCTCGCTCGCTCACTGGTTCATCATCGGCAGCAGCAGCAGCCGTGGCCAATCCACTGCTGGATGAATGGCTTCTCCATGCCGCCGCTACCTGTCACGAATCTCAAGATCATGTTTCCGAAGAAGCTGCTCCACTGCTTCGGTGCAAAATAAAAGGACGCCACGTGAGAGTATCGATGCGTTAATGAATACCGATTCTTAACACTCACCGATGTAAGAGTCGGCACTGATTCAGACAAATGATAGATGGTGAATGGAGACGAAATCGAGGAAATAATAGATTCTTGTTTTGATTCATGAATCGAGCTTGGTGAGCGTTCGTGGTGAGCCCCGGTGGTGAGTGCTGCACGTGTCTGCGTGTACGCCCGTGTCGAGTTCTAGTGGTTAGCTTACTGCGCTACGAACCCGGGCATCCCCTTGGTCGACTCGGCCTTACACGAGGAGCTTGCGCGATGTGTAAAACATCATCCTGGGGAGACAAAGGCGACCGCCCGTAGGCCTGGCCACACCACCACCACGTGCTACCGTGCCGGCTTTCCTAGGCGCTAATCGCTCACAGCACTTTCGCCAGCAGTCTGGCTAAGTGGGGATCTCTTTGCTTAGTAAAAGTCTGCGGCTTTACAAAGACGGACCTTCGTCTTTGTGTTTGTCGCGAGCAGGTTTGCTGGAGGCGTGGGCTAATGAAGCCGAGTGCGGCTCACGCATCGCCTAATGACTGATGGCTAATTACCAGTGAGACGCATTAATATCGCGAGGTCACAAACGAGCGCCGCGCGTGTCCGGCGCGCCGCGAATTAATGAGGACAGCCGGGGCCCTCGGTGCGCGATTAGAGACGGGCGAGATCCTTCAAACCACCCGGAGCGAATGCTCCGGTTGGTTTGGGTAACGTCGGGGAGGGGGGGTTGTTTTGCACGACTGGCAACCGCAATGAAAGACGCCGCTCAGACCCGGTTAACGCCGGGTTTGCTGCACACAGAGCACCGTCTAGAGCCGTAAACACGACGTGATGGGATTTTTTTAACGGAGAAGCGAAGGCAGCCTCGACCACAGTGGGGGTCACGGTCAGCAGGCAGCGATTCAGAGGTCGCCGGGTCAATTACCATCTCCCAGCGCAGCAGGTGCGAGTCCTTACATCGTCCCCCCGCCTCTGTCCAGACAGCAATAAAAATGACTTCGCCACAGTGGTGGGGTGAAGTGTGGGTACTCCCGCCTCTTCTAACACCTCTGGTCAACGTGGAAGAGTAGGCCAAATACCCTCTGGCGCTCCCTCTTGTGGAGACCTTTCCGCCGGCAGTGGCACAAGCGAGAAATTGCAGGGATGCGCCTTTACCTCCCATCTAAGAAACGAGGCCAAATGTACCACGCGCGCTGACTTAGCTGCCATGCGGTTTGTAGAATTCGCGTGACAAAAACTCAGTCCACTCATGACGAACATTCCACTGGAAACAATCATCGGTCCCTAAATTACGGCATCTCCATTCGATTATGAAAACGGTTACCGGTCTAATGGATTCCATTTAATAACCCATATATATAATGCAACATAATTGTTCTTGAATGAGTCTCAGTCCTCTCTCATCAGAAGGGTCCTGCACCGGCCAGTTAAAAAGAAAAGGCGCGAGTGTCTGGCTTGGCGTGGGAAGGAAGCAGAGAACTCGGAGACGACCCAGGATCCCGCAGGAGAGGAGATCGCACGCCCCAGTTCGCCGAACCGCTTCCCGTGCTGCTACGCGCCCGGCCACGAGGAAGTCCGCGACCCGCGAGCTGCACGCGGCATCCCCAGTTGGATGTGCAGGAAGGAGGTCGTGGTTTCGATCCCGACCCTGACGCCTGTTGTATATTTGGAGTTTGCGTGTCGCTTTCTCTCTCCCCGTGGTCACGTGGACTATTCTCGGGGTCCTTCAGTTTGCCCCTCCGTATTTAGAAACAGGCCTTTACAGTATTTGGCTGCTATGCATTTCCACGTGATGGTAAGCCAATTCGTTGAGCTTTCATTCGTGATAGCCAGGTCGCTTTACCTGATCAAATAAAAAATAGTGTAAACGTTTAGAGGGCTGTTGTCCACGCATGCCCCAGTCTCGCTCGCGGCCCACATCTGCCGAGATGGGCCCCGCGCTGCACGGAGTGAGACCGTGAGACGGAGGTGCTCGGGCGGGTGACCCCACGCGCAGCTCTCTCCACGTTCGTGTCAACGACGCTGAGCCGGCACCGCTGCTGGGAGCCTGGGTTCGAATCCCGTTTGCAGACAACAGTGGTGATCAAACCGGATTCGTACGTGCAGAGAACCCCGTTTAATATTTTAAACCTATCTTCAAATAACAGATATATCTTCTTTGGTTCTTTCGGTAAAGTCACGTAGAATGAGAATAAAATAATAAATTGATAAAATAAAATAACACAATAACATTCTCACGACGTTTCGGCCACAACACAAGCGGCCTTCATCAGGTGAAGGGGACGAGACTGTCTGGAGGACAGCGCTGGAGTGAGTGTCCTCCAGACAGTCTCGTCCCCTTCACCTGATGAAGGCCGCTTGTGTTGTGGCCGAAACGTCGTGAGAATATTATTGTGTTATTTTATTTTATCAATTTATTAGTTTATTCTCATTCTACGTGACTTTACCGAAAGAACCAAAGAAGATGAATCCTTGCAGTCACGAAAGCTTTAAATCGAAATATAACAGATATAGTTGATTATTGGAAGCTCAGCATGGATTCGTAGCACAGCGCACTAACCGCTACACTACCGCTCCCCATATACTGTATATATAACAACACACATACACGTAGGCTTTCGCGAACCAATATTATTCATAATAAAGGTTTTTGGGTTAGATCGCGTTATTTATAAATGTGTCGTAACACAATTATTTGTCTTTTGTCAACGTGACACTTTTTTTGCTGATTGTCCGTGTCGGGTGGTGGAGGGTTACGACACATTTATAAATAACGCGATCTAACCCAAAAACCTTTATTATGAACACACATACAGTCTACAAATATATCTTAAAGGTAAGGATCCAGCCCCACAAATGCATACCTAATGCCACTGCTGTCGGAAGGGCCTCTACTTCAGGGAGCTCTAGAGAGGTTAGAGTACCCACACTTTACCCCACCACACGCGACGACTCACTGTGGTTATGCTCATTCATGCTTCTGGGAGGATAGAGGCCGGAGGCTGGAGGGCGATTTAAGAAACCATCGTTTCAGCTGCCGTGCCGCGAGATCGACTCGGACCGGCGACCTCTGGATTGCAAGTTCGGTACGCTGACGATTCATTGTATCCCCCGGGGCAGAATCCTTGCATTGCGTGCGGGAATTAATGTCGTGCCTAGCGAGGAGTCGCACTGAACGCGGTTGGGTTCTGTGCGTTTCTTCAGCGGCGGAGACGTAATAGCGCCGCGTGTATATCCCGCGTGAGATCTGGACTGTGAGCGGAGCGGGGTAATAAAGCACTGACCATGGATTAGCCTCCTGAAAAAAGGGGCCTTTGTTTCCCGAGCCACACAGCCACCGAGGTCATCAGAAATCCCAAGGTTTTACCATCGCGCTATCGCCGCGTGGACGCGTTGCAACCCCGCATGCACAGCGGAAACAGCGCGGCTGTTTTATTGTATTCGAATTGTTTTTTAGACTAGAGGAATCCGATGACCTATGAAGCTCATTTTCACAGATATCCAGTAGCTGGAGGCCGCTGTGGTTATAGCGCTCAGCAACACTGGGCATAGTTCGGCGAAACCTTCCTCCGAGCGACCTTCCCTACACCACGATTCACGCTGACGCCGGTATCTCGTCAGTCAATCCGTGGTCTCTATCCCCAAGCGCATCGGTAGTGGTGCACAAGCACAAATAACAACAACAAACAAAAACACACTCAAACCCTTTGTCATTGTTTTAGGAAGAAGGGGCATTGTCTGAAACGTCGCCTATTGTGCGTTGCCCTTTTAAGGTCGCAGTGTTTATTGGGAACGCGGTGAACAGTGTTTGTTTGCTGTGCAGCGTGGATGCTCCTGCTGCTGCTGTACAATGGTGAATGCGCTGGACTATTACCATCCCGCAGATGTCCAGTTCAACTCGACCACCAGGCGCGGCAGTTGGAACTACGGTGCGAGTTGATTCACCCTCCGTCAAACCTGACGGTGTCCACCCAGCCGTACAAACGGGTGCTCCCACCTCTCGCGATACATTTGTGCAAAATACCCCTCTCTCGAGCTCGCTCGAGCGGAGGCCCTTCAGTGAGAGCGTCGTGAGAAGGGAATTGCAGGGCTGCGCCTCCACCTTCTCATCACGACGCTCGTGTTCCCGATGCTGTCTCCGTCGCAACTCAGACTTCTCAACCGCCAAGTTGTTTTCAGACGTCGTGCAAACGTTCGCTAAGAACCTGGGGAGGCTTATGCGTTAGCTGCCGGATAGAGACAACCATTAACATTGACGAATAATGGTCGTTTATTGTTTAATTAGAGATACGTGATATGACACGCGATTATACGCGCCTGTGAACCATGCCCAGAGTCGTTAAAATCGCAGCTCTAAAATAACGACAGCACCCAAACGTGTAAAGACCGCCCTTGGCGGTGGGGGGAAGTAGAGCACTGGCCAGTCAGACTCTAGCCCCTGTCAGGGACCTTAAACAAACTCACTAATCACCGCGGAGCACTGCCGCTCTACACCTGACCCGAGGCAGATTAGAAAGCACGCCGCGTTTCCACGGCCACAAGGAAGCGGGCCGCGCCAGCTCGTTCTGGGTACGGCCCGGCGCGGCTCATTCCTCGTCCCATCGCTTCGGATCTTTGTGCTCGGCCCCTCGCCTCCAGGGACACGAGGGGACTGGTCACCTCCTGTCCGTGTTTGGCCGGGACAGTCCAGGGATTGGGCGTCTTGGTTCGATGCGCGGTGCGAGTCGATGTATTCCAAGATCCCGTAGCCGTACTACTGTGTTGAACTTTATTCCACAGTTTGTTGCGCCCTTGTTATAATATGCGTAGACCTGACAGTTTGTATGAACACTCATTATCATTGATTGGCTGAAAACATATTGAAATTAAACCCAATGCAGGACCCCTTCTGAAAAAGAGTCACACGACTCAGTGTGGCTATCTGTTAAATGTTTATGATTATAATAATAACAATACGTCATTTTACTGATTGAGACATATGTCCGGGTTTGGTCTACGGTGGGAAAGGTGCCAAACCCTGGGCCACTGCCCGAAATGTCGCCTGCTATTGTTGTTGTTGTTCCAGGGCCAGAGTGGAATGATTGGCGGCTCTTTTGAGATGGCATTCGGTATTCTTGTGCACCACCGCCTACCGCGCGACCTCACGACAATTAATCGTGTCGTTTAATTTTGACCGCAGTGCACTTTGCTCGCTTTAAACAGATTGTGATGCACAACAACAACTGCAACAACAACAACTGCAACAACAACAAGATAACGTAGACGAACCCACAGCCCCTATCGGGTGACGAGACGCGCGCTGACGTTGCCTAAACGCGTGCGTAGCTTCACGTTTTTGCAAACCACTCTGCCTGCCAGAGACAAGGGTCTCTTTCACTCATTCATTCATTATTTGCTGGCGGTGAGATGCGTGGGGCTGCACCCTGGACCACTCGGCTTAATCATTCACCCCGATGAGGCGAGCGGCGCTGGTAATTGCTGAGCAAACATTGGAAAAGTGGGGGTGGGTGGGGGGGTAGCTGTGGGGGGGGGGGGGGTTCACGATGGAAGTTGTGGTTTGAATGCAATGAAACTTCTATTGAATGCTACTACCAGAATATTACAATTATACAAGTAATAGGTAACGTTTTGGCAATTGCCATCTTATTTATCAGGGACATTTGCTGCAACGTCGCTTAGAGTCTGTAAAGGCTACAGGGTGGTCTTTGCGTGTAGATGTAAGCGTGTGTGTATTTGCGTTGTGGTGAAGGCTCCCCAGCGCCTTGTGTGCCGTTCTGGGCTTCATTGGTGCTCGCTAACAGAACTTGCCCCAACAATCCGTTAAGGATTTACGGGGGATCTTCGTCTTCGTGTGTGCCTTTGTGAATGTGTTGTTTTGGTATACGTGTGTCATTGTCTGTGTGTGGCTGTACGTATGTGTATGACCGTACATAAGCGTGCTTTGGTGCTCACGTGTCTGTGTATGTGAATCAGTACGTGTATGTGCGTGTATGTGACTATGTGTGTGTAAGTGTGCAGAGGTACATCAGTGTGCGTACATTTTTGTGTGAGTATATATGCGAGAGAGTGTATTGTCTATGAATGTGTTTGCGAGTCAGCATGTGTGTATGTATGACTTGTTTTTGCCATGTGTCCATGGATGTGTGTGTATCTGTGTGTGTATCTGTGTGTGTGTCTGTGTGTGTATCTGTGTGTGTAAGGGGGAGCGATAGTGTAGCGGTTAGCGCGCTGCGCTATGAACCTGGCGACTCGGGTTCGTTTCCCGTTCACGGCCAACACCAGTGACGATTATCTGAACCGGTCCCGGGCCTCCTCTAGGTCGACTCAGCCTCAAATGAGTACCTGGTGCGGTGTGTAAACATTGCCACTAGGGAGACAAAGGCGGTCGGGCGTGGTGCTGGCCACCCACCCCCTCGTGTACCGATACGGCCTTCATAGGTGCTCGCTAACAGCACTTGCCCCTACAGTCTGTTAAGGCTATACGGGGGATCTTTGATCTTTGTTTTTTATCTGTGTGTATCTGTGTGTGTGTGGCTGTGTGTATCTGTGTGTGTGTCTGTGTGTGTGTATCTGTGTGTGTATCTGTGTGTGTGTCCGGCAAAAAAAAACCCCTACCTCCTCGCGGTGCCAGACGGGCAACTCTGTCGTGGACAGTGCTGTGGGGAGAGGGCCAATTCCGATTGGCCTCTCCTCTCATGGCGTCTGTGACCACCACAGTGGCTTAACGGGGGTTCTGGACAGAGGAGGTGTTCAGGATACTTGAGAAAAAGCGACAGGCCCACTGTCATCGGCTACAGAATCCCACGTCAGAGAATGAGGAGGCTTACCGCAGCCTTCGCTCGGAGGTTCGGAGAGCCGTGAGGCGCTGCAAGGATGGGTGGTGGTCGCGGGTTGCTGAGGAGATGGAGTCTGCCTCAATGGCCCGCGATCACAAATCTCTATTTAACTCCATCAAAAAAGTAATCTGCAGCTCCACACCTATTACCATCATTAGGGGAAAAAACGGTGATCCAATCTCCGACCCCCAGGAACAGGTTTGCAGATTTGCTGAGCATTTCTGTGAGGTCCTGGGGGAGGGGAAATCTCTCAGCCAGGAAAACATCGTGGCACAAAGTGGGGATGACCCTGCTGCTGCTGAGGCTGCAGTGCCTCAAATGTTGGAAGAAGTCACCCCCTGTGAGTGGCTGGCTGAGGTGCCATCTGTTGAGGAAGTACTGAAGGCGATCCGGAGTCTGAGACCAGGAAAGGCACCGGGTAGAGATGATCTCCCAAGCGAAATGCTGAGGGAGGGTGGCGTTTGTGCACAGACTGCCCTATATGTCCCCCTCTTTAAGAAGGGGGACCGCACAGACTGTAACAACTACAGGGGTATCTCACTCCTCAGTGTGCCGGGAAAGGTCCTGACAAGGATTATTCAACATCGCAATGCCAGGCACGCTGTGGAGAGGCTTGCGGAGCCCCAATGCGGTTTCAGGAAAAGGCGGTCCTGCACAGATGCCATATTCTCTGTCCGTCTGCTACAGCAGAGGCGTTGGGAATTCCAACAAGACCTACATCTCTGCTTTATTTACCTGGTCAAGGCATATGATACCATTAGTACGCCTGGGCTCTGGGTTGTTCTTCGTGCTTTTGGAGTCCTTGACCCTCTGCTCCCGATCATTAAGGACCTTCATGATGGTGAGCGGGCCCGGGTAAAACTACGTGGCCGGGAGTCAGAGCCATTCCCTGTACACCTTGGGGTGCGACCACGTAGTTCGTGAAGCCTTCAATAGCTGTACCGGGGGAATCTCCATTTGGTACAGATATAATGGGAGGCTGATCGATGCCCGGGTGCGGTCAAGGGATGGCTCCCTATTGCTAAACCACGTTATGTATGCCGATGATTTGGTAATAGCTGCTCATTCAGAGGAGGAGTTGGAGACGCTGCTGCTGAGACTGGAGCGTGCCGCTAAGATATGGGGCCTTACCATCAGCCCCACGAAAACTAAGCACCTGCCTGGGTATTTTGTACCATCGGACACTCCACCCCCACAACTCCCAATCGGTTATGGGGCAGTTGTGGAGAGAGTGGAGAGTTTCCCATACCTGGACAGTGTGCTTATGACCGGCTCCAGTTTAACAGCAGAGGTCTCACTCCGAATCAGTCGAGCGGCAATATATTTTCATCGGTTGCGTAACGCTGTGTGGAAGCTACCTGGTCTGTCGCTCCGCACTAAGCTTCAGGTCCTCTCGGCCACGGTCATTCCCTCCCTTCTCTACGCTTGCGAAACGTGGACCACCCTAATGGAACAACGTCGCCGGTTAGAAACATTTAGGCTCACCTGCCTACTATACATCCTGGCTTTAACCAGGCTGGATTGTGTGAGGAGCTCATAAATCTTAGAAAGATCTGGGCAAGGTCCCATCGGTGAGCTCCTCCGGCAGGCAAGGCTGCATTGGCTGGGTCATGTAGCCCGCATGCCGAGCCACCGCGTGCCGAAACAGCTTTTGTTCGGCCGGATCGAGGGCGCTAAACGGGCGCGGCACGGGCTAGAGGAGAGATGGAGTGATGTGGTACAGGAGGACGTGGAGCTGAGTGGACTTGCCGATGACTGGTACCAGCGGTGTCAAGATCGGCCTCTGTGGAGGAGGCTCGTGAAGGACGTTACTGGGCAGTTGGAGGCAGTCGCCCTCCAACAACAACGGAGGGCGGAGGAGCGACGCTCACAACAACGAGCGGAGCGCCGGGTGGCTAAAGCACAGCAGGTTAGCACAGTAGAGAGCACAGGTAGTGCATCAGCCAGTCATCTCAGTCTTAGTCAGTCGACCCGTGGCACTTGGGTCTGCCCCGTGACCTCCTGCCAGCGGGCGTTTGACATTTCACGTGGCCTCAAGGTGCACATGGCCTGGCACAAGCGTCGTGGTGACGTCACCGCCACTTCGTGGCGAATGGCGGTTGTTGTTGTTGTATCTGTGTGTGTATCTGTGTCTATTTGTGTGTGTGTCTGTGTGTGTATCTGTGTGTGTGTCTGTGTGTATATCTGTGTGTGTATCTGTGTGTGTATCTCTGAGTGTATCTGTGTGTGTGTGTCTGTGTATGTATCTGTGTGTGTGTCTGTGTTTGTATCTGTGTGTGTATCTATGTGTGTGTCTGTGTGTATATCTGTGTGTGTATCTCTGTGTATCTGTGTGTGTGTCTGTGCGTGTATTTGTGTGGGGAGCGATGGTGTAGCGGTTAGCGCGCTGCGCTATGAACCTGGAGACCCGGGTTTGATTCCCGCTTACGGCCAACACCAGTGACGATTATCTGAACCGGTCCCGGGCCTCCCCTAGGTCGACTCAGCCTCAAACGAGTACCTGGTGCGGTGTGTAAACATTGCCACTAGGGAGACAAAGGCGGTCGGGCGTGGTGCTGGGCACCCACCCCCTCGTGTACCGTTCCGGCCTTCATAGGTGCGCGCTAACAGCACTTGCCCCTACAGTCTGTTAAGGCTATATGGGGGATCTTTGTTTGCATCTGTGTGTGTTCACGGCCTGACACATCTGTCTCCTCGCTTAAAAAGAAGAATTCGTATTTGTCAAAATCTCCCAACGGCCACAAGACATTCTGGGAACGATGTTTTCCAGCAGAATTGGTTCCACACGAGCATTCAGTGTCTCATCAGCAGTCAGGATCGTGTAAACTTCTCATCTCACTCCTATGGCTCCACGCTAGCCCCCAACACCCCGCCCCTCGCCCCCACGCCACCCCTCCCTGCGCCTTGGGAATTCTCGAGGCGCGGGGTGAGCGGTCAGCCCACCCACGTGGGCCCCCGATATAAGCGAGTTGCCATCATCGCAATATAATGGCATTTTTTAAAGTATAATAATGTTCTTATTTATAAACGAGAGCCACGCTGAGTCGCGAGACTTTTTAGGAGAGTCCTGCCACGTTGGGTTGTTATTGTCAAGATGTGTTATCCACTCGATGATGAGTTGTGCTTACTATGCACGTGGCAGGAAACCGGAGCACCCGGCGACAACACACACAACAGCGCTCCGTCCCCGTACAGATGGATACAGATGGTGATTAGTCCACTTGCTCTACTGCCTTCTCCTGGCGAGCTGGACTGGCACGAGCACCGGGTTACTCGTGGCAAGGGGCGACGCCACCATTTAACTCTTTTTTGCTTTTCATTATTATTTTAATTTAAACGTTTACCTGGATAATGCCCGCAGATGGAAAATCTCATTTTACAAGGGTGTTCAGTGTGTTACCTACAATACATAGCCAACACGTAATGACACTTTGACACGTAGCAGGCTTTCGTGACCAATATGGTTCATGAAATGGTTTTTTTTGGGTGAGATCGCGTAAATATAAACGTGCGTTACCGTGACGTTCTCCACAAATCTAACTGTCCGCCTGATGAAGCTAATTGTAATTACTGGCGAAACGTCGTACTCAGATTGTAAATGTTGTGGCTTGGCTCTCCAACACACCGGTGTCCTAGTGACGAATTGGCCACGTTCTGTTTACGTGACAACCCTTACTAGTTGTCACGTAAACTGACACCTTTATTCAAGGCATAATGTCAGTTTTTGTGCCAGTTAAAAGGGTAAAACTTATTCCTATATCTTGTTACTGGCAAAGGAGGTCTCATAATATAAATGCTCACCCCGAGCCCTCAATACTCTGATAGTGCGCTGTTTTTGAGTTGTACGCCTTTTGGCGTCTTCTGGTTCAACACCAATGGAGACTATGCTCTAAGAAAAGCTGTCTCGGGTGTGGATCAATCAAATTCAAGGACAGTGCATATTATTATCAGAGTTGTCTTTTTTGTTTGCATTTTGACTGCTTGTGTTGTGGTTATTGCAAACATGATGCCTTGAATAAAGTTGTCAGTTTTTGTGCCAGTTAAAAGGGTAAAACTTATTTCTATGAGTTGATGTAGCTGAGTTGATGGAACTGAGTTGATGGAACTGAGTTGATGATGGAACTGAGTTGATGGAACTGAGTTGCACAGCACACGGGGACCCAGGGCTCGGCTCTCAGGGCGCCTCTCCAGATTCGTGTTCATTGCCTCTCGGCTACAGCGCCACTGGCACTACTGAACGGCGCTGTTTTATCTTAAAGTCTATAGTCGTACGTTACATGCTGAAATGTGTGCGTTACTCATACAGATGTGGATACATTTTACTGATAAGTAACACTCGCTTCTCATGCCCGCTGTTCACCGCTATGCGAATTGCTGGATACGGGTGCGGCCCTGCCTCGTGATGAGGTCCGGCACGGGTTGCGGTGGCTGTGGGAACGCCGCCGATATACAGATAATAAATATTTATTTATTTTTGTGATCACTCAGTCAGAGCACGCGGATCACCGATCCCTGTTTGTTCTTCATTATTTGCCCCAATTTGGGCTGAGTGGGCAACGTGCGCATCAAACAAAAAAAACCCCAAAGCGAACCATTAGCGAGGTCTAGAGCCGACATCTGCTGCGTGCACGCGCGCGTGCCGTCCCCTAATGGGCCGTGATCTGATCCATCCGCACACCGCCTCTCGCTATCAGCGCCTCCAAACGACCATCGGGAGTGAGCCGTGTGACCTCGCGTCACGAGGAGGAGATCGCATCGCGTCGTCGCAGCGGTTAAAATCTGCACAGATCTGCGGTGTCACAACTCAAGATAAATAAACGAATGATCGTTTCAACAAAAACAAAGTGAGGTGATGTGGGCTGACGTCACCGTCGTCATCATCAGCCTTGATCAGTCCACTGCTGAATGAACGCCTCACCAAGTGAAGCGTCGTCAATGTGATGGTGTGTGGAGAAGGCTGTTGTGGACGACGGTGATCAGGAACAAGCACAAGTCATCGCCATCGCCTCCGCGTTTTACCGAATGACAATGAGCAGCGCTAAATGGTTTCCTTCTCGTGTCCCTCTCTGCTCTGAAGCAGAGCGCTTTCTACACCACGTGGAGCGTGTCTGGCAATCATCAGGCGCGTGCAGTGTGTTACCACATCCACTTGTATAAGAGAAGATTGGCAAAGATTGCAAGATGTACCGGGTAATCCTCTCTTCGGAGAATGTCTCTGCTCTGAAGAAGGCCCATTGCTGGAGACGCCACCAGCGTCATGATTTGCGTGATATCCATGAGCGTGATATCCATGAGTGTGATATCCACGAGCGTGATATCCATGGGCGTGATATCCACGAGCGTGATATCCATGAGCGTGATATCTATGAGCGTGATATCCATGAGCGTGATATCCATGGGCGTGATATCCATAGGCGTGATATCCACGATCGTGATATCCACGAGCGTGATATCCACGAGCGTGATATCCACGAGCGTGATATCTATGAGCGTGATATCCATGAGCGTGATATCCATGGGCGTGATATCCATGGGCGTGATATCCACGAGCGTGATATCCACGAGCGTGATATCCACGAGCGTGATATCCACGAGCGTGATATCCACGAGCGTGATATCTATGAGCGACAACGCGACGCGGGAGGCCGTCCTCCAGCAGTGAATCGACAGAGGGCTGCACATCAAATAAAATGACCACAGCGCCAACGATGACCGTGGTGAGATGTTTGCCGATTGATTTGTGTTTGTGCACCAATTGCCACCGCAGTCACCGATTGCATTTCTTTGTTCGACACCGAATTGCTGGGTTCGCCACGAGAGCGCGGCACTGGTGACGAGCGATAGCCTAGAAGCTGCTGCATTGGCGTCTGGATCATGTGGACAAATCACGGCTCCGCTATCGGACAGGGCTATTCATTTACCCATTGACTCATCCGAAGTTTTTATCTCAATACAAAGACAAATATCACCCGTATAGTCTTCACAAACTGTTGAGGCAAGTGCTGTAAACGAGCACCTAATACGGCCGGTACGGCACACGAGGGTTGTGGATGGCGGCACCACGCCCGGACGCCTTCATCTCCCGAGTGGCGATGACACATCCCGCTAGTTACTCATTTGCGGCCGAGTGGATCTAAGGGATGCCCAGAACCGGTTCAGAGAATCGTCACTGGTGTTCACCGTGGGCGAGAATAGTACTCGGATTGCCGGGTTCATTGCGCAGCGTGCTAACCACGACACCACCGCTCCCAATTTAGTTCAATGCACACGCAGTGCTTGCCACAGGCAAAAGTGATTCATCATAAACGATTAATATGGCATTTCAATTACGCTAATTAATTAAACAAGCAACTTTCACTGGATTTCAATTAAAAGTGATTATAGCAACAGCGCTCACGGGCCCTGTTTGGTCACGCGCGCGCATTATAGCCTCTCGTGTTGTGTCCGTAACCTTTAAACCGCCCATACCCCCAGAGAGGATCACTCAATATTTGCCATCGCGCAAAGAGAAAGGGGCAATGGAGCACTAAGCAAACAGTGTACAGTATATTTAATAAGCGAAACTTTGTAGGGACGTGTACACGGTTCTGAAAGCTGCATTAATCAAACAGCCAATATTTTATATCAATCACTCTCCCGAGGGGCCCACAAAATTTCAGTGCGAGCGATTATGATGATGACTGTTTAATAAATGTGGCTGTTTATTTTACGGCAAACCTTTTAAAGCGGGCATTCATCTAGTGGGCTCACGCGTTAATTAGGAGAGAGGGAGGGCTGCCCCCCCCCCCCCGCCATAAAAAATATGGACAATAGAAAATAACGCGAGCGTGTGTGTCCCATGCGTGTGTGTGTGACCCACGTGTGTGTGTCCCACGTGTGTGTGACCCACGTGTGTGTGTGTGTGTCCCACGTGTGTGTGACCCACGCGTGTGTGACCCACGTGTGTGTGTGTGTCCCACACGCGTGTGTGTGACCCACGTGTGTGTGTGTCCCACACGCGTGTGTGTGTGACCCACGTGTGTGTGTGTGACCCACGTGTGTGTGTGACCCACGTGTGTGTGACCCACGCGTGTGTGTGTCCCACGTGTGTGTGACCCACGCGTGTGTGTGACCCACGCGTGTGTGTGGTGTTGCGGTCAGCGCGCTGCACTACGAATCTGCTTTTTGGAACCCATCTACCGCATAACGTGAGGCAAACCTGTATATAATAAGCGACGTTTCGTGCAATGGGGCGGGGCTTCTTTGTGTAATGTGCTATGGATAGGAGCTATTGAGCACAACAATGACCAAAACAACCACGACCACAGCCACGATCAAGAACAATGAGAACACCACGTGGCATGGCGGTGGTACTCGTTGAGCCTCTTTCGCACCGTACGTAGCCAACCGTGCTAATCGGAGGTGTGGGAAGAGGACAGGCAACTCAATACAAAAAGCAGTTCTAAAAAAAAATTCAATCTAGGCGGTGATTTGAAAGTGCACAGCTCCAGTGGCTTCCAAATATCGGAAGGAAGAGCGTTCCAGACGGCCGCAGAAGCGCATCTGAAAGCGCGCGATGCAGTGACCATCTTTGTTCGATGGTCAGCCAAAAGCCGCCGCGAGGATGAGCGGAGTTTTCGTGATAGTTCATGCTCCGTGACGAGATCAGCAAGGTGTTGTGGTTGATTTGTGGCAAACACTTTGTGTGTGGTGAGTGCGACCTTGTAATGCAGCTCTACGATTGCTGGACGGACACGTTCAGATGTTGCGGTTCCCGTCACCACAGGGGCAAATAGGGGAATCTGGCGTAACCAACGCCATGGATACTACCACAACAAACATTAAAGGCCGCCGCCACCACCATCAACACCGCGATCCGCAATTGTCATGGAGCCAACTCGTCTGGGCTCTCAATGAGTGCCGGATCCAGCGCGGCTATCTAATCTCTCACGCGCTTTCGAACGTTGCTGTTGAATGGCGGACTTTACTATAGAAAGACGCGACCCACAAGACACACACCTCGTATCTCGTGTAAATACGGTTCACTGGGCTGTCTCAGTAGTGCCGTTAATTAGAAAACATCTAAATATATACTTTAACGTAACCATCGAGAGAGTCATTATTCAAATGTCCAGGCAGCGCAGTGACGTCACTGGAGCCCTATGAATAGGCAAAACAATTAACTCGGTTATTATTAGCGCATCGTGTGGTCCACTGTAACAAAACAAGGACACAAGTCCCTGTATAGCCTTAACAGACTGTTGGGGCAAGTGCTGTTAATGAGCACCTTTGAAGGCAGGAACAGCACACAAGGGAAATAGTGTGGACAGCATCATACCCAGCCGCCTTTGTCTCCCCAGAGTTGAGGTTTTACCCACCGAACCAGGTATTCATTTAAGGCTGAATAAACCTAGGGGAGGCCCAGGACCGGTTCAAATATTCGCCATTGTTGTTGCGGGAATCGAACTCACGTCGCTGGGCTCGTATCGTAGTGCGATAACCACTGCGCCACCGCTCCCCAGGCGCAGACAAAGACGCATTTACACACGTACAATTTCACTAACACACGAACACTTTCACTAACACACGTACAATTTCACTAACACACGAACACTTTCACTAACACACACGTACACTTTCACTAGCACACGTACACTTTCACTAACACACACGTACACTTTCACTAACACACACGTACACTTTCACTAACACACGAACACTTTCACTAACACACGAACACTTTCACTAACACACACGAACACTTTCACTAACACACACGTACAATTTCACTAACACACGAACACTTTCACTAACACACGTACAATTTCACTAACACACGAACACTTTCACTAACACACACGTACACTTTCACTAACACACGTACACTTTCACTAACACACACGTACACTTTCACTAACACACGAACACTTTCACTAACACACGAACACTTTCACTAACACACACGAACACTTTCACTAACACACACGTACACTTTCACTAACACACACGAACACTTTCACTAACACACGCGTACACTTTCACTAACACACGAACACTATCACTAACACACACGTACACTTTCACTAACACACGAACACTTTCACTAACACACGTACACTTTCACTAGCACACACGTACACTTTCACTAACACACGAACACTTTCACTAACACACACGAACACTTTCACTAACACACACGTACACCTTCACTAACACACACGAACACATTCACTAACACACGTACACTTTCACTAACACACACGAACACTTTCACTAACACACGCGTACACTTTCACTAACACACACGTACACTTTCACTAACACACGAACACTTTCACTAACACACGAACACTTTCACTAACACACACATACACTTTCACTAACACACACGTACACTTTCACTAACACACACGAACACTTTCACTAACACACGAACACTTTCACTAACACACGTGTACACTTTCACTAACACACGTGTACACTTTCACTAACACACGAACACTTTCACTAACACACACGAACACTTTCACTAACACACGAACACTTTCACTAACACACGAACACTTTCATTAACACACACGTACACTTTCACTAACACACACGTACACTTTCACTAACACACACGTACACTTTCACTAACACACGAACACTTTCACTAATACACACGAACACTTTCACTAACACACACATACACTTTCACTAACATACACGTACACTTTGACTAACACACACGTACACTTTCACTAACACACGAACACTTTCACTAACACACGAACACTTTCACTAACACACACGTACACTTTCACTAACACACGAACACTTTCACTAACACACGAACACTTTCACTAACACACACATACACTTTCACTAACACACACGTACACTTTCACTAACACACACGAACACTTTCACTAACACACGAACACTTTCACTAACACACGTGTACACTTTCACTAACACACGAACACTTTCCCTAACACACGAACACTTTCACTAACACACACGAACACTTTCACTAACACACGAACACTTTCACTAACACACACGTACACTTTCACTAACACACACGAACACTTTCACTAACACACGCGTACACTTTCACTAACACACGAACACTTTCACTAACACACGAACACTTTCACTAACACACGTGTACACTTTCACTAACACACGAACACTTTCACTAACACACACGTACACTTTCACTAACACACACGAACACTTTCACTAACACACACGAACACTTTCACTAACACACACGAACACTTTCACTAACACACGTACACTTTCACTAACACACACGTACACTTTCGCTAACACACGAACACTTTCACTTACACACACGTACACTTTCACTAACACACACGTACACTTTCACTAACACACACGTACACTTTCAGTCTGCCTCAATGGCCCACGATCACAAATCTCTATTTAACTCCATCAAAAAAGTAATCTGCAGCTCCACACCTATTACCATCATTAGGGGAAAAAACGGTGATCCAATCTCCGACCCCCAGGAACAGGTTTGCAGATTTGCTGAGCATTTCTGTGAGGTCCTGGGGGAGGGGAAATCCCTCAGCCAGGAAAACATTGTGGCACAGAGTGGGGATGACCCTGCTGAGGCTGCAGTGCCTCAAATGTTGGAAGAAGTCACCCCCTGTGAGTGGCTGGCTGAGGTGCCATCTGTTGAGGAAGTACTGAAGGCGATCCGGAGTCTGAGACCAGGAAAGGCACCGGGTAGAGATGATCTCCCAAGCGAAATGCTGAGGGAGGGTGGCGTTTGTGCACAGACTGCCCTATATGTCCCCCTCTTTAAGAAGGGGGACCGCACAGACTGTAACAACTACAGGGGTATCTCACTCCTCAGTGTGCCGGGAAAGGTCCTGACAAGGCTTATTCAACATCGCATTGCCAGGCACGCTGAGGAGAGGCTTGCGGAGCCCCAATGCGGTTTCAGGAAAGGGTGGTCCTGCACAGATGCCATATTTTCTGTACGTCTGCTACAGCAGAGGTGTACGGAATTCCAACAAGACCTCTCTCGGCCACGGTCATTCCCTCCCTTATCTACGCTTGCGAAACGTGGACCCCCCTAATGGAACATCTTCGCCGGTTAGAAACATTTAGGCTGGCCTGCCTACGATCCATCCTGGGTTTATCCAAGCTGGATTGTGTGAGGAGCTCACAAATTATTGAAAGATCTGGGCAAGGTCCCATCGGTGAGCTCCTCCGGCAGGCAAGGCTGCGTTGGCTGGGTCATGTAGCCCGCATGCCCAGCCACCGCATGCCTAAACAGCTTTTGTTCGGCCGGATCGAGGGGGCTAAACGGGCGCGGCACGGGCTAGAGAAGAGATGAAGTGATGTGGTACAGGAGGACGTGGAGCTGAGTGGACTTGCCGATGACTGGTACCAGCGGTGTCAAGATCGGCCT
The DNA here is from genome assembly GCF_048934315.1 of Petromyzon marinus. Taxonomy (NCBI): domain Eukaryota; kingdom Metazoa; phylum Chordata; class Hyperoartia; order Petromyzontiformes; family Petromyzontidae; genus Petromyzon; species Petromyzon marinus. The sequence continues at coordinate 26,200,662 of NC_133670.1, read as the reverse complement.
CTATGGAGGAGGCTCGTGAAGGACGCTATTGGGCAGTTGGAGGCAGTCGCCCTCCAAGAACAACGGAGGGCGGAGGAGCGACGCTCACAACAAAGAGCGGAGCGCCGGGTGGCTAAAGCACAGCAGGTTGGCACAGTAGAGGGCACAGGTGGTGCATCAGCCAGTCATCTCAGTCAGTCGACCCGTGGCACCTGGGTCTGCCCCGTGACCTCCTGCCAACGGGCGTTCGACACTTCACGTGGCCTCAGGGTGCACATAGCCTGGCACAAGCGCCGTGGTGACATCACCGCCACTTAGTGGCGAATGGCGGTTGTTGTTTAGGTATGAGTGTGTGTGTAGGTATGAGTGTGAGTGTGTGTGTAGGTATGAGTGTGTGTGTGTGTGTTTGTAGGTATGAGTGTGAGTGTGTGTGTAGGTATGAATGTGTGTGTAGGTATGAGTGTGTGTGTGTAGGTATGAGTGTGTGTGTGTAGGTATGAGTGTGAGTGTGTGTGTAGGTATGAGTGTGAGTGTAGGTATGAGTGTGTGTGTGTAGGTATGAGTGTGTGCGTAGGTATGAGTGTGAGTGTGTGTGTAGGTATGAGTGTGAGTGTGTGTTTAGGTATGAGTGTGAATGTGTGTCTAGGTATGAGTGTGTGTGTAGGTATGAGTGTGAGAGTGTGTGTGTAGGTATGAGTGTGTGTGTAGGTATGAGTGTGAGTGTGTGTGTAGGTATGAGTGTGAGTGTGTGTGTAGGTATGAGTGTGAGTGTGTGTAGGTATGAGTGTGTGTGTAGGTATGAGTGTGAGTGTGTGTGTAGGTATGAGTGTGAGTGTGCGTGTAGGTATGAGTGTGAGTGTGTGTAGGTATGAGTGTGTGTGTAGGTATGAGTGTGTGTGTGTGTGTAGGTATGAGTGTGAGTGTGTTTGTAGGTATGAGTGTGTGTGTAGGTATGAGTGTGTGTGTATGAGTGTGTGTAGGTATGAGTGTGTGTGTAGGTATGAGTGTGTGTGTAGGTATGAGTGTGAGTGTGTGTGTAGGTATGAGTGTGTGTGTAGGTATGAGTGTGAGTGTGTGTGTAGGTATGAGTGTGTGTGTAGGTATGAGTGTGTGTGTATGAGTGTGTGTGTAGGTATGAGTGTGTGTGTAGGTGTGAGTGTGTGTGTAGGTATGAGTGTGTGTGTAGGTATGAGTGTGAGTGTGTGTGTAGGTATGAGTGTGTGTGTAGGTATGAGTGTGTGCGTGGCCCTAGCCCCGGGCGCTGTAATTCCCTGTCGGGGCAATCAGTCCACAAACAATCGCCCCGAGTGAAAATTGCTCCATAAATTATCTCATCCGCGGCCAAAACCGCTGCGCGTGATGGGCCCCAGTTTTCATTTTCATTCACTCCGCTCTGCGGCGGATTGGATTAAATCCCCCCCCCCCACTTCTCGCTCCACCCCTCCTTGTGCGGAACTTGTGGGGGGCGTGGGGTGAAGACGAAGGAGGAGACGAAGGGGGGTTGCGGTGGAGGGGGGTTGCGGTGGAGGGGGGGGCCCGGGGGTGGCTGCCCGACCTCGAAACCATTTCGTGGCCCTCATCCGCGCGCCTCCTCCGCCTCAATCAGGCGCGAGTGACGGGCACGTGACCCCCCCCCCCCCCTCGAGAGCGCGCCCCGCCCCTCAACCCTCATCCCATCCAGCCCTTTGCTAGGTGTGGAATCGGGACAACGAGATAATTGAATGAAATGGCGCAGATTGATGATACTTTTTGACGGATACAGTTGTTACGTTGTTATTAAAATCAGATTAAGCCGCTAAATGCACGAGGATAGATGAATGGGTCGCCCAGAATTGCAACGAGCGCGGTGGCGGTGGCCGCGGATCGGCGGACGCAGCAGCGAAGACAGCCCTGTAGGGGGGCTGCAGTGTCGTGGTTAGTGGGGGGACTGTGGGGGGCTGCAGTGTCGTGGTTAGTGGGGGGACTGTGGGGGGCTGCAGTGTCGTGGTTAGTGGGGGGACTGTGGGAGGCTGCAGTGTCGTGGTTAGTGGGGGGACTGTGGGGGGCTGCAGTGTCGTGGTTAGTGGGGGGACTGTGGGGGGCTGCAGTGTAGGGGTTAGTGGGGAGACTGTGGGGGGCTGCAGTGTAGTGGTTAGTGGGGGGACTGTGGGGGGCTGCAGCGTAGTGGTTAGTGGGGGACTGTGGGGGGCTGCAGTGTCGTGGTTAGTGGGGGGACTGTGGGGAGCTGCAGTGTAGGGGTTAGTGGGGAGACTGTGGGGGGCTGCAGTGTAGTGGTTAGTGGGGGGACTGTGGGGGGCTGCAGTGTAGTGGTTAGTGGGGGGACTGTGGGGGGCTGCAGTGTCGTGGTTAGTGGGGAGACTGTGGGGGGCTGCAGTGTAGTGGTTAGTGGGGGGACTGTGGGGGGCTGCAGCGTAGTGGTTAGTGGGGGACTGTGGGGGGCTGCAGTGTCGTGGTTAGTGGGGGGACTGTGGGGAGCAGCAGTGTAGGGGTTAGTGGGGAGACTGTGGGGGGCTGCAGTGTAGTGGTTAGTGGGGGGACTGTGGGGAGCTGCAGTGTAGTGGTTAGTGGGGGGACTGTGGGGGGCTGCAGTGTAGTGGTTAGTGGGGGGACAGTGGGGGGCTGCAGTGTAGTGGTTAGTGGGGGGACTGTGGGGGGCTGCAGTGTAGTGGTTAGTGGGGGGACTGTGGGGGGCTGCAGTGTAGTGGTTAGTGGGGGGACTGTGGGGGGCTGCAGTGTAGTGGTTAGTGGGGGGACTGTGGGGGGCTGCAGTGTAGTGGTTAGTGGGGGGACTGTGGGGGGCTGCAGTGTAGTGGTTAGTGGGGGGACTGTGGGGGGCTGCAGTGTAGTGGTTAGTGGGGGGACTGTGGGGGGCTGCAGTGTAGTGGTTAGTGGGAGGACTGTGGGGGGCTGCAGTGACGTGGTTAGTGGGGGGACTGTGGGGGGCAGCAGTGTCGTGGTTAGTGGGGGGACTGTGGGGGGCTGCAGTGTAGTGGTTAGTGGGGGGACTGTGGGGGGCTGCAGTGTAATGGTTAATGGGGGGGACTGTGGGGGGCTGCAGTGTAGTGGTTAGTGGGGGGACTGTGGGGGGCAGCAGTGTCGTGGTTAGTGGGGGGACTGTGGGGGGCTGCAGTGTAGTGGTTAGTGGGGGGACTGTGGGGGGCTGCAGTGTAGTGGTTATTGGAGGGGACTGTGGGGGGACTGTGGGGGGCTGCAGTGTAATGGTTAATGGGGGGACTGTGGGGGGACTGTGGGGGGCTGCAGTGTCGTGGTTAGTGGGGGGGACTGTGGGGAGCTGCAGTGTAGTGGTTAGTGGGGGGACCAACGACTAGAGTTTGATTCACGTTCACGGCTAACATCGGTAACACGCCGATCCTGGACTTCCCTTAGGTCGACTCAGCCCTAATTAAGTCGAGTGCCTGACGCGCCGTGTCAACAGCAGCAGCAGCGGCAGCCCTGGGGACACGGCGACCGTGTGTCGCTGGCCCCCTCCACCTGGCGCGCCGCGCCTGCTTCATCGGTGATCGTTCACAGCACTTGTCATCAAGGTTACATGGGGGATCTTTGTCTTGTTTGTATGTATACGTTATAGGTGTGTTTGTGTATACACGTATGTATGTGTATATAGGTGTGTGTGTGTACGCGTGTGGGCTCGCTGCGCTTGATGTCATCTGGAGGCGTGTGTGCTGCATCTCCAATTCGAGCGAGTCAATCACGGGGACCCCCCCTCCCCCCCGCGACCTTGTGGCTCTCCCCCTCGAGTGACCGCGAGCAGCAGCAGCAGAGACGGAGGCCGCGTGCTGTGGGCTGCACGCGGTCCCTCCTCAGCTGATGCCTCACAGACAGGGCGGGAGCCACGCGTTCGCCACAATGCAGAAGACTCACAACGCAGATCACACGGACATCCACTGCACGACAGATCGCGCATTCCGAATACAAAATGGAGAGCAGTAGCAACTTGTGTAAGGAACGCCTATAGTGTGCGTGTGGAGGGACGGATACACAAAGAGCACGATTTGTTTCCTTCGTTATTGTGATCGTGATATTCTCGACAACAGCGCATTCGGAATACAGGTCACACAGACGCGTGCTCGACTACAAGGGCCGTGCACGCGCCGTGCAGGTCACCCGAGTCCTCGTGGTGGCCGATACCACTCCCAGCCGCTTCGGTCCCCCCAGTCCACCACCAACAGGACTCATTTAAGGTTAAGTCGGCCTAGGGGAGGCCCAGTAGCGATTCAGGCGGGGGTGCGGGAATCGAAGACAGGTCGCCGGTTTCCGAGCGCTCTAACGACTGCCCCACCGCTCACAGCGTTGAGCGCGCTGAGTGACGGGCGCTGTGGACACGCGGAGGCCCGGACACGTTTCCCAGATGCAGCAGCCACCTGCCGCCTGACTCGTAAAACAAGAAAAGGCTCACACACACACTCACACACACAGGCAAAGATAAAGATCCCCCCTATAGCCTTTCACAAACTGTTGGGACGAGTGCTGTATAGGTCTGCGCGGCACACAGTGGGGTCGTGGGCAGCACCGCGCCCATCCGCCGTTGTGCCCGCACCGCTGACGGTGGCACGCCGCACCAGGCACTCGCTTCAGGCGAAGACCTTCTCGGGGACCCCACAGTCCTTTCGAATATTGGGCACTGTTTTTGTATTCATGTTCAACTTCGTTCGCACCGTACGTAGCCAACTTTGTTATTCGGAGGTGGAAATGGAATTTTGGTCGCCCGGGTTCGTAGCGCAGCGCGCTAAACCACTCCTCATATGTCTATGCACATACTGTACTCATACGTACAGACGCAGACAAGCAAACACACACATAAACACACACACAGACACATGGCCAGGCATTCACACACACACACGTGCGCTCTTAAAATCCTAACACCCCCTTCCCCATTCGACCCCCCCCCCTCCGATTCATCACGCGGGGTTTTGTAGGGGCCGCGCGGTAGTGGGAGGGGGGGCACAGAGGTAGCGGCGCGGTGGACCCGACGAGCGCGGGGCCCGCTGCACCTCGTCACGGCCCTCGTCACCGCGTCGTGGTGCACCGTGGATCATGCGACTCGAGCCTTGAAAGTGAAAACACATAATCGGCGACGTTTCCGGCGATGACCATTTTTTATTTTTTATTGTTTGTTGATAAAACTTTCTGACTCGCTCCGACTGGACATCTGTGAAGAAGAGCTTCATAGCTCATCGGATTCCTCCAGGATAAATCAAGATGAAAGATAAAGTTTAATCGCACATAAATACGGCCAATGGAAAAGGGTCATTGCCCGTAACGTCGCGATACTAATTCAGTTTTCCTTTTTAGAGCGAACCTGTTTTGTTTCGTTAACTTTGCCTGCGCGCCGCTGCCAACGCAGCAGCAGCAGCATCAGCAGGCAATACGTGGAGAATAAAACAACAATAACAAAAACAACAAAAACAACGACACGGATGCACGTTTACACCGCCGCATCCCGACACGTGTGGCCGCGAGGTTGCTCGCTGCACGGATGGAGATTTTGTTTCTGTCCCCCACTGGATCTTTGCCGATCCGAGCCGAGCCATAATGGTGGGCAGGAGATGATCCGAGGCGATGGTCCCGGTCGTGATGGCACGGCCCGCACAGTGCACGGCGCTCCCGCTCTGCTCCCTCCACCACCCAGCCGCATTCCCCGGGGCCGAGTCAACAGGCCGCGTGATCCATCTCCGGCCTTTATTTGAGCAGGTGAGGAGGCGTCCTCGATAGCGCGTTATCTCTTTTGACAAACGAGACCTGAAACGTCGGGGTGTTACGCGATGCGGCGATGCATCACATTTACATCGATTCTTAATCGCGATCGACTTGTTACTTATTTATCCACGGGAGTCGTTTGACTCTTTTTCAGGAGGGTCCTGCCGCTACGTCGAGGGTTTATTAGTAATTTGTTTTCAGCCCATTGCTGATGAGTTGTGTTTATTAGTAAGTTGTATTCAGCACATTGCTGATGAGTTGTGTTTATTAGTAAGTTGTTGTCAGCACATTTCTGATGAGTTGTGTTTATTAGTAAGTTGTTTTCAGCACATTGCTGATGAGTTGTGTTTATTAGTAATTTGTTTTCAGCACATTGCTGATGAGTTGTGTTTATTAGTAAGTTGTTGTCAGCACATTTCTGATGAGTTGTGTTTATTAGTAAGTTGTTTTCAGCACATTGCTGATGAGTTGTGTTTATTAGTAAGTTGTTGTCAGCACATTTCTGATGAGTTGTGTTTATTAGTAAGTTGTTTTCAGCACATTGCTGATGAGTTGTGTTTATTAGTAAGTTGTTTTCAGCACATTGCTGATGAGTTGTGTTTATTAGTAAGTTGTTTTCAGCACATTGCTGATGAGTTGTGTTTATTAGTAAGTTGTTTTCAGCACATTGCTGATGAGTTGTGTTTATTAGTAAGTTGTTGTCAGCACATTTCTGATGAGTTGTGTTTATTAGTAAGTTGTTTTCAGCACATTGCTGATGAGTTGTGTTTATTAGTAAGTTGTTTTCAGCACATTGCTGATGAGTTGTGTTTATTAGTAAGTTGTTTTCAGCACATTGCTGATGAGTTGTGTTTATTAGTAAGTTGTTGTCAGCACATTTCTGATGAGTTGTGTTTATTAGTAAGTTGTTTTCAGCACATTGCTGATGAGTTGTGTTTATTAGTAAGTTGTTTTCAGCACATTGCTGATGAGTTGTGTTTATTTGTCAAGTCGGAGGAAACCGGAGCACCCCGAGAAACCACACGCAAGCAAGGGGGTAACATTCTATCCCCGTAGAGTTGGATACAGATGGCGATTAGTCAACTTGCTGTACTGCTTTCTCCTAGCAAGCACCGAGAGGCTGCTGCATTCATCGCAGTGGAGGGGCTGCGTGGCTTAGAGGCGAGAGCGCTGAGTTAGCCCCTGCACAGAGTGTTGGGGGCTAGTGCTAGTGTGTATGTGTGCGTGTATATGTGCGTGTATGTATGTGGGTATGTAGAACTTATTTCGCACCGTACATCACCAACCGTGCTGTTAGCGAGCAGCACCTGCGGAGGCCGACACGGGGCATGCTGAAACATGCGCGCCTGTGCGGTGTGCAAACATCAGCACTGAGGAGACAAATGCGACCGGGCGTGGTGTTAGCCATCAAACACCTCGTCCGATACATCAACACACTCACTGGTATATCGCATACATAGCAATTAAAGACTAAATACATTCGTCGATTAAATTGTGGCCTTTCAAGTAAATATATGTAACAGGCGACGTTTTGGGCAATGGCCCTGCTTCAGATATTGTTTCACTTACATTGTTTCCATACAAGGACGCGGTGGTCTAAGCGAATATATTGTTCACTATGCGTGTGTACCGCTGCCAACGCAGCAGCAGCAGCAACATCACCAACATCATTCGCTCTGCGCGGTTACACGTTAAAGATATTCCCATCAACTATGTGCTCAACCGCCACACCGCAAGTCACAACACCGCTGTTCAACGAGCGCGCGTACAAGCCCGTATCGATTGCAGCGTTGGGAGTGCTGTTTGTTGCTGGCCGTTTGACGTTCTGGGGCCTGTGCTCTTGCAAACCTGTTTTCGATAGTGCACACACGCACACAGAGAGCGCGTCCAACGTCGTAATTCTGCCACTGCCTGTGTCTAATAGCAGCGTGCAGGGGGTGGGCGAGGGGAGGGTGCCCTGACGAACATTAGATGATGAACAGGGGGGGCCCGCAGTCTCGGCAACTCGACGTTATCTTTAATCACGCAGATTGCTGCGGAGGCCACTGCAAGCCATGAATTCTCACCGCATTTGAGACAAGCGCGCGCCTGTTAGCGGCGATTTATGAGCGGCAGATGCCTGCATAGGCAACCACCCATTAGCGGACTCGCTGCTTCCCGCACCCCCAGCCCCAGCTCCCCGACCCCCCAGCCACAACATCCCCCCCATCTCACCCCTCCCCAGGGAATCCTACACTCCTCCAAAAACACACCCAGAGGACCAATGACCCTAACGGGTGCGTGCAGGGAAAGGGGGCGATAGCCGCCATCACCTCGCAGGGCACGGTCGAGGAGTAGAGAGGGAAGAGAGGAGGACGATCCGACCTCGAGTGGGTGGCCAGGGAGCACGCGGACGGGTGATTGTGCGGCCCAACTCCTGCCAGAGACTGCGACGGACGAGCAGGAGATGGGAGTGGACAGGCGAGGCGCCCTCAAGACCACTGCTGTAAAGGACTTTAAGGGACGGATGATGATGATGACCATGATGATGACATCTACAACATTACTGTCAATCCACTGCTGGATGAAATGTTGACCCACGCGCCGTGCGGGTCGTGGGGGTGCATTTGACCATATTCCATCGTGCAGCTCGGTGCGAGTTTGTGCAGGAGGGGGAGAGCGCAGAGTGCGGTACGACAGTGGAATGTGCTGCACTGCCCCCCCCCCCCCCCCAGCACCCTTTAGCCGCGTGCGCTAGGCGTGTCGGCCTCCACGCACGCTCTCGGTGTGAGGCCAACTCGGTGTGAGGCTCTCGGTGTGAGGCCAACTCGGTGTGAGGCTCTCGGTGTGAGGCCAACTCGGTGTGAGGCTCTCGGTGTGAGGCCAACTCGGTGTGAGGCTGTCGGTGTGAGGCCAACTCGGTGTGAGGCTCTCGGTGTGAGGCCAACTCGGTGTGAGGCTCTTGGTGTGATGCTCTCGGTGTAAGGCTCTCGGTGTGAGGCTCTCGGTGTGATGCTCTCGGTGTGAGGCTCTCGGTGTGATGCTCTCGGTGTGAGGCTCTCGGTGTGAGGCTCTCGGTGTGAGGCCAACTCGGTGTGAGGCTGTCGGTGTGATGCTCTCGGTGTGAGGCTCTCGGTGTGAGGCTCTCGGTGTGATGCTGTCGGTATGAGGCCAACTCGGTGTGAGGCTCTCGGTGTGATGCTCTCGGTGTGAGGCCAACTCGGTGTGAGGCTCTCGGTGTGATGCTCTCGGTGTGAGGCTCTCGGTGTGAGGCTCTCGGTGTGAGGCCAACTCGGTGTGAGGCTGTCGGTGTGATGCTCTCGGTGTGAGGCTCTCGGTGTGAGGCTCTCGGTGTGATGCTGTCGGTATGAGGCCAACTCGGTGTGAGGCTCTCGGTGTGATGCTCTCGGTGTGAGGCCAACTCGGTGTGAGGCTCTCGGTGTGATGCTCTCGGTGTGAGGCCAACTCGGTGTGAGGCTCTCAATGTGAGGCCAACTCGGTGTGAGGCCAGCTCGCACGCAGACGAGGCGACATCGGGCGCATTGCGGGTGACTTGGCCATCGTCGATACTGAACATCTGAGAGCTTCATAGCTCATCAGATTCCTCCAGTATAAATACATATTCTGATTCTGATAACAATAGCAGTTGCGGAGGAGAGCCTCACGGAACCCCTTGACTCCTTATCAGGAGGGTCCTGCATTGGGATGTTTGGCCGATACCGTTAACAGCGATGGTTACTCTGAACCCCATGACCGATACAGTGTTGGGAGGAGTTCATCCATCGGGCTGTAAGTTTTTATTATCGTTATTAAATATCAAAAGTGGCATCTTGAAACCGTTTCAGTTTGATCATAATGTTTAAGATTAAGTCATTACCATGTGCGTCTTCAGCGCAGCCTCATACCCTAAACAAATGAGTATGGAGACTGCGGAGGGTTCCATGGTGGTGCTGTGCGTCTCCCAATGTGTGTTTGGATTTGTACCATGTTTTGTTCGGCGCGATGTCTGACGTTTCGCTCCACGTGTTGGGAGCCTTTTCCAGGAACTGGTTTGAAGTTCATGAATAAGCTCCCAGCACGTGGAGCTAAACGTCAGAATCACTCTGCTCTTCCTTTTCGCTCCACTGAAGAAGATCCATTGCCTGAAACGTCAGCCTATTGTATACATTTGTCTGTTATGAGACAGTGTTTATTACAGTGTGTATATTCTTCAGTAGTAACGCACACAGTGAGGTTCATGGTGAGCCGCAGAGGGCAATGCAGCAACATCTGTGGTTGTACTGCACGTCTATGCTCCCCCGCCTTCGTCATCCTTCACTAAGCCCCTCGTAAACGAGATATGACCGTATCCCGCCACACGAAGGCCCTCATCCGTCTAGGATGTGCACGTACATTCACAACAAGGACAACGATCCCCGTACAGCCTGACAGGCAGTTGAGGTGAGTGCTGTTTGCGAGCACCAATGATGACCGGCACGGCACACGAGGGGGTGGGTGGTCAGAACCACGCCCGGCCGCCCGGTGCGATGTTTACACACCGCTACACCACCAGGTACTCGCTTGAGGCTGATGTCGGACCGGTTCAGATAATCTTCACTGGTGTCGGTGGCCGTGAGCGGGAATCGAACTCGGATCCGCCGGGTTCGTAGCGCAGTGCTCTAACCATTGCGCCACCGCTCCCCACATTCGCAACACGCACGAGCACACACGTACTCACACACGCACGAGCACACACGTACTCACACACGCACGAGCACACACGTACTCACACACGCACGAGCACACACGTACTCACACACGCACGCACCGCGTGTCCAATTACCCACGCAGCCCATCGACGTCCCACTTTGCTTCGCAGCAATTTCACAGAAACACAAATCCACGTCGTCCCTTTCCCGGGGGCCTAATTGCAGCTCGCCGTGGGGGCCCCTATGGGTACTGCCCCCCGCCCCTTACCCCCTCCCGCTACTAACTCCCCCAGTGGAAGGGCCCACCCAAGCACACACGCGCGCGCTGCCTCGGTCCAATAGCTAATTGCTGCACTTGCTCTGCATTTGACCCGGCTGGGCTCACCCCGCCCAGCTGTCGGCACCACGGGAGCCCCATCTGCCCGTGTCTCCTCACCTCCCTCCCACCTTTCTACCACGGCCCCCCCCCCGTGCCACCATCACCCCGACCTCCCCCCCCCCACCCCCACCAACCCAACTTAACCACTCAGCCACCCAATACCAATATCCGCCATTCGCCACTAAGTGACGGTGCCAGGCCAGGTGCACTTTGAGGCCACGTGGAGTGTTGAAGGCTCGCTGACAGGAGGTCTCGTGGGTTGGCTGACTGAGATGACCGGTAGATGCACCAGTCACCCACACATCCAACCACCTACCTACTTAACTCAACAACCAATTAACCCAGCCACCTACCAATCTCAACCACTCATCCCCGCACTGCGCTCCCTCGAGCCGCTTCGCTCTTCTGTGAACTCAGTGGGAACCCAGGCGGCGGCGTACGCGTAGCGCGCGCGCCTTCGACACCGAAGCGCGTGCACACAAGACAAAGATCCCCCGTATAGCATCAACATACTGTTAGGACAAGTGCTGCTAGCGAGCACCTATGAAGGCCGGCACACAACGAACGAGGGGGTGGGTGGCTAGCACCACGCCCGACCGCTTTTGTCTCCCCAGTGGCGATGTTTACACACCACACCAGGTACTCATTTGAGGCTGAGTCGACCTAGGGAAGGCCCAGGACCGGTTCAGATAATCGTCACTGGTGTTGGCCGTGAGCGGGAATCGAACCCGGGTCGCCGAGTTCATAGCGCAGCATGATAACCGCTACACTACCGCTCCCCACATTACACACAGACACACTCAGACACACGCATAGACATACACACGGACACACTCAGACACACATGCATAGACATACACACAGACACACTCACAAGGCATACGGACACACTCAGTCACACACACACCGTCTGAGACCCTACTCAAATGTCTGACCACCTTCCTGAATGCGATCCCTGGGACTCGTCGAGGCCGTGCTGTTGTCTGCACGGCACGTGCTCTCGTTAACGCGGCGTTACAAATGACAGCGCTTTGTGAGAGTGTGTGGGGCTTTTCCCAGATCTCCATTTCAAAAGAGGTGATTACATCTCAATGGGTTTCCACCGCCTCACACATAGAGGGGCTCATTCATAGCGCAGTCAAGCCACCAATTAATCATCATCAAGCCACCCTGCCATTCTCATTAGCTTTTCTTTGCGCAATTATTATCATCAGCAGCAGCCGGGATGGTCTATCCACTGCTGGATGAAGACGTTCACACGCCGTGTATGTCGTGGGACGTGTTCAGCAGTGGGAGGGGGTTGATTGACCATACTTCACCGATCAACAGTGTTAGCCGCAGCCGGGTCACGCACACACGCCCACACATGCACACGAAGACAAAGATCTCCCATATATCTTCTTTGGTTCTTTCGGTAAAGTCACGTAGAATGATAATAAAATAATAAATTGATAAAATAAAATAACACAATAATATTCTCACGACGTTTCGGCCACAACACAAGCGGCCTTCATCAGGTGAAGGGGGGCGAGACTGTCTGGTAGGACAGCGCTGTGAAGACCGCTTGTGTTGTGGCCGAAACGTCGTGAGAATATTATTGTGTTATTTTATTTTATCAATTTATTATTTTATTAACATTCTACGTGACTTTACCGAAAGAACCAAAGAAGATGAATCATTGCAGTCACGAAAGCTTTAAATCGAAATCTCCCATATAGCCTTACGATTTTGAGACAAGTGCTGTTAGCGAGCACCTATTAAATCCGGTACGGTACACGAGGGGATGGTATGGCCAAAGCCACGCCCGACCGCCTTTGTCTCCCCAGTGCAGGATGTTTGCACACCGAACCAGGTACTCATTTGAGGTTGAATCGACCTGAGTGGGACCCAGAACCGGTTCAGCCACCACTCGCCACTGATGTGAACCGTGGCCATACAGGGGTCGTTGCCGCTGGCGGGAGGCGGATTCACGGAGAGCCCCGGGCTGGGGGAACGTGGGCCAACGACGCTTGCATGAGCAGCCTACATCGTCATCATCATCAGCCGTGGTCAATCCACTGCTAGATCAAGCCACCCCCCTCCCCCCAAGTTCCCACCCTCTATGAATTGGTACATAATGCCGTAAATGTGTTACACGGCTTCACGATGTTTGAGTGAATGAGTGGATGTTTGAGTGAATGTGTCAGTGAATGAGTGGATGTGTACACACAGCGGCAATATGTAAATGAGAGAGCCGTGGGTTGACACTTTAACACAACGAGGTGACCACTCGAGCCTCTCGCCCCCTGACCTCGTCCCTCCCCCCCACCCCCAGCTCACTCCGAATGACGCGGCGCGCTGTGTGGTCGGCGCATGGCACACGGCGTGAGACACACAAAGACAAAGACACCCGTATAGCCTTCATAGAATGTTGGGGCAAGTGCTGTTAGCGAGCACCTATGAAGGCAGGAATTGCACTCGAGGGGGTGTGTGGCCAGCACCACGCCCGGCCGCCTTTGTCTCCCTAGTAACGGTGTTTGCACACCGCACCAGGTACTCGTTTGAGGCTGAGTGGACACAGGCACACACGCTCTCCCACCAGCGCGCCGTGCATTCTCTATCCACCGCTAGATCGATGTCGCTGCCGAAATTAATTCGCGTCGCAGACAGATGGAATGCGATGTTACTTGAGAATGAAATCCGATCTGATTACTTAAATATTATCATGACAACACAAGTAACAACAGAATGATATAATTTGAAAACAAAACAGCCAATTACGATCCTCAACGATATATGTAATATTAACCTTAAAACGATTGTGAACTGATTTTTACAAAGATTAAAATAATCGTTTATAGCATAGTTTTGTCAATACGAATAGTTTCGTAAATTCTCAAATATAGCTTTTAATTAACAATAACATTACGTTTTTAAAATGCTATCTATCATATACAACTGCAATGTGTGCGATTTGTCAAAACCAAGGGGGGGACGGCGTGGTCGAGAATTGTTGGACACAGTTCAATGCATTTTGTCTCGGCAGAGCCGTCCCTCGGGTATGGCGAATCGGGGCGACTGCCTCAGGCCCCGCGCTTGGGGGGGGGGGGGGGGGCGCGCGCTTCGACGTCACAATGTAACATTTCCGGTTTAGTTTGAAGGCATTGGGGGCCCACAGTGAAGTTTGGCCCGGGTCCCGCTACGGACGGCCCTGGGTACCGGTCCCTGATGCGAACTGAACCGATCCGGTCCGGCCCAGAATCGACGGTGGAGGAGGCGTGGTAGAGGTGTGGGGTGGGGGGATGGGGGGGGGCAGGGCTATTCGTGTCGTCGGGAAATATCGGAGGCGTTAAACAGAAACCCTCGCCGGCGGCAGCTGTCAGTGCCCCTAACAGCCCCCCTCACCCCCCCACCACGACCCCCGATCCTTCGCTCGCCCCTCCATCCCGCCCAGACCCACTCCCACATCCCCTCTCCCCTACTCGGGCCCTCCCCTAACAGTCAGCAGTCTCGGCACGTAGCGACTCGGGTCCCAGACTCATCGATTAAAATCGATTCTCACCACGACGACACGGGCATCGAATTCGCGCTAGAATTTCATCTTTGTGCGGGCAAACCCACGGCAAAGGCGCAGCCCTGCAATTGTTCGCTTCCGTTACTGCTGGCCGAAGGGCCTCTCACTCGAGGGCACTCTAGAGGATATTTTGGTCTACTCTTCCACGTTGGCCGGGCGTCTTGAAAGAGGTGGGAGTACGCACACTTTACCCCACCGCCAGTGTAGGTCTATGTATAGAGGCAATAGAGCGCCACGTGCATCACACATATAGGCCACCACAAGTCAAATGTCAAAGTGCGTCTATTCAAACGAGCGTGACCAAGTGCTCATCAACATTAACTGCTCTGAGCCAGGTGTGGAAATTCCACATTCCTGTGGTGGGGGCAGTCCTTTAATAGGAAAACTCTGGTTATTTCTCACAAATAACTGCTGGTAATATCGACCGCGGAACGGGCACTGGGTTGAACTCGCGACCTAGAAGGCAGCATGCCCGGAAGGGGCAGCACAACACAAGCAGGTTGTTGTTCTCCTTTGCATTGTCTCCTCGTCCGCGTGGATATTCCCATTCACTCCAATTTCCTCTCACGCGTAAAACAACAAAAAAAAACACTTGGGAATGCGTTGCCGTTTCGCGGTTCAGTGCCTGTGTTTATCCAGATCTCCCTCGTGTGTGTGTGTAGGTGTGCGCGTATCTGTGTATGTACGCGTGGATGTGTGTATGCAGGTGTGGATGCGTGTGTGCGCGTGTGTACGTGTATGTAGGTAAGCGGTGGAGAGCGGTGGTGCAGTGGTGAGCGTACTGCTACGCTTCCCGTTCGCGGTCAAAATTGGTGACGAATATCTGAACCGGCCATCCCTACGTCGACTCAGCCTCATGCGGTGTAAAAATCAGCACGAAGAAACAAAAGCGGCCGGGCGTGGTGCGAGCCACCCAACCCTTCGTGTGCCGTGTGGCTGGCCTTCATAGGTGCTACTCGCTAACAACACTTGCCCTAAAAGTATGCTAAAGGATATACGGGGGATCTTTGTTTTTGTGTGTGTGTCCCTCTCGGGGACGGCGGCTGTGACAGGGGCTGGTTTCGCGGCAGGATGTCAGCTCTAATGGCCCGCCCCAGGACGATGAATGCGCCTCCCTGGCGAGATAATTAACAATTACTTTCACAATGAGACCAATTAATTAAGCCGTCCCATCGCGCTGATAAACGACCCCATAGGCTGCGGGAGCGGACGCAGCCCCTTCACCCCTCACCTCCCCCTCCTGTCCCTCCGGGGACTACCGAGTCATCATCGACACTCCCACTCACCAGCAGCTCACCCGCGCAACCTGTCACGCACTCACCCTGCCACGTTCCTACCCACTCACTAACTCATCCGGTCAACAGCCCACCAGCTCAAGCTGTTCACTATTCCCCCGCAGAAGCTGTCACCCACTCCACTGCTCGCTCACTTACCCACTCACCATATAAATCCACTCACCCACAATTGTCTAAATACGTACATCACACTCACCAACAAACTCACCCACTGATACAGTTCCCCACTCACTCACCCCTCCCTCCTGTCACCCCCTCTCTGTTCAGCTCTCCTCCCGTGGGAAGCGACCACTCCACCTGTCCCCCTTCTTCCCTCTCCCCGTGCCCCCCGCCGCACGCCTGAGGTGGACAGGGAATGGCTCTGACTCCCGGCCACGCAGCTTTACGCGTCCCTGCCCACCATCGTGAAGGTCCGTAATGATTGTGAGCAGAGGGTCAAGGACGCTGACAGCGCGAAGGACAACCCAGAGCCCTGGCATGTTGATGGTATCATAGACCTTGACCAGGTCAATAAAACAGAGATGGAGTTCCGTCTGATCCACCTCTGCTGTAGCAGACGGACAGAGAACATGGCATCTGTGCAGGACCGCCCTGGCCTGAGACCACATTGGGGCTTCGTAAGCCTCTCCCCAGCATGCTGTCATTCCGTCCCTTCTAGGCAGGGCGCGTCCTGCCCAAGGCCACGTTCCTTAATAGTCAATGCGAGGTCTCGAGTGTCTGATCTCCAAGTTCCTTTTTCTGTCTCGCAGTGCAATTCCAGTTGGGTTCCCATTTCCTTTCTCTGTCAGAGAGCGGGTAGCATGCGCCGCTTTTATCCTTAAACAAGTTTTTCTTTTTTTCATAATTTTGATGAAAACAAAAAATCACTCCACCCGGTTGTCACTCGCCTCTTTGCTTCATTATTTTAACCCCGATCCACCGTCAAAACCTCGCCCCAGCATTCGTACGGACGGCCATGCGGTTCAACAATCGTGACTCTCAAACGCGTCCGAGTGTTCTTCATCGAGCAAACTCGCACACAATGTTCGCTTCCTCTCTTCTGGAGGGAGCCCCGGGCTCGCAGGGCCCTCTCCTTGCCCAGGCCACAGCCGCCGCGTGCCGCCCGCTGAGTGCGGCGCCGCGCTCCACCGGGGCAGCTCCGCGTCCCCGAGACGGCGGCTGCGGCCGCTGCTTCTGATTAATGCGGGTCACGTGACGGCATTCAATTAGCGAAATTGCGACACAATTTTATTTCCCTTCAATGATCACATTGTGAAATATGTTTCTATTTAGAAGTATGTGTAAATATAGCCGGCCATTATTTATATATATTTTAGGGTGCGACTTAATGTGCAGGTGGGAAAGTGAAGTCCCAGTTTGCTGGGATCACAAGTTGTTGTTGTTGTTGTTGTTATTCTTGGTGTAAAGTCACCAGCTGAGAGTCTCTCTCAACTCTGTTCACGCTACCACAGGTTGCTGGGGGTCCCCCTCCCTGCGTCTGTGCCTCGAGGCCGGCACTCCGCGTGCATCGCCCGGGGCGGATTCTCGACTGCGTCGGGCAGCAGTCCGCAGGGAGCGGGCGTCTTGGTGCCCGCGGTGCGCGCGCTTCAAGGGCAAAGGAAGACAGCCGGGAGGAGACGAGGCCGTGACAATAACACGCCGCACTTTCGACTGGAAGCCAAATGTACAGTGAGGGAAAAAAGTATTTGATCCCCTGCTGATTTTGTACGTTTGCCCACTGACAAAGAAATGCTCAGTCTATAATTTTAATGGTAGGTTTATTTGAACAGTGAGAGACAATAACAACAAGAAAATCCAGAAAAACGCATGTCAAAAATTTTATGAATTGATTTGCATTTTAATGAAGGAAATAAGTATTTGACCCCTCTGCAAAGCATGACTTAGTACTTGGTGGCAAAACCCTTGTTGGCAATCACAGAAGTCGGACGTTTCTTGAAGTTGGCCATCAGGTTTGCACACATCTCAGGAGGGATTTTGTCCCACTCCTCTTTGCAGATTTTCTCCAAGTCATTAAGGTTTCGAGGCTGACGTTTGGCAACTCGAACCTTCAGCTCCCTCCACAGATATTCTTTGGGATTAAGGTCTGGAGACTGGCTAGGTCACTCCAGGACCTTAATGTGCTTCTTCTTGAGCCACTCCTTTGTTGCCTTGACCGTGTGTTTTGGGTCATTGTCATGCTGGAATACCCATCCACGACCCATTTTCAATGCCCTGGCTGAGGGAAGGAGGTTCTCACCCAAGATTTGACGGTACATGGCCCCGTCCATCGTCCCTTTGATGCGGTGAAGTTGTCCTGTCCCCTTAGCAGAAAAACATCCCCAAAGCATAATGTTTCCACCTCCATGTTTGACAGTGGGGATGGTGTTCTTGGGGTCATAGGCAGCATTCCTCCTTCAAACACGGCGAGTTGAGTTGATGCCAAAGAGCTCCATTTTGGTCTCATCTGACCACAACACTTTCACCCAGTTGTCCTCTGAATCATTCAGATGTTCATTGGCAAACTTCAGACGGGCATGTATATGTGCTTTCTTGAGCAGGGGGACCTTGCGAGCGCTGCAGGATTTCAGTCCTTCACGGCATAGTGTGTTACCAATTGTTTTCTTGGTGACTATGGTCCCAGCTGCCTTGAGATCATTGATAAGATCCTCCCGTGTAGTTCTGGGCTGATTCTTCACCGTTCTCATGATCATTGCAACTCCACGAGGTGATATCTTGCATGGAGCCCCAGGCCGAGGGAGATTGACAGTTCTTTTGTGTTACTTCCATTTGCGAATAATCGCACCAACTGTTGTCACCTTCTCACCAAGCTGCTTGGCAATGGTCTTGTAGCCCATTCCAGCCTTGTGTAGGTCTACAATCTTGTCTCTGACATCCTTGGAGAGCTCTTTGGTCTTGGCCATGGTGGAGAGTTTGGAATCTGATTGATTGATTGCTTCTGTGGACAGGTGTCTTTTATACAGGTAACAAGCTGAGATTAGGAACACTTTCTTTAAGAGTGTGCTCCTAATCTCAGCTCGTTGCCTGTATAAAAGACACCTGGGAGCCAGAACTCTTTCTGATTGAGAGGGGGTCAAATACTTATTTCCTTCATTAAAATGCTAATCAATTTTTAACATTTTTGACATCCGTTTTTCTGGATTTAGTTGTTGTTATTCTGTCTCTCACTGTTCAAATGAACCTACCATTAAAATTATAGACTGATCATTGCTTTGTCAGTGGGCAAACGTACAAAATCAGCAGGGGATCAAATACTTTTTTCCCTCACTGTATCCCAAAATAAAATATATAAAGATGTAACGTCCTACATGTCCCGAGTGGTGATGATACAATCGGAGTGTACATTACAAGGTTTACGATACCATACTTTGGCAATTGACAACAGGATTATTTTAAAACGATTGGGTGAAGGTCTCCCTTGGATAGCCACGTGGTCTCAGTAGCCTCTAATCCCATTACAACGAACTGAACACACTCGTCAACACACGTTAATATAAAAATATATAACAGGCGATGGACCTTCTTCAGATCATGTGATTATCTGCTATGAAGAAGAGCCATTGCCCATAGAGTCACCTGTTACATGTCTTGTCTTTTAAGGTCACACCGCGTTGTTGATGAACGTGATGAGTTGCTTTTTTTACTGTAGGGCGCTTGCCGCTTTTGCAGATATTCGCGGTCCGCAAGAGCGGGCACCCCTGGCTAATACTGCGGCTAAATACACGTCAAATACTCCACGTGTGCTCTGCTCTGCTCTGACAGCGGACTTCAACGACCACTTTGTCCTTACTTGAAACACAGTGGGCCGCGTGCTCCGGGCGACGCGAGTCAAGTTCGCACACATCCCGCGTGTCGCCCCCCTGGGTCGACTCGCGCCGCAACATCGCCCCCTACCGCGACGCAGCCGAGGGCTCCACTGGGCGATGGCCACCGCGCTGCAAGAATGGCGCGAATACAAAGACGTTCTCCAGAGACTTCGCATTTCGTTGAGAGCCGAGAGAAGCGGAGCAGACGGCGGTGACAGCGAGACGGCACCGCAGAGTTGGGAGTCAGGAGGCCACTGCTGGACGGGCGTGGCTGGGAATGGAACGGGATGCCAGACCGTGGGAGAGGGAGGCCTTTCCCCAGCAGTGGGATGTTACCGACTGAAGACAACAACAACAAGAACAACAACAAGGGGTATCAGCAACGCTTCCGGTGCGAGCTCCCCAGACAGGGCACCGTTTGAGAACTAGGAATGCCGACTCATCCATTGCCCCAGAGGTGGCGGCCGCTTGGGGAGGCCCTCATACAGCAGTGGATTGATCATGGCTGATGATGATCATGGAGCACCAGAAACGGGTTGGTGGTTGGGGTACCACACGGGGCTGAGTTGTTTTGTTTGTGCAGTCATTGGTGACCTGGCCCGAGAACATCGGTTCACTACACCTGAGTACATCTACTCACTACACCTGAGTACATCTGACTGCACCTGAGTACATCTACTCACTACACCTGAGTACATCTGACTGCACCTGAGTACATCTACTCACTACACCTGAGTACATCTACTGATTACACCTGAGTACATCTGACTACACCTGAAAACGTGGTTCAATCGCGAGAGTTAATTGAAGCCTCGGTTAGAACCCCGATCATCCTCTGCGTTACGGCCATTATGAACCCTCCACCCCTCCCCGAGCATGTTAGAGATGCCATCATGTTTTATATTTGTTGTGTCTCGTTGGTTGTCCTTCCCCCGCACCGCCTATTAGCACGTTTCTAATGTACATCATTAATACAGTTGAGTCAGTGCGCTTCGGAATGGGCAGCCGTCGAAACGAAGCACGGAGATGGAGCTATGGAATGAGGTTGTATGTAGGGGTTGGGTGGATTGTCGCATCATCATCAAAATCTTGATTTATACAGGAGAAATCCGAACAGCTATAAAGCTCTTTTTCACAGATGTTCATTAGGAGCGGGTCAGAAAGTTACAACAGACAAAACGATAAAACGATAGGCGTGCAAAGTACAGGAAAGGTAAGAAAATCACAAAAAGATAAATACAAAAAATAGATGACACGTATATAGGCACAAATAGCACAAGTATACCAACTCTCAAGCCCGGGCAAGGCATCTTAAGCCAGAGACGGCAATGCCTTTGAGGATGCCTCTCTCATTCAGTGGATAGCTCACGGCTACTGCTACTGCTGATGATGATGATGTAATCATGACGCTGACGATCACAATGAGCCGGCCAGACTCCGGTGTGTCCAGATGTCCATGCCCCAAACCCCCCCCCCCCCCCGCGAATTGCGGTCACCTCCTGCCCCCCCCCACCCCCCTGCGCTAATTACTGCTCGGCGCGGCCCATCTCCACTAATGAAGGAGCTCAGTCTCGTCAAGGTCACAGGGGTCGGCAGATGCCGTGCGCGCGCGCTTTGCGCGTGGAGGCGCTGTGGCTCGCTACAGAATGAGTCATTTGAATATGCAACGATGAATTATGCTAATGTGCAGTAGGTGGTGTCATGCCCAAATAAGGCGACACTGGGCGCGTGCCTCATTAACATCATGCCTACATAACAGCTCCACATTTCACGGACTCTGGAGAGCCACAGCGCCGTGCTGCTCATGCTCCGTGGCGTTCACACGGCACGGTAGTCACTCAAGAGGCAAAGTCATTCTGCTGCTGCGTGGGCAGAATGGGCAGTGGTGCACCACCCACAACAAGCACACAGCCACACACAGTCACACGGACGTGCCCGGGTAGGGGAGTCGAACCCCCTCGGCCCCAACGTCTCCTCTCTCCCGAGACGCGGCTCGTGGCCCCACGCCACCGAGCCAAGCCCTGCAGTCCCCACGCACTCCCACAGCGTACAAAACGACTCAACGCGCTCCGTGTCAATAACGCTGTGGCCTTAGTAAAAAAAACATAAAATAGTCGACGTTCCTAGCCATGGCCATTTTTCATAGCGCATCATTACATTGGTCATTTTTGTTTATACAATAAAAGAAGAGTAGGCCGTTGGTCCAAATTCTGAAAATCACACCGCAAATCACAGCAAGTATCGCCCCTTCTGGCAGACTAATACCACGGGTGACTTTTACAAATGAAACTCATATCCCGGTCGCTCGAGTCCTCTGCAAAATATAAACTCAAGACGAGGGTTTGAAGTTTTCGTGACTGCAGGGATCCACACTCTTTGGTTATTTCAGTAAAGTCACGTGGGTAGAAAACAAATTAAATTAAATCACGACGTTTCGGGCGCAACACAAGCGTCCGTCATCAAGTGGGATAACCACAGCAAGAAACAACTGCTGGAGTGCTGTGGTTGTTCCACCTGATGACGGACGCTTGTGTTGCGCCCGAAACGTCGTGATTTAATTTATTTTATTTTATACCCACGTGACTCTACCGAAAGAACCAAAGAATATCGAGACAAGGACCCGAGTCGCCACCTCGTGTCGAGGATTGGTAACGCGGTTAAGCGTTGCTTTATTTGGTGATGATGCGTTGGCAGTGGTGGTGTCCGAGCACAGAGAGGAGATGTTCATGACAAAGGCGCTGAAACAAAGAGGCCTACCAACTTGTCTCATGCTCCTAGGTGGGCCGTGAAGCAACCTGGCAACCGGTCAACCGAGACGCACGGGACTGGGTGTTGCTTCTTCTGACACAAACCCTCCAAGATCGAAGATCGTCCCGAACAATCTTCAGGGCCTAAGGGGCGAAACAAGCGCTGCCAACACTTCTGATGAACCACCTCTACTCCGAGAGTTACGCAGAAGCACACACCTCAGGGATATCTGCTGGTGCACAGCTGCACGTATAACAGCAGCAATAGCAGACCAGGCACCTTCCCGTGTAATCGGAGAAGATGCAAAGCGCATCTTCACATGAACCGATGTGCAGATAAAAGCCCGGCCAGAACACGACTAGTGACGCACGCCGCAGAGCGCGCGATTTGCACCTCCACCGGTCAGGACCATCGCCCCGCGTTAGCGCCATGGCCTCCGCCACAGTGGAGGGACTGGGAAGCGCCTCGGAAATTGACGATCCCGACGTCTTGCGTCAGCGCTCCGGGCAGACATCGCGTCCACCGCACCAGCGGCTCGACACGTGGCCAGCACGGAGCAGAGGCCCCGTGACGGCGCGTGGCCTCGTCTCTGGCCGGGACGATGAGACCAGAGGAGGACGAAAGGCCGACGCCTGGTGTCCACCCTGCATCCCTTGCGTCCACCCCGAATCCCCCGTGGGCAGCCCGCGGGGCTGGATGTAGAGCGCCTCGCCTTCACTTCAAACATCGCTTCATTATGGCGTGAGAGACAGACCTTGCGTCAGATTATTTGAATTGTATGTATTTTAGTCTCACGTGTACCTCACTTTTTATTTATCAAATGTGTATTTAATCAGCCGCACGCACGGCTATCTGGGAGTGCATCATTTGTGCAGCGTTTATTCAAGGCAAGCAATCAACGACGCGAGTTTTGTTTAAATAAATAACTCGCAACGGCTCCTCGCAGCCAGCCAGCAAAACTTTTCATCTGAGACAGAGCCCTGTCTCTCTCGGCCTTTCTCTTGCCTTCTCTTGTCTGTATTTCACAACTTACGTCGAGGTCACGCTGTCCATACCACGCACATACATTTATGTGCCAACCAGTCAGACAGGAATTCAGACAGGGAGCCAGCTAGCAAAACGTTTCTAATCGACTGTAGTTTGTGAATGGAGCTCAGCTGGGCCTCGTCACTCACGGGTCCCCCACGAGGGGGCGCCAGGCAAGAGCAGCAGGCGCCGCGTGCTCACGGAGCCCAACCACTCCTCCTGCCTGTGTCATTTGCCCAGCGAAATCCTCCCCGAGTCTTAAAGACTCGTGTTTAAGAGACTCCTGAATTGGAATGTTTGGACAATTTTATGGTAATAATTAACAGTCCCTTAGAGGAAAGCTTCCCCTTGATGTATCAATCATGGAGTTCAGTGCAACTATCCATGTTCATAGCATCGGGCAAACTTCCCAATGCAGGGCCCTCCTGAAAAAAAAAACGTATTGAGACTCGGTGAGCCTTTCCTGGACAAAGAACGGATAACGGTATTGTGTTATCAGCCCGGGTGGCATTGTGTTATGTTAGAGTGCTGGACTCACACAGTTATTGAACATGGACATCCTGGTGGCTCCGCACGCAGCCTGCACTCGGCGCTGTGGATCACCGCACAGATGGGCTGTGAAACTCATTTCCCGTGGGTGTCGAGAAGCCATATTCTGGCTCGCCAGGAGAAGTTGGAAACGCAAATGTTGAAGCCAACTTTTCCATCCGTATGGGATAGTGTTTGCCCCCTCGCACGCATGGACGTTTGCTGGGTGCTCCAGTTGACCCCCACGACTAAACTCATTAATTGGTGGAAACATCTTAATATGTAGAGGACGAAAGAGCTTGGCCAATTGTTTGCTCCGCCTCGCCGCGTGGCTGCTGCTGCTGCTGCTTCTTCCTCATGTGGTTCCTCCTCCTCCTGCTCGCACCTCATCGTCCTCTCTCTGCGAGAGTGAGCGAACACTGTGGGCGCGGCTGCGCATTAAAAGCGTAAATTATGATTGTTAAGGTTACGTGGAGTACTCTCTACTTGTGGAGCAAGTCACTGGCGATTTCCGTGGGAACCACAGGCTGCGTGCAAGTGGCCAGTGGAGACGAGAGTCGCTGCTTCTGTGCGCGCGTGAGCGGAGAGACGTTGCTGAGTCGTCTTCGCGGCTCCTTCTCTCTGCACTGGAGGCTGGAGGGCCCTTCAAGCTCCAATCTCTCACTCCCCCACTCCACAGCCGCCTTCTCTCCACAGCTCCCCCCCCCCCCAAGCATCTCTCTCTCCCCCAGTATATATCTCTAACCCTCCAGTATATCTCTCTCCCCCCAGTAATCTCTCCCCCCAGTACATCTCTCTAACCCTCCAGCCCCCCCCTCCAGCATCTCTCTCCCCCCAGTATATCTCTCTAACCCTCCAGCATCTCCCCCCACCCCCAGCATCTCTCTCTCCCCCCAGTATATCTCTCTAACCCTCCAGCCTCCCCCCTCTCAGCATCTCTCTCTCCCCCCAGCATATCTCTCTAACCCTCCAGCATCTCCCCCCCCCTCCAGCATCTCTCTCTCCCCCCAGTATATCTCTCTAACCCTCCAGCCTCCCCCCTCTCAGCATCTCTCTCTCCCCCCAGCATATCTCTCTAACCCTCCAGCATCTCCCCCCCCCCCCTCCAGCATCTCTCTCTCCCCCCAGTATATCTCTCTAACCCTCCAGCCTCCCCCTCCCAGCATCTCTCTCTCCCCCCAGTATATCTCTCTAACCCTCCAGCATCTCCCCCCCCCCCCCAGCAATCCCTACCCCCCTAGCTGCCCTCCCGCCCCCCATCATCCCTCTCTCTCCCAGCCAATCTCTTTCATCAACCTGTATCATCAATTCCTCTTCGTACTAATCCCCGTAATACAGTTTCACCAACTGCTAATTGGATTCACCTTCTTAAACGAATCTAGACGGCCATTCGCAACTAATGAACAACCGGCACTCAACGACCGCGTCGCTCTTGAACTCGATCACGTGCGTGGCTGTGCCGATGACGTCATGGCACCTACTTCAGGACCCGGGTCAGGGAGCTCACAAATTCGACTAGAACAGAGCTCTGCTTGGACGCGTGATGGCGATGCAGGATGTAATCTCCAGCGCCACGTGGTTTATATATAAAATATGAAACTAGCAACCCGCAAGTCCCTTAGGCGTGAGCGTCCGGCCGTCTGTCCTTCCCAGCCTACAAAACGTTGTTTGAGACTCCCGTCTCTCCATACCCTTCTCTTGCCTTTCCCAATGTGTCTGGATTTCCCCCTACGTTGTCTCTTTCTGTGTATCTATTCTTACTCTCCCTCTCACGATTTGCCTCTCTTCACTGTAATCTCAGCACAGTGGATGTGAACCAAATTGTACACAAATGTGAACCGCTCAACAGGATGAGTGACGACCCCATCTAAACTGTAAAAAAACACAATCTATAAACTTGATTTGAAGCTTTCGTGACTGCAGGAATTACTCTTTGGTTCTTTCGGTAAAGTCACGTACAAAGAAAATAAATAAAATAATAGAATACGACGTTTCGACTGCAACACAAGTAACCGTCATCAGGTAGAACTAAATTTGAGAGAGAGACAAAACACAGACACGGATACACACACACAGACACACAAGCAGAGAGAGAGACAACACAGAGACACAGAGAGAGACACACAACATAGACACAGAGTATCTGTGTGTCTCTGTGTTGTCTCTCTCTTGTGTGTCTGTGTGTCTCCGTGTCTGTGTTTTGTCTCTCTCTCAAATTAAGTTCTACCTGATGACGGTTGCTTGTGTTGCAATCGGAACGTCGTATTCTATTACTTAATTTATTTTCTTTCTACGTGACTTTACCGAAAGAACCAAAGAGTAATCTATAAACTGTTTTTATTTACCAGGTAAGGACCACTGCGCTATACGGCGCTTTTTCAGAAGCGACCTGGCCATAAACGATAGCTCAACGTCGTGGCTTATTGTATGGGAATTCAATAGCAACCAAATACTCTAAACGCGTGTTTCTAAAGGTATAGGGAAAAAACTGGAGGACCCCGAAAAAAATCCACGCGACCACGGGGAAAACGTGCAAACTCCAAATACACAGCAGACGTCAGGGTCGGGATCAAACCCACGACCTCCTGTATACCAGGCGAGGGAGTTATGCTGCCCCCCCACCCGCTCCCCACGCGTCACGGGGATGATCTCCTCCCATCCCTCATGACGCTCGCTCGAGAAGCGATTTACTCGAAGGTGCAACGGTGGCAAGGAGATGTTAACTACCTCGCCTGGTATGCAGGAGGGCGTGGGTTCAATCCCGACCCTGACGCCTGCTGCTGTATATTTGGAGTTTGCATGTCTCTCCCTGCGGTCGCGTGGATTTTTCTCCAGGTCCTCCGGTTTTTCCCTCCACATTTAGAATCGCCATGCTTTTAGAAAATTTTGCTGCAATAAATTTACACGTGATAAGCCACTTCGTTGAGCTATTAGTTGTGGCCAGGTCGCTTCTGAAAAAAGAGCTATATAGCTCAGTGGGCCTTGGCTGGTAAAATAAAATAAAAACGAGTTTGGCCTAGTTGATTTGGTGCTGTTGCCGTGTCGGCAGTGGTGTACAAGCACAATGAACAACAAGCCGACACGTCGTCAATGACAACACTGCGTGGCCTTGAAATCAAAGCATAGCACAACCACCATTCATTTGTTGTTTCCTTTAAAGGCCGCGTTGAGTCGTTTTGTTCGCTGTGGGAGTGCGCGGCGCAGTGGGGCCACGAGCGGCGTCTCGGGAGAGGGGAGACGCTGGGGCCCAGGGGGTTCGCCCCCTCCCACCGGGGCCCAGGGGGTTCAGCTCCCCCACCGGGGCCCAGGGAGTTCGGCCCCCCCACCGGGGCCCAGGGAGTTCGGCCCACCCCCCACACCGCGTGGGATCGCCACAGTGCTCAGCAGTCGTCAACCGCTGTGAAGGCGCTGGCTCACTCACCAGAGCCGAGGCCCGAGGGCCCAATCATTTATTGAGGGTGGAGGAATCTGATGAGCTATGAAGCTCTTTTTCACAGTTGGCCAGAGTGATTGGACCACCGTGCATAACAGGTTTTACAGGCGGCAGATGGAAGTGCACACACCAATATATTATTGTACTGTACGCGATCTTTTTATCCAAGCTTTCAGGAAGCCGCGCTGACCGTCGTGGTGAAGTATGACCAAACAACCCCAATGCCCGACACGGCGTGGGGAGGCTTGATTCCACAAGTGGATAGACAAAGCGCTCTGAACATTAAGTTTGTGTGTTTAGATCCTTATCCTTGAGTGACTCTAGAAGGATGGGAGGGTTGGATGGAGGGGATGTTGAGGGGACGTCGGAGAGACGCTCCCATCATCTCTCGTGCGTGCATGGAGTGGGACGAGTGGGGGAGCGAAGCCACGGTGGGTCGGGGGGAGACGGAGAAGGGGGAGAGAGAATCAATGTCTGCAAACCTCGCACAATGGGGTGCACGATTATTGATTTCAGTTGTCGTGTGAACGCTGCCCTTAAACCCATCACAACGGAGATAAAGTACGCACTTTAAATGGGTCAGCAGAGAGGAGGGGTTGGGGAGAGCTTGGGAGAGAGCGGGGGATGGGGCGACCCGAGGAGGGAGAGTCTCATCCAGACTTGGGAGCTCATTGTGCTGGGCCCCGTCTGTCGTCATTCACGGTCACAGGGCTCCTGCGTCCCCAACCCGAGTGCGTGCAGCTGCCGCTGCTGACACCGCCAGCGGCACTCGGACCCGAGGCTCCGGCTCGCTCCACCCGCAACGAGCCGCCAGACGTCCATGGTTTGGCTAGCAAGAATAATCCGACACAGCCAAATTCGTGAGGTTTGTCACGTAAACAAAACGTGCCAATGAGTTACCGCTTTCAGCACACACGGTGTGTTGGAGAGTAACCCCACAACATTTACAATTCGAGCCCCATGACTTGTGAACACCGTCTCGGCTACAATATGTTCCGCTTCTACCGTTCGTATCCAAACAGCAAGGGGAAGGTGTTGCGGGATAATTTACCCCGTAAGGGGAACCAAACTACGAATGCAGCCAGGTGCAAACCGTGAGGCGTGAATCAGCGATGACTTCGCCATACAACGCGCGCGTTATCGTAGAACGAGTGGACTCCACTCAGCTACCACCCCGGATTTTGCCGTGGAATGGCTCACAACATCAACACACACGACAGTAATCGTGGTAGCCACAACGAAGACCGCACGACATTGTAACACCCCCGCCACCCCCCGTGGCCTCTTCTTATTTTACCAGGCTCTGATAATAAACTAGCGGGAAGTACCCGGCGTTGCCCGGGCGAAAAAGACACACACACATCGACTTACACACACACTGACATCGACCCACACACATAGAAAAACATCGACTTACACACACACATGGACTCACAGACACAGACATCGATATTACACACACCCATGGAGTTACACACACACATGGACTCACACACACACATAGACTTACACACAACAACCGCCATTCGCCAATAAATGGCGGTGACGTCACCACAACGCTTGTGCCAGGCCATGTGCACCTTGAGGCCACGTGAAGTGTCGAACGCCCGCTGGCAGGAGCTCACGGGACAGACCCAGGTGCCACGGGTCGACTGAGACAATTGGCTGATGCACCACCTGTGCCCCCTACTGTGCCAAAATTCTGTGCTTTAGCCACCCGGCGCTCCGTTCGTTGTTGTGAGCGTCACTCCTCCGCCCTCCGTTGTTGTTGGAGGGCGACTGCCTCTAACTGCCCAGTAGCGTCCTTCACGAGCCTCCTCCACAGAGGCCGATCTTGACACCGCTGGTACCAGTCATCGGCAAGCCCACTCAGCTCCACATCCTCCTGTACAACATCAATCAATCTCTTCTCCAGCCCATGCCGCGCCCGTTTAGCCCTCTCGATCCGGCCGAACAAATGCTGTTTAGGCATGCGGTGGCTGGGCATGCGGGCTACATGGCCCAACCAACGCAGCCTTGCCTGCCGGAGGAGCTCACCGATGAGACTTTGTCCAGATCTTTCAAGGATTTGTGAGCTCCACACGCAATCCAGCCTGGTTAAACCCAGGATGGATCGTAGGCAGGCCAGCCTAAATGTTTCTAACTGGCGAAGATGTTCCATTAGGGGGGTCCACGTTTCGCAAGCATAGAGAAGGGAGGGAATGACTGTCGCCGAGAAGACCTGAAGCTTCGTGCGGGGCAACACACCAAGTAGCTTCCACACAGCGTTACGCAACCGATGAAAATATATTGCCACTCGACTTATTCGGAGTGAGACCTCTGCTGTTAAACCGGAGCCGGTCAGAGCACACTGCCCAGGTATGGCAAACTCTTCACTCTGTCCACAACTGCCGTATCACCAATTGGGAGTAGTGCCAGTGGAGTGTCCGATGGTACAAAATACTCAAGCAGGTGCTTAGTTTGGGTGGGGCTGATGGTAAGGCCCCACCTCTTAGTGGCAAGCTCCAGGGTCAGCAGCAGCGCCTCCAACTCCTCCTCTGAGTGAGCAGCAATTACCAGACAATCGGCATACATAACATGGTTGAGAAATTGGGAGCCATCCCTTGACAGCATCCGGGTATCGATAAGCCTCCCATTGTATCTGTACCAGATGGAAATTCCTCCGGTACAGCTATTGAAGGCTTCACGAACTACGTGGTCAAAATAGATATTAAATAATGTGGGAGCAAGAGGACATCCCTGTCGCACCCCAAGGTGTACAGGGAATGGCTCTGACTCCCGAACACGTAATTTTACCCGGGCCCGCTCACCATTGTGAAGATCTTTAATGATCATGAGCAGAGGGTCAGGGACTCCGAAAGCACAAAAAACAACCCAGAGCCCAGTCCTACTGATGGTATCATAGGCCTTGACCAGGTCAATAAAGCAGAGATGTAGATCTTGTTGGAATTCCCTACACCTCTGCTGTAGCAGATGAACAGAAAATATGGCATCTGTGCAGGACCGCCCTTTCCTGAAACCGCATTGGGGCTCCGCAAGCCTCTCCTCAGCGTGCCTAGCAAGGCGATGTTGAATAATTCTTGCCAGGACCTTTCCTGGAACTGAGGAGTGAGATGCCCCTGTAGTTGTTACAATCTGTGCGGTCCCCCTTCTTAATGAGCAGAACCACCAGGGCATCCTTCCAATCCTGCAGAACCCGTCCAGTAGTCCAGACTTTTGTTATGATGTCATGTAGGGCAGTCTGTGGAGAAACGCCACCCACCCTCAGCATTTCGCCTGGGAGATCATCTCTGCCCGGTGCCTTTCCTGGTCTCAGACTCTGGATCACCTTCAGTACTTCCTCAACAGATGGCACCTCAGCCAGCCACTCACAGAGGATGACTTCCTCTTCCAATATTTGAGGCACCGCAGCCTCGGCAGGGTCATCCCCACTTTGTCCCAGGACCTCACAGAAATGCACAGCAAATCTGCAAACCTGTTCCTGGGGGTTGGAGATTGGGTCACCGTTCTTTCCCCTAATGATGGTAATAGGTGCGGTGCAGCAGGTTACTTTTTTGATGGAATTAAAAAACGATTTGTGATCGCGGGCCATTGAGGCAGATTCCATATCCTCAGTAACCCGCGACCACCACCCATCCCTCCAATGCCTCACGGCTCTCCGAACCTCCGAGCGAAGGCTGCGGTAAGCCTCCCCATTCTCTGACGTGGGATTCTATAGCCAATGAGAGTGGGCCAGTCGCTTTTTCCAGCCAGCTTGAACACCTCCTCTGTCAGCTAGGGTCTCTGGGGAGGTCTCGACCGTGTACCCAAAGCAGCCATTGCAGCTGCATGAGCCACAGTCCTAAACCTCGCCTACTTCTCCTCGACATCAGGAGGAGTGGGGGATGTTGCCAACCCCAGCCGCAAGCGATGATGAAATTCTCGCTTGCAGCTTTCATCAGCTAGCTGAGACCATGCCACTAAGGGTTTGAATGGGGTCCTGGGTGTACACCCACCACCAGAGTGGAAGAATGGCAGGCGCATCTTACAGATAACTAGTCGATGGTCAGAGGCCAGATCAGCTCCACGGTAGGTCCTCATGTCAAGGACATGGGCTCGCATCCGCTGGTCCGTCACTATGTAGTCCAGCAGATGTTCTTGCTTGGACCCGGCATGTATCCATGATGTTGTGTGGATGCGCCGATGCCGGAACAGCGTGTTGGTAATTACAAGCCCATGGGCTGCACAGAAATCTAGCAGCCTCCTACAGTTGTTATTGAGCTGATCTGACCCATGCCCTCCAATCACTCCAGAACAGGTGCCAGCATCATGACCAACTCGGGCATTGAAGTCACCCAACAAGATGACTCTATCCCGAGGGGCCACTTTAGCTAGCACCTGTGACAGGTCATAGAAGGCATCTTATTCATCGGCCTTGCCTGCATCCCCCCACGGTTGCTCGTCTTCGGTGGGGGCATAAGTTACCACGACCACCACTCCTCGCCTCTGGTTGATGGGAAGGCGAGCCCAAAGTAGCCTGGGGCTTACAGCTTCCTACACCTCACCGCCATGCTCCTACGCCCCTTCATTATTCTATTCCACACGCTGTTGTTTGGCAGTCTCCTGCCCCGAGTAGAGGACTGTCCACCCCTCATGGTGGCAGGAGCCAGAGCTGGTCCACAGGACCTCCTGAATACCACAGAAATCCAGGCGGTACCGGTCCAGCTCCCGACAGAGGAGTGGCAGACTCTCCTCTGCAGTGAGCGCTCGAACTTTCCACGTAGCCACACAGTGGTTTATTGTTGTTTCTGGAGGAGCACGAGGGTTTGGATTCAGTCTCCTGGCTCCGCCAAATGGGGTTTGGCCAAGAGACGTCATTGACGCCTGTGCCCCCGGGGCCTCCGGCGCAAGCTTCTTTATTAAATGCTGTCGTCGTGGTTTAGTGGTAATTAATTGAAGGTGGAGGGGTTACCAACCCCTCGCACCCATCCAGAGCCCCCATTTGGCTGCTGTGGTGGTTACAAACGCCATGAGGGGAAAGGGGGGCCAATCGGAATTGGCCCCCCTTCCCCCATAGCACTGCCCTCGACAGTGTTGCCTGTCCGGCACCACGAGGAGGTAGGGGGTTGTTTTGCCAGACTAATCACACATGGACTTACACATGCACATATCGACGTACAGACACACAGTGACTCACACACACTCATCGACTTACACACGCACATCGACTTAAACACACACATAGAGTCACACACACATAGACATACACACACACACATCGACTGACACACATTGACTGACACACATCGACCCACACACAAAGACATCGACTTACACACACAAACACATGTCGACTTACAAACGCACATGGACTCACGCAGACACACATTTCGACACACACACAATCGACTGACACACATGGACCCACACACACATCGACTAACACACACAAACACATCGACTTAAACACACACCGCACACGCACATATGGACGTACACAAACACAGCTGGACTCACACATGGACGTACACACGCACACTCTTACATAGAGTAAATAAGTTCGTAAATAATAGTTATCTATGTAGGTGACTTTCGCGAAAGAAGCAAGGGAGAGGGGAAATACACACCACGTGTATAATAAGTAATTAGGAGCGAATGCGAGGGTGTTCCGGCATTTTGGTGCAAACATTGCCGCGAGCAAGAGCGGGAAATTAATGAAAGTCAACGAATACAAAATTAACCTAACCTACCTGTAACTATGAGCAGAGGTGCACCAATCAAGCATAATTGACATAACGTCACTGCTCATCCGCCGTACAGAGGGGGCAAGTGTAAATGATAGAATGAAGATGTAATTTAGTATATTTATTGGTTTGCCCCTGTGCAGTAAGTGAAATTGCGTGGCTGCTTATGCCTCAAGAGTACAAAAAAAGGCTATTCTTCATAAACATTGATTCATCCCTGTCATGAAATGGCTTACCTATAAAAGGCAATTTGTAATGAGTAAACAGTCATGGTAATGTTTGAAGGGAGCCGTAAATCGGTGTTACCTTGCGCAATGTCCACACGAAAGATAATTCCCTTCTCACCCCCACCGAACGCGTGTGACTTGGTAGGGGCCCTCCCCCCCAACGAGCGCGTGTCAGTTGATAGGGTCGAGCACACGCTATGTAAGAAATTAATAACAGCAATAAAATTGCTAATTAAACTTGTAATTTGAAGGTGACGGACGCGAAATCGGACTAGCGCTGGCTCAGCACGCGTCTTATGGCGTGGTACCTGGCTACTTTTTTTTATACATGAACTCCACGGTTTGAGAGCCACATCCTTCGCAAGTTTCGGCCACACACAGAGAGACACATATAGACAAAAAATGCCTTTCATAGTAAGATAAAAATGGTAATTGCTATTTCGCTCTCACACGCCAAACCATTACAAAGGCGCGATAATTACAATTTTGATGCTTTTTTTAAAAGCTGTTTGTTTCTGGCCGCTTGGGCCTGTGCTCAGCAACTATTTAAAAAAAAGTTGTTCATCCATAAAAAAAAGTTGTTCATCCATTGGGCTGTCACCTTGGCATATAACTTGCATACAATGGTTAATAGGACCATTCTCACGCACAGTTTAATGGTCCAAATTTGAATACCGTCACATT
This sequence comes from Petromyzon marinus, assembly GCF_048934315.1. Classification (NCBI taxonomy): domain Eukaryota; kingdom Metazoa; phylum Chordata; class Hyperoartia; order Petromyzontiformes; family Petromyzontidae; genus Petromyzon; species Petromyzon marinus. Next base: position 26,166,896 of record NC_133670.1, on the reverse strand, counting down.
ACTAATTTGTTATTATACCCAGCAATCATCAGGACCCGACGGAGTCTTGAGACTCAGTGAGGCTGTCCAGGATAAGCAAGCCTAATGCAAATAATGTTGCGAGCATATACTGTAATACTCTGGTTTTATCATTTGTGACGAACGCAATATTGCCATCTTCACGTGGGGAACGCGTATTGCTATTGCTGTGCCATACACGAGGGGAGAACGAGGCTCTGTAGCAGCCACGGCAAGCGGCACTTGACTTGTACCCGTGTCAGTGTACACATGAGTAGTACACGTTAATTTGTAAGTCCTATCAGTATATAAATAACCTTCCACAGCCGACTTTTTGCAGGAAATGTATAATTTAGCAGTTTGTGCAGTGATTACGATTTTACGAGATTTTCCTTTCCATGCTTTTATTTTAGTTGTAATGTGACCCAGGTGACTTGCACATGATCTCGAACTTCTCACCTGTCTAAATACAGCACACTTGAATCGTGACAAACCACCTGCAAACGGACTGGAGTGTGGGGCTGCATGAAGCGCTTTGCTTGGTGGTGCAAGAATGGGGTTCCGTTGCCGGAGCTCTCTTCTGTTGTGAGGACAACACAGCGTGTTTACTCTACACCACGTGGCACTGCGTGAATTTACCTAAAAAGGGAATCAATGGAAAACTAAATGTGGTTCGTGTTAGGGTGACAGGCACAATGGCCTTCCAATGTTTTACTACAAGTGTGCGGTTTACTTGAAGACACCGTTGAAGAATCTAAAAGCACGTTTTTAACAATCCAGTCAGCCAACCGTTGGGTGGCGTCGTACATTGAGTCACGGGGGTCGTTTGACATTACTAAACCATGGTGGTGTTGATAAAAAAGGTATTTTGGGTAGGGGCACCCCATTACCAGTTCAGATATCATTCATCACTGATGCTCGCTGTGGTTGTGCATCGACATCAAGTCACTTGATTTTATAATGCAATGTACTGTCACCGCTCCAAATACAAAAATGTACCCTACTGGGAAGAATGTACAGTACTTCCATTCAAGACGAACACGTTTACTTGTGTATAGAAAATAATTTAAGATGTCCAAGCATCCTAAATACATCTGAAATGTTTCATTTCAAGGAGGTGCATATTCAATTTAATACTGCAAAACAAACCCTTTATTTTACTGAGCATTTAGGAAAAACATAACTGGAATGCAACTGTCATTACATTCGAGTTTTATCCATTAAAGTTTAAACTGGGTCACACAAGCTGTAGCTGTCTGGATCTCATCCCCATGTGGCCTCTCCTACAGATTACTGCCACAGCCCCAAGCAGTGTGGCTACAACACACCAGCAGATGGCAATTAAAGCGTTAAATAATTAATTTCGTAACACTAAACCACCTCCATAAAATAATAAAACACACGTGACCACAAAGAGGAAAAAAAACTGGGTCGTGTGAAAATCGTCAGGTGGGTTAACATAATCAGAATATTTACTTAAACGGGAGGAATCCAATGAGCTATAAAACTCTCACATATTTTCAGTAGGGACATGGAGTCAGAAGCTAACGAGAGAAGCGTCCAAAGGCTGATTTGCCTCCCTAATTGGATTGAGGGCTGTGGTCGATATGCTGCCCAATTCCAAGGGCGCATTAAGCCGGCGATGAATCGCGCAATGGATAGACAACGCACGCGCCGTTCCGCACTCACAGTATCGACAGCGCCCATCGACCGACCGCACAACTCGCAAACGTCCCCGAAATAAAACGCGCACCAGTGAAACGACCAGTTGGTATGTGACCTCTTTATTTATTTTCAAGAACAAGAACACTGTACAGGACTCTTGTAGCAGAAAAATAGGGCCTCACAAATATGAGTGGTACAAAGAAAGGTGGGACTCCGAACCCCATGAGCTTGATAGAAAAAGTAGGACACACACCAAATTTTTTTTCTTTTGCTTGAAGGAGCACCGGCCACTGGCCGACAGAGGGACGAGCCTCCGGCTCTAGTACTCCTCTCCCTCCTCCTCGCCCTCTCCCTCCACAGAGTCGACGCCCACCTCCTCGTAATCCTTCTCCAGCGCCGCCAGATCCTCGCGAGCCTCCGAGAACTCCCCCTCCTCCATGCCCTCTCCCACGTACCAGTGCACGAAGGCGCGCTTGGCGTACATGAGGTCGAACTTGTGGTCCAGGCGAGCCCAGGCCTCGGCGATGGCCGTGGTGTTGCTGAGCATGCAGACGGCGCGCTGCACCTTTGCCAGGTCTCCCCCGGGCACCACGGTAGGCGGCTGGTAGTTGATGCCCACCTTGAAGCCCGTAGGGCACCAGTCGACAAACTGGATGGTGCGCTTGGTCTTGATGGTGGCGATGGCGGCGTTGACGTCCTTGGGCACGACGTCGCCGCGGTACAGCATGCAGCACGCCATGTACTTGCCGTGGCGGGGGTCGCACTTCACCATCTGGTTGGCCGGCTCGAAGCAGGCGTTGGTGATCTCGGCGACGGACAGCTGCTCGTGGTAGGCCTTCTCGGCCGAGATGACGGGTGCGTAGGTCGCCAGTGGGAAATGGATGCGCGGGTAGGGCACCAGGTTGGTCTGGAACTCGGTGAGGTCGACGTTGAGGGCACCGTCGAAGCGCAGCGAGGCGGTGATGGACGAGACGATCTGGCCGATGAGGCGGTTGAGGTTGGTGTAGGTGGGGCGCTCGATGTCCAGGTTGCGGCGGCAGATGTCGTAGATAGCCTCGTTGTCGACCATGAAGGCGCAGTCCGAGTGCTCCAGGGTGGTGTGGGTGGTGAGGATGGAGTTGTAGGGCTCCACCACGGCGGTGGACACCTGCGGCGCCGGGTAGATGGCGAACTCCAGCTTGGACTTCTTGCCGTAGTCGACCGAGAGGCGCTCCATGAGCAGCGAGGTGAAGCCTGAGCCCGTGCCACCGCCAAAGCTGTGGAAGATCAGGAAGCCCTGCAGCCCCGTGCACTGATCCGCCTGGGTCACAGACAGAGAGGAAGATCACATTAAAACCAGAAGGCTGCAATCAATCTTCAAACATTAATTTATACGGTTCTTCATGACAAGGGATATGATTTTGATTTAAAGCTTTCGTGACTGCAGGGATTCATATTCTTGGTTCTTTCGGTAAAGTCACGTAGAAGGGAAACAATAAAATAATAAATAAAAAGTAAAATCGCGTAGAAGGGAAACAATAAAATAATAAACAAAAAGTTTTTATTTTATTGCTTCCCTTCTACGTGACTTTACCGAAAGAACCAAGAATAAGGGATATGATTATCAATGCATTTAACTTCCTTCGTAAGACATACATCATTTGGACCTTTGCTACATTTATTGACGGACTTGTCATCATGCTTCGGCGGTGCCTGTTGCAGTCTAACCACTCTCACTCACCTTGTCCAAACCTGCACTGTTGCTCACTCTCTGCTAATGGCTTGACATCTTTCGCTTTGCAATGGGATGGACGGTGGTTTCGAACCGCTAGTTCTCTCCAATAAACATTTCAGGCCCACTCTGCATGTTAAGCCATGTCCTCTTAAAACATAAACTAGTGCTTTAGAGGGGACCTTTGTTGTTGCCGAATTTTGGTGAATTGCTCATCCTTGTACTTGCATTTGCCGTGTATGTTGAACTTCTTTTGCACCGTACGTAGCCAACCGTGCTAAACGGAGGTGCGGGAATCTCCGGTTACAAGCATGACGATGGCCAAAACCGATGAGGACAATGATAGTGCTGATGGCTACGCTTCTAAAAGAGGTGGAGTACTCTGTGGATGGGCTCTCTCACCAGCTTGCGGATGCGGTCCAGCACCAGGTCGACGATCTCCTTGCCAATGGTGTAGTGGCCACGAGCGTAGTTGTTGGCGGCATCCTCCTTGCCCGTGATCAGCTGCTCAGGGTGGAAGAGCTGGCGGTACGTTCCCGTGCGCACCTCGTCTGCACACGCAGGCCACGCCGTTCGATTAACACCTCACACGTAATAATTTTACTTGCAGTCCGTAGTCACGTGCGATCGGCAAAAACGCCAACGGGAAATAAACTGTTGTGGCTGATAGCGCTTCGTAATGTAATGTATTATATAGCCATTTGTAAATCCACTTCTGTATAGTGAACGTTGGTGAATTGGGAGTCCCAGGACCAGTTTATATATAATTTGCAACTTATGTAATCTATGGCCAGGAATCAAACTCAGATCACCCAGTTCATTGCTCTGACAGCACTTAATGTTACAATGTTTTATTTTTTGTTAACAGACCTTGGTCTGTATTACAATGCACCATGGCTGTGCATATATTATACATGCTCTATTGTGCTCAATGAGCTACATGTGTTGTGGCATCTCTTGCTTCCTACACAAAGCAACCCAGTAGTATTTCTGTAATGGGCCACACCCTCTATGAGGAAATGTCTATGAATACTGCCCAATTAAACAAATGCTAGAAAACAATGGTTCAGTAAGCCTATCACCGGTGAAAAGACAAATGTTTTTTAAATACATTTTTGGAGCCTTTCAATATTTTTTGGCTGACTACATGGTGCCACTTTCAAGTGAAAGGAGCACCAAATGTCCAAGTACATTCACATTCAGCTTCATTATTTTCCAAATTAAGATTTCTCATTTAGGCTCAGTCCAACATTCCTCTGGGTTTGATAAAATGAGCAGATCAAAAGTCTATAGTATCTGTCCGATGGAAAGACTAACCCTGGTTAGGGGAATGTGGAGGATGAGCAATGTCCCACATTAATTCAAAACATATAACGGAGCAAAAGTCAAAATGGCCTTGACGAATTGTCTCAGTGACCGAGACATCTAAACATTCACCAAAAAAATGGGGTTGGCATGGTTACTGGACATCTGTGAAAAAGATCTTAATGGCTCATCAGATTCCTCCAGTATAAATACTCTGAATCTGGTTCGCATGGGCCACTCTCTGGTTTCACACCGGAGGCCCTCACGCACCCACTACGGTGGGCTCCAGGTCCACGAACACGGCGCGGGGCACGTGTTTGCCCGCGCCGGTCTCGCTGAAGAAGGTGTTGAAGGAGTCGTCGCCCCCTCCGATGGTCTTGTCACTCGGCATCTGCCCATCGGGCTGGATGCCGTGCTCCAGGCAGTAGAGCTCCCAGCATGCATTGCCGATCTGCACGCCAGCCTGCCCCACGTGGATGGAGATGCACTCACGCTGTGCGGGGAGCAGAGGGGACACAGAAGGAAACAGACATTGACATGGGGTCAGTAACAGCAGAAATATTGAGTGCTGACACGGGGAGAGGTGGTGCAGTGGTTTATGTATTCTGCTACGATATCTGCAACTTGTATTTTATTCACCACCATGCCCGTCGGTAGCATGTGGTGTTTTTGTGGGCAGCGGCGGTGCAGCGATTGTCAAACATGACAAACTGCATTCGATTACTATATGTGGCCATCTGTGGTAAGTGGCTTCTTAATGCCCCCGGGCATTCCTATATGGGATGCTGTGTGTAAATACCAACAATATAGTAGAGCAGTTGCCTCTATTTAACCAGAAAATGAAATATAGGCAAGTTAAGATATGATATACAGCAATGCATTTTTTGCAAAGGCAGTCTGGGTTACATCAAGCCATTTTGAAAACACCAGAATATACTATGTCTCACAATGGAGAGACCAGGCAGCCACACGTGTGGTTCTATGCTCCACCATCCCCATCGTGTGCCGTGCCAGCCTCCATTATTGTTGGCTCACAGCACTCGTTTGTAACAGGGGATCTTTGTCTTTAGGGAGTAGTGGTATGGCTCTGCAGCCCGCATGACTCCAGTCTGATTAATAGTAGGCTGCACATTCTTTAGCGATTACTGTATTTTCTTAGAGCTGGTGGGGTTTTTCTTTCTATATGTGGCCGAATAGTCCTTTAATTATTTTCAAAGGCAGATTTTTCATGATGGTAGTTCGGGGTGGGGGGCGTACGCCCTGGAAAGAAAACAAGATGGGGTGTGGAGAATGATGTATTATTGGGCTTGAGATAAAGGATGTCACGCTCTGGGATGGGCTACAGAGGGAGGGGCAGCAAAGAGATGGAGGGGGGTGGGCGGAGGCTTCATGGGCAATGGTGACGGGGACCACCTCAAAGCGAAAAACGCGGTTCGTGCTGACTGACGGCATCGCGTAGCTGTAACAGCAGCAGCAGCTACGGTAGCTGCTGTTGTTGTTACAACGGACGTTGACGGGAAAACAGGCACGGCCATTGTACAGTGCCAGTGTAGCTGGGAAAGAATGACATCAGGACGTCTTATTTCGGCTACTCAAGCCAAGCGCTCTCGCAATGTAATTTTCTTTGTTTTAATTCTATGGGCGCAGTGCGGTGCTTGTAATCCCATGTAACGCGCACATCCGTGCGTGGAACACCAGCCTCGGTGTATTTTTTTTTTAAACGCATTTATTTATATACAATACACACAATAATCCAACACAATACTCACGCGAATGTAAATTTCATAATTGCACAATAAAAAAGTCAAAAAAATTACGAAGCTGAACCTGCCACGACGTTTAATATGTTCAATATTCACGATCAACCATGGTCAATCCACTGCTGGATTAATACATTGCACGTTAATTTCAACAATGGTGATGACAGCTGAGAAATAAATCACAGTGCAACAAATGCAAAAAAAAATCTAACGGTGCAAGCTTTGGCGAACGTTCCTCAACGCCGCAATGCGTGACCGTTATTTATTTATTTAGCATAGAAAAAACAACATGGCCAATCGCATCCCCTGGAAAATTCTGGATATGCGCGGTGCCTTCTTTTCCAGAGAATATCGTTATTTTCAATTTATCCTGCAATTCAACGAAACAGGCGCACCGTGTATATATAGACATAGGCTTGCGACCGTGCATATATCGTTAAATAACATGAATTGTGATATACTTTACCATGTCGTTGTTTTAGCTGAACGAAGGAGGCGACTGGGTGAGGAGGATCTCGCTCGTCTCAGCCTTTATGCAGCTGCCGTGAGCTCGAATGGCCGCCTGACCTCATCGCTCCGCCTTTTATACTCCGCGCCCACGGCGAGGCGGAGCCGTCCGTGGAGTGACAGCACGCGAAGGTGCGGGGAGGGGGGCGCGTGCTCCCATTGGCTGCGCCGCACCGCGTCCGTTTACCATTGCCGTGGCGGCAAAGTGAGGGACAGCGCCGATTGGCTCGTTTGAATCTTAACGCTTTTGTCCAGGTAACCCCCCCTCACCCCCTGGGCCCCCCCCCACAACCGCCGTGCTGCGCTGTTTGTAGCAACGGAAGCGAGGCGCGCGGCCTCGTAGTAGGGCCACGCCGCGTCCGTTGCCACGGTGACCGGATTTGCATGAGAAAGGTCGCCATGGTAACGGCGTTAAGCACAACACTTTTGCTCAAACATAACTCTCCAGATTTCAAGAGAGCAACGGTCAACGGTTGCGTGCGAGACGTGAAGCACGCACGAGAGAAAGCAAAGAAAGTCATCAACACAACCGAATAATAATGTCAAATAAAGTTAGGTTTGGCTGTTTTAACCATTAAAAAATATATATAACTACTAATTTGTTCACTGAAAATAAATGCTGGAACATTTTAAGAATATCTCAGAATAACGCCACTCCGTGTCGGTTTATGGGGATTCTTTGACCATACTTGACCACGTTGGTCGATGAGGGTTTAGTTGAGAGTGGCTCGCCCCCGTTTACATGTCACTCGGGCAGGAATCTCACTCCAGTTACCGGGTTCATCGTGCAGTGTGCCAAACGCTGCGCCATCACAACTCATCCAAGAATCAATGCCTTTTAACTTATTTTGTGCCTATTATATATTTTGTGCCTATTATACATTTGTTTTAATTTCAAGGCCATACACAGTGTCATTGATGAACGTGTTGAGTTGTTGTTTCGTGCGATTGTGCACCACTTCCAAATCAGAACCGTCACCATATCATTTGTTTGCATTCCATTCTGAAGGCAAATAGGAGGGTTTTAACGTCTCATCAGCACGGTTTTAGCCCGATTAGAGCATTGCCACCGGTATCGTTAAGCGAACGAACTGTTCTCAAACACCGTCTTGGTTATTTCGGTAAAGTCACGTAGAATGAGAATAAAACAATAAAACAAAATAAGACAATAAAATTCTCACGACGTTTCTACGTGACTTCACCGAAAGAACCAAGAAGATGAATCATTGCAGTCACGAAAGCTTTAAATCGAACTGTTCTCAAACATATTTCCAAAAATGCATTCCGTTTTGCAGCAATGCCGAGTGAAATATCTATCATAATAGAGGTCTGTGGGTTATATCGATTAAATATATAAATGTTGTGTCGTTTAAACCCGCCACCACCCGACACAGCCAACTAGTAAGGGTTGTCACATAAACAGAACGTGGCCAATTCGTCACTAGCACTAACCGGTGTGTTGGAGAGCCAAGCCACAACATTTACATACTGATTTGTCAGGCTGTCGCCTGATGAAGCTAGTTGTAATTACTGGCGAAACGTCGTACTCAGTTTGTAAATGTTGTGGCTTGGCTCTCCAACACACCGGTTAGTGCTAGTGACGAATTGGCACGTTCTGTTTACGTGACAACCCTTACTAGTTAGCTGTGTCGGGTGGTGGCGGATTTGAACGACACATTTATATATTTGCGCGATCTAACCCAAAAACCTCTATTATGGATGATATTGGTCGCGAAAGCCTTCGTGTTAAACTGATGTATCTATAGTTTGCTACTGACATGAATTTGTGTAAACACAATAGTTTCCAACACTAAAGCCTGTGTACCATTTGATCATTTAACGAGCGGTTTTTGTTTGGAAATCTTACTTTGTATGGTAACTACATCTGAAAAGAGTGACTGAATCAATTAATTGAAGGGAAACCCGAACTGGAATACGACACGCGAGGTGGATGGGGTGGTAGCACCCTTTGTCTCGACAGTGTATGGTGTTCATTTTAGGCTGAGTCGACCTAGGGGAGTATCGGGCAGACTAGCATGAAGGGTACAGTGAAGAACCCTGACTAAACACACACATATATAGTGCAGACATACCATAAGCACACAATACAATGTACACAAATTAAAGACAAAGATCCCCCGTATAGGATATACAGACTGTTGGGGCAAGTGGTGTCAGCGAGCACCTGAGAATCGTTATCCTGAAGGAATCCGATGAGCTATGAAGCTCTTTTTGCACACATGTCCACCTGTTAAGGCTAGCACGGGCACGCGATGGGGTGGGTGGTGGCCAGCACCACCCACCCCATCACCTTCGTCCCACAAGTGGTGATGTTTAAGGCTGAGTCGACCTGGGGTTGGCTCAAATATTCACCACTGCTTTTGATCCTGAGTGGGAATCGAGCTTGGGTTGCCGGGCTCGTAGCGAATTTCACTAACCACCGCTCCCCACAGATTAAACACGCATACTAAAAATACATACCAACTACACAGACCTACATAACACACACATACTAAAAATACATACCAACTACACAGACCTACATAACACACACACAACACGCACATACTAAAAATACATACCAACTACACAGACCTACATAACACAAACACAACACGCACATACTAAAAATACATACCAACTACACAGACATACATAACACACACACAACACGCACATACTAAAAATACATACCAACTACACAGACCTACATAACACACACACACATACTAAAAATACATACCAATTACATAACACACACAACACGTACATGCTGAACGCGTATAGAAAACACACGGACACGTTAATGATGCCGACATAATGAACACGCACAGTCAACACGTATCCACACTAAACACACACACACACTGAGAGAGCCATTCTGGAATGTTGCCCGTTGCTCAGTAGCCAATGCTACAACAAGCGAGGTGGAATGGCGCCTAGCAACGTGGAGTTGAGAGCTGAGTAGCCACGCCGTCAATCCGACCCCTCTCACACACAGCGGTAGCAGCAGCAGCCGCGAGGCAGTGGGCGACACGAGGGGGAAGGGACGTGGCAGGTGGACGAAGAGCACTTGTCTTAGTGTCGACCTCGGCAGGCAAGTTCCACTCTGGAGCAAACGCATCGTCATCACCTGAACACAGCCCTGACGTTACCCGAACCGCTGGTGAGAAAGTCCGCGTACAACAGCAGGCAGGTTCATTCGAGGAGTTTATGTTCGTGTGTCACCAAGTGAGAACTCAAGAGGGCAGGATGACTCTCGTTTGTGACAGTCACCTGGGTCACCAACAAGACAAAAGCCATACGATGACGTATAGTGAATCGGAGTGAGTTGATCTCACTCATTCACTACAGCAGTCACTCGCTCACCAGCGGTCGGGCACCTCCTTATCACTCTTCTATCGCTACTATACGGGTGACCCTTCCCACGAACGCCACTCCGTTTCCTCCACCCCTGTCGAGGGCTACCGGACTGAGTCGTCGTCGCATCCACACGGTTGTTCAACCACACCAACACTGCGGGCCACTTTTGCTTTCTTCGCATCCTCAAGTTTGGAATTCCCCTCCTCTCATCTCTTTTCCCAAGTGATGTAATATTCTTTGGGTCTTTCGATATAATCTTGATCAGTTCCAGAAACCTGTTCACTCATATTTTACGTTTAATAGTTGTGTATCTTGCCGTGGAGTGAGTGTCTGGTGAGTGTGTACCAAGTGGTGAGGTGTCTGGGGAGTTTTGAGAGTGGCCAAGAAGAGAGAGGAAGACCACATGGCAAGAGAAACCAGTTAGGGGAGAAGAGTTGAGAAAAAAGGGACTGATCCTATGGGGCAGATAACCTCGTCTGTAGGACGGACTGCCCTGAAGTATATTATACTTCTAATAGTTCGATTTCTACCTGGCAGATTGCGGTTTTGGTGCTGTGGGTCTGTGCTCAGTAAGCAGTGATTTTATAAATAACACGGCTGAATTGCTTATACTATTCACGGGTCATGTGTACCGCACTGTGCACCAGATGTATCATCATGTTTTTCACATATTAGGAAACATTTTCAAATACTAGTCATTATAAATAATATCTTTCACTCGAGACCTTTAAATTACTTCACGATGCAAATATATTCAAGGAGGCATTTTCCAAACATCTCCACCCAGGTCCATGTTAAAAAAAAAACACTTAACGCACTCGTCAATAATACTGTGGCATGGAAAATATAGAATAGGCGACGTTTCGGGCAACGGTCCTTGTACACGGCACATAGTGAAATCTAGTCTTTGAGACTCAATGACGCTTTCCTGAACATATATAACGGATACAGGCATTCACTCGTATTCGTGTATTGCACTCACTATGAGATCGCAGTATCACGGGTGGTGGCGACAAACTCATCCAGCGGTGGATTGATCATGGCTGATGATTTTCAAGTAATCTAAAACAAGTGGTATTTCTCTTTTCTATACAGCTACATCACTTTCGATATGTGCACGACTACGAAAGTAATTTAGAATCTCACACTGGGTCGTATGAATAATGTATAAGAATGCACGTGCGCCCGTGCCCATTTAATAAACGCAACCATTAAATATGCACGCCATGTACACGTGCAGGCATAGCATGTCAGCCGATGGCATCTTCTACGTTATGCCTAGTTTAAATAGTTTAGTTGTATAGCTTAGCTTTTTAGTTAATAGTTTACATATGTAGAGTACATTTTTTTTATGTGAACGCGGCTGGCTGCAGAGCGTAATGCACAAAATAAACATTCAGACGTCCAACAAGTGATTTCCAAATGCAATCTGTGTGGGTGGTGCTTATTTTCAATTTACAACCGGAACCATTTGTGGAAATTCAACGTTCCTATGGCGGACACGAGTCTGTCCATGGAACAACCACTGTGGACTTGCCCATAAAGTGGTAGTCGCCGTTTATTGCAGAGGCTCGTGGTTAGACTCCGACAGGGCGCCCCAGTTATAACTGCAGGTGCATTCACCACACATAGGCGCCGTCTGCTTTACAGTGGACGTTAAATCTACTAGAGTCCGGATCACATGCAGCAGCAGCGGCAGCAGCAACAACACCGACATCGCCCCTACTGTGAGATGACTCCAGACTGTGAAACGTTGCGCCTTTGTTCGCCATAGCCTTGCACTATAAGAATTGCGGAATACCAATGTTTGAATTATCATTAACTAATGGGTTTTTAAAAAAATAATTGTTGACGTATATATCTCACGATCTTGATGTATAAGACACTCTAGCGTGTGCACGGTTAGGCGAGTGGACTTGTACTACAATAGGAGTCGCAAGAGCTTTTGATGCAAATCCAGAGGGAGCGGTGGCGCCGTGGTTTACGCACTGCGTTTTTTAACCCAACCTCACCCAAGTTAGATTTCCGGCCACGGCTAAAATCAGTGGCCAGTTGATATCTGAACGTCACGGCTGGAAGGGAATGTATGTATGTTGAACTTCTTTCACGCCGTACGTAGCCGATCGTGCGACTCGGAGGAATGAGCACCAGTGGTCGGGACTGACTACATCCACCGCGGAGACTGAGCGATACAATCAGCCAATGTGCAGTGGATAACCCATGGCTGCTTTGACAGGACGCGATGTTGTGGATCGTGTGAATACGCGAGTGTGCAGTCTATTAATGGATGCAGCAAATGCTTTATTTATCCAGATGAGAGCCATTGAAGCTGTACGAGATGTGAGGAGCCCGGAGATCTCATGAGTGCAGCGCATTGTGATGTGATCCTCACTCCACTCACTCACTGCACACTCTGCCTGCACGACACACCAGCCTACAACACACAGCCCTACAACACACCCACCCTGAACCACACACCACACCATATGCATGGCACGGGCCCGTGTGTGTGGCGTGTGGTACAGAGTGTGGTGTATGGAGAGCGGCAGGGTAGCGGGTCGGAGCGTGCCGCGCTACGAACCCGGCGAACCGAGTTAGATTCCCGCTCACGGCCAACAACAGGTCCTGATCCTCCCCTAGGTCGACTCAGCCTCAAATGAGCACCTGATGAGGTGTGTAAACATCGCCACCCGGGATACAAAGGCGGCCGGGCGTAGTGTTGGCTACCCCACCCGCTCGTGTGCCGTGCCGGCCTTAATAAGTGCTCGCGAAGAGCACTTTCCGCAACAGTCTGTGAAGGCTATACGGGGGATCTTTGTCTTTGGTGCGCGCTACAGGCGGCACCCCACGCTCGCTGTCGATGTGTGGCTGGACACGCGGTGTTGTTCATCCGGAGCCGACGGGAAATCGTCCTGACACAACACGGGGTGGACTGTGGTCCCTCGCGCTCGGTCCGATGTGACCTTCAGAGCCCAGTCAGAGACAAAGCTCTCGCCTCTCGCCTCATAGACCGTAGGGGGGGGGGGAGCTGTTAGCGAGCACCTATCAAGGCAGGTAAGGTTCGCATTGAGGAGTGGCGTTTGTGTGGCCTGCGATAGGAGCCTTCCTCCGTCTCCCCGTTCCTGATGTCTTTAAACCAAATACTCGTTTTCGGCTGAGTGGACCTAGGGGAAAGCCAGAGAATGGCTGTTAAAACATCCGTGTGTTGTTTGAAGAGCTTGTGTAAATACAGTGCGCTTCATAAAAATGTTAACACCTCCGAGAATTTGCAACAATGCCACAAGAAATGTGCTGCTGCCTCCGGGCTCTGGAGATCACCTGGAGAAGATTCAAGGCATGCGTTGACAATGATGGTTAATAAGTGGAGACTCTTTGACTTTTTGAAGCTATTAACATACATTTGTCGTTATGTTACAGTGTATTACAGTGTATTATCTTTTTCCAATAATGATAGTCCCATGTAAGTGTTAACATTTCTTTGAAGCACCCTGTATAATCACGAGGCACAGGCACAAGCGATAAAGCACCGTAAAAGTAATAAAGATTGACTCAGGTGGCCCGACTGGGATAACCCAACACCACGGACACGCTCACAGGCGGAGTTTGACTTCTATATTTGGGGGGGGGTGGGGGGCAAGCGTTCGCTTTGTCCCTCACATTAGGAGCCGCAGATGTATATAATTTAATCTCAATTGTAAACTACTGACATGAATAAAGGTGTCCAGTTTGTGGGGGGGGGGCGTTGCACCCCCGTGCCCCCCTCCAACTCCGCCCATTGAAGCACCCCGAACGTGTACCCGGTGTCAGTAGTATTGATAGTTATCTGAACCGGTCCTGGGCTTCCCCTAGGTCGACTTAGCTTGAAATTAGTACCTGGTGCGGTGTGTATATGTGTGTGCGTGTTTTGCACAGTGCCTTGTGACCTCCAGGTGAAAGGCGCTTTAAGAGACTAAATTATTATCAGCATTGGAGAGCCAAAGGCGGCCGGACGTGGTGCTGGCCACGATGTACTGGCCTTCATAGGTACTACTCGCTATGAGCACTTGCCCAAAGAGTCTGTTAAAGGCTTTATAAGTGATCAATGTCTTTGTATACATTCTTACATCTGGTGTTGAATTGGTTTGCTCACTGCGCTACAATCCCGGCAACCTCAGTTCAAATTCTGTCCTTGCAAAACACTACCAACAGAATCTTCATTAAGTATGAGCCTCACCCTAAGTCCACTCAGCCTGAAATTAGTATTTGGTGTCGTGTGTTGAATTGTCAACACACAGCCCTAAAAGAGGCAAATCCTGCCGGGCGTGGAACTGGTCGCATGCGCTGACCACTACCTTACTCACGTGTGGCATACTGGTCTTAATAGGTGCTCGCTAACAGGGTTTGTCCCAACATGTCGAAATACCGTTAAATTGAGGGTTTTGGTCCTGTTAGATTGGCATTGATGCCGTGCGCTGGGCATAGGTCAGATTCATAAAACTCTACGGCTCACATCACCTCCTATTTATAACCTTTTGTTTCTGATGCGGACAGTCCTAAACCTCTTTGTATTCCTGCGATGAATGTCACTGAATTATTTAGATGAGTAATTACACATGGCTGGACAATTTGCTGGCACGAGATTTCTCTTTTTGGGCTCGCCGATTAGCAGAGGAGATAGCTTTACAATGGAGGGCACAGGGTTAGGGCATTTATGGGACTTTCACTCATAAATTACCATTGACAAGCAGAGCTACATCGTGTTATGTGAAGATCGATTCTAATACCACCACCCCATCGGCCACAAGAGGGGTTTGTGGCCAAGAAAAATGTGATCGCACAAAAAAATTCAAATTAACAAAATGTGAACAGGGGGCGCAGAGGTAAGGTTAAGGGTTCGTATGAGGATCAGCGGGAAGCTCGTGATAGTGGCTGTTGGCTAGTTGGTTAGGGCTAGAGTCAGTGGGAGCGTTAACTATTACATTATTTTACCAGGTAAGGCCCACTGAGCTATATAGCGCTTTTTCAAAAGCGACCTGGCCACAAATGATAGCTCAACAAAGTGGCTTATCACGTGGACATTTATAGCAGCCAATACTCTAAACGCATGTTTCTAAATGTGGAGGGTCCGGAGGACACGGAGAAAATCCACACGACCACATGGAGAACATCCAAACTCCATATATATAGGGGTCAGGGTCAGGATGGAACTCACGACCTCCTGCATACAAGTCGAGGGAGATAATATCTCGCCACCGTGGGTTAACGGTAGTGGCTGGTTGGCTTGTTACTTATTTTTTGCGTTATGTCCAGATCATGCTAAACGACATGCGTTTCAACCTGAAATTACATGAGATATATACACAGCCCAACTGGTAAAAAACTAAGTGGTAGAGATACAATTTGAGTGGCTAGCGTGCTCCACGGCATGGTTGCTCCCCTCCTCCTCATCCAAACGGGTGACCTTTTCAGCTTTGGCCGCTTTTCGTTTCTGGCATTCGCAGCTCCCTAAATCATGCAATGGCAGCGGGATGATTCAATTACACGACTCCTTTACCTCGAAACACAAATGCGGGGCGGGGGGGGACTGTACTGAGAGCAACGCGGTTGCTAAGGGTGATAAATATTTCACCGCTGTCGTCAATAATCATGAACGTTTCCTTTTAAGTTGAAACCAAAATATCTGGGGCCGTGGAGAATTTTTCTCTTGAGGTCTAATTTTCCGGTGAAAGTTTGCGCCGATGTCTCCAAACTAAATGGAGAAAATTGCCGAGGTCATGTGATGCATTTTAGTCACTAAATTAAAATGTGAACTTGGCCCATGGCCTATAACAAGCCACCAGTGTGGGCGGTGACTCTACTCCAAGAGCAGAGAGGAGCCCACAGAAGATTAGCATTTTCTTTCGTTGGTCATAAACAGCATTACACAATGCTGCCATACAGTATATGGGAAGGAGATACATTGATTATGTATTGTGTTACTTATAGTCTCTGCAACACGATGCTGGTTATTTTGTGTAGTCTATTAAATTATAAATCGCCGTACGTGGATAGAAACTGATTATTCAGTAACATCAGAGCACAATAAAACTGTTGATCACAAGAAACTGCGACCCAACAACAATGAATGAAAATGCAAAGGAAACCAAATATTTGAAACGAATTATCAGGTGATGCTGCTGCATTGGCAATGGTGCACAATCACTTTTTATATAAACAAAAAAACTCAATATAATCGCAAATAAAATTACCTGTTCTGGCAAACATTGTGCAACCAAATATCCACAGTGGCATTCAAACTGCAAGGGAGTTTACACGTCTTTTGTTGAATGACAACCACCTGCCCATCAACCAAGACCTCAACAAAGTACCTGGCTGCCAACTTAAGTCCCAAATCCCCCTTCTGGGATCGCACTGCAGTCACCATCCTAGAATCTCACCCATATCCAGAAAATCGCTGCTTCTGTTGTGCGAACATCGTGGAACAATGCGGACGTCCAGAATAAACACCTCCTCAAGGACACCAGTGGAGCCATTAACCGCATTATGATATCAACAGCCCGATGCGCACGTCTCCTTCATGAATGACAAGCCACAGTGGTGAGATTGTAGCCACGCAACCCAAACTCTGGACCACAAGCACAAAGTCAACCACTGTGGTCTGTGCTCCTTCAATGGAGGAACAGCAAAAGGACACGGACGCTTTCCTATATCCCTCACGTGGCTAACAGACCTTTACATTTGCGTTGAGCTCCAAAACATTTCTTACATACACGAGAACTGCATAGAACTGCCTTAAAATAAAACAATATATATGGGCGATATTTTATGCAATGGTCCTTGTTCATAGCACATGCTGTGGGTCGTGTTATTTTAACAAATAAATGAAGACATTTTCACATTTGTAAATAGTGGTTAAACCTACTGCATCATTAGTGGGAGACTTAAATACAAACTGAGGGAAGGGGAGCTGAGAGGAGAGGATCGTTGCTCAGTGTAGCGCGGGAGAGAGAAGAGAGGATATGTCAGAATTTGCATTCAGCAGGAATGTGAAGATGATCTTTAGCACTTTATTCAAAAAATTGTCCAGATAATGAATGTGGAGGAGACAAAATTGAGGCATTAGAAACAAAAATTACCTTGCTTTTACGGAAAAACACCAGAATGTCAGCAATTCCTCTGCTTGGCACCTTTCTTTTTTAAATGAAGGTGCCAAGCAGACGATTCATGAATGCGTGTTCATTATACAAGTCGGAGGTAACCGGAGCATTCGGAGAAAAAAACACGCACGTGAGGGGACAACGCTCTATCCCCGTACAGAGCGAAATAGATAGCGATTAGTCCACTTGCTCTACTGCCGTCTCCTGGCGAACCAGGGTATAGCACACCGACGCCCACAGGAAGGGAGTTTCACACCAACCCTTTCTGCCTCCACAGTGTTGGATTACAAGCCACGTGCATAGCGACCACCGCCCGGCTAATTCAAGATAAGATAAGCGATTGCACGATGGTGGTGAGACGCAGGTCACGCTCGCCAAAAATGCCCGAGAGAATGCAAGTTAATTACGGTACAGGCAATAACAAGGTAATTAACATACAAAATCTAGTACAGGAGATGGTAGAATTCAGAAAAGATTCTCAGCAACGCATTCAAATCCCTCGAGAAGCAGAAATGATCAAATGGATGTCACCACTCTCACGATAGAAAGCAGACGATTGTAACAGACGCCGCATAGAAGGTAGGAAATGCACGCAGAGAAGTTTCTCGCTCTAAACGACAGAAGGAGTGGGCTTCAAACGGGGGGAACGGACGAGGAGGGAAACGCAAAATAGTGAGGGTGGACGTGACAGCAACAGAAGAAGTTGACAACGATCGGAGGATAAAAGCGGTAAAGAGGAAGTTGATGATCGGTAAATCACGAATTAGAGCCTTGAGACAGCATGATCTTTTGGCATCGATGTTGGTGCCTCTCACATTGGAACGTTGTGGTTTCGGTTCCGATGTATTTCACACCAAAACTAAACGCCGACCCCGCCGCCGCCCGTTTGAAGTTCCTTGATTTAAAAAGAGACTGCTCCTGACGGGTCAATTGTCGACTATCGAGGGTGGAAGTGAATATTAATCGGTCGGCGTCCCTTTGCTGATGATTCATTGTTGACCCTACAACAGCCATGCGGTTTAGATGTATTATTTGACTTTGGTTGAACATTTTATTTGAAAATAAATATTGGTGTTGAATTTTTTACATTGCTTTCGTATAAATAAATACAAACATCTGCGGAAATATAAAATAGGCGACGTTTCGGACAATGTCCCTTTGCAGCACTGTATATTATATTCTTGGTTCTTTCGGTAAAGTCACGTAGAAGGGAAACAAAAACCAAGAATATGAATCCCTGCAGTCACGAAAGCTTTAAATCACTGTATATTGTTAATTTTTTCACATCGAAAATGGAAAAAACATCGCTGATTTAATTCCAAACTTCTAGTGAATATCGATGCTTTCATTCAAACCGCGGAGTGTTCGATACTACCGATGTTATTCTAATCGATGCCTCTTCGTCCTTGGCTGAGTAGACGATGTCACTAGCGGGCCCGTGGAGTCGCGACTCGTGACGGCGGAGTGGGCAGCCCTCGAGGGCTCTCCCGAGGGCTCACATCTTCCGCGGAGATGGAGCGGTGGAATCAGGTCGCGTGGCATCACAGCAACCGTGTGGCGATGTGACGATGTGGAAGAGGCCATCCATCATCAAACAGCAGGTCGATCACGGCTGACGGCGAAATCATTGCAATAAGTTTAGCATGGTGGCCACGATACAAAGCGAGTGAGGCATGCGGGGATCGACCAACCCCGGTCCATCCCAACGCGAACCGCCCGACCCCGACATTCAACCAGCGCCCCACCTCATCATTATTCAGTGGGCCTCACCTCGCAAGTTAAACACATTTTTTTGTTTTATTTGTAGGGTTTTAAAGTGATTTGTTTATCCATAATTTGTACTCATGTCGTATTTTGTATTATTTGTTGTTACGTTTCGACCAGCCTCCACTGAAACCTATGCTAAAAAGAGCTTTATAGCTCATCGGATTCCTCCAGGATAAATACATCATCATGATTGCTCCTCCCTGTTGGTCCAAGCCCCACAGCCCCACGCGCGGAAATTGCCGAACACCCTCGAGTCAGCTCGGCGGGAGCGCTGCCGGAAATCGCCGAACGCCTTCGGGCCGCGACTCGGCGCGTGACACACGAGCATTTCCGAACCGCCTTTCGCGAGCGCGACGTAACTCGACGGGCGCACGGCCGGAGATTACCGAACGTTGCCGAACCGCCCTTTCGGGAGAGCAAAGCGATTGTAAAGCTGAGATTGGCAGTCAAACGTAATCGCAAGGAATATCGGAGAGCTCCTCCGGAAATTGCCGAACGCCTTCGTCTTGAACCAGCCGGAGTGTTTACGGAGATTGCCGAACGTCTTTCGGGTGTAGCTCGGCGAACTCCTCCGGAAATTTCCGAACGCCTTCGTGTTAAACCCGCCGAGCGTTGGCGGAGATTGCCGAACGCTCTTCGGGTGCAGCTCGGCCAGCTCTTACGGAAATTACCGAACGCCTTCGTGTGAAACCCGCCGAGCGTTGACGGAGATTGCCGAACGCCTTTCGGGCGCAGCTCGGCCATCTCCTCCGGAAATTGCCGAACGCCTTCGTGATAATTTCGGCGAGTGTCGGCGGAGATTGTCGAAGCGGCTCGTGTTGACGGAACTTGCCGACGAGGAGCGGCCACGAGCTGAGGGCTGCTGCTGCTGCGCTGCTGGGAGACCGACCGAGGTAGGGGAATGAATGGGGCGACGAGGTGGGACGGACGAGGTTGTGCGCACTCCATCCGCCGTGTTTCCTACGTGCGTGTACACCTCACTCCGTAGGTAGTTTACGAGTGGAACACCACTCAGCCACGTCGGGGAGTGACGGAGCATTGCCGCCTGCGTGTGACGTTCTGCACGTAGGTCGACTCGGACGTTAAAACGAGTACCGTACCAGGTGCGGTGTGTAGTAAATAAACACCGTCGCTGGGGGGAGGGGAGACAAAGGCGGCCGGGCGTAGTTCTGGTTTCGAGCCCTGTGTACCGGAACGGCACTTGCCCCGGCAGCCTGTTAGAGGCTACACGGGGGAGCTTTGTGCAACGTGGTACGCGTCGCGAGCTGCTCGTCCGCTTGCTCAATGCGCAGTCTGTATCCGTGTCTATGGATGTTGTCTATGTGTGTGTCGATGTGTCTGTATGTGTCTTTGTCTATGTGTCTGTGTGCGTCTTTGTCCGTGTGTTTATTTATAAGTATGTGAGGAGCGGTGGCGCAATGCTTAGCGCTGCTCTAACCACTGAAATCGGAAGCCGGCGATGGGACTTCCATCCCCGCTCACGGCCAAGAACGGTGACGAATATCTAAAATCCCGGTCCTGTGCGGCGTGTAAACATCAACACCACTGGGGAGACAAAGGCGGCCGGGCGCGGTATTGCCCACCCACTCGTGTACCCTTCCGGCCTTAATAGGTATTAGCTAGCCACTTGCCCCAACATGCTAAAGGCTATCGGGAACATCTTAGTCTCGAAGCATGGCTGTGTATTTAATTCGGGCTGTGTGCTAGAATCTCGAGGGCGAGGAACGGTGGCGCAGTGGTTAGCGCAACGCAGTCACCCCCGAGTTCAATTCCCGGTCACGGCGAACACCCGTGGCGAGTGACAGGAACCCGTGGCGAGTGACAGGAACCCGTGGCGAGTGACAGGAACCCGTGGCGAGTGACAGGAACCCGTGGCGAGTGACAGGAACCCGTGGCGAGTGACAGGAACCCGTGGCGAGTGACAGGAACCCGTGGCGAGTGACAGGAACCCGTGGTTCGTCAATCACTGGGTAGACAAAGGCGGCTGGTTCGGGCTGCTTTGCCACCCACCCCTTCGTGTGCCACAGTGCCGGCCTCCATGTGTTCTCGCTCACGGCACCTGCCCCTACAGTCTGTTCGGGCTACACGGGGGAAGCTTTGCATATGGACGCCGACAAGTCTAAGTTTAACATGAACATGTGTGTACGGCGTGTTGTATGGAGTCTTTGTGGTTCTTTGGCCTTAGGTGACTACATAGTGTGCGCGCTGTGTGTTGTGTATCTGTATATGCGTGCATGTGTAAGTATATAGTGTTGTACTATGTTCTGTTTGCATGCTGTATTTGAGTGAGTCTATGTATGGGAATGTGAGTCATGTGTGCATACATGTGTGCTGCCGTATGGCCGTGTGTGCGTGCGGGGTATGTGTATCTGTCCTTATGTGAGAGCCACCGAGCGTGTGTTGCTATGTAGCTACATAGGGCGTGGATGACAGCTGGCCCTGCGAACAATGTGGTAATTACATGCGTGTCGTTACGCCGCTATATGCTTGGGAGCACATTGACGAGACGTGGCTCTCTCTCTACGCCATCCATCCCATTGACCGCCGTTGGGGGAAGTGGAGCCTGGCCACGTGGTCGAGACTAGCGACGGAGTGGCAGCCAAAGGTGGAGATCCTCCCGAGGGGACGGACGTCCGCCGTGGGAGACGGAGCGACGGAATCCTCGTGCAGGCGCCCCGCGGATCGCTGTGAGCGATTGCGACGTCTCGTTGGAGGAGGCTTTCGTCCAGCAGTGGTTGGATTGTGGCTGCTGACGTTGGCTTGAGACGTCTGTGGGATCGGGCAGAAGGAAGGAAGCGATGGCCTTGGTGAGCTTTTGACCCGAGTGTACGTGTGGCCTGTACGCTCTGGGAACGGTGGTAGTGTGGTCAGTGCACTGTCACCTGACTCCTGGCTGCGGTGTCAAATTTACAGCTGGCGATTTAAATAAAAATTGTTCCGTGCCTCCCCTAGGTCAGCTCGGCCTAAAATGAGTAGAGTGTACAGTGCAATATATTAGTTTCATATTAACCAGCAATTTGAATACAATTTCTCTGTTGCCTCCCCTAGGTCCATTCGGCCTAAATTTAGTACGGTTCAGTATAGTGTGGCGATGACTGCGTGAGCTGGGAGTAAGACAAAGACGGGTAGGCAAACGAATACGTATCAGGAGGACCCCCGTGTTTACTTGCCAGTATTATAACCCATAAGTGCTGCTAGCGAGCACCTATTAATACATAGATCTGAACGTATTGCCTGATTTTGAGGGCTGTCCGTGTGCACGAGTGTGTGTGTGCGTATTCAAGTTAAATGTGTTTATCCCGGTGAGAACTATTGTATGGTAGGGCACTGCAATACCATCCT
Source organism: Petromyzon marinus (assembly GCF_048934315.1). Classification (NCBI taxonomy): domain Eukaryota; kingdom Metazoa; phylum Chordata; class Hyperoartia; order Petromyzontiformes; family Petromyzontidae; genus Petromyzon; species Petromyzon marinus. The sequence continues at coordinate 26,144,343 of NC_133670.1, read as the reverse complement.
GGCGACCTCCGTTTGATTCCCATTCATGGAAATTGGCACTAAGCCTTGCTTAGGTTGACTAAGCCCTCAATGAGTACCTGGCATGGTGTGTAAACATCAGCACTGGTAAGACAAATGCGTTCGGGCGTGGTGGTGACCACATCACACCCTCGTGCGCCATGCCGGCTTTAAAAGGTGCCCGCTTAACAGAATTTGCACCAACAGTTTGTAGGCTTTAGGCGAATCTTTGTAATTGGTGTGCGTGAAACGTGGCTGTGTTATTGGCATGTGTGAATACTACGCAGTTGTGTGTATGGTCATGTGGCTGTTCTCCCTTGGCACAGTGCGATCTGATCAATTAATATATGCGTGGCCTAGATTTAGCCACGTGGCGGCCTAATAATCTTGAATGGGAATCTGGTTTAACGACTGATTGCCAGTGCCTACATATATAGACACCGACCTGCCCACCTCGTCCTCGCTTACCTACTTGCCCACCTACCTATCTGTCTGCTTGCCCTAACCACGTACCAATGAACTAACCAACTCGCTTACCTACACGCTTGCAAATAGTTACTCGCTCACCTACTTGCCTGCTCGTCCAGCTACTTCTCAGCCTGCCTACACACTTGCCTACTCACCAATCTACCTACTCGGCCATATACACACTTATTTAACCACATAATCATTTAGCTACCCACCTGCTTGTCTGCCTGACCAGTTGCCAGCCTGCCTGCCTACCCACCCACTCACCTCCCACGCTTCTCACACATCTGCATACCTAGGCAGGTACCCTAGTAGGTGCAACGACTGCCTCGCCATCAGACTATTTGAGCACTAAAATACAGGTTCAGGGGTCAACTCAGTCCTTCATCTCTTCTGTGGTGGTGCACACATTGAGTACCGCCGTGTGGGAAGTCACGAGTAGTTTTTAAAAAAATAACTTTTCTCTGTCTAGTGAATGTGGAAGTGGTGGAATTTCCACCGCTGGCTGCTGTCTGTAAAGGTGAGATGAGCTCTAGCACTTGCTGGATTTGACAGAGTGAACCCACTTAGACTTTCTTTGTCTCGTTATTCAGTTGAAAGTCTTTTTCATATTTTATGATTGGGCTGTCTCTTAGCCTACTTGTCTGGACCATCAGGCACACGGGTTGTAATGTAAAATGACGGGCACAGCCCTGCAACCCGGTGCATCTGCCGATGCTTGGCAGCCCCAGGGGAAAGGAAGAGGCAGGAAGTGTTCCAGGCCGGAGCGGAAGGCCAAAGAGTGTTCACCCGTGCACATCGCAAACAACTAGAGGTGGCACAGGGGCGGATATTGAATTGGGGTGGGGGGAGGGGCAGGTGTAACAGGGACGGAATTAGATTGCCGATGGCGGGCAACCCCCTGCAGCAATCCACGACTTGCGTGGTCGGTGATGCCGATGACATCGCAAAGCCCTGCCCATCACCTCGTCTTATGCTACACGTGAGAAAAGAGGGGGGTGGGGGGACTTTTTCTCCCCACCTATAAGATTTAAGTGGAGCATTGGGAGACAATAGTTGGTAGAGTAATGGATTACTTGTGCAATCGGATTACAGCCCGGCTCTGGTGGGTGCGGCAGACCTGCCAGACTCTAGTCTGTGGACCCGGCTGAGTGACCAAGCAAACGTATCCTTATGGGTTTGTGTTTGGTGTGAGCGGAGTCTCGCCGTGGATTGTGTTTGGTGAGAGCGGAGTCTCACAGTGGCTTGTGTTTGGTGAGAGCGGAGTCTCACCGTGGATTGTGTTTGGTGAGAGCGGAGTCTCACCGTGGATTGTGTTTGGTGAGAGTGGAGTTTCACCGTGGTTTGTGTTTGGTGAGAGCGGAGTCTCACCGTGGTTTGTGTTTGGTGAGAGCGGAGTCTCACCGTGGTTTGTGTTTGGTGAGAGCGGAGTCTCACCGTGGTTTGTGTTTGGTGAGAGCGGAGTCTCACCGTGGTTTGTGTTTGGTGGGAGCGGAGTCTCACCGTGGTTTGTGTTTAGTGAGAGCGGAGTCTCACCGTGGTTTGTGTTTGGTGAGAGCGGAGTCTCACCGTGGTTTGTGTTTGGTGAGTGCGGAGTCTCACCGTGGTTTGTGTTTGGTGAGAGTGGAGTCTCACCGTGGTTTGTGTTTGGTGAGAGCGGAGTCTCGCCGTGGTTGTAAATATGGGGCGCTTGCCGGGGCCACTAATGGGTGACGACGCATGGCCGAGTCTGGGAGCAGATTGCACTGCGTGGGGATTTATCAGCGGGGTTGGTCTCCTAATTGACAATCTCCCCTCAAATGGCATCTCACAACGCTTAGGAACCACAGACAAGTGGAAAGGCAGCCATGCGGTGAGAGTGACCCAACAATAACCCATGCTCTGCTATCCTCTACATTTTGAGATATTTTAAGCCACTTAAATAAGGTTCAGCCGATGGTGCAGCATGTGACTTGGAGAACCGTCGACGCATGCAGCGCAAGCGCCCCAGTCGACGTTACTCCGTGAATCTCTGCATCGCCGCTGCGCCAACGCCTCGCCCTGCCGGCTGGTCCCAGATGTTGTGGCTTAGGCGGCTCAATTCGATCATCCCACAGCTCGCCAGTGCTGCTCTTGATAGTCGCGAACCGCAAACCCGAGTGGGCGACCGACGCAATTCAATTTGATTCACCACACCAGTCGCGGCAATACTTTCCGTGCCGGCCGAAACGAAGCGGAGCGTGTGAAGGGTTCGTGTGACGGCTTCTAGACGAGAGTCTGGCGACGTCTCTGTGTGCGAGTGAGACCTGGGCTGTGGGATAAAACGGGGACGCACGCGAGTGACACTGATTGCGTTGGGTCGAGAAAAATTGGAACCTAGAGGTAGAAGTGAGTAATGATCACGGCTCACGTCAGTGGCTAGCCAAATCGGAAGCTGTCCATGGGCACCCCTTCCATTCACCAACCCGAGCTGACCAGCGTGGTGAAGTATGGTCAAACAAGCCTCATGACCAACAATGGCTTGGAAAGTCCTGCATCCAACAGTAAACTGACAAACGGCAGTCGGTTGTTTTTAAGCAATGTCAAGTTTAAAGTCGTAATTTGGATTTCTGGAGGCTGCATGTTAAAATAGGTAATGTATATCATATGTAATGAAAGCACTCGGATGCATAATGTTGAAGTAAACAAACTACGTTGAAACGTAGAAATGCAAGTAAAAAATATTATAAAATAGCAATCGGCTAAGAGTAAGATAAAAAAAATCTGCATTTGCGTAACAAATACAAGGTCAAGAGGTCACCGCGGCCAGCGCAATCTGCCATTGCTTCCTCCCTCCCGCTGGAGTTCCTGCAGCTGTTGCATAGCCGACACCTGACCTCCCAGGTCCAGCCCGAGTCTCATTACACTGGCGGCCATCTGGCTCGGTGTCCTCCCCACCTTAAGCAGCTCCGCACGCTCGCCGGGCACCGCTCGTAGAGACTCGTTAACCATCGCCGTCTGGCTCCGTGCCTTCCCCACGGTTGCCAACCTCTGGGTGTTGCCCGAATGCTGCCATCGCTAACGAGGGCAGCACAGTACCAGGGTTACGGAACGACATTGATGTTGCGTGCGGTGCGTGTGGACGATGCTTCAAGGTCAACAAAGCGAGAGGGAGTTGAGAAACTGTTAACAAAATAAACCAAATTGATTGCACGCTGACCAGGGAAGATCGTGGCTGTTGAATAATGAAATAAACCAGTAGACTTGTTTTTGGTCGCAAAAATTAAATGACGTTCAAGTCCATGCACCACTGCTAGACGAGTGGTGTCGGAGACGTGGCCCCATCTCTATGCCGGCTCCCAGTCCAATCCACAATCAATATCAAAGTTGCACAATCTCTCCATTGACTTTCCACTGTCCATCTTTCCCCTCCCGTCTCACACTACCTCCACTCCACACACTCTCCTACCTCTCCACTCTCATAGCACTCCACTCCTCAACGCACTCTCTGCTCCAGCATCCAAGGCTCTTTCTATCAAAGCCCTCGGTCGACCGTCATTCAGTGGGAGGCCGCTCATTCTCCTCTGCTGCTCCCGGGATCTGTAACATCCTTCTTGCAGCCCTCCGTGCTGTTGACTCCTTCCTCGAGACCTTCCTCCGTGATTTTCTTCATCCAAGGGGGTGCAGCTGCCTCAGTTCCCCGGCTGCTTTTGTGTCCCCTGGTCCTGCGCGGAGGCTGGACATGCGCCTGCCAATGTATGTTGAACTTCTTTACGGTTAGTACGCATGTATGTTGAACTTCAGCACCATACATAGCCAACCGTGCTAATCGGAGGTGCGGAGAAAGGACAAAAAACGAAACTCGACAGCAAGTAGTTCATCTGCGTTGCGTCGTTTTCAAGGCAAAGCATGGCCCGTTTTCGGCACAAGTTGCTCCCCGATCCGTAGTGGTTTGTGCGATCCCTGCGGCCACTAGAGGAGCCAAATGTAACCACGGGGGCAAATCACATTGATTCTGCAATTGAAGAGTGACCCTCAAACCGTGACGATTTCCTGGGACTGCTGATTCGTGACTGGCCAAGCTCCTGTGCAGTGCGGTGTAAGCCTGCTGCTCGATCCACGCTGGCAAGTGCGGTAAATTATGGGCAAACAACCCCATCTTTCTTCTTTGGTTCTTTCGGTAAAGTCACGTAAAATGAGAATAAAATAATAAATTGATAAAATAAAAGAACACAATAATCTTTATTATTATTCCACTTGTTTTCCCAGGAAAACCTCGCATAGTCTTAGCATTCTATTTCAGGAGGGTCCTGCCAAGTTTTCGCAGCTGAGGGCGCTGTTGCTGCTGCTGTGTGTGATCCCAATTGAGATATTTGCAGGTAAGTTTTCAGCATTGGGACGTTTGGCCGATACCGGTTGAGATTGTTTTATTTTAGTTATGAGAGGAAACCGGAGAACCTGGAGGCAACGCCCACAGAACGGCGGGAGAGAACCATACAAATCTCACATGGAAAGGGGCAGCCCAGTCGGGGATTAAACTCGGACACTTCTTGCTAGGAGGCACAATTGTCACCATTGTGCTGCCACCCTGCCGCTCAAATGACTGACGGTGGCGTGGAAAGGCCCTCGTCTGGCAGTGGATCGACAGAGGGGCCGGAACGTATAGCTGTGGCTGTCCGAGGTGCAATGCGCTGAGCCACAGGTAGCCCGTGCACGCCCCCCGTCCGTGTGGTGAAATGTTGGCAGGCGGAGGGGAGTTGACCGATACTACCACCCATGGGGGGATCCCGAGCCCGTCGCTCTCCGCCAGCGGGTTGGGCAGCAGAAGCGCGGGGAGGCACGGGGAGAGGATGTGCGGCCGCGACAAGGGTTGATGAGTGCTAGCGGCACGAGGGATGTGATCGCCGCTTGAATGCAGTATCGCTCTGGACGCTGTAGCTACAGTCACCACCACCCCAACCACGATCTAACCACCCTCCACCACCAACCACAACCACTCGATACCACCATCCACAACCCACCCATCCCACATCCTATACAAACTCCGCGATCCACCAACCCTGCCACCACTACGACCGACCAACCACTCCCACGACCCACAACCAACAACCGCTCCCCACGCTGCCGCAGCAAACGTAACGACGAGGTTGTCCCTGGAGCGTCCCCGCGCTACGACGGTGACGAGGTGGAGGATGGTGACGAGGTGGAGGATGGTGACGAGGTGGAGGATGGTGACGAGGTGCAGGATGATGACGAGGTGGAGGATGATGACGAGGTGGAGGATGATGACGAGGTGGAGGATGATGACGAGGTGGAGGATGATGACGAGGTGGAGGATTATGACGAGGTGGAGGATGATGACGAGGGGGGATATGCAGTTCCTGGATGGATGATGTTGGCCGGCATGCGTGCCAGCTCCTCCCTTCTGGCAGAGTTGCGCGGTGGCGAAATAAACCTGCTGCCCCTCCCCCCATCTGGCTATGGCGTCAATCGGGGCAGTCGGCCAGCGCTAGAGGAGCCGGCCAGCGCGAGACGGCTTGCCCTGGCTTTAACGGATTTGTGTGAAATTGTGCAACATAAAATCGCATTTTGGATAATTGAGGCGGCTGCTCGGCGGTGACCAAACCCGTGACTTACGTTTTCCTGAGCGGCTCAAGACCTCCTCCCTAACCCCCCCCCCCCCCCCACGAACGCCGCCACCACCGCCGTGTAAGCAGATCGTGCGTTGTCGTCTTGCTGCGTCTAAACAACGCCCCCCCCCCCCGCCGCTGTAGGAGGAGGAAGAGAAACGATCGCCCAGTAATTCTGCGCGCGCTCGTTTACGTCGGTTGCTGCGGGAACGAGAGGACACATTTGTTGGGTTTGTGGAAATATTCCTCCTGTTTTTGGGGCTTTTGCTGAGCCGGTTCATTGAGCCTGTTGCTGCCGTTGCTAAGGCAACGTGCCTGTGTCGTAGTCCGGTCGAGTTGGCAGAGAGGCTCTGATGGGGGGAACGGGGGCGTCTGTGTGGATGGGTTACCGGTTTTGGTGGTCTCTGTCGTGCGAAGGCTACGGGGGAGGAATGCGGGACGAGGCTGTGTAACGCTGCCCACACCGCCTATTGCACTGGTAGCCTACGCACTGTGCTTCCCTCTCCCCCCCACCCATTACAAACGCTGTGCAGGTTAATAACCTGCTTAGCTTCTGTGGTGTGACGGTACTGGGCGCGCGTCATGGTGATGTGCGCCGCACGCCGATGATGTGATCCAACTCCACGTATAACTCTCTCCAGAGAGAGAGTGCCACAGGCCCCCCCCAACCTTCAGAGTTTGAGATAACGGAGCCGTGTGCGCTTAGCGGAGACCTACAACGGCCGATGCCGTCAGTGTTCCTCCGTTTTGCTCACTTGGTGACTACCTCGGTGGAGGGATTTATTTTTGCGGTGGGTGGCACTCCCGTGCACTCTCTCGCTGCAAGTACGATAATCTTCTTTGGAATTAAACGAATTGCTTCGTGGTGGTGGTTGGTGACGCGCGGTGTCCAGTAAATGATTAAATTCTACCGCGGATTTTAGGTGAAGGGTGTTCGTTCAATCGGGCCAGGGCAGACTTGGTGGGCGATTGAGGGTTTTGATGATGTCGTCCGTGTCGCCCCAAGGTGCCTCCCTGCCCAGTCGATTATCCAGGCGGTGCTCGTCGCCGTTACCGCCTCATGAGCCAGTGGTGGAAATTCCACATTACCATGGTGGGGCTGAGGATATTTTTTCCCCTGCCCTTTATATTAAAAGAAAGTCTTCATTAATGTGATCTGTGCCATCGGTGTCACGTAAAGAGAAATGTTCCCTTGGAACTTGCAGAAGTGGCTATCACGGAACTACTCCTGAGGTCACTTTCAAGTGCCATTGAGTCGCACCGATTTTGCTTTAATTTTCCGAGGTGGAATTTTACCAAATTTAGTTATAGAACCAGACTTAATATTTTTTGTGTGTGCAGTCATTGGTGATTGGGCTGAGACCATCAACTAGCCGCACAGGCGCCATGGTGGCTACCTCGTCTGGCATGGAGGAGGTTGTGGGTTCGATCCCGACCCTGACGCCTTAATATTTGCAGTTTGAATGGCTCTCTCTATATAACTACATTTTCCTTTTTTTTTCAAGTAAGGCCCACGGAGCTACATAGCTCCGTTGGCCTTACCTGGTAAAAAATGTTTTGAGTTTTTAGATTTGTAGATTTGGACTCGGGCTCACGGAATTGCCTGCTCGGCAAAACTGACCCCTGAGCCACACCCGTGACCCTCGGCAAAGAATGACCCCAATAACCCCCGGGAGTTACACGTCTCTCGAGGCGGTGCTGCTGTCCCCGTCGCCGTGGTGTGAATGTGTTCGGAGTGTGCCGTCTATAATAAGGGTGTTGGGTTCCGGGTCCTGCAAATGGAAATTAAACACCTGAGGAAGTTGGGAATTGAGTGAAAGATTACGGAATAACTGATACTTGCACATTAGACCCCCTGGAAATGCTGGATTAATAATGTCCGACAGTGACAGATTCTGCTCCAACGCAGAATTTTGAAATCACTCTTCTAATAAATTATCCTTTTTGTTACAATTGCCCCGTGCTGGTGATAATTATTAGTGACAATACAGTGAGGTTTGTTTTTCATTTTGAGGTTATTTTAGAAATATTTAAATTGTACTATAAATTGTACTATTTTAAAAAATAACTTTGGCTGGCTGGAGGGAGGCTTGTGTCCACAGTTGGGAAAAAAAATTTAGCATCACGTCGTGAAGTGTAACAATGTATAATTAAATACACTACTAGGTGACGGATCGTGCGATCAAATTCCCAGTGAGCAGGGGTTATCACATCGCAACCGTTCAGCTTCAAGACAACCGTTTCTTTCCCTGAGCAAATTGTGAATCTACAGCGAACTCCTCCAATCAACACGTTGACTCTGCTTGGTGTCGGCGCTGTCAGTCCTACGGCGCAAGGCGATCGTCACGGAGGAAGGCAGTGCTGTGTTTCACAGTAGGGGGGCACCACCGCCTCTCACTGTGTGCGTGCGTGCGCTGGCTTGTTTCATTCCGCGGGAACTCGGCGCAGCATTTCTTGGCGTACACACGGGAATCTTGAGTGACAATTTGAGACCGATAATGGGGGGTGGTGGAGTGATTAGTGCCTTGTGCTATGAACCTGCCGACCCAAGTTCCATTCCCGGCCGTGGGCTTACATCGGTGATGAATGATATCGGAACGAGTCCTTTCTCCCTCACAACAACATTGTACAACAACGATAGTTCTACAACATTGCTGAGGACGATGGAAATGGGGGCCCCTCCCCCTGCAGTGCACCATGGAGCTGCGGCCGCCGCTCAGCCTGCGGAGTAATCCTCGGCGCACCACCGAGCCTGCACAGGTAGCCCAGCAGCCCCAGCTGTGGACGAACGTGTGGCTCGGCCTTTCCCTCTGTGACCCCCCCCCGCTAGGAGGAAGGTGGTGCACGATGGGCGACTACTATCAGGTGCTGGGCATCCAGCCCACATCCTCGCAGGAGGACATCAAGAAAGCGTGAGTAGAAGGGGAGGGGGGTGGGGTTGCCGGAGTCCTTCCGGATGAATTCTTCCTCTCGTGGCAATGTCGATAACGCAGTTGGGATAAAGATGGGGGCGGTAATGTTACCGGCGAAATTCCAAGATGAATTGGCGCGAGCGGTCACGTTTCGGGAGAAGCGCGCCCTCCGTGTGTACGGTGGCTCCACAGGATGGCTTCCACCCCCCCCCACACCGGCGCTGGAGAAAAAAAGTCTTGCTAGCAACATTCGTACACAGGGGATCTTTGTCGTGTGTATGTGTGTGACAAGTGATTAAGGTAACACCTGCGCCTGTCCCACGGGCACCTGCCAGGAAGCCATCACTGCTGCACGTAGCCTCGCCGTGCACTTAGCCTGGCACAAGTACCATGGCAACGTCACCATCAGTTATTATCGGACAACAGCTGTTGCATATATATATGTGTGTGTGTGTGCAAACGTATGTCTTTGTGTGTGTGTGTGCATATGTGTAGTTACAAATAGTTCATATCTGATGGAGCGATGCACCGAGGGTCCCATCTACCCCAAGGACATGATCGCCCTATATCTGTCTTCCATTCAAGCAGCAGGGGCTCCTACAATATTTACATTCCGCTCGATGCGGTCTCAGTCTACGAGAAACGTGTCCACGCAGAAGTGCATTCGTGCTGTCCGCAGACCGTCCTTGGGAACACGTGCGGCTCTCTCGCACCCCGGTGTGTTGCTGCGGCGGGGGCCACGATGGGAGCCGCAGTGCGGTAATGAGGAGAGCGAGAGGCCCCTTGGAGATGTGGATATTGCAGCAGCTCCGCGTCAGCTTGGAGCAATTTCACGAGCGCCTTGTCTTTTCTCAACGCTGTGTGCCGCGACCGCATCCCAATCTCAAACTCGGCCAAGCCTGGCTCGAGCGGTTCGTGGAGTGCCTAGCTGCAGGGACGCCATGCGTCAAGGCAAAGTGTTTTAAGCTCGGGCTGTGAGGTGGCGCTACGTAGAGGGCTTCTTGAATCTGTCTGTTGCCCCCCCCCACTCCCTTGTGTGTTTGGTGGGTACTGGCCACATAATCGGGTTTTATCCCACACGAAGACAACCTCCCATTCTAGGGGATGGCCCAGCATCCTCAATGCAGGACCCTCCCCAAGTGCTCGTTGAGACTGCCACGGCGATGACTTCGTTGTCACGTTTCAAGACCCAAGCGAGCCCCATCCTGGCCTCTCTTGCTTCCCCGTAAACCCCCGGACCGCCGCGATCAACCGTCGCCCTGGGACGTCATCGCACGGCCGATGCGCTCGTCTCCTGCACGGGTGGAAGATAAAAAGACTGCTCCCTGCGCAGCGGAACAAACGATGGCGCACGCAGTCCACCGCCACCTGCCCATGAAGCCCGCTGAACCGCCGAGGCCTCAAAGCAGTCCGACAGCTCGCAGCCTGCATCGCTGAATGGCTACGGAACCTGGGGTCTTGAGTACAGAACAACGGCGTGAATCCTCCCAGGGCTGTTGACGGTTATTATTATGAGGGTGGTTTTGATTCCTTTGGCAAATACATTGACGGTGGTGATGGTGACGACGACGATGGTGGCGACGGCTACGGTGATGATGATGACGATGGTGACGAGATGATGCTGTGCAGGTACCGCAGGCTGGCGCTCAAATGGCACCCGGACAAAAACCCCGAGAACAAGGAGATGGCTGAGCGCAAGTTCAAGGAGATCGCGGAGGCGTACGACGTGCTCTCTGACAGTGAGTGGCTGTGTGACATGCTGTCCGATCGTGCGACGGTGCGTGACTGTGGCTCTGGCACTCTCGCTCTCACCGTCTCCTGTGCATCGAACGAGTGAACCACTCCAGGTTAAACTCGCTCGTTTAGAGCGAGGTGAGGTGCGTTCGATTGAGACAGCCGTCAATCTGCTGGCCGGTGCGGACTCTCCGGGTGTACCGGCCGCTGCCAAGTAGCCATGTGGCATGCACTGGCTCTCGTCCATCCAGTGGGGGGAGCGTCACGATTCGCGGTGACGATTCGAGCCTCGATTGCTTTCGTTTTTTACTCTGTTTTACCTGGCGAGTCTCGTGTGGGCAGCTCTGCTCGCAGCACAAGGGCACAATGCGGTTCGGGTGTCGGTAGCGATGTCTGCGCGCGAGCATTCGTCAAGACGCTGTGCACACCGTGGGCATGCTCGTGTTTGTAGAGGAGCAAGGGCGGGGAGGTGGTCACGAGCCAACCAGCACGGATGCGTGGGGGACAGGGGACATCAGTTGAAAATTAGCGACTTCCCACGCCCCAGATTGGAGGTTGATTGGAGAATTTGTTAGAAGCTTGGAGGGTAGAGTGAGAGGGGAGAGGTACAGATGAGATTGTACAAACCAGACTCAAAAATAAAATCTTAAAAACCACCAACAGGATGGTAAAACCAAGACGACAAAATGAGAGTCGATTCTCGAATTGGATCGCAACCCAGAGTCACGAGACTCGGGTCCCAGGTGAGGTCGGGCGTCGGTGCCACGCCCGCGGGGGGAACGATTCTTCGGCCATGGTCATCCCTCCTGTCGCCCACCCATCACACCCCCCTCCCTTTTCCTCCCGCAGAATCCAAGCGAGAAGCGTTCGACAGGGGTGGAAAAGAGGGCGTGAAGAACTCGACGGGTGAGTGGTGGAGGAGCCCAGGCTGGAGGGGTGCCCCATTCGCCATTTAATTCCTCGTGCCAGGGCCATGCCAACCGCGCCCCCCCTGACCCCGATCCAAATTCTTGAGCGGCTCGTACGGTCACTCGGCCAGGTCCCTACAGTACAAGTTTCGCTCACAAGTCGAATCGACTGTCTGGTGATCCAGTAGCCTGCTAACCTTTGGCAGTGACCTGGTGACCCTGTGATCTATGGTCATGGCCGAATGACATAATCGTATAACCCGATGGTGACCCGCGACCTATTGTTTACGGCAGGCTGGGCGGATCCGTGGCCGAGAGACGTGGACACGACTTTTGACCCTGCGACTGTAAAGTGTAACCTCGCGACCCATACCCTGGCGACCCCGTCACCCGGTGGCTATCTGGGGTCCCGCGCCTTGTGTGACCCAGCTGCGATCCAAGTTGACCCGGTGGCGACCCCGGTCATCACTCCCTGACCCGATTTGTTTCCCCCAGGCCGGGCTGGCGGAGGAGCGGGAGGCCGGGCACGTCCGGGTCGCGGAGGTCGCGACTTCGCCGACTTTGGCGATTTTGGCGACTTCGGAGAGTTCACCTTCACGAGGGCAGAGGAGATCTTCCGCGAGTTCTTCGGGGGACGCGACCCGTTTGCGGACTTCTTTGGCGAGCCCTCGTGCTTCCCCCGGGGCCACCTCCTGCCCAAAGGTGCCCCCTCCACGCCACACCCCGCCGTCACGCGCTTCCTCCACTGAGCGATTTGGCGATTGTTTTATTGAATGGCGACGAGTGGACGAACGACGAGTGTGGATGTGTGTGTGTGAGTGTTGTTGTGACCTGCAGTGTGGTGGTGGTTGAACAGTGTGGCAAATTAGATGAAACGGTAGACGGTCCTCAACACAGGTGGAGGAATCGACCATGTGACGTTCCCAGGAACCGTAACCAGGCCTGTAGAAGTGATAGAAGAGTGATCAGGAGGTGGCTCAAACACTGGTGAGCAGGTGACTGGAGTGAATCGGTGAGTGCTGGATAATCAATCACCGTGGCTGCTATTTCAAGAAGATAAATTAACACTGACGCCAATTCTCCGTTCCCTCACCGCGCTGCGTGGGTAAACGATGTACGCGTGATCGAGTCTTCGTGTCCTCGCGTGCGTACGTTTATTCTGTCCCCACTTGTTTGTGTTGTCCCTGTCGCCCCGAGTAATTTCATCCATGTGCGTGTTTGTCCATGCATCTTTGTGCGTCCGTGCATGGACGACGTTCCGGGCAAGCAGATGACGCGTTCGCCCTCGGGGGCCACAGGGCCGGGCGGCGCAGAGTGGAGCGGCACCGGCGGCCGGAGAGAGACCTCTTCTTCTCTCCATTCATGGGCTTCCCCTTCAACCCTGGTGAGCCTCCTGCTCTATCCCTCCTCGCCACCCCCTCCGCAACACGTGGAAAATTTGTTCTAAGTGTAAGTCTGCTCTGCATCACGGATCCCCGTGAGGTTGGACGTACCTGACCGGTAAGAGCACAGAGCAGCCACTCCATTTGTGGTGGAGAATGCCCTCTGGAAGCGGACACCGCGCAGCTACCAAAGTGACCTTTGTTCCGTGCAGTAGAGGGCGCCACTTTGTCTCGCAGTGTCCGAAATATTGAGAACCCTGCGGCCCCCGACATCGGCGCGCGGCCTCGGGAAGTGCAAAAACTTGGCAGAAACCTCAAAAGCAGTCATGAGGCTCTCCGAGGCTTCCTGGGTAAACAAGCGGAAATAATTAATAAGAGCACTTCGGGCTCGTGGGGAATCGCTGCGACCCGAGTGCCCTGCAGCCGCCCGGTGAGCGGAGCGGCCAGCCAGGGCGCCTCTGCACCGAACTCCCGGTGGGAAACGGTGGTGGCACGGCGCACTTTGTCCACGGTGCACCCATCGTCGACTTTTAACCCCCCCCCATCCCCCCATCTCGGCCTACACACCACAGGCTTTGCCTCCTTCTCTTCGTTTGATGACGCGTTTGCCGACGTCGGGTTCCCCGCATTCTCCACGGCCACGTTCGGGGACGTGGGGGCTGGCATGGGCTCACACTTCCGCTCCGTCTCCACGACGACCAAGATGGTCAACGGCAAGAAGATCTCTACCAAGCGGTATGCGCCGCCAGTCCGCCGCTCGCCACGTCTCTCTCTTGCCCTGTCTCTCTCTTGCCCTGTCTCTCTTGTCTCTCTTGTCCCCGTCTCTGTCCCTCCCACTGATTCACTCTGTGTCTTCCTATGTCTCTCTGCATAATAACAATAATTATAATATACAGCCCTTTGTCCATCTAATTCTCTTGATGAAGACCTTTATGTGCTGTGTCATTGGGGTTGTTTGACCTTACTTCACCACACTGGTCAATGTAGGTTGCTGAAGGGGATCCAACTCTGGATCAGATATCATTCGCCACCAACGTTAGCCGTGATCGGGAATTGAACACCACGAGCATCACTACTTGAACATAACAAAGCCTAGATTTAAAGCTTCCGTGATTGCAGGATATCATATTCTTTAGGCCTTTCGGTAAAGTCTTGTAGAACAAAAAGATTCACAATAAAAATTAACAAAAATTATTGTAAATTGTTTTGTTCTACGTGACTTTACCGAAAGACCCAAAGAATATAACACAGCCTGTAGCAGCGGTATCCTTCTGGGGTTGAGTGTCTAGAGCATAGCCGCTACGCCCGTCGCTCGTAGAGATGCCCCCTTCCCCACATTTCCCCAAACGCCGCTCTGCGTAGCCCCCCCGGGGGCGCTTCTCCGAGCTCACCAAGTGGTGTAACTCGCATCTGATGGGATGTAACCCGGAGCTCTGCGGTTCACCGGGACCCCTGCGAGTGGTGCGTGTGGTGCATGATGCTTGGTGCTTGACGGCCGTGTCCCCTTCAGGATCGTGGAGAACGGGCAGGAGCGCGTGGAGGTGGAGGAGAACGGGCGGCTCAAGTCCGTGCAGATCGACGGCAAAGAGCAGCTGCACAAGCTGGAGTTTAAGAAGTGATGGCCGTGCAGAGGAGGGACGGGGGGGCGGGGCTGGGTGGGGCTGGCTGCCGCTCGGCACCAAGGGCTCGTGACGCAGACTGAACCGTTCGACGCTCGTGCGCAACAAGTTGGGTTGGGGGGGGGGGGCATCCGGACACGCAGACCCGGTTTCGTTTTTGGTTTTAGACGCACGCACTTCCCCCTCCCCCGTCCCACCACCTATCCTCTGTCCTCCGCCGTGGAACGCTGCAGCCGGCGTGAAGTCGACCAGAGATGGGGAGAGCCACGCGCCGCTTGGGAGCCAAGCTGCGGCAGTGGTGGTACCGGTGGCCACTGTGACGGGACCCCCCTCCCCCCCCCCCTTGAGCACTCCTATGTGTCCGCTCGCGAGGCCGGTGCCCCCCCAGCCCCTTCTCCCCCTGCCGCCGCAGTCACTTGGCGCAAAACGGTGCTCACACAAACCGTTGACACGCACACACGCGCACATACGCATGCACACACACGCACGCGCTTGCCTGACACCCCTGCCCCCCCAATCCCGACTCGCAGGGGGAAAAGCAATAAAGGGACGTTCAAGCGCACGTGCGACCGGACGTTGGGTGAAAGTTTGAAAGTGATCGTTTGCTGAATACGTTCTTGCGTCCTTTTCCAGTAAACGTGGAACCCTGGACCAACATTGGTCCAACGTTAGTCCAGCGTTGGCCCAACGTTGGCATGTTTACCGGGTTTGCACACATCCGTTTCAGCCCCCACAGCGAGCAGACGCCGAGCGTCCTTTGCCAAACCCGAGCTCCTACGTCGTAATTCTAGAGTGTTGTCGTGGAGGAGTAACACTTTTGTTTGATTTAAGCGATTCTTAACGCGTACAACGTAATTTATATTTTGTAATCTCGTGATAAGATTTGACCGAAGGGGGGTTGTTGTTGCTGCGTACTTGCCGTTGTTGGACTGGAAGTGTACGCACGCTCTCCTCTGTAGGCGGTGCTGCACTGTGGCTGATGATGTTTTATAGCTGCACTGGTGTCGCCAGTCTCGCCGCGGGAGGGCGGCGGTGGTTGGAATCGCTCGGTCTTTGCTGTTGCGGCTCCGCTTTAGAATATTCCCACTTGCACATCGAGAAGGAATGCGTTTTGCTAACCGATTAAAACTACGAACCAATCGTCCCATTCCGGAGTGAGGTTAAACACTCCGTCCAGCCGTTACAGCTGCCGAGCGGACACTTGCGTGAGCATACCGTGAGCAGTGCCGTGGTGGTGGTGGCGGTGGGAGTGGTTCACTCGCTCTCGCCAAGCGGTGAAGGCCTTTGGCGGAGGCCATTGGTGGACACAGAGGGTCGCGCTCCCCTTGCGGGCGCACGTTCTATGGTCGCAGCGGGAATTTGTTGTATCTGAAAACGTGATTTTTCGAGAAAAACCTTTGCCGCTACAAACACGATGTTACTTCGCACCGTCTCTCTAATTCTTGACGATAGACTTTTGTTTCGTTTGGGGTGCATATTGAGCCACCCCTTACCCCCTCCTCTCTTGTATTACTACCACACGACCGACACTGCACGCAAAGCTTGATTCGCCTTTTAATGCCAAAAGGAACTCTTCCGTTGGGACGCAGTGCCGCGCGTGTTACACGAGCCGCGCCGATCGCTGTTTCTCAACCGCATACACTCGGATGTGGAAATCATCGGCATAGCCCCTGCGACGACCCAACGAAGTGGCTATTACAGAACTACTTCCTGAGGTCCTTCAAATTGACCACTGGTGGACGGAGGAGTAGCGGACGGCGCTTTGCTGCGCGTGTGGGAGCGATGTACGCGTGACTGGTCGAACTGATGTTTGCAATTCTCAGAAGTGGAATTTACACGAATTCAGTGCATAGTGAAGTTACATATAAATATTTGACATTTGTATCTTGGGAGTTTCTTGGAAGATGATGTCATGGTTGTGACCTGAATGGGAGCCGCTGTGCCCGGTGCTGCGTCTACCCAGACCGGACCACTCAAGATTTGGGGGGTGGGGGGTTTGGAAGTGTAACTCTTTTGTTTACCATCTGTTGAGTGAAACTGGTGTCTGATGAGCGACAGGACCTATGTTTCACTGCTGTATGTTTTGGATGTTTTATTTGTTGAATATTTTATAGAAAACCGTTAATAAATAAAGGACTTTCATTCGTACTGAGTTGTTCGCCGCCGCGTGATTTTATTTTTAAATATTAAATCAACTCTGTATTGCCTCCCTGGGTAGAGCGAGATGAAAGGGCAGAGGTTGGCGAGTGAGAGGAGTGGTAGATCGGTGTAACCATTGATAACTATGATTTGCATATATGTAAACAATGCATGTACTGCGAGCATAAAGAGTCGAAGTCAATCCGTGCAGCGTGACATGAGGACCATCGTCACGTGCTCACCGTCGCCACGTGCTTATAATTTACATAAAGTGAAGGGAGCGAGTCCTTTAAAGGGATCTGGGTCCTGTGCTACGAAGAAGGGCCGTCGTTTGGCTTGAGGACCGCTGACGACTGCTCCCAGGTTCTTGTCAAAGAGGGCGGTGTGCGCCCTGCCGCACGCCATCGGCCGGGTGGCTACGTACGGTGCGAAAGAAGTTCTACACGCACACAACGCGGCCTCGCACCGCGGGCTATGCTGGACGCGCATGTTGCGTGAGTGTCTGGCTGAACGAGCCATTACACAACGATTGAATTATCTTTGGAACATTTATGTTCGACGTTATGGAGAGCAGAGGGACAGTGCCACAAAATCCGTTGTTGTACTGCACTATAGCCCCACCGTCTATGCTTCCCTCCTTCAGCCGACGCTAACCACCAGCGTGGTGAAGTACTGTGCTCAATAACTGAGAATCTCTCATTCTCCAGCCTCCCTTGCTGAAGAGGCGTATCTCGATGTGACAAAGGCTTGGTTATAAGGAATGCGACTGATGGAAAACGCCATCGCTTGCGGTCTTTGTGACTATGATTGTGCTCGAGGTCTCTTGTAAAAATAAAAGAACAGAAAATGAATCTCACCGGCTACCTTCTCCGCAGTCGAGATTCGGTTTGTTAAAAGACAACCTTGTGAACCGGTAACGCTTTTCAGAACCGAATAACGGTTCCCAAAGTCAGAAACCGGTAACCGTTTCCAGTGGCATTTTTAGGAACGAATGCACCGATTGTCGCGAGCGAACGTACCGCCACTCCCGCGCATAAACGGGTAGAGGCGCAGCCCTGCAACAGCTCGCTCACGCCGCCGCTGTCGGCATAGAGAGGGCCTCCACCAGAGGGAGCTATCGACTCTCGGGGGGTATTTTGCCTCCCGATTGGACGCTGGGGTCAAGACGTCTCGGAAGAGAAGGGCCTCCTCGCACTGTTCCCCAGCACACGAGACCCGCTGATGGACCAACCGTGGTCGTTATCCATGTCCACACAGCAGCAGCAACTACTGCTACTGCGGGCAGGGCCGGATGGAGATTGTGTCGGCCCCTGGGCTACAGGCTACTGTGAGGCCCCCAGTAATATTTTCTAAAGGAAAACAAAGTTCAGGAAAATTCAAAATGTATTTTTACGCGGCTAACAAATAAAATTCAGCATTCACAAATGAAATAACTTCGCTTAATCACTGGAGGCCCTCTGGGCTGCAGCCCCTAAAGTCTCCCGCCCGTGCCTTAATCCGGCCCTGGCTGCGGGGCAGGATTCGAGAAACTTGCCCCGTGATGTCAAATGCCGCGCCAGGAGGTTCAGTCGACCTTTGACCTCCGGACTGCAAGTGCAGTGCGCTGCTGGCCCCTTCATTAAACCTCACGGCAACTCGCCCTGTTGCTGCCGTGTCGTGAATGAACGGGTTCACTTAAAGTTCAGCACGTCGGCTTTCGCGAGCGATATCATCCCTAATAGTGTCGTTGTGTTAGATCGCGTCGATATAAATGTGTCGTTAAACCCGCCACCACCCGACACAGCTAATGACGTGGCAAGGTTTGTTAAGTAAACAAAAGTGCCAATTCGTTACTAGTTCAGCACACCGGTGTGTTGGAGAGTAAACCCGCAGCATGTAATTCAAGTACGACGTTTCGCCGGTGATTACACGCAGCCTCATCAGGCCACAGCCAGAGTTGGTGGAGAAATGATCACGTTTCGGTCTTATATAGATGGGTAAATGTGACGTCGTCACATGTGAGCTCATCATGTGCGAAGACGTGAACGAGTTGACATGAAGACGAGCTCACGTCTTACCACGTGAGCGTTGCAGCCACTGGGGGCGCAACCGGCCACAGCAACGTTCACAAAACGTTCAGATCCTGGAGTCGTGCCTTTCCATCAAATCGGCCCTTGCATGCAGAAATACACTGCAATCATATTCTGCAGTTTATAAGACGCACTGCTGCCTTTCCCATTGTCATTTAAAGGCAGAGTTGGTGGTGCATCGCATCATGCGGCAGCGTGGCGTGTGAGCGCCAGACCACATTGCGGGTGAGCGCGCTGCGCTACGAGGCCGATCACCAGAGTTCAATCCCCGCTCACGGCCACGAACAGCAGTGACGATTATCTTGAACTAGTTTTGGGCAAACCCCTAGGTCGACTCAGCCACAAAATTACCTACTTGAGAGACAAAGGCGACTGGGCGGAGTGCTGGCTGGCCACCCACACCCTCTTACGCTGTGCTGGCCTTAATAGGTGCTCGCAAACACCACTCGCCCCGGCAGTCTGTGAATGCTGGACGTGGGATATTTTTTATATGTGATAACAAATCTGTGTTACTCTATTGAGACCGGGTTGCATGAGTTCTTAGTGCGTCTTACTTTTCGGAGCGTCTTAAGCGATTGGGAGAATGAGGCGCTTTCGCTCAAATCTCTCTGATAATTGATCAGAATCTGGATTTACGATGGAGGGAATCCATGCCAATGCTGTTGTCGCTGTGCTCCAAGCGGTGTCCGTGGTAAACACGGCCTCGCGTATTTTACGTGGCGCCTGCGTGTGATGACACAAGGTGGCCCCATTCGCCAGCAAACAGCTCGTTTAGCAGGGGCCACCACATCTCTTTCTACACCGTATGTCAGAGCCCATGCCTCCTACCCCCACACCGCCTCGCACCTACCCCCGCAGTTAATTGCGCCAGTGATCACATTAATAGTGATTGTACCTTTATATTCATGGTCGAGGCTGCTGTGGCTCTGCACGCCTGTTACCCAGCACTGCGGAGGCATTGAGGGTGGTCGGGTCGCACAAATGTTGTCAAACACCCTTCCCGTGGGCGTCGAGTCACCATAACCCTGCCTTGCCAGGAGATTGTCGTACAGCAAATGTGGACGTGAACTGTATGGTTTCGAGTGTTGCCCCTTCGCACGCGTGGGTTTCCTATAGGTACTCTGATATCCTCCCACAACTAAACGCCCATAAATAGGCGTCGGCTCACTGCCTGGATGTCTTCCCGCGTGTCTGTGGCTCCTCACACCTCTAAGTCGTTGTGCGGCGTGTAACAGATTGAAATCATTGTTCTTCAACAGGCTGACTGCAAAAGGCGAGATGGATGTGGCGTTCCAACGTGTATCTCGGAACAGCGTTCCGAACTCTTACAACTGAGGTTAGGCTGCTTAAAGAGACACAAGTCACGGACATAACTTGCAAAATTGTATTTTTAATACATTGACAATTCAGCCATTTTGGAAGACAAAGGTGGACATGGGAGGGCACTCTGTTGCTGCTGCCATGGCCTCAATTCCTCCCTTTGGCCGTCCACGCCGTTCAAACTCTGCCACTGCTCAAATCTCGACTCATACCTCTTCTCTTTCACCTCTGAAACTGATCTCCTCAAGCCTCTCAGCCTGATAAGTAAAGCAGATCTACCGCAATGCTTTCTCAAACCCGTCTCTGACTTGTAGCGTTCTGCCAATTCTATTCCTGCTCCAAAAAATAAACATCTCAAAGTATTCCCACTTCTTCCATATCCTCCACACGTGCATACTTCACCTATTTGTACATCGACTGTAGATGCGTTCGCATTTTAATGCTTTGCTTTACCGTCTTCACGGCACTTTCGTCACACCACTGCTGAACGGAGGCCTCCCCACGCCACAGTGTCGCTCTCGCGGGTTGTTCGACCATCCTTCGCCATGCTGATGGGTTGGTGAATGGCTGGGGGCTAAGACTGGTTCAGGTTTCACTCGTTCCTCATTTTAACCGCGGCTGGGAATCAAATGCAGGCCAGAGGGTTCACGGTGAATTGTGCTAACCGCTCCACCACCACCGCACATCGCCATATAAACCTCAACTTGGATTATAATTCAACACAGTCAAGAGAAAGCTGTTTCCATCTCAGCTGAGTGTGGTGGCAGTAGTCAACCTACTATCTTTGCTGGACACTCCACGTTCCCGTGAGAGAAGAAAAGTCCACCCATAAGGGAACCAGCACTGACCTCCTGCACCTTGGTATTCATCGCATTGACACTGGTTAAAGATGAATGGCTGAGTCGACCCCCAACCGGGATTTGACCTAATAATACAAAACCTTTATGAGCTCTCCCTCCCAGTGGGTTTATAATTGGCAGCTGGCCTCAAAGCTTCAACAATCCAGCTGTGAGTGCTTTTCATCATCACCTCCAACTTCCCTCTTATTCGTATTTTTGTAGTTATTTTTTATTATTATAAAATACTGAATGTTACGTCGAATATAAACGTTGCTGTATGGTGAATTTTAAACCCCTTTGCTGTTATTATTTTATTGCAAGTGCTTTATATGGCACTGTTCTGTTGCTGTATTTTCTTAAATACCCAGATCACATCTTCCTCTCCTTGGCCTTTCACCAGACTATCAAGATGTTGGTTTAATGGACAGAGTGAGATGGCAGTGGTGGTACGGTGGATAGCGCACCGCATTCTGAACCCAGCGACCTGAGTCTAATTCCCGGCCACGACGAACATCAGTGGGGAGTGAGTTGAACCGGTCCCAGGTTCAACTATCACCAACCCCCCCAATTGACCAGCGTGGTAAGGTATGCTCAAACAACTCAGCATGGGGAGCCCTTGATCCAGTCGCAGATTGAAAAATGGCTGAAATTATTAGTGCGATGACACGGCGCAAAACCTAAGTCACACATGAACGATGAGATAAATATTTCAAACTATTCACGTACGAATCAAGTAATTTTGCTCAGAATGCTGCTGTCGCCTTCTTCGGGGGGGCTGTGCGCTGCTTCGCTCGACCACATTGTCACGAGTGGGCTCCATTGTGACAGGGATTCCACACAAATGCTTTCGTCTGCAACATTGCTCAGTGTTCGAACCGACCTATCGCCTGCCAATACCCACAACCGTAACCATCACCTTTAAAACACAATGAGCCAGCACAGAGCCCGTCTGGACTCTCTTTAAAACAAGCTTTGTAGTTGACGTTAATTTATTTTCACATTCAGAGGTACAAGGCTGGAGCTTTGAAAAATAACCCAGGTCAATACGCCCCCTTTTGAAGGTAAATGGCATTTAAATGGCACGTCTTGCGGCATCGTCGCTTTGATTAGTTATCACCGCCGAATCGGTGAAAGTCGCTGACCCACACGATCATCTCCACACTGTGCACTTGTGGCGTCTGACATGGGGCTGTGTCGCAACCCCTTAAAGCAGGTCGCCAAACGAACGTCATAAAGTCGATCGATGTTGCAAGACTGACCAAAAGTCAACGATGTCACGAAACCAATTATGAAGTGTTGCACGGAGTGTTACACATGGCAAACTTACACATCTTTAACTGATAGAGGAGTATATTCTTGGTTCTTTCGGTAAAGGAGTCTTAAAGTATGCCTGCAATTGAACATGGAGAGGCCCATAGGTGTTACTATTAAGAATTTTTAAGTCGCCAAAAATAACGAAAGTTGATCAAAACATTACACAGTGAATTGATACAGAATCCTTGATACACACCTGAAATTGCTCCTAAATCGGCATAATTTCTTCGTCCCAGTAAGTCGCAGGATTTGTCTTTACACGATTCACTTGAACAAACTGGCGTTGATCGATGGAGTGACAACAAGGCCGACACCGGGTGGGGTGGGGGTGCAACAAATTGTTCATAGAGTTGAAAATCCCTGACTCTGGTAATAAAAATATATCAAAGGCGGATGTAGCCACCCTGATTCACTGCTCAAGCAGTTGAACAAACATACTGGCAGCCATCTTAGCTGTGGGCCAGGCAAGGTGTTCTAAGCACTTACATCAGATATGATTACTGTGGTTAGGGTAAGTGGTTTGGGTTAGGGTTATGGTTAGTCTGGTGCTGTTGACACGCTTAACATTTATGTTGTTGAAAGCAGCTGTTTGATATCGCAACGTTTTATTTTGAGGAAGGGGTAACTGTCCCTGCACATGCCAGAAAAGAAAACAATATTCTGGCACCTCTCCAGAAGATTTGTATCCAGAGTAAATTTTCACCGAAATATGGACTTTCCTTCGGTGTCAGTTGAAGCAATATCAGTAGACAATGCGTATTTGGTGTTTGTGGAGGGCTACGCGGCTAGGGGTTTATGGTTTAGGAGTTAGACGGCATCTGGTTTCTGCCATGATGCAATCTTCATCTCTCGGGGTTGGGATGTGGTGAGGGTGTCGGGTTGATGGGAGTCCTGAAGACTGCTTTTCTTCGCACAAATCTGCGGGGAGAGTCGTCTTATCCTCTTTATCATGCTGATATTAAGTCGCTTAGAGCATCCTTAAAAAGGCATATTGCTGTATAAATGAATGCAGCCCCATTAGCAGTGTATTTTAACTTAATCACCTTGGCTTAAGCAAGATGCACAGAATACAAAAAGGGCCCACCACTTTAGTGTGAGCATATTTAATTGGATAAAACACCTGTTTGGATCAATCATGTGCATGGGACTGGGAATTCTGCTTATGAGCTCAGGGAAATGCAACATCAATCAGTGGCAATGGCAACATGATACGCGGGCTCCCATTGGCTGCCGGTGGGCCCGGGTCCAGTTTTGTAAGGTGCGCTGTGATTGGGCAGTGCTGTTGCTATGGCACGCTGCGATGCGGCCTTGTTTTATCCGCAAAGTTCACAAATGGCCAGGCCTCACAATAGCACAAACTAATCACGTTAAGCTCACCACGAACCAAATCCCACTCGAGTTAATTCCTTACGATAAGACATTCTCCCTCAGCCAGCGCTCCTGCCCCACGGTCGTGAGCTACAGACTCCTCACTTCCGTGCACTTAATCCTTGTGCAGGCTTCGACGGGTTACAGAATTGGCCTGGGCCGCAGCACGAGAAACCTCGTCTCTCGAGCTCTCCAGGTGGCGCAAACAACTCAAACATTTCCCCCTCCCCCCCAAATGAGCACGTTCTAGAAAGTGTGGAGTTAAGCCCCATCACGCCGGCGCGGAGCAAAGTGCGCGGATTCGGCGGCTGAGACTCCCCGCGATAATCCCGCCATTAATCGTACGACCGGGGAGGGGATATGAGGCCAATTTAAAAGCAGTCAATTTCCCTGATTAAATGTAATTATTCCGCGAGAGCAAGGGTCGGCCACTCGGTAATTGTGATGTATGCGCGCGGTTTAGGGCATCTTATTAACGCGTCACGATCGCGCGCGCGTGCGGAGGGGATGCGGGGGAGCGTCGCCATGGCGACGGGGGGTGGGGGGGGGCGTCGGGAGAGCGGAGGGGCTCATGGCGGTGGCGGTCCTGGTGGTGGTCCCAGTGAATATTGGGACCCTGGGCCAACAGTGACAAGCACATTCTCACCTTGGCACGTCAACTAGGGCGGTGGTGCAGTAGGGAGCACGGGTGGTGGTGGTGCATCATGCCAATTGTCTCAGTCAACCCGTGGCACCTGAGTCTGCGCCGTTATCTCCGGCACTTTACGTGGCCTCGAAGTGCACCTAGCCTGGCATAAGCACTGCGGTGACGTCACGTCCATTCAGTGGCGGCTGTTGGTGGTGGTAGTGGGATCGTGACGGTGGTGATTGGTAGAGCGGATGTTGGTGGTGGTGGTGACAATGGCAACGGTGTTGGCTGAAGGAGGGCGCGGTGCTGGTGGAGGAGGAGCGAGTCTCTCTGTGTCTCCGCCGCTTGTCGGCGACTGTCATCGGCCGACCTCTGCGACCCCTTAAATCAGCCAATCCCGGGGCATGCGATTGGAGTGGAGAGAAAGCATCAATCACCATTGAGGCAGAGCGCCCACCCGTTTTGCGGTGGGCTGGGGCTGGGGGGATGCGCTGGGGATTTGAAGGAGGGTGGCTGGATCTGGGATGGGATTGAATAGGGGGGGAAAGAGGAGTGGAGAGTTTTCTTCCCCACAAAACCAAGCCCTCATCCCCCCTCTAACACAACCCCAAAGACAAAGATCCCCCGTATAGCCTTAAAAATACTGCTGGGGAAAGTGCTGTTAGCGAGCACCTGTTAAGGCCGTAACGACACACGGAGAAGAGGGTGGGTGGCCAGCACCACGCGCGGCCGCCTTTGTCTCCCTAGTGGCGATGTTTACATACCGCGCCAGGAACTCATTTGAGACTGAGGACCGGCAACTGCTGTTGGCCGTGAGCGGGAATCGAAGTCGGGTTGCCGGGTTCTTCACGCAACGCGCGAACCGATGCACCACCACCACCACCAACAAATCGCCACCACCACCACCACCACAATTTCCGCAGAGAGGAGTGTGGTCACGGGATGAACAACGCTCCCACAATCTGCCTGCCCCGTCCCTCCCCATTTGGCTCTCCCGCTCCATCTCTCCAGCCCCTGCGGAGTCCCTCCTCGTAGGAAGAGACATGGCACGGGGGGGATGGGGGGGCTCAGACTTGACTCATAGTCACTCTCCGTACGCACGACGTGGAAAGAGAAGCACGGCGGCTGTCGTCCTGATATCTTCAGTCGCAATGGCGGCGGGCAGCTGTGGCCAGGCGCAACGCGAAACGAACCACAACGAGTGGGACGACGACATTCGGGCCGGAGAAACTCTGACCTCCACCCCTCCCGTCCTGGACACGTTACCATCCATACTGCACCCCGCCAACGCATTCTCTCCCTGCCTGTTTGAGGATTTTAATGAAGACAATTTCTCTGGGGGGGGGGGGGAGTTCTGGATAGCCCAGGAGCAAATATTTGGTCTGGGTTTGAAGCTGAAGTAGAATGCTTCTCTTTAATCTTCTGTTTTTTTTTAATCAAGAGACGGTAACAAGAATGCCACGAAGGGATGGTATATGTCGGCTTATATTTTAAAATGTTAGCCCTGATTATAGCCAAGTCACATGAAGGTGATGCATTCTCTTTCTTGAGTGGAACAAACCAACAATAAAATATACGTCTATATTAAGCATCAATATTTAATCGCACTGTATTCAGCTAATTAAAAAATGTTTAATACACACCACTCAATTGAAGCCCTTGTAGCAGATAAACTGAACGGTGTATAATTGACAGCTTGATATATTTTTAATGTGTCCAATACTCCAACAACCACCCTTCCTTTAATTTATAATGTAATGCTTAAACATTCGTACTTGTTGTTCGGCCTCAGGCGACAATCTGTCACCATGGCTGAGCTTACATCGCATATTTTGGCACATTATTACCACCACGTCCAAGATTAGGCCGGCACGGGCAGGGAACCGACTTGTGGGAGCGCCATTTTCTGGAGGTCATTAAAATTTAAATTGCCACGGGAAAGAAAGTGGCTCGCATTAGCAAGTCCTGCTGGGGGTAGTGCAGAGCTTGGTGGGGGGCGGGTGGCAAGAGATAGGATTATTCGGTGGAGGGGGCATGACGAGAAGGATGTGGGAGGCTGTGTTGAGACTCGTGGGGGGAAGGGCAAGGTCTCGGGGTGGCTGTGAGTGGGGGCACGTGGCGTTGATGGTGTCGTGTCATGAATGGGTTTTTTTGTGTCCACGGCGCCCACGTCATTCTCAATCCCCACCTTCATAAATCAACAACACACGGCTACCGAGCAACGCCTGGGGTCCGATCTCACCGCTGCTTGTTTGTGCCGCATTACCAGCCCTAACGGAAGGAAATGAAGCTGTGTTGTTGCAATACCGCCGTGCTGTTCTGTCATTTGTATTTTCCAATCTGGGGGAGAATACGACGAGAAATGTGCAATGTCTATGAATGCAATGCCTTTCGCTGGGTTTTAAACTCCGGCTCGTTGGATTTTTTGGGCATTTAGTTCCGAAACCCCCCAAAACCCTGTGCACAAATTGGCGATCATGACGTTGGTGGTATAAGTGTCGAGGGCCCTGGAAATGGCCCTATATAAACCTGAAGTAGAACAGAACACACGTTTAACAAATGATGTGAATTCTACAAGATCCATTCGCTGCGAGGTATTTTTTCTACTATTTTGAAAACAAGGGAATTGCTCTGTTTACGTGTCAAAAACATGCAATAAAAAAGCCCAAAAACCTCTATTATGGATGAAAATATTGATGTAAAAAAAAACACAAAGCTGGTAAGATGTTCTAACAAAAAGATTATGCCATCTTTAAATGCTCTGCCAGGCAGGGCCCATGCCACGTGATATGGCGTTGTCGCACTTTGTCTCTCTTGTGGAGGTGGATAGGGCCTCGTTCACAACGCAAAGAGGCCACTTGATATCAGCACGGCTGGGCTCAACGTCATGGAAGCTGTGGCGAGTTGATCCTGGTTAGCGCAGTGCTTGAATGATGAGGAGGCTACCCTGGAATGCCAGGCGGTTGGTGGCTTGGGCTGCGAGACGGCCCAGGGACGACAGCAATAGATTATTGAATCTAACGTTGTGGAGCTGTGAGTGTTTTCCCCTCGTATGCAGACTTACCCCCAGTAAATCGTTAATGATGTTGGTCAAACATTGCAATGGCATAACCCTCATGAAACACAGTTTTAAGACTCAATGAGGCTTTTCCGGATACATAAAGGCCAGTATTATTTTGAAATGCTGATGCCAGGAAAGATAATCGACAATATGGATGATTATCTTAAGATATTATCATTTTGGCTGGCTGCAGGGAAAGAGAGCAGTGGGGCCATGAGGGATGGGGAGAGGGGTGTCGGCGGAGATGGTGGCGCTGGGGTAAACACGTGCGAAGCCAGATCCCTCGTCAGATAGGCCAGGGCCATGTACGGTACAATGCGAGGCCAGAGAGAAAAAGAGAGCATTCTCACGAGGACAGACAGAAACTCGACAATTGTGCCAAAAATTCAGACACTTTTAATTTGATTGAAGGGCATTGTCAAAGACTGGCTGTGGGGCAAGAGCCTCCATTTCGCGAGAGGGTTTCGCCGTTGTGCTTTATAGCGCTCCGATGTGATATTGGGTCGTACCGCGTTGTTTGGCACGATGTCCAACAATAGCACGGTTGGCTATGGACAGTGCGAAATAAGTTTAACACACACGCATATACATAGAGTACATACGTTCACGCTACGTACTGGGATGTATCATGACCAGGCAACACCTACCTCTAGTATCTGATGCATATGTCTTTACCCTGAAGGCAGCTAGCTGTTTTAGTTTTAGCAAACGTTGTGCCTTTACCATCATCATGCCAAGTATTTCCCCAGGAAGCCTCAGCGAGTCTCCAGATTGCTTTTCAGAAGCGTCCTGAATTTGATTATTTTGGTAAATTGGAGTGCCCAGAGAAAACCCACCACAGAAAAGAGGTGGATATACTCAACACTGCCCTCCTGGCCACCTGGTACTCCTGGGTGATGTGGGTGTGGAGAAGGTTTGCGGGTTAGCTGCATAAAACATTCTTTGGGTCTTTCGGTAAAGTCACGTAGATAGGTTCAAAGAAAGTAACAAAAAAACTACGACGTTTCGATCGCAACACAAGTGGTCGTCATCGGGAAAAAGGGGTTAGCTCCTAAAGGCAAGCTGTTTATAAATGTTTGAAATGGGCGTAGCCCAATTGTCAGCAGCCAATGTTATTGCAAGTGGTGGGCAGCAACCACGACGGTGGTTGGTTTTCCACCAATCAAAGGGGTGCCAGGTGAAAATTAGCATGTTAATGTAAGATCGGTGAGCGGTCTCCACGTCGCGCGCGCTAAGGTGGCCATGTTAATGTGAGATATTAGCATGTTAATAGATCGCAGAGCAGAAACCTCTAGGTCGGCACGCGAAGTGGCTGTGTTAGTGTGAACTTGTTAATGAACAACAAACATCGGAAGGTGGTAGGATGGGAACATCACAGCCAGTTGTGACTTAAACTGGTTGATAACGTCCTTCCAATGATTTCTCAGTTTGTACCCATCTTCTCGGTTGAAATTGTGTCTGTATATATGGATGGTTTCATGAACGAATCTTTGTTTGATAGCCAGTGGGTTTGCAAAGTACCTTCGTATTAGAGAAATCAATTTCGTGTGAGCCCACCGCATTAAAACAATGATCAGCCACGGCTGAAGTATTGGTCCTATCGTGTTTCAGATCTGCCTTATGTTCACGAACACGGTCCGAGACATGTCGCTTTGTTTCACCAATGCAACTACTGCCGCAGATACAGCTTAGTTTGTAGACGCCGGGGTATTGCATGTCAGGGATCACATCCTTCACAGATGGGATCAGATCACGAATTCTACGTATTGTGTTAAATCGAACCTGGATCTTGTTTGCTCATGATTTTGGAAATATATTGTTGACCCCTGTTATGTATGGCAAGGTGATGGTTTTGATTGGGTCCTCAGATGGTTCTTTCCCAACCGGTTTGGGTGATAGCTTTACAGATTGTGTAGTCTGAATATCCATTCATCTTGAGAGCTTGGTGTACGTGTTCCAGTTCACTGGCTAGGTGATAACGGTCGGAAATACATTGAGCTCTATGGTGTAGGGTTTTGATGAGGGAATTCTTCTGGGGATGGATGGTGGTGTGAGTCAGGCTTTAGATATGCATCCGTATGGGTGGCTTTCCTGTAGACAATGTCCCATTGAGCCATCTGGTCTCTTTTCGATTAAAACATCCAAGAATGGTAGCTTGCTATCCTTTTCCACCTCCATGGTGAATGTGATGGTTGGGTGTATGGATTTGATGTGGTTGAGGAATTGGTTCAGAGCTGGTTGGCCATGTGACCAGATGACGAACGTGTCATCTCCGTACCTCTTCCACAAGGACGGACGTAGAGTGGATGTCTGGATGGCATCTGTCTCAAACTTTCCCATGAAAACATTGGCTACAACTGGGGGTACCTTCAACTTGTTTGTAGAATGTTCTATTCCAGGTGAAGTAAGTGTTGGGGAGGCAGTGTCTCACCAGGGCTGGTACATTAGCATTCAGTCTTTGTTGGACCAAATATTCAATGATTGCAATGGTGTCAGGCACAGGAACTTTGGTAAACAAAGAGACCACATCGAAACTAACGAGCAAATCACCTGGAAATAGTGAGATGTCCTTAATTAACTATACCAAGTGAGCTAAGTACAGCTGAGGTGGTCTTACCAGTGAATGGTTGTAAGGTCTCAGACAGAAATCGGGCCAGTTTGTAGGTGGGTGAGTCAATGGTGGAGACGATAGGATGAAGGGGTGTGCCTTCTTTATTGGTAAGCCATACAATCTGGGTGGTCGAGCAGGAGAGGGTTTTAAGGAAACCCGCTTGGTCGGTTCGATTAAAGATGTCGAATCGGTTGATGATATTGTTGGCTTTCGTAACGAGGCTGTTGGTGGGATCTCTTTTAATTTTTGTATAGCTACCATCATTAAGTAGGTCCTGAATTTTGTTATTGTATGTGGTTTTGTCCATGATGACAGTGGTATTGCCCTTGTCGGCTGAGAGGATTACGATGTCATCTCTCTTTTTTAATTGAGAAAGCTCAAAGCGCTCACTCTTACTGATGTTGCTAATAGGTGTCTTAGCATTTTTGAGGATTGCAGCGATTTCCGATCTTGCCACGACTGCAGTAATGTGTCCCAAACCATTAAGGGCTACATCAACCTGGGCAATGATATCATCAACTGGGATGTGTTTAGGGGTGACTGCGAAATTCAACCCTTTAGCTAGAACCGATTTTAGGCTGTCGGAAATGAGACTGTTACTCTGATTGATAACAGTCTTGTCAACGTCTAACTTTTTTAACGTGTGGATCTGGCTTCTTCTTTTAAAGGAGGCTGAACTTGGAGATCAGGTTATCTTTGCATTTAGTTGACATTCAGGTGGCTGAAGAGGCTGTCATGTTATCTACGTTCCCAATCAGATGTAGACATTTTTTCCGTCAATGTGAAGTGTGATTTCAGGAGAGTCTTGTCTTATTCTCTGATTCTCTCTGAGATCAGGGCTAAGCCGGCCCTGAACAAGATCCGTTTAGCATTCATAAAACACCCGAATAATTCCCCTCCTTGAATTATACCAGATGCTGTCACAGTGGTGTGACAGTGAGCACACTGGACCGGTTCGATCTCCCCGCGCGGCAGTTAAAACAATGGTGCACGTGCCTTCAACCCCCCCCCTCCACCGCCTCTGTCCAGCCAGCAGTATAAGTGGATACAACAGTTGGTTGATATACCGGCAAGTCACGTGTGATGGGGTAAAGCGTGGGTACTTCAACCTCATTGCGTCAGTGTGGAAGAGTAGGCCAAATATTCTATCTATAGTTGGGATCTCCAGAACTCCGTTTAGTCACGCTTAATGTGTTTTATGCAATGGACATTCGGATCGATCAAGTTATTCCTAGACATTGCTTGCTACCAGATGCGCGTCACCCATGAGAACAACGTTTATTCAGATTTGAGAAAATACATTTGAAAAAATTAAAGTACTATTTTCTAACCTAACAGTTTATTGGCATATGAATGAAAGTTCACGTGAGGTTGGGCTTCTGTAAGCTTGCATTTAAAGATGGAAATACAGTGTCAGAAACTGGAAGGAATCACCATATAAATGTCCAATCTCTGCAATGCGCGCGCGCACACACACGCACACACACATGCTGCAACATCGCGGGTTGCATCAGCGCATGATAACGTCAATGCCGTGCCTGCATTTTTTCAGCAATTGTGACCTTTTGGCTGCAGATCAGTGAGCTACTGGGGAGAATGCCGTGGCTTTCTGATGAAATATTCAGCACGAGCCACCTTGAGCCCCTCAACTCATGCCCCACATGCAGCGACTCCGAGGCACGAGGGAAGACAGCTTAGGGGCAAGCTTCCCAAAAGGTCATTCGTTTATCGAGTTTTACCTCCTTTTCGTTTAGAAATTGAAATCGTTACATGCTGCACTTGCCTGATGATTATTAAATAGGCGCCACGTGACGTAGAGAGTGCTAATTGACTTGAAGCAGAGCTCGCTACATCAAGCACTAGCATGTACAAAGACGGAGATGCCCCACATTGCCTTTAACAGACTATTGGGGCAAGTGCTGTTAGGGAGCACCTATGAAGACCGGCACAGAACACGAGGGGGTGAGTGGCCAGCA
The DNA here is from genome assembly GCF_048934315.1 of Petromyzon marinus. NCBI lineage: Eukaryota > Metazoa > Chordata > Hyperoartia > Petromyzontiformes > Petromyzontidae > Petromyzon > Petromyzon marinus. Next base: position 26,112,410 of record NC_133670.1, on the reverse strand, counting down.
CCACGCCCCGCCGTATTTGTCTCCACAGTGTTGATGTTTTATTCGGATAAGGCTACGTCAACTTCGGGAATTCCCGTCCGGTTCAAATATACACCGCTGTAATTAGTTGTGGGCAGGAATCAAACTCGGGTCGCCGATTAGCACGGTTGGCTACGTAAGGTGCGAAAAAAAGTTAAATAATACAAATTAACGTAGAACGGTGTGATAAACACAACACTACCGCTCCCCACACTTGCATGTACACACAGTTGAGATATTATTGTGACTCAGCTCTCTACTGCACGTGGGACATATTTAGCAATCATCAGGTAGGTACAGCACATAACGACTCAATGAGTATTGGGTCGGAGGTACATTAGGAGACTGGGAAAGCCGGGCCGTGGAGCGTCGTGAAGAATTGAGTCTGGAAAACCTCGGGCTAGGGAATGCCAAGTCACGCTCTCTATAGCCTGGTCTGGCCACGTGTGTTTAATCACTGGTTCCCCTCTCCGGGAACACTGAATCTCCACATGATTAACATGATTAACACCTGAAGGTGATGTCATTTGTGCTTTCACACCCCCCCCCCTCGGCGATTCCACCCCGATGCTCAATCATGCCAACGGCACCGTCACGTCCGCGACACGAGACTCCAAAGTCATTTTAATCAACCACATGGCTTGCTTCTCGAGTCATTACCTGGAGAATACATAATGGAATTTACTGCGATAGTATCATACGTAAGTACATAATTTACTTTCCACTTAAAATACATGTCACGATATTCAACACTGGTAAATATTTCCTCGTTTTCCTTAAATTATAAGCTACTTCTGAATAGATAAATCAATATTATGTTGTTACGTGATGTGTATATATCTATGCATATTATATTGTCATGAAAAGATGTTATGCTAGAGAATCACCTACATATTTAGCGTCAAGACATATCCTAGATTTACAATTGGCAGTTCACAGCTGAATATTTACTGTTCCACCGTGAAATAAATACATCTGTGGAAGAAGGCTAATAACAGTCTTTTTAACCCCCCAGCTCCCATTCAATAAATATTAATATAATCCATACGAATAACTGATACACGCGTGTTGATTATTCATGTGATGTCGTCATACACAGGGTTAAAATGAGCAGAAGCAGCAGAGTCAGCGGATCGTTTCGGTTCAGCGGATACCGAGAGGATGTCCCGCCGACACTGCCCGGCGCTCCGTGACGATGATGACCACGACGATGATGACGATGGCGTCCGCTTAAAACGACAACGAGGATACGGGCACAGCGAACGAGCTAAGCAGCAACATTGGCGGGTTGGCGTGGCTGGCGAGGAGACGGACAGACGGGGACGGGCGGGCACGTGGGCTGGGCGGGCGCCGTCACTTGGTCGGCAGAGACCTCAGAATGGCGTTCACCTCCTCCGCGACGGCCGTGAGCGCGAAGCCGAACTGCTCCTGTGTGAGTGTGTGAGAGAGTGTGTGTGAGTATGTGAGTGAGTGTGTGTGAGGGTGTGTGATTGTGTGTGTGATTGTGTGAGTGTGTGTGTGAAGGAGTGTGTGAGAGAGTGTGTGTGAGTATGAGAGTGTGTGATTGTGTGTGTGAGTATGTGAGTGTGTGTGAGAGAGTGTGTGTGAGAGTGTGTGTGAGTATGTGAGTGTGTGTGTGTGAGAGAGTGTGTGTGAGTATGTGAGTGTGTGTGTGTGTGATTGTGTGTGTGATTGTGTGAGTGTGTGTGAGAGAGTGTGTGTGAGTATGTGAGTGTGTGAGAGAGTGTGTGTGAGTATGTGAGAGAGTGTGTGTGAGTATGTGAGTGAGTGTGTGAGGGTGTGTGATTGTGTGTGTGATTGTGTGAGTGTGTGTGTGAAGGAGTGTGTGAGAGTGTGTGAGAGAGTGTGTGATTGTGTGTGTGAGTATGTGAGTGAGTGTGTGTGTGTGAGAGTGTGTGATTGTGTGTGTGATTGTGTGAGTGTGTGTGTGAGAGAGTGTGTGAGAGAGTGTGTGTGAGTATGAGAGTGTGTGAGATAGTGTGTGTGAGTATGTGAGTGTGTGTGAGAGAGTGTGTGTGAGAGTGTGTGTGTGTGAGTATGTGAGTGTGTGTGAGAGAGTGTGTGTGAGTATGTGAGTGAGTGTGTGTGTGAGAGAGTGTGTGATTGTGTGTGTGATTGTGTGAGTGTGTGTGAGAGAGTGTGTGTGAGTATGTGAGTGTGTGAGAGAGTGTGTGTGAGTATGTGAGAGAGTGTGTGTGAGTATGTGAGTGAGTGTGTGTGAGTGAGAGTGTGTGATTGTGTGTGTGAGTATGTGAGTGTGTGTGAGTGAGAGTATGTGTGATTGTGTGTGTGATTGTGTGAGTGAGTGTATGTGAGAGAGTGTGTGTGAGTATGTGAGTGAGTGTGTGTGAGTGAGAGTGTGTGATTGTGTGTGTGCGAGTGAGTGTGTGTGAGTATGTGAGTGAGTATGTGAGTGTGTGTGAGTGTGTATGTGAATGTGTGTGAGTGTGTGAGAGAGTGTGAGAGAGTGTGTGTGAGTATGTGAGTGAGAGTGTATGTGAGTGTGTGTGATTGTGTGTGTGATTGTGTGAGTGTGTGATTGTGTGTGAGTGTGTGATTGTGTGAGTGAGAGTGTGTGATTGTGTGTGTGATTGTGAGTGTGATTGTGTGAGTGTGTGAGTGAGAGTGTGTGTGAGTGTGTGAGTGAGAGTGTGTGTGTGATTGTGTGAGTGTGTGACAGCATGCAGGGGGCGGCGAGGGGTGGGGGTTTTGCAACCGGGTGGGTACGGTGGTGGGGGGGAGAAGCAGAGGCAGGTGGGCGTGTCAGAGATACAGAGAGAAAACATTCGTCATCGGCCATTGTCTATCTGCTGCTGGATGAAGGCCGACGCACGCCATCGCCATTCGTCACCCCCGAGCCCTGCTGCCACCCATCTCGCTCGTGCACGCGAACCGATCTCATCGTTCGGGAAGTTTTGTTCGAGCAGGGAATTTACAATGATAATAAAATATTTAGTGCAGGACCGCCGGATGTTACAAGGAGCACAGAGTGGCTTCTAGATCAGCACATGGACAGCGCATCCCACCGTAGCACACGACCCAAGGGGCCAAAGCTGAGAACGGCTTCCTTTGGCCTCGTGGGCGTGATGAGTGAGGATCAAGCAACGTGGTCAACAAACACGACATCAGCGCGCCCACCACCACCCGGCTTTCACAACACACAGCTCATCAGTGACCCCACCACCACCGCACTGCCCGGCTTCCATTTTCCACGGAAACAACGGATATTGCTTAACTGGATCCGCACAAACCACAGAAGATGCGGTGGATACCAAATGCACAAGCAGAGAATACAATTATTTCTCTCTCATCTGTGGGACTGCAATTACGAACACCAAACTATGGAGCATAACATTTCGTACTGCCCCAATATACATTTGAAAGTGGTGAGTGGGTGAGTGAATGGGCGAGTGAGTGAATGGGTAAGCGGGTAAGTGGGTGTGTGAGTGGATTAGTGAGGTGGTGACTGAATGGGTGTCTCTGCGATTCCCCAACTCTCAGACAAAGCGATTGAACGGAAACATCACTGCGAACTGAATCTCTGATGGTTGCCCTCCATTGGCCACATGAAATCAACAGCGGGGGGCAGAAGAGGCTCTGATGTTACTCGTCACGAGTAAAGCGAAACAACTCCACTATATCTCTATACAGGAAGTGAATTCTGCATGATGCCATGCAATTGAACAATGCCAACAATATATCTGGAAAGCCTGGATGAGCTCCGGGACTTTTTACGTCGGCGTGTTTAGCCCATCCCATGAACAAGGGTTTGGCTTGGTGTGGGAGGAGACTGGGAGTGCACGGAGAACATCCAGCACTGCGCTGCTCTGTACGAGGGGGCGAAACTCGGCACGGCCATCACCTGGTCACACCTCCCAGCACCACGACTACACCACCAGCCCTGGTGGTCTTCGCTAGCGGTACTAACCAGGCTCGACTATGCTTAGCTTCTGAGATCCAGTGGAATCTGTTGTTAGACTTAATGCTATAACATCACCCTCGTGTATCGTCACACTTTCATGAATAAATCCAGCTCAAGAGCTGATTGACACTGATCACTTCTCTGTCAAGAGAGACTTGGGTAACACCGGGCAAAAAAAAAACAAATATTTAATATAAATTGGAAACGTTCGAATAAAACGTGGGGTGGGGGTGCGCATTCACGCGTGTGCACGCTATCGTTTTGATCGCTATTCCGAGCAGAGTCCCGCTCCGCGGATATTTGCCAATATCCCTTTTGTGGCCGCCTAATTAGCGCGTCCCCTTTATTGCGACTGCCGCCATAATAAGATTGCAAAAACCCACATACACGGGCAGAGCTAAAAAAAAAATGTAAATGCGTCGCACGTTCTCCTGTCTCTCACCTTCGTTTCCACCATTCCGAGTCTCTGGTCTCTGATGAACTCCAAGGTGGCCGCAATGTCAATCTCCTTTGTGCCTAAAGACACGAGCAAGCACGCCGAGACGAGAGGGATTCGCAGGCGTTGGCAGCGCGATCAGCGCCAAGGGAAGGTCACGGGAGGGGTGGGGGAGGGGCATCTCCAGCAACAAATCAACTCGTGACGACGCCCGGCATCTTCACCCACAACGAGAAGCCCAAAAACCCCCCCACACAGGGGGTGGCTCTGTCACGGTGAGAGAGAAACTCACGGGACGTGATGATGAGACGGTGATAAAGAAGGCAGGGTGGGGGGCAGGAATATTTCCCGGGGCTCGAGCGGTTACGCAACAACGGCTCACGGCGTGATGGGCCACGGCGCTTGCTGAACGCGCGGGGAGGGCCGCGTGGGGCGGGGAGGGCCGCGTGGGGCGGGGAGGGCCGCGTGGGGCGGGGAGGGCCGCGTGGGGCGGGGAGGGCCGCGTGGGGCGGGGAGGGCCGCGTGGGGCCGCGAGGGCCGCCGCACGCCCACACGGCCCCCCGGAGGCCGCCGCTCGTTTCATGATCAGTCGAGCGGAAAGGTCACGCGCGGTGAAAGCGGCATCAATGAGCGCTGGCAATCAGCGAGGGACCTTAGCCTTTTAGCCTTGCACCAGAAAGGTTTAATAATATATTTATATATATAAACAAAGAAAAATATAGAAATACATTCATAAATGGTGGGGGGGGGGGGGTTGAAAGGAAGGCCGGGCCCTGGTGTGCGGCCATTCTTCTGGTGCCAGAGGAGACATCACTGCCGGTGACTCTGTGACTGCTCTCAGAGTCGTGCCAATCGGCGCGCCGCTGTTTGTTGTGGCATTCGGTGCGCGTTTAAAACTGGGTAAATAACGAGGCTCGAGTTTAAATACAAGACGCGCAAATAATGAGAACAACGCAGACGCCAAGCGCGAGAGTCGCCGCGTTACGAATCGCGAGCCCGTCGGGGTGTCGGCTCAGTGGGCGAGTCCCACTGAGTCGGCCCGGCACTCGGGGTGACGTCTCGTCCCGTCGCTCGACTCCGCCGCTTCCGAGAGAGCCGGTGGCTGACTGTCCTCACGCACTGCCACGCTCACTCTCTCGCTCACTCACTCATTTGCACATCCGCTCATTCCACTTACGCACCCGATCCTTCACTCACTTACGCTCCAACCAACCTGCTCACCGACTCATTCGCGTTACCCACTCGCTGGCTCACTCGTTTGTGCACTCACCCACCCGCTCACCCACTCCCGTGACCACCAACTCACTCACGTAATTTCTCACTCATTCGCTCACTTACCCAGTCAATCAATCACCCACTTACTCCCCAACCGACTTACTCATTTGCTCGCTCACTCATTTACTCACTCACCCACCCACGTACTCACCTACCGACTCACTCATTTACTCCTTCGCTTATTTGTCATTCACTCACTTCATTTTCACTCACTCACTCATCACCACACGCAAGCCGCTGATGGGGGCAGCTCGCGGTAGCCCTGGCCTATGAGCACCTCTTTACGAGCCTCTCGCCGTGACGAGAGGCTTCACGAGCTGCTGCTGCCGGCTGGGGCTGGGGGGCGGGGCTGGGGGGGTCTCTCACCTTTGGCGAGGCGGTTGAGCACCAGGTCAATGAGGATGTAGACGCCCGTGCGGCCGGACCCGTCGCTGCGGAGACCGAGCGCTCGCGGTTAGGGGCGGTGGCCACAGCGGCGGGGGGGGGGGGGGGCACCTCGCTCCCTGGCGGGCAGTGAGCGGGCCGGCGCTCCAGGGCCCCGCACGAGCCCCCCCCCCCCCCTCCACGATCACTCAGCACGTTCACATCAAGACATCTGGCGCACTGCTGCCACGTCGAACCCGACGGTGCCAAATCGGTATCACGATCCCTAACGCGACAGCACTTGGCTGTGGAGTCGAAAGCGTCGTTCTCAATTTGCTCTCTCCCCTGCGACTCTCTCCCCATTCCCCAACCCCATCTCCCCTCCCCGGAATTCTTTTCCCGGCAGCTCGCACCACAGATTCCTCCCTTTACCATCATCACCATCATGACCATCATCATCACCATCATCGCCATCATCACCATCATCACCATCATCATCACCATCATCACCATCATCACCATCATCACCATCATCATCACCATCATCATCACCAGCATCATCACCATCATCACCATAATCACCATCATCACCATCATCATCACCATCATCATCACCACCATCATCATCACCATCATCACCATCATCACCATCATCATCATCACCATCATCACCATCATCACCATCATCACCATCATCATCATCACCATCATCACCATCATCATCACCATCATCACCATCATCATCATCACCATCATCACCATCATCACCATCATCATCATCACCATCATCACCATCATCACCATCATCATCATCACCATCATCACCATCATCATCACCATCATCATCACCATCATCACCATCACCATCATCATCACCATCATCACCATCATTATCACCATCATCACCATCATCACCATCATCCGTACCCTCGCCGTACTTCCCCAATGCCTGTGTGACCCCTGCCCACACCGACCGCACCCCCCTCCTCGCGTGAAGGTCACTGCAGCATTGACCGTGAGCTCTGTACGACGACTTGTGACCCCTAATGGCCTATGGTCTACGTCCCAACCACAGCCGTGACTGGAAGCGTCTCCCCCATACTCCAGGGATGTCTCAAGGCTCTTCCTCTCATTCCTCCTCTACAACAATAATAATAATAATTCCATGTATATAGCGGCTTTTCACCAAGGATCTCAAAGCGCTGTACATGACACAGCAGAAGCAGACACTCAGTGTAAAAATGATTATGTTATAAAGACATTTACTAATTGAACAAAACGTGTAATATGCGGAAACATCGATTTGGGTATCGGTTTTTGTAAAATGCATTAAAGGCCGAGTAACCCATGGGGGAGGGGGGGGGGGTTTAGTCTGGTGGGGGGAGCGGGGGTAGTGAAACAGTGAGGCGTCATGGGCAAGCTGTCACTGATGGGATGAGTGGCACCCCCACAGACCTCTCACCTGCAGTGCACGATGACCGGGCACGAGCGACCCCTGTAGCATTTGTTCACTTTCCTGTGAGACGACACAGAGAGAGAGAGACAGAGAGAGAGAGGCACATACAGGGAGCGAGACGCAGAGAGGGAGAGAGAGACACAGAGAGAGAGAGAGAGACAAAGAGGAAGAGAGAGATACAGAGAGAAGGAGAAACAGACACACAGAGTGAGAGACAGGCATAGAGATACACACTTACAGGGAGAAGGCAGAGAGTTGGAGGTTGGCGAGGGGAAACAAGAGGGCTGGAAGATAACACGGTGAGATGAATGACAGACGAACAAGTGGCAGGGGGCAGGAGATGAGAGATGCGAGGAGAGAGACGGGAAGTGGGCACAGAGAGAGGAGGTGGCGTGGTGGAGAGATTGGGGGGCGGGGGTAGAGAGAGCGGGAGGGGGGTCAGCAGCTCGCCTTGTGCCTCTCGCCACAAACAAACCCCAGTCCATATTCTTGGTTCTTTCGGTAAAGTCACGTAGAAGGGAAACAATAAAATAATAAAAATATAAAACAAGAACATTATCACGACGTTTCGACTGCAACACAAGCAATCATCATCAGGTGTGAAAACCACAGCAAGAAATTTAAAAAAAAGTGGCGTTTTTTTAACGTTAGCACCACGGAGAGCGATTTGACAGTTCAGATGGACGAGTCCATCTATGTTCGGAAAATAGGAGGGGGGAGACGAAAAATAATTGATGTGGTCTGAAAGCCACCGTAAGCGTAAACAATCAATTAAGACCCGAAATGGTTTATCAAATCCTTCCAATGATTGCTAAACCAGAATCCATCTTCTCGGTTGAAATTGTTTCTGTGTTTGTATATGTGGATAGCCTCATGAACGAATCTCTCATGGTAGCCAGATGGCTTGCAAAAAACCTCTGTCTTGGAGAAGTCAATGTCATGTGAGCCTACTGAATTATAACAGTGATCTGCCACGGCCGAGGTGTTGGTCCTACCGTGTTTTAGGTCTGCTTTGTGTTCACGAATGCGGTCCGAGACATGTTGTTTGGTTTCTCCAATGTAACTACTACCACCACAGAGGCAACTTAGTTTGTAAACGCCAGGGTACTGTATGTCCGGAATCACATCTTTTACAGGCGGAACCAGATCACGGATTTTATGTAATGTGTTGAATCGGACCTGGATCTTGTGTTTATTCAAGATTTTGGAGATCTTTTTTGTGATCAAAATTTAAACCCCAGTCCATGAAACAGCAGCGACTAACTTGGCCTGCCGGTGCCCGGCAGGCCAAGTCAGTCGCTGCGCCAGGGGGGGGCAGTCCTCTAAGGTGGGCGCAGTGGGAGTGCCCTCTGGTGTGGCTACACGCTGTGTCTCTGTGTGTGTCAGTGTGCGTGTGAGTGTGTGTGTCTCTGTGTGTGTCAGTGTGCGTGTCAGTGTGCGTGTGAGTGTGTTTCTCTGTGTGTGTCAGTGTGCGTGTCAGTGTGAGTGTGTGTGTCTCTGTGTGTGTCAGTGTGCGTGTCAGTGTGCGTGTGAGTGTGTGTCTCTGTGTGTGTCAGTGTGCGTGTCAGTGTGCGTGTGAGTGTGTGTCTCTGTGTGTGTCAGTGTGCGTGTCAGTGTGTGTCTCTGTGTGTGTCAGTGTGCGGTAGCGTTGCGGTCAGCGTGCTGCGCTACGCACCGGACGACCTGAGTTCGAGTGAAGACGTGCACGTGTGTGTGTGCTATCGGGCTCCCCCACTGCGCATCATCACTCCAACGTGAGCACCATCCCTTTCATTCCAAAGCAGCCTCAACTGGGCCGGGCCGAGGAGGGTCCACAGCTTCCAATGATCACTTTTGTGACTATGCAACTTTACTAATGAAACCAGCTGCAAATCACAAAAATGACATCGGCTGCCGGGGAAGCGGGGTGCGCAGCTCACTTACACTCTCACATTTACACTCTCACATTTACACTCTCACGTTTACACTCTCTCTCGCTCTCCCTACGTGTCACTCTCTCCCCCCGTCCCACTGCTACTTGCTCTCCCTGCGTCTCTCTCTCTCTCGCACACCTCGGCGAGCGTGTGAGCAATGGATGGGTGGGTTGAGTGGGCGAGTGGGAAGAGAGGGCGAGTGGGAGAGTGGGTGAGTGGGAAGAGCAGGTGGGTGGGCGAGTGGGTGAGTGGGAAGAGCAGGTGGGTGGGTGAGTGGGAAGAGCGGGCGAGTGGGAGAGTGGGTGAGTGGGAAGAGCAGGTGGGTGGGTGAGTGGGAAGAGAGGGCGAGTGGGAGAGTGGGAAGAGAGGGCGAGTGGGAGAGTGGGTGAGTGAGTGGGAAGAGCAGGTGGGTGGGTGAGTGGGAAGAGCGGGCGAGTGGGAGAGTGGGTGAGTGGGAAGAGCAGGTGGGTGGGTGAGTGGGAAGAGCGGGCGAGTGGGAGAGTGGGAAGAGCGGGCGAGTGGGAGAGTGGGTGAGTGAGAAGAGCAGGTGGGTGGGCGAGTGGGAAGAAAAGGCGAGTGGGAGAGTGGGTGAGTGGGAAGAGCAGGTGGGTGGGTGAGTGGGAAGAGCGGGCGAGTGGGCGGTGACTGCACGGGAGATCGCCCCTCGCCCGATCACGACGCCCGGCGCCGCGTGGCGCTCCCACTAAGTCGCTATCGATCCTCACCCCTCGCGGGCTGCCTTATGAGGGCGGCAGCTAATGGGGGTGGGGCACTCTGGCTATGTTCTATCATGAACCTACTTGCTGTACTGTCATAAATTACACTCTCAAGAAAGGTGATCATCACCGTGGAGTGGCAGCCCAGGTATAGAATGCGTCTAAGAGGACGCATACCGAGGAGGTGGAGCAATGAGGTGAGTTCGTGTGCAGGGTGGATTGTTGCACTGCGGGATCGTGTGAGGTGGTGGTGGCTTGGAGAGGCCTTCAACTAGCAGTGGATTGACCATGGCTGATGATGATCTGCCTCCTACAGTCACCGCAAGTTGGAATCTCACACAGGCTCAATCCATGCACGATCCACCAAACACTTCGATTGGCCACTGATGAATCACAGGGGTGTCTCATCGTCCTCACCACTACTGTCACAACCACGACTACCTAAGACCACCACCACTGCAGTGGTGCGCACCGGAATGGGGAAGGAGGTCGCACGCGAACCTCGCTGGCACCCAGCTGATCGTCGCCTTGCGAATCATCACCGCGGAACTCAGCGGCCAACGCTACTCCCAGTGTGGCCGCCTGTACTCACACACGGCACTCCTACAGTCCTCCTCATACAGTCCTCCTCCTACTGTCCTACAGTCATCCTACGGTCCCTCCTCACAAGCACGACGATGCCCGTCCACGAAGATCCTGATCACCACCGCGGCTACGACCACGCCGACTGTTTTGGACAACGGCAAATGCCTCTTCCTGGAATCGATCTTCATACGAGAGGAGAAGCGGCGGCACCGACTGGGGCATCGCCGACGTCAAACACAAGAAACTGATTGGCTCCTGGCTTGACACCATCCCGGTGGTGGCAGTGGCCGGTCATATAACCGCACCAGGGCTCCCCACGGGCGATGGAGATCATATTTGAGTTGTAAGAAAATCACCACCACCAGCAGCAGCAGCGCCATCACCACCATGACCACCAGCAGCACCAGCAGCGCCATCATCATCAGCACCTTCATTACCAGCAGCACCATCACTACCACCATCAGCAGTACCATCACCACCATCACCACCACCACCACCACGAGCACCATCACCACCAGCAGCACCATCACCACCACCACGAGCACCAGCAGCACCATGACTACCACCATCAGCAGTACCACCACCACCACGAGCACCATCACCACCAGCAGCACCATCACCACCATCATCAGCAGCACCAGAGCGATGGCGGCTCTTGCCTGCGGAAGTCGAGCAGGGAGGCGGCGGAGGAGGGCGCCGCCTGGTCAGGCCAGCTCAGGTAGTGGAACTGCGTGAGGGTGCGCGTCTCCGCCGTGAGCGCGTTCTTCAGGTAGAGCGAGCGCACGAGGAAGTCCTCGCACCACACGTGCTCCGACACCAGGTTCACCTGGACGGGGGAGGGGGGGGGGTATCTTGTGATTCGTATTTTTCGAAAGTAAGGCGGCGGAAGAAATGGAACGCATCCGAGAGGTCGTTCACGGAGGAGAGGGAGCGATGCAATCGTGTCGCGTATGTACGTATGTTGAACTTCTTTGGCACCGTACATAGCCTACCGTGCTAATCGTAGGTGGGGGGGAAGGACAACAAACTAAACACCACTTGTGGGCACTGGGCGGATTGCCACAGCGCAGGATTGTGAGAGATGGCAGCGGGTTAGTGGGGGGGTGCTTCGTCCAGCAGTGGATCGTTCGTGGCTGACCGTGACTGACTATGATGATGCAGATAGGCATGGGAAGGTGCAAGCAGTTTTGCTTTGTGGGTTGGCGGAGCTCAGAGCCACCTGCCCCGTCTCAGCTGTCTCTGGCGCCGCTGTCCAAGGTACCGGAACCGCACGATGGGAAGTCCTCCGTGAATCCTCTCTGAGTGTTTGTCGCGACATGCGCTGCAAGCCATGCGATGTAGTAAAGAATAATACCTTGTGGTGAGTGAGGTGTGGGACCGGTGTTGTATTAAGAAGGACAGGTGTGGACAGGTGTGGATAGGTGTGGACAGGTGCAGGCAGGTTTGGGAAGGTGCAGGGCAGAGGCGTGGAGGGGGTGGGGGGTGCTGGCGAGAGGAGGCGGCACGTCGCACCTCGTAGATGTGGTAGGTGCGGGAGCCCTCCTCGGGCCAGTAGCGGTAGCAGTGCTCCACGCGGTTCTCCATGAGTGGGGTGAGCATCACCACCACCGTGCAGCCACTCTCCCAAACCATCTGCAGAAAGACAAATATCCCCCGTGTAGCCTGAAAATACTTGTGGGACAAGTGCTGTTAGCGAGTACGTATGAAGGCTGCGATGGCACACGAGGTGGTGGGTGGCCAGCACCACGCCCGGCCGCCTTTGTCTCTCGAATGACGGTGTTCACTCCACACCGCACCAGCTACTCATTTGAAGCTGAGTCGACCTAGGGGAGGCCCAGTACCAGTTCAGATAATCGTCACTGGTGTTGACCGTGAGAGGGAAGCAAATCCGGGTCGCCGGTTTCAAACCCGTTTCTCCGGGTTCGTAGCGCAGCACGCTCGCCGCTGCGCGACCGATCCTTTTGAAGAGAGGCGCCTCTACTGAGCAGCTTCACGTGGAAGGAAACCACGTGGTGCTCGGAGAAAACCCCACCAGGAACACGAGGAGACAACTCTCAAAGCGCCGCACGGACAGATTCAGGAATCCATTTGCTCTAGGGCCATCTGCTGGTCACCTCGCAGCCCCAGCCTACAACGCCTAATACGCCTGATATTCCGAGGCAGCCTCCCCTCTAGCACCTCCGATTAGCACGGTTGGCTAAGTACGGTGCGAAAAAAAGTTCAACATACATACATGGATGCTGCTCAGGCTCAAGCCTGCTCAGCATAGTGCAGGAGCAGCGGAGATTGGGCGCGTGGGGGGCGACACGGCGCGTGCCCCGGCACGGCTTGACGGCCGCGTGCACTGTCGGCTCGACGTCAAAGCCACCGCTCGTGGAAAGCGGGTTAAATAAATAAATAAATAGTGGCCCAAGTGCCCATTCTTCTCGGTTTGAGGCTGCAGACACGACGAGCTAGAAGACACGAGGCAGTAAATGTTTGCAAGACAGCTCAACGTTACAAGCAGCTGCTCGCAATAAACTATGATATATAATATATATGTAGCACCCCCTCCCGCCCTCGCCTCCATCGAGAGCGAATGTTTTTTTTTAAAGCAATAAAAACCACCAAAGAGCGCGGTAAGTCACTCAATATCGACGGGACAAATACTTTCTCAAAATGAGGACACGAGCAGTGGCTTCCGAGTCAGGAAATCAATTGGACTTTTTCCACAGTGGAGCAATGCGCGAGTGATCCCTGCTGGGGGAGGGAGGTGAGGGGGGTGAGGAAGGGAGGTGAGGGGGGAGCTCCGAGTGTTGCCGCATGCATCTCTGTCATCGTCAGCCGGTGCCCATTCACTTCCCCGCTCCTTCACTTTTACTTTGATGTGATTTATTTTGAACTATTTTAATATTCTTGTGGCTGCTGTTTCTGTAGAACCCAAATTGCAATTTCTCTCCGTCTCTCCCCGCGGTCCTCCTCAACACGTGCCATCAGAAGGCCGATCGATATTTAATCGATCAGTAACCGATGTGTAGTCGATCAGAACGTTGGCGATGAACGCACAGCGTCGCCATGGCTCTGCCTGCGAGCGAACCGCCCGGTAACGTCCGGTCGGAGTCCCGACGTCAGTCGGGGAGAAGTACACTCGCAATGTACCAGAAATGAGCGTCGTTATTTTATTGCATTTTTATTATTTGCAGGTCCTTTGTTAGTGCACTCCGAGAGGAAGGTTTTTCCACGCAATATCGAAGGTGCGGTGTTTGTTTGATCATACTTCACCACTCTGGTCAGTGTGTGTCGGTGGAGCATGGTGCGGTACAACCGCGGGATTCTGCTGCACTGCCCTCGGGCCGACAACGGTTCCCCGCTGCAGCCTATAACACCTGTGATGCATTGTTCAGGTGTCACGCCCTGCTCGTGGCCAAACAACTGCCACAGTCCTCGCGGCTGGGCCTCGACCCGGCAGCGGCTACGTGGGCGTCAGAGGTCGTGTGTAGCCTCGAGATGGCAAGGCCCTCACCTGCCAGAAGTCGACCACGGTGTTGGCCAGGGGAGCCTGGGCTGCGATGTACACGGGCGTCCTGGGGTCGTGGTCCATCTGGAGTAGGAAGGGGGAGCGGGAAGGGGAGCGAAGGAGGAGACAAGGGGGAAGAGGAGAGGAGACGGCGGTGGAGGAGGAGAGGGAGAGGTGGTATTGAGGAGTTAGTGGTTACTTCTTAAAAGATATGACCACGTTGGCTTGGAAGGGATTTCATCATCACCTTCAGCTATGACAATCCGTGGCTGATGGATGAAACTACTCCCCCCCCCATCCCCGCTAATTCGTCGCCACCCGCACCTTAAGGCTGAATCGACCTAGGGAAGGCCCAGGACCATTTCGGATCATCGTCATTGGTGTCAGCTGCGAGCGGGAATCTAACTCGGGTCGCCGGGTTCGGAGCACAGCGCGCAAATCATTGCGTTACCCTCCTCACGCACAAATACGCATTTCCCACAGAACTTGCCCCAAAGACGCAGATACACGCGCACACACGCACACACACACACGTCATCGCACGCGTTCCTGTAAATAAAGCCCTTGCACTTTCAATTAAACAATCCAATTAGGGGAAATCAACCCCTAAAGCCGTGAGCAGAGCTCAGCATCTAAGCCGAATGCTGTCGCTCAGTCGCTCGTGAGATTACAGCGTAAACCTGCGGAACGCGGAATGAAATTACGCGCGAGCTGCACCACTCCCCACCACCCCCCCGGAAGGGAATCGATGTTTCAGCGCGACCAGCGGCAAAGTGCCGGCACGCACAGCCGTCAGAGGTGCCGCGTCTGGTACGGGCCACGGCCCGAGACACCCCGAGGACTCGCTGGGTGTGCCAGCGGAAATGCCAAAAATAAATAAAAATGCGATGAGCGGTTCTCCTTCTTTCGTATGGCATTTGAAAAAAAATGAAGCGAGAGGACAATAATTGTGTTTAATGTTGCGAACCGTTCCACTACCCCAACGCAACACCCGCACTTTGTTCCACCATAGTGCGCGCAGTTCGTATTGGGAAGTCATCGGTGATATCCGCCTGGTGGTTTGCACTTGGCCGCATTCGCAGTGTGGTGGAGTCCCTGATCGTGGCCGCACCTTCCGTGTGTTGTCGGGACGCGGTCGCGAGTGGCCCAATGCCAACAGCGCGAATTATGCCAATACAAGTACATTATGCATGCACCTTATTTAATAAGTGATCGCATTGTTCAATTATATTAGCCGTACACACAATCTGGCGTCGCTAAATATCTGCCACCACCCCCTTGGCTCCCGTTCTGCTGGGGACCACGGTCTCGTGCGGGCACAGCCGGAGTCGGGGTGACGGTGGTCGCGAGACGATCAACACGCGCAGAGAAGTCCGCGCTTGAACCGGGTTTTGGGCTGCGTCCGCAACGACGAATCGATCCTTCCTCGGTTATAATCGATTCTTGAGCTCACGGTGCGCGCTTCGGATTGAGCGGCTGCTGAGATAATTGTTTGCAACCTCTGACGAACGATACTCATACTCTTTGCTTCTTTCGGTAAAGTCACGTAGATGAAAAATAATAATAATGAAAATAATAAGATGAAAATAACTGAATTAAATCAGGACGTTTCGGGCGCAACACTGTGCTTGTGCACCACTGCCAGTAGGAGCAGCAGCTTCACCAGATCACGCCTTAGTATACAACGTCTTGTTTTAAGTACTTTGGGATGTTTTCTTAACATTTTAATATATTTATGTCAATTAATCCAAACGCTGAATACATTTATTTCTCTATTCCCTCATTATTGTGCAGTACTGGAACTAACAAAAGTGAAAGTGGTGAAGCGATTCAAGTCATGGGAATGAAATAATGAAGCCCGTGGGAATGGAAGTGAATGAAAGTTATCGAACGAGGCGTTACTCTGCACGAGGGTGCGATGACGTGGGAGAGAGGTGGCTTGGGGAGGAATTCATCCAGCAGTGGATTGACCCCCATTGCTGCTCATGATGAGTGGTCTGTCAGTGTGCGCGTCACACAGTAGTCGCTGCGAGCACGCAATGCATGCTGGAGTGGCGAGCTGCGTCACACCTCCACATCAATTCCTCACGGGCGGCTGCGGAGATTCTCGCGGTTGCGATGCTGCGAATCGGTCCGATGCCTTTTTCGGGTCGTGCCGCCGCGCACTGTTCGGCGACGATGTCCAACGTTTCGCCCCACGTGCCGAGGGGGGGGGGGAGGGGCTTCTTCGGCAATCGAATTCGAATTCAGTTTCGCTCCCACAATTCCAGGCTCCTGGAGAACATTCCGGCACGTGGAGCAAAAACGTCGGACGCCGTGTCCGTGAGAGACGTCGCCGGGACCGCTGCGCCGTGGCGAGTGGACGGGTGCGCGGTGCGGGGTTGGGTGGCGTTTATCGCCTTTCACTTCGCTTCACTTCCTCCTCACTTCGCTCCCAACCCGAGTGTGGAGCGCGACGTTGCTCGGGCCCTGTTTGTTACCCACCTCTCACGCCGTGAGGCCACGCGCTGCCGGGCTCCGAGGTTTGAGGCTTCACTGCCGAGCGCCAGATTCATTTTTGTTTTTAGTTGCAAGAAAACTTCTTTGATTCCCATCGCTCTCTCCGGAAAGTGCTTTCTGCTCTCTGCAAACTGCTTCCCCACGCTGCGAAGGGAAGCATCAGGACACCGCTCTCCCTCCTAGGCGATCCTAAGTATGCGGATTAGAACGTTTGTTTCCACAACGAGTGTTGTGTGTTTTCGAGCCGATGTGGAGCGCAGGGCTTGTCGGCGAGCCGGCACGTCCCTCCAGAAGGAGAAGACAAAGCGCCGAGTTTCCTTGACGAATCGGGAGGAGCCGAGGCTTCATGCGTGCGCATGCCAAGTGGCGCATCAAGGGCCCAGCAACAGCCATGATGCTAATCCCATCGAAATGCAGACAGTTGTTTATTTATATTTATGGGTTTATGCCGAATGTGGACAATTTTACTCTCTTAAGTCGGAGCGGGGATTTTTCTGGGTTCATTATTGGAGTTGGCCAAACATTTCAAAGCAGCATGACCCTCCTGCAAACGTCTCGAGACTCAGCGTGAGACTGTCCTGGGTATAGAGCACCGCTGTCGAGGATGTCCTTGTTCCATCGTCGCTGACATCGATTATTACGCTCGGATTACATCGTGCGTGTAAGAGTCGCTAATTTCCGATTTGCATACCTTGAACGTAATGATTTCACACGACCCTTGCTGCCACTAGAGGCCGCTACATTCACCACAATAACAAAACATGATTCGAGAATTGAAGAGCGATTAGCGACAATTCATGTTTTCGCGAAGGCGACCATCGTTCCATCCGTAACCTTTGTTATCATTACAATCACAATGAGACGTCAAGGCGCAGCCCTGCAATTACTTTGCTCACGCTGAGTCGGTGTCCAACTCGTCCGGAAGGTATTTCGTAGTCCTGTACCGTGAAAGCGTTGTACTGTTGAGTCGTCGGTGTTGTAGTTTAACCCATGCCCAGTGCCACCACGAGTTCCTGTGTGACTGTTGGAACCTGCGCCTCGAAGGACCTCTGTTGTGCATTCCCCCACCACCACCGCACGCACGCAAGGGTAGAAGCCACAGCTTGAAATGAGTCGCCCAGCACTGACGGGCAACAGGACGTGAAAACAACAAGGATTTGCAGGCTTTGGTCAATCCACTGCTGGCTGAAGGCAATCCTGTGTCATGTCAATCGTGGGTATATATTTGAATATTCAGTGCGATGCATTGAAGTGGGAAAAGCCCAAGACCGGTTCATCTATCACTCGTCACTGATGTTAGCCGTGACAAGGGAATCAAACTTGGGTGGCCGAGCTCACGCGGCAGTATGCGAACCACTACCGCTACTCTTGCCCACAGGATATCATCATACTGACATTGTAATGTACCAATACAGTAAACTTTCGCTTAGATTGTTATCAATGCCTCTTTGGCAAAGTAATATTTTTCCTCAACTTTATTTTCAAAAACAAATATCAATAAAGTTAATCTTTCCATATTGTAAAATAAAACACCGATATAAAAACACGTGTGCTTTCCCTGTCTAAGCAGACTCAAGGCCTAAGCCTCAAGGCCTTATAGCCTTATCCATTTTAATATCTAAGCCACTGCAAGTCCAAAGACTTCCATCAAATTATCTAAAGCATCTTAGGGTCACTTTGCCATCCACGAGGCCGTGTGTGTGGAGGGATGCCAACCATCCAGTTTTTCCACCTTTGGAACCCTTACAGTGCCTGTCCATACCATGCCTGACGGATCTCAAAATTATAAATGTTGGCATTTTCTCCTTGCTAGGCATGCGAAAAAGAGTTGCCACCTTTTAAGTCAGCCTCGGCCTATCTGTGCAGTACAAAGTTCAAGAGCAATCCCGCTAGCAGATCTCGGCACGAATCAATTCCTGCCACCTGAACCCAGACGCCAATTCCCGCACTGTCCGGATCAAGCCTGTTCTGGTCAAATCCCAACAGGTGGCAACCCGAGACGTGCATCTCAAGTTGCCACCCGTCCTGGTCTTCCCAGGATTGGCCTCTTGTTGAGACGGCAGCTGTCCCAGGAGATATGTGTCACAGGGACATTTAAATCCCGCTCTTTGACAGCTGTGGTGTGTTGTCATTATTACATTTTAATTCACGTGTAGGTCGCCCCCTCTCCCAGTGTTGTGAAATATTATTCCTCCCATAATGCCCATAGGCTGCTGCTCCACTGAGTGAAGGGACCCTGAGTTGGTAGGGTTTAGATTCCAGTCTGGCCCTGGGGGGTTCTGCTGAGCAGAGAGTAAATGTCAGAGGCTCACAGGCGACGGGGAAGCCACTGCCGTGAGGCAACGTGACTACAACATCAGAGGCGACCACGCCACGTCTCCACCATAGCCCACACAGTGATTCAATCAAATACCTAAATTAGCACCAGGTGAAACACACACACACGTCATTGTCGGGTAATAAAGGCAGCTCTGATTGCATCTTCTGTGGCCTTGAAAGGGGCTTAGCACAAATGAATAAAACACTCATCAGTTTCCATTAACACTGCCTTATAAGAGAATAGATATCCTGTACCAAGCTGACATTTCAGAGAGAGAGAGAGCGAGAAAGGGCAGAGAGAGAGAGAGACTTATCATGAGAGATCGCCATGGGGCTGTGGCGAAATCTTGGAAGCTTGAAGAAAGTTACTGCGGCTTGTTTGCATCCGGCTCAAGCAGGGCAAGAGGGGGATGAAGAGCAGGCGGGGAGGCTGAGAGCTGGATGGGAGAGACACTGAGATGGACAGAGAGACACCGAGATACACAGAGAGACACCGAGACACACAGAGAGACACCGATATGCACAGAGACACCGAGATGCATAGAGACACCGAGATGCACAGAGAGACACCGAGATGCAGAGAGACACCGAGATACACAGAGAGACACCGAGATGCACAGAGAGACACCGAGATGCACAGAGAGACACCGAGATACACAGAGAGACACCGAGATGCACAGAGAGACACCGATATGCACAGAGAGACACCGAGATACACAGAGAGACACCGAGATGCACAGAGAGACACCGAGACACAGAGAGACACCGAGATGCACAAAGACACCGAGATGCAGAGAGACACCGAGATGCACAGAGAGACACCGAGATGCACAGAGAGACATCGAGATACACAGAGAGACACCGAGATGCACAGATAGACACCGATATGCACAGAGAGACACCGAGATGCACAGAGAGACACCGAGATCCACAGAGAGACACCGAGATGCACAGAGAGACACCGAGATACACAGAGAGACACCGAGACACACAGAGAGACACCGAGATACACAGAGAGACACCGAGATGCACAGAGAGACACCGATATGCACAGAGAGACACCGAGATACACAGAGAGACACCGAGATGCACAGAGAGACACCGAGACACAGAGAGACACCGAGATGCACAAAGACACCGAGATGCAGAGAGACACCGAGATGCACAGAGAGACACCGAGATGCACAGAGAGACATCGAGATACACAGAGAGACACCGAGATGCACAGATAGACACCGATATGCACAGAGAGACACCGAGATACACAGAGAGACACCGAGATACACAGAGAGACACCGAGATCCACAGAGAGACACCGAGATGCACAGAGAGACATCGATATGCACAGAAAGACACCGAGATGCACAGATAGACACCGATATGCACAGAGAGACACCGATATGCACAGAGAGACACCGATATGCAGAGAGAGACACCGAGATACACAGAGACACCGAGATCCACAGAGACACCGAGATGCACAGAGAGACACCGAGATACACAGAGACACACCGAGATGCACAGAGAGACACCGAGACACTGAAGAAGCAACGGGACGGTGTGAATCGAGACCAAACAGACTGCGATATGGATCAAGAGAACAGCATTGAAGAGAGACACTGAGCGAGACAGAATCTGAGATTGAATAGACAGGATAAACAAACTTTATTCAAAAATCGAATAGACAGATGGAGGGACAGAGCAAGGAGACAAGTGAATAGAAAGATAGAGAATTAGAGAGATAATCTAAGTTTGAATAGAGACCAGAAATAGACAAACCATTCAGGGCTGAGAGGCCAAGGGATGAACAGAACGACACAGAAGATGCGAGATAGGCTCAGGCTGAATAGAGCCCAGAGACAGGCAAATAAAGAGCAGAGGGAGACCGAGGGATGAATAGAGAGACAGATAATGACGGAAATAATCACAGATTGAATAGAGCCGAGAGACAGGCAAATAAAGAGCAGAGAGAGAGAGACCGATGGATGCACAACAGCCAGAGAGAGGGAGAGCGAGGGATGAGACGCAGAGTGAGCGAGACGTTGAGAGCGGAGCCACTCAGAGCGGCACACACGGAGAGATCAGACGACTCAAAGCCGACCAGCAGAATGGGAGATGAATACTAAGAGAGAAAGTGGTGGTGGGCGGTGGTCAGCAGCAGAATGGGACCTGAAGAGAGAGAGAGGAGAGAGTGGGGGAGCTGCAGGAGCTTTAGTCGGAGAGAGAGCGCCGACTCTCGTTTGTGTCGCCTGCGAGAGAGTGAGGGGGGTCGCCTGCCCCCACTCAGTCGAGGCGCTAGCAACAGAGCACGCGAGCAATGGAGCAGTGGAGCATCACGCGAGCGACTTCGCTTCCACGCTGCAGTCGTCGTCGGAGCTGCACGTGGACCACCAACTCCGGGGGGAGGGCTGCTTTTACTCATTGAGACAGAGAAACCCAACATTATTCTGCCTTGCCAAGACACGTGACTGTTTTTCTTAAAATTTATAATCATCTTTCAAAGTGCCGTTGCAATTTGTTCGTGTTTGAGAGAAGTAATTTTTCTTTTTTTTTAGTAATAAAGGCAGCTCCGCTGAGCCACCTAGTAACTATTTTCAGGAATGATTACTCAAGTGATTAATAATAAGACGCTGATGCTATACAAAGGACTCTCCCCCCTCCCCTTCTCGCCCCGTGTCGCCATACTGTTGGGGCGAGTGGTGCCACCTATGAAGGCCGACACTGTGGCCCACGAGGGGGTGGGTGACCAGCACCACGCCCGGCCGCCTTTGTCTCTCCAGTGGCGATGTTTACACACCGCACCAGGTACTCATTTGAGGCTGAGTCGACCTAGGAGAGGCCCAGGACCGGTTCAGATAATCGTCACTGGGGTTGGCCCCCTCGATCCGGCCGAACAAAAGCTGTTTTCGGCATGCGGTGGCTGGGCATGCGGGCTACATGACCCAGCCAACGCAGCCTTGTCTGCCGGAGGAGCTCACCGATGGGACCTTGCCCAGATCTTTCAAGGATTTGTGAGCTCCTCACACAATCCAGCCTGGTTAAACCCAGGATGGTTCGTAGGCAGGCTAGCCTAAATGTTTCTAACCGGCGAAGATGCTCCATTAAGGGGGTCCACGTTTCGCAAGCGTAGAGAAGGGAGGGAATGACCGTGGCCGAGAAGACCTGAAGCTTAGTGCGGAGCGACAGACCAGGTAGCTTCCACACAGCGTTACGCAACCGATGAAAAGATATTGCCGCTCGACTGATTCGGAGTGAGACCTCTGCTGTTAAACTGGAGCCGGTCATAAGCACACTGCCCAGGTATGGGAAACTCTCCACTCTCTCCACAACTACCCCATCACCGATTGGGAGTTGTGGGGGTGGAGTGTCCAATGGTACAAAATACCCAGACATGTGCTTAGTTTTGGTGGAGCTGATGGTAAGGCCCCATCTCTTAGAGGCACGCTCCAGTCTCAGCAGCAGCGTCTCCAACTCCTCCTCTGAATGAGCAGCTATTACCAAATCATCGGCATACATAACGTGGTTGAGCAATAGGGAGCCATCCTTTGACCGCACCGGGGCATCGATCAGCCTCCCATTATATCTGTACCAAATGGAGATTCTCCCGGTACAGCTATTGAAGGCTTCACGAACTACGTGGTCAAAATAGATGTTAAATAATGTGGGAGCCAGAGGACATCCCTGTCGCACCCCAAGGTGTACAGGGAATGGCTCTGGCTCCCGGCCAACACACACGTAGACACACACACACGTGGGGGACCTCCATGGCCACTGTGACGCGCCGAGGGAGCTGCTGCCACGTGACTCTGTCGGGGGCGCTTTGCTCGCAGCCCCCTCGGCGACTTTGCGGTTCCTTCCTCGGGGCCATTCCACCTTCAACAAAGTCCACTTAACTCAGAATCAGGCTGTGTATTTATAGCTGAGGTGACCTCACGAGGCATTCAGGCTCGTGCTCACAGGTGTCCAGTCGGGGCGGGCACAGCCCCACCACCTGCTTGGGTGTTTTCCATTGGGCTATGCGACCTAAACACGTTCCTCTGGACGACGCTCAATGTCATATATCTCGAGTCATTCCCCTATTCTCTATATAAAGATATAAATGTAACGACCAGCGAGAGCCACACATACACACATATGTAGACATCATCATCGTCATCACCATGTGAAGAGCAGAATTGTGACATTTAAAAACCCTATGCTCCCCCCAAATAAAAAAACGAATGGTATTTCAGGCGGGATGAATAGATCACCATCCACCCACGACGTTTCCCCAGCAATGGGACGATGGGTTCTGACGATGCAGGTTTGTGATAATTTGATGACAGTACTGAGCAGTACTTATAGTGACATACTGTAGTGGTGAATGATAGTGCCTCTAGTGGCTGCAGGGGCATCGTGAACACACTCCAATGACAACTCAAGACGACGAATTCACCAACATCCATTCTAACACAGACACGATTCAGATGACTGTAACGCGAGCTCAAGAATCGTCGCACCCCTAATATTTACCCTAACATGCGAAGACAACCCGCATCAATCATTTCTTTAGAACTGCCTTTTGCGTTTAGTTTATTGTCCTTCCCGCCGCACCTCCGATTAACACGGTTGGCTATGTACGGTGAGAAAGAAGTTTAACATACACACACATCACGGTCCGGTATTCCCCACATCCCAAGCCGAACCAGGATACTTCCAGAAGGCAGGTGTCAGGCAGCCTTCACCGCATTCCCATAGATCTCTGAAACGCGGCTTTGGACGACATTGCCGTCAATTCATTCCCAACGCCGGCTGACGTCAGCTGCCTGGGAGGCCACAAATCATTTCATCTTCTCGTTTCGTGTCTCCGCTCCAGGGAGTGAAAATAAAAAAACACGGAACGGCATCCATGCTCCGGATTGCTCGCTAATCCGGAACCCGCCGTGGCGGTTGTGGTGGTGGTGGTGATGGCGGTTGTGGTGGTTGTGGTGGCGGTTGTGGTGGTGGTGGCGGTTGTGGTGGTGGTGGCGGTTGTGGTGGTGGTGGTTGTGGTGGTGGCGGTTGTGGTGGTGGTGGTTGTGGCGGTTGTGGTGGTGGTGGCGGTTGTGGTGGTGGCGGTTGTGGTGGTTGTGGTGGTGGTGGCGGTTGTGGTGGTGGTGGCGGTTGTGGTGGTGGTGGCGGTGGTGGTGGCGGTTGTGGTGGCGGTTGTGGTGGTGGTGGTGGTGGTGGTGGTGGTTGTGGCGGTTGTGGTGGCGGTTGTGGTGGTGGTGGTGGCGGTTGTGGTGGTGGTGGCGGTTGTAGTGGTGGTGGCGGTTGTGGTGGTGGTGGTGGTGACCATCACGGAGCCAGGACGAATGTAAAAGCAAGAACATTTACACGATCCGCCGCCACACCGATCGTCCGTCGCGTGTCCTCCGTGTCGTTGCGTTAGATTCCGCGCGGACCGTCCGGCGGGAGGGAGGGGGGATCACAATCATCTCTCAAAGTGCCGCCTTCGAGAGGAGCATTTACATGTTTATGTTTACGACTCACAATTGCTGTTTTGTGTCGTACAACCTTTTCAACCCGACAACGAACACAGATGTCACGTGAACAAACATGCCAATGTATTATTCCTGCTTCTTCAGCAGCAGCGAAGATACACAGCGATTGGGTAGTTCGACGTTTCGCTGGTAGTTACAGCAGCATCATCAGGCAGTTGCCATAATTGTGAAGATGCTCTCCAGGCTTTGGCCTGACATAGGTGGTGTGACGTCTTCCTTGTGCTCCCACACGAGGGTTTATGACGCACGTTTTGTTTCTGCAACCTGAACCCAAATTCAAAGATGCATCGTAACATTGGTCGTGAACGCCTCCACGTGTTACACTCAATCTGGATTTTGCTGGCCACGTTTTCCCACGGATGCCACGCAACGTGGCCATGTTGCCACGTTGACACTTGTCGTAGTTGATTATCAAGATGTTATCCCAATGGTGCTATGGGTGCCACGTCAGGAGACCGTAGCTACGTCCGTCCATCTCTCACGGAACTGTGCAGCCCTTCGTGTCAAGAGAACCACCCACAAAAGTGGACATCCCAGAACTACCTCCGAGTTGCCTATGTGCTGAGCTCTAGGTCACATGCAGTAGAGGGCAGCACTTTCCCACTCGCTCTGCCATTTGAGAGTAATGTTCGTCGCATGGCAGTAAAACCGATATAGTAATTCTTAGAGCTGGAGTTTGACCAAATTAAGGGCAAACCCGAATTAATTGTGACGAGCTTTTGTTTGGTTTGGACACTTACGGGTGACCGAGCTGAGCGCAGAAACAACGCAGCATAGCGCAGACCGAGCAACCAGGGCTCAGCACCACCACCACCACTACCGCCACCACTACCACCACCACGACCACCACCACCACCACAACCACCACTACCACCACCAATACCACCACTACCACAACCACCACTACCAACCACTACTACCACCACCACCACTGCCACCACCAATACCACCATCAATACCACCACCACCACAACCACCACTACCAACCACTACTACCACCACTGCCACCACCAATACCACCATCAATACCACCACCAATACCACCACCACCACTACCATAACCACCACTACCAACCACTGCTACCACCACTACCACCACTAATACCACTATCACCACCACTACCGCCACCATCACTACCATCACCACCACTGCCACAATCACTACCACTATTACCACCACTACCACCACTACCACGACGACGGCCCCCAGGGACAGGCAGCGCCGTGCAGCAGCCAAACTCGCGACTCGGATCGACCGGTGCCCTCGCGCTCCTGGGGCCGGTGCTACGGGCTGGGGGAGCGACCACGGTGCGGGGTGCATGGAGCGGAGTGGGGAGCGGAGTGGGGAGCGGTGCGGGGTGCATGGAGCGGAGTGGGGAGCGGTGTGGGGTACGTGGAGCGGAGTGGGGAGCGGTGTGGGGTGCATGGAGCGGTGTGGGGAGCGGTGTGGGGAGCGTTGCGGGGTGCATGGAGCGGTGTGGGGAGCGGTGTGGTGAGCGGTGTGGGGAGCGGTGTGGGGCGGACTCACGATGGGGCTCGCGTTGATGTAGTCCGAGTTGGCCGCGTTGGCTTCTGTCTTGAGCGCGACGCGCGCGTGGTCGTCTGCACACGGCGCGGAGAGACACGGAGCGGTGAGCGACAAACGCACGCAGACGACGTGCACGGCTCAAACCTCTCGCGCCCTGCCGCACCCCGCAAATCGCGGCCATGTTGTGGCGCGCGGCGCGCAACGGAAAGGAGCGTGAGCGGCGGCGGGGATGGAGACGCCGGCGGCGGCGGGGGGCGAATTGGAAGGGAGACGCAGCGCCTGCGCTGGCGACTTTCTGTCAATGAGCCGCGCCTGGCCCGTGTCCTCACGCTGCTGCTTGGTGGTGGCGATGGCAGAGTAGGCGGTGGTGGATAGTTGGGGTGGTGGTGGTGGTGGTAGTGGTGGTGATTATGGTGGTGATGATGGTGGTGGTGGTTATGGTGGTGGAGGTAGTAGCAGCGCCGCGTCCGGTGTTGGGAACAGCGCGACGCGCGGTCGCTCTCAGGAGCCCCGTGGCACACGGCTCGAGAGGGCCACGGGCGGAGTGACGGCGAGAGCCAGGGAAGCAGAGCACAGGTGAGGGGTGGATCGGGGTGAGCGGTGGATCGGGGTGAGCGGTGGATCGGGGTGAGCGGTGGATCGGGGTGAGCGGTGGATCGGGGTGAGCGGTGGATCGGGGTGAGCGGTGGATCGGGGTGAGCGGTGGATTGCGTGCTGGACGTTACTGGGGGGGGGAGAGTGGTGGCCGAGTAATCACCACCAACTCCCTGCAGCTACCCGATTCCACAACCACGTGTATGGCTTCGTGGAGCGGTCGTGCGGTGGGTAGTGCACGCTGCACTATGAACCCGGTCGTCCGAGTTCGATTCCCACGACCAATAACAGTGGCGGAAAGTTGACCCGGTCCTGGGCATACCCGAGATTAACTCAGCCTGGCACGAGCACAGAACCCGGTGAGGCGCGTTCACATCCGCACTGGGTCGACAAGAAGTGGCCGTGGTGTTGGGCACCCTTCACAGGTGTTCGCCAACAGCACTTGCCCCAACAGTCTGTTAAAAGGCTACAGGGGGGATCTTTTTCTGTTGCGTGTGCGGCGTACACGGGAGGATGTTGCCGTAGCGATTCTTGACGGTGTTGTTCGGCCTCTGCGCCACGGTGCAGGCGTTGGGCTCGGCCTGGTAGCAGCAGAGCGCATCCCACTCGGCCTCCAGGCGGTCCCCGTTCTGCACGTGGTCCTCCATGTACGACTGCGAGGGCGCGCAGACACGCGGAGACAGAGGGACAAAGATTCCCCGTGGAGCAGTAACAAGACTGATGGGGCAAGTGCTGATTGCGAGCTCCTATGAAGGCCTTAACGGCCCAGCTATGAGTGGGTGGTGTGGCCGACACCACACCTGGCCGTCTGTATCCCCCCAGCGCTGTTTACAAATAGCAGCAGGCAATCATTTAAGGACCGAGGCGACCTTGGGGAAGCCCAGAACCGGTTCAGATATTTGCCATTGATGGTGGCTGAAGCCCTGTAGTGTTCACTTCCACGGGCCCTTCTCGAACGCGAAGGTGAGAATTCTCAATGGATTCTGTCGTCTCACGATGCGCCACGACAATGAGAGTGGCACCCAAGCACAAATAACAACAAATCGCGAGACATTCATCGATTTAACACTGCGTGTGGCCTTTACCCAGAAAAACAAACAGGCGACGTTTTGGTACAATGGCCTTTCTTCACACCACGTCCACCGATGTAAGTTCTATGAAGAAGGATCACCGCCCGAAACGTCGCCCGTCACGCACGAGTCCACGCGAAGGCCGCGGCGTTGTCGCCGAGCGCGGTGAGCACGGCAACTTGGCGTACGCACCAGGATCATGTGGCCCGTGGTGATGTCGAGGTTGGAGGGGGCCGGCTCCTCGCTCCAGGACGAGACGCTGCTCCGTGGGGAGGGGCTCAGCGGCCCCCCGTCGCTGAGCTGCGAGGAGAGGCTGCTCATGCGCGACGGGCGCGAGGGGTGGGCGCCGTGCGGGGCGTGGGGGGCGCCCCCCACGCCGCCGGCGACGACCCCCGGGGGGGGCTCCCCGCAGCCTCCTCCCTTCTCGGCCGTGCGGATCGCCATGCGCTGTCGGCACAGCTCCTGGGGGAGAGGCGGCGGGGTTGGCGGTCAGCGTCACGGATCGGCTCGGAGTCGCGTTGGGAGTGTAAAGGAGGAGGGGCTGAGGTTGCAGGGATCGGGCTGTGGTTTGAAGGCTGGGGTCGTGTCAAGTTGGTTCGGGTTGTAGTCAGAGGGTTGTCTTTTAGAGTTGTTAAGTCTTTATTTAATCGGGTTAAAGGGAAAATGGACTCGACACTTAGTTAGTTATTTATTTCCTTATTGCAACCGACCTCTGGGTCATGGCATCAGCAGCCGTCAGCCTCCTCTTGTGAACAGTGCCACAGGCTCATGATTATTAGAGGGAGGGGACAGCGTGGCATCGGGGAGATCACTTCAACTTTAACTCTGCAAAAATATAAATCTATCGACGTAACCGACTGGTAATACGCGGGGTCGCAGGTGGTGGTGGTGGTGGTGAAGGTGGTGGTGGTGGTGGTG
Source organism: Petromyzon marinus (assembly GCF_048934315.1). NCBI lineage: Eukaryota > Metazoa > Chordata > Hyperoartia > Petromyzontiformes > Petromyzontidae > Petromyzon > Petromyzon marinus. The sequence continues at coordinate 26,083,759 of NC_133670.1, read as the reverse complement.
GTGGTGAAGGTGGTGGTGGTGGTGGTGGTGAAGGTGGTGATGGTGGTGAAGGTGGTGGTGGTGGTGGTGGTGAAGGTGGTGATGGTGGTGAAGGTGGTGGTGGTGGTGAAGGTGGTGGTGGTGAAGGTGGTGGTGGTGGTGAAGGTGGTGGTGGTGGTGAAGGTGGTGGTGGTGGTGGTGAAGGTGGTGGTGGTGGTGGTGGTGAAGGTGGTGGTGGTGGTGGTGAAAGTGGTAGTGGTGAAGGTGGTGGTGGTGGTGGTGAAGGTGGTGGTGGTCGTGGTGGTGAAGGTAGTGGTCGTGGTGGTGGTGGTGGTGAAGGTGGTGGTGGTGGTGAAGGTGGTGGTGGTGGTGAAGGTGGTGGTGATGAAGGTGGTGGTGGTGGTCGTGGTGGTGAAGGTGGTGGTGGTGGTCGTGGTGGTGGTGGTGGTGAAGGTGGTGGTGGTGGTGGTGGTCGTGGTGGTGGTGGTGGTGGTGAAGGTGATGGTGAAGGTGGCAGTACCCGAGGCTTGCTCGAGCAATCGCGCCGTGATAATTGCCGGCGGGAGGCCGACACTGTTGGTACCACGAGACTGTTGGTACCACGACACTGTTGGTACCACGACACTGTTGGTACCACGACACTGTTGGTACCACGACACTGTTGGTACCACGACACTGTTGGTACCACGACACTGTTGGTACCACGACACAGTTGGTACCACGACACTGTTGGTACCACGACACTGTTGGTACCACGACATTGTTGGTATCACGACACAGTTGGTACCACGACACTGTTGGTACCACGACACTGTTGGTGCCACGACACTGTTGGTTCCACGACACTGTTGGTACCACGACACTGTTGGTACCACGACACTGTTGGTACCACGACACTGTTGGTACCACGAGACTGTTGGTACCACGACACAGTTGGTACCACGACACTGTTGGTACCACGACACTGTTGGTACCACGACACTGTTGGTACCACGACACTGTTGGTACCACGACACTGTTGGTACCACGACACTGTTGGTACCACGACACTGTTGGTACCACGACACTGTTGGTACCACGACACAGTTGGTACCACGACACTGTTGGTACCACGACACTGTTGGTACCACGACATTGTTGGTATCACGACACAGTTGGTACCACGACACTGTTGGTACCACGACACTGTTGGTGCCACGACACTGTTGGTTCCACGACACTGTTGGTACCACGACACTGTTGGTACCACGAGACTGTTAGTACCACGACACTGTTGGTACCACGACACAGTTGGTACCATTACACTGTTGGTACCACGACACTGTTGGTACCACGACACTGTTGGTACCACGACACTGTTGGTGCCACGACACTGTTGGTACCACGACACTGTTGGTACCACGAGACTGTTGGTACCACGACACTGTTGGTACCACGACACTGTTGGTACCACGACACTGTTGGTGCCACGACACTGTTGGTACCACGACACTGTTGGTACCACGAGACTGTTGGTACCACGACACTGTTGGTACCACGACACTGTTGGTGCCACGACACTGTTGGTACCACGACACTGTTGGTACCACGAGACTGTTGGTACCACGAGACTGTTGGTACCACGAGACTGTTGGTACCACGACACTGTTGGTACCACGAGACTGTTGGTACCACGACACTGTTGGTACCACGACACTGTTGGTGCCACGACACTGTTGGTACCACGACACTGTTGGTGCCACGACACTGTTGGTACCACGACACTGTTGGTACCACGAGACTGTTGGTACCACGACACTGTTGGTACCACGACACTGTTGGTGCCACGACACTGTTGGTACCACGACACTGTTGGTACCACGAGACTGTTGGTACCACGAGACTGTTGGTACCACGAGACTGTTGGTACCACGAGACTGTTGGTGCCACGACACTGTTGGTACCACGACACTGTTGGTGCCACGACACTGTTGGTGCCACGACACTGTTGGTGCCACGAGACTGTTGGAACCACGAGACTGTTGGTACCACGACACTGTTGGTGCCACGACACTGTTGGTGCCACGACACTGTTGGTGCCACGAGACTGTTGGAACCACGAGACTGTTGGTACCACGACACTGTTGGTACCACGAGACTGTTGGTACCACGACACTGTTGGTACCACGACATTGTTGGTACCACGACACTGTTGGTACCATTACACTGTTGGTACCACGACACTGTTGGTACCACGACACTGTTGGTACCACGACACTGTTGGTACCACGACACTGTTGGTACCACGACACAGTTGGTACCACGACACAGTTGGTACCACGACACGGTTTGTGCCCACCACACACACAGCATACATTCACACAGCGCACATACAGAATACATCCACACATGTGCACACGTTCAGCACACACTTATCACACTTATTTACACACAGCACACGCCCACAAGGTCAGCACAAAGACAAAGGCCCCCCGTGTAGCCTTAACAGACTGTTGGGACAAGTGCTGTTAGCGAGTAGCACCTATGATGGCCGTCACGGTACAGGAGGGGTGACTAGCAAACACACCCGGCCGCCTTCGTCTCCCTAGTGGAGATGTTTACACACCGCATCAGGCACTAATTTGAGGCTAAGTCAACCCAAGTCAGCGCCACACGAGCGTGGAGCTGCCGGGGGCTCTCTCCCCCTCGACTGACTGGGGCGCCGCTGTCGCAGCGACTGGCCCCACCCCCCGACTCGCAGATCGAGAGCGAGAAAGTCGCGGTGCTGCTACTGCTTCTGCGCGTCTTGTAGCGAGCAAAACGTTAAGGGCAAAGGAGCAGCCCTGCAATTCCCTGCCGACACCTCTGCTGCTGTACAGAGTGCGTGTGTACAGCGTTTCGGGCAGACAGCGCGTATGGATGGACATTGAGGGATTTATTTCAGCCGGAATCTGTCCAGGTGGTCGGTGACCAGGGAAATATGTTGTTTGTCCGACCCCGGCACGCCACATCCAGTATACATCGTGCAATGGCCGGGGCTTACTGCTCGTCATGTGATAGCTCCTCCAGTCTAGGATTGACCCAGAGAGCACTGGGTGGGAAGTGCAGCCCCTGGGCAGCGCCGTCTGCGCCGTGGGAGTAATGTACCCACTTTTAAAAAGATTGCACGCATTTCAAAAACGTTTCGTGATTCTTGATGACTAAGACATAATTTTACAACGGTAAATGACAACACAATCACAGCCCTTAGTCAACCCGCTGCCGGATGAAGGCCTAGTTGGACCATACTTCACCACACTGGTCGGCGTGGGGTGTGGATGGAGTCGTGGGAGCGGCGGGAGCAGCTCAGACGTCACTCGCCACTGACGTCAGCTGTGGCTGGGAATTGAACTCGAGCTCACCGCTGCCCCCATGTAATGATATGAAGGTGCTGTTTAAAGACTCAGCTCGTGAGGTTTTAAACGACGCAGTCGTGCGGCGTGGAGTGGTTTTATTCGGCGCGGGCTGCGTTTGAACTCCAGCGGGCAAGGAGTGGAGGGGGCAGTCCACCCCTACAGCCCGAGCCCTCCACGCGCCCGTGGCTAAAACTCGTTTTGAGATGCGGCTTTCATCTCTCTCGCATTGCAATGTTTCTGCCGACTGGGAAGGAGCGTGCCTGCCAACCTACCACATTTGCACCCTGCATGGGCAGCGGCGGCCCCTCGAGTGCACGATCCCCGCACTCCGCCCGTGGATCGGTGCGTCCGGCAGGGCCGTCCATGGGTGGGGGGGGGGGGTGCGGGACCCGGGGCAGTCGCCCCGAGTCGCCGTACCCTAGGGACGGCTCTGGGTGCGAGCGATAGGAAGATTTCACTACCACGGATAGCCGTCGAGATCAATTTCACTGCCAAACTTGCCGGCACGTGCGACGGCCGAGACTGACGAACGGCGACGTCACTGGATCCTTACGGCCCACTACGACGTGAGCGGCGCGTAGTCTTATTTATTTATTTACTGTTGAGACGCCCCCCCCCCCCCGCGCGATTAACCAGGGCGGCCACCGGGTCTCGAACCGCCGACGTCCGCAACGAGCGTCGGTGGGGGCGCGTCACCTGGTAGTCGGAGGTGGGGTCGGGGCTGCTGTGGGCGGCGGCGGCAGCCAGGCTGGCATAGCGGTGGCCGCTCTTGGTGGCGCGGCGGGCGCGCAGGAGGCAGTAGGCGAGCAGCGACCCCAGCAGCACGCCGCCCAGGCACACGGCGCCCGCCACCGTCGGCACCAGCAGCCCCGGCACGGCCGCGACGGCGCCACCCTCATCGGACAGCTGGCCCGGGGGCGCTCGCTGGCAGTCGAGAAGAACAAGGGGTGGGGGTGGAGGGGGGGGGCAAAGGCCGAGAGTGAGACTGGGAAGGAGGCTCGGGCCCAGTTAGCGCGGTCCCGACGCGTTTGCGGGTAGCTGTGCGCGTTGCCCGGTACGACGTCCGACGTTTCGTTACGCGCGCTGCTGGGAGCTTGTTCATGGATTAATTTCCTGTAAATCAACTCGGGAAGAAGCTACCGGCACCTGGAGTGAAACGTCGGACATCGTGCCGAGCAACGCGCGGTGCGACCCGCGGACACGGCGTAGGGCCGTGCAGCAGCAGCAGCGCAGCAGCGCAGCGGTCGTGGATCGCATTCAGTTCCACCGCGTGGTACTCTAGCAGCTGAAGACGGCGAGAAGCGGCGGGATATTCCCGTGAAGATGAAGGGGCGGCGTGGCTCGTTTCAGATAATGAACGACCACAGAAACCCAGCGGCCGTGACTGAAACCAATGAGCGTGGAGATTTACACGCACGCCGTGTGATCGTGTCGCGAGTAAACTCAAAGGGAACTCGCTGCAAACGCGCGACATCGCCCGTGAGACGCTCGCTGTCAGAGGTTTCGCGCGTCGGAGAGCGCGACCCCTGGCACGGTGTGAGACGACACTGCCGCCACCACCGCCATCAGTGTCACCACCACCACCGCCGCCACCATCACTGCCACCACCGCCACCACCACATGCGTTTTCACTACAAACCCAAGTACGGATATTTTGGCCTTTTTTCACGCTGGCCAGACGCCCTGGAGGAGGATGCACGCCCTGCTGTGTACACAATGGCACTGCCACGTGGACAGAGGCGCCGGTGTGTCAACTGCTGCGCACGCGGACGAAATCGAAGTGGAGAGCTCTGGGACTGCCAGTGCAGTGCGCCAACCAATGAACTCCGCCAACCTCCAGAAGCAGAATGCAGTGGCCATCAACAGGCAGAGCAACTTAGAGAGAGAAACGAAACCTAACAAACAATGCAGCGTCGCACAGCACGGCATTACACCACGTGGTGTGCCAGGGTGCAGTGGAACGCTGGACTCGCAATGGGTCGTCACAATCATATTTAATAATCTCGCTTGTGACGACTTCTTCTTCAAAAAGTGGCAACATTACATGAAGCAGCATCGATTGAACAAAATGAAAATGAGAATTGTTTCATTTACATTGAAAATCTGATAACATTTTGAAATAAATAACTTTGAGCTAGATTTGAAATGAAGCAAGCTGCCGTGGTATAACGGTGAGGAGCGCACCAGACTTGCAGCCCAGAGGTCGCCGGGTCGGAGCGATCTCCCGGCACGGCACTTTAAACAGTGGGGCAGGTTTGTAAAACCGCTCTGCTGCCCCGCTGCCTGTGTGCAGTCAGCGGCAGTGCACTTGGACGCAGCCACGAAGTGAACGGGCACTTTGCGTGCGGTGGTGGGGTGACGTTAGGGAATCTCAGAATTAATTTTAAAACATTCAGATGCAAGTTAATTGGGAACAAATCGTACGTTTTTGAGATGAAGGACTGATAAAATGGTGTTATCATCAATCACATGCAAATGGTTCATAGGTTTACATGTTTAAATACATGCGCACAGACAAAAACCACTGTGGACCATAATCATAAACTCTCATGACACCAGTTGTGCAGTTGCTGGATTGATATTATTGCTGCTATTTTAGTGAGTGAATGCGTGGGTGGTAGAGTGTGTGGGTGAGCGAATGGGTTGGTGGGTGGACGAGTAAGTTGGGTGCGTCAGTGAGTGAATGGTTGGTTGAGCGAGAGTGAGCGAGCGAGCAGGAGAGTGAATGAGTGAATAGGCCAGACATGTGTGGGCGAGGGAGCGCTCGAGTGATGGAGCGAGAGTGCGCAGCGTCTCTCTCTACCCGTGGCGATCACAACCATGACCTCACTCCTGCACCGTGGCCGCGCAACAAAATAACCAAGGGACCCCCTCCATCGCCCCCCCCCCCATGCTACGCTGCACGCTGCCACCAGCCCAACCGACAAACCCGCGCGGCAGGGCTTGATGAGCGATTGTTGTCCTGAACTTCTGTGCTTCCAGACTTCACCAACTCGCGCTGACCAGCGTGGTGAATTATGCTCAAACAACCTCCATTACTGACACTGCATGGGATCGCCTTTACCCTGCAATGGCTTGACAAAGACCCTCCGTGTGCGGCGGGTGGCAAGCTACCCCCACGCATGACACGAGTGTAGCCGGTGGGCGCTGTCTGTCTCTCCACTGCGCGTGTGCAGGGGGCCGTTTGCTAAGGGCAAGTGGTGATGCCCACATACCTATAACTCATCACCCACGATATCGTTCAGACACAGAACTCGTCACCTCAACGTGATTATGCAAATAATTATTGCACAGTGTAGTGAGATGCAATTAGCAGGAATTATGCGATATACGACTGAAATAATTTTAGTCCAGTCCTAGAACCCAATACCAACTCTATAGCCCAGACCCAGCTTGCAGTGTCCAGTGCTGGATTCGTGTCACGTGCTGGATTCGTGTCACGTGGAGCCACGTGGGGGAGGCACTGTCAAGGGGCAGTGTTGGGGTGTATGAGGCCGGTAACAGCAGGGGTCACGACACAGCGAGAATCTGTGGCTCGTGCCGCAGGATGAAGAGAATGAGGAGGTGGGAGGAGGGAGGTGGGAGGAGGAAGAGGAGGTGGGGTGGTAGGAGGAGGGGTCTCGTCGCGCGGGTGACTTCTTGAGTCCACCACCCCACGTGCGCGTGGTCACTCCCGTGCTCTCGTCAACTCGCTCGTCACCTACAGTGGGCAGAGCGGCGACCACGGCGCCACACAGCGCCTCCCTTCACGGGGGCCCTGGCGCTGGGGGAATGGCGCGGAGACCGATGTCCTCATCATTATTTAATCACTGAGTGCTGAGTTTTCCGGATATTCACGAGAGATCCGCGGTGCTGCTTGAGCACAGCAGCAACAACGACCTCGTACAGGGTCCTTCGGGAATATTGCACACTGACACACGAGGTGTTGGGCGGTCTTAAACCACTGCGCCGAATGCATTTTAATGAATAAGCAAATGAACGAGAGCAGAGTCAGAGTGCTCTGTGTGGAACCGAGACGCGACGGTGCGTGAAGATAGACGCTCGGTTTTGAATGGGCGCGCTCTGTCTGCGATGTGACACGGATCAGAAACGTGGACGTTGGCAAAGCGAGTGGAACGATGTCTGAGAAAACGTGCAGAGAAGTGTGGAGAGGGCGCACGCTTTGGGCTCACGCCGAGAGCGAGCAGCAGCAGCGTGGGCCACGGGACAAGCGCGAGGCGCCCCACAGAGAGGAGACGATGTCGGCTGACCGAGGCCTGATGCGCCACACTGGCCAACGGATACACCCTCCCTGGACGTGGAGCGAAACGTCAGACATCGTGCCGAACCTTACGCCGCACAGCCCTTAAAACCCAGCGAAACCCTCATGTAGCGGGGTGACTATTTGGGGTGAATTGCCATCTCTCCAAATGCCCTGATTGGGTACAGAAATAATCTTCCCCATGAGTTTACCCTCCATAACTCCCCCTTTAAACCAGAGACATCATGTTGTTTCTCTACAAGCTAATGTTGGCATTGTAACCGCAATTCAGGCCTAGTCGACCTTGGGGAAGTCCACACCAGGTTCGGATACCATTGCTCATTGTCCCAACAACCACGACCAACCACAACCAACCCAACCACTACCAACACAACCACAAACAACCACAACCACAATAAACACAACCAGTACCGATCAGCACCTCAAGCTCCCCTCCCACGCCCCCCGTCCAACGCGAGCGGCACTCCCACGGCGTTCCCCCGGCTGAATGCCTCTCATTAGCGGCGAGTCCGAGCGTGTGTCGAGTCACGACGGGCGCACACACACACACACCCACACCTACACACACCCACACCTACACACACCCACACCCACCCACACCTACACACACCCACACTTACACATACCCACACCTACACACACCCACACACACCCACACCCACACAAAGGCACACACACCCACACACACCCACACCTACACATACCCACACCCACACACACCCACACCTACACACACACACCTACACACACCCACACCTACACACACCCACACCTACACACACCCACACCTACACATACCCACACCTACACACACCCACACACACCCACACAAAGGCACACACACCCACACCCACACCTACACACAGCCACACCTACACACACCCACACCTAAACATACCCACACCTACACACACCCACACACACCCACACCTACACAAAGGCACACACACCTACACAAAGGCACACACACACCCACACCCACACAAAGGCACACACACCCACACCTACACAAAGGCACACACACCCACACCTACACAAAGGCACACACACACCCACACCTACACAAAGGCACACACACCCACACAAAGGCACACACACCCACACCCACACAAAGGCACACACACATCCACACCCACACAAAGGCACACACACCCACACCTACACAAAGGCATACACACACCCACACCTACACAAAGGCACACACACCCACACCTACACAAAGGCACACACATCCACACCCACACAAAGGCACACACACCCACACCTACACAAAGGCACACACACCCACACATAGGCACACATACCCCACACCCACACAAAGGCACACACGCACAAATATCCATCCGAATAGGCTTTAACAGACTGTTGGGGCAAGTGCTCTTGGCGAGTAGCAGCAAGGCACATGCGCGCATACGCACACAGACTCCCCGTATGCCTCAACATATTTTTCGGGCAAGTGCTGTTAGCGAGCAAGGCACACGAGGGGGTGTGTGGCCAGCAACACGGCTCGGCCGCCTTTGTCTCCTTAGTGGCGATGTTGACACACCGCACTCGGTACTCATTTGAGGCCGAGTCGACGCACACAAACACGCACACAGACACAGACACGCACACAAACACGCACACAAACACGCACACAGACACACAGACACGCACACAGACACGCACACAGACACACAGACACGCACACAGACACGCACACAGACACGCACACACGCACACAAACACGCACACACGCACACAAACACGCACACAGACACACAGACACGCACACAGACACGCACACACGCACACAAACACGCACACAAACGCACACAGACACGCACGCAAACACACACACAGACACACAGACACGCACACAGACACATAAACACGCACACAGACACACAGACACGCACACAGACACGCACACAGACACACAGACACACAAACACGCACACAGACACGCACACAGACGCGCACACAAACACGCACACAGACACACAGACACGCACACAGACACATAAACACGCACACAGACACACAGACACGCACACAGACACGCACACAGACACACAGACACACAAACACGCACACAGACACGCACACAGACGCGCACACAAACACGCACACAGACACGCACACAGACACGCACATAGACACACAGACACGCACACAGACACGCACAAAAACACACAGACACGCACACAGACACACACACAAACACACAGACATGCACACAGACACGCACACAGACACACACACAAACACACAGACACGCACACAAACACGCACACAGACACGCACACAAACACGCATACATACACGCACACAGACACACAGACACGCACACAAACACGCATACAGACACCCACACAGACACACAGACACGCACACAGATACACACACAGACACGCACACAGACACGCACACAAACACGCACACATACACGCACACAGACACACAGACACGCACACAAACCCACAGACACGCACACAGACACACATACACGCACACAGACACACAGACACGCACAGAAACCCACAGACACGCACACAGACACACAGACACGCACACAGACACATAAACACGCACACAGACACACAGACACGCACACAGACACGCACACAGACACACAGACACACAAACACGCACACAGACACGCACACAGACGCGCACACAAACACGCACACAGACACACAGACACGCACACAGACACATAAACACGCACACAGACACACAGACACGCACACAGACACGCACACAGACACACAGACACACAAACACGCACACAGACACGCACACAGACGCGCACACAAACACGCACACAGACACGCACACAGACACGCACATAGACACACAGACACGCACACAGACACGCACAAAAACACACAGACACGCACACAGACACACACACAAACACACAGACATGCACACAGACACGCACACAGACACACACACAAACACACAGACACGCACACAAACACGCACACAGACACGCACACAAACACGCATACATACACGCACACAGACACACAGACACGCACACAAACACGCATACAGACACCCACACAGACACACAGACACGCACACAGATACACACACAGACACGCACACAGACACGCACACAAACACGCACACATACACGCACACAGACACACAGACACGCACACAAACCCACAGACACGCACACAGACACACATACACGCACACAGACACACAGACACGCACAGAAACCCACAGACACGCACACAGACACACAGACACGCACACAGACACATAAACACGCACACAGACACACAGACACGCACACAGACACGCACACAGACACACAGACACACAAACACGCACACAGACACGCACACAGACGCGCACACAAACACGCACACAGACACACAGACACGCACACAGACACATAAACACGCACACAGACACACAGACACGCACACAGACACGCACACAGACACACAGACACACAAACACGCACACAGACACGCACACAGACGCGCACACAAACACGCACACAGACACGCACACAGACACGCACATAGACACACAGACACGCACACAGACACGCACAAAAACACACAGACACGCACACAGACACACACACAAACACACAGACATGCACACAGACACGCACACAGACACACACACAAACACACAGACACGCACACAAACACGCACACAGACACGCACACAAACACGCATACATACACGCACACAGACACACAGACACGCACACAAACACGCATACAGACACCCACACAGACACACAGACACGCACACAGATACACACACAGACACGCACACAGACACGCACACATACACGCACACAGACACACAGACGCGCACACAAACCCACAGACACGCACATAGACACACAGACACGCACACAGACGCACGAGGCGCAGTGGGCAAGAGAATGCGGCGAGCCACCCCACCCGCCCCCCTCCCCACACACAACAAAAACAAAAGTGGCAAATAACTGAAGGGAGGAGTGGAGCAGGGAGGGAGGAGCAGCCCTCGGTAAATCTGAGAGTTTCAAAGGCGCACGGGCGGTCCGTGCACTGAGCCGTGGGGGTCGCGATGATGAAGCTGATGGGACGCCGTGCGGAGGCACGCGCCACCGTAGCCGCCACGGGGCACGGCTGCTGCTGCTGCTGCTGCAGGAGGTGGCAGTGCCACCCACGCGCGCGAGGGTGGGAGGGAGCGGTGGCGCAGCGGTTGGCGTGCGCCGCGCTATGAACGCGGCCAGAGTTGGCCACGGGTGACACCGGTGGCGGGTGATGTGCGAGGACTGGCCCTGTGCCAGCCCGAGATCCACGCGGCCTCTAAATGACTGCCAGCACTGGGGAGACCAAGGCGGCCAGCTACGGTTCAGACTTAGAGCACAGACCCACAACCACCATCTCTCATTACGGCCTCAATAGGCGCTCGCCAACAGCACCCGCTCCGCAGTCTGCATCGTTACACAGGGGGGCGAGGGTGAGAGAGCGAGCAAGTGAAGCAATGGGAATGTGCACTGAGAGAGCCACGGCCATCTCTCCACCTTTCGTGACGGCAAATGTGGCAGCACCGTCACTCCCCGTGGGGGTGCGGGAAGGGGAGGGGGGGGCGCTGGTGGAACCGGTTCAAGAACCCCCCACACCCCCTCCCCCGTCGACTGGACATCTGTGGACCAAGAGCTGTACAACTCATCGGATTTTTCAAGTCTACATATTCTCATTCGGAAATGTTCTGATTCTGAGCCGGGATGAAATGAGTCACGTGTGGGTCCCAGGCGAAGTGACATAACGTGAGCGATTAGAATGTCTCCTTGTGGCCGATGGCGGTGAATTGTGCGATAACCAATTTGAGGTAAGTGGGATTGTGAAGCTGCACCTGTATAAACAATTCGGTACGGCTCAAGAGCGCTGACGACAACGACGACGATGATGATGATGCCACCGGTGCTCTCGATGTCTGCCTCTTGACCCGCGGCCGAGGGGAGCCCGCCTCTGCCGAGCCACGCGGACCAAGAGCCAGCGGGCTGGGTAGCTTCATGTCTTTCCTTAATTGCCTGGTGACCGTGTTCACGTGCAGAGTGCCGCCGTTACAACGCGGGGCTTGTGAAAGCAGACAGATTAAACGAATCTGAATTCCTGCAGTCACGAAAGTTTTAAGTAGACATTTTAAGCTGAGTTCGGGGGAGGTGGTGGGGGGGATGTTTGAGTGCAGCAGGAGCGCGTCGTGGCGAGGTTAGCACGCACGGCTGTAACATTGAAACAACATTAACATTACACTCACTGTCGTAGCGCTGCTGACGCGGGAATGCAGAGCGATTGTTTGCAAGCGCCGCGTGTACCCCGCGTTCTTGGCATGTCCTGATCGCCAAACACAGGCGGATTGAAGTGAAGACAATGACGACATTGCCAACAGCAATCACACGACAATTATGTATCATCTACGCCTCGAGTTTTATGGCTGCCTGCCGGCTGGGCACCTCTCCACCCCAACGATAACTCTGTTGTTGTGAGTAGGCCGTTGCCACCGAAGCTAGCTGGGTGACTGGCTGCAGGGGATTTTTCTGTCTAACAATTAAACATTTAATTTAATTGAAGCGGCGGAAGAAGTTCCGAAGACATTGAATAACAATTAACGAAGAGGTGGAAAAAACGAATACAGAACACTGACGCGGCTCGTTTATAATTTCTCTCACCTTTCAATTAGTGTTTCTATTAATGCAACTCTTTCACCAGAATGTTCTTAAAATCCTAGCGAATATGAAAGAAGAGCTCACGACACATTTTCGTGTTATTTTATAATTACATCAAACAGCAGATTACTGTTCGTGTTCCGAGTACAGGAGGACTGCGAGGAGAGCTCACAAACGGTGACTGATTATTTGCAGAACAACGAGTTATCTACTCGTACTGCTACTACGACAATACGACTACGACACTACTACTACGGTACGACTACTAAAAGAGTCTCAACCCTATCATTCGGCAGGGTCCTGCTGCATTGAAGTGGAAACCTACACAACAGCCCGCAAGCACACGAGGGGACGACACTCATGGCTCCGCACAGATGGATTCAATCGGTTGAAAGTGGCGCAAATGGAAATCCAGGAGACACGGACAGGCTCACCCATCCAAGTCGTTTTTTTTCTGGGCGCGCCACTGATGGCAGCCGGGAGGGGAAGGGTCCAAAGTGAACTCCTCTCTCGCTCGTCTCGCAGAGACAGCGGCCGTTACTAGGACCTCACAGGACCACGACGAGATACCAAGACAAAGATCCCCCGCATAGCCTTAACAGACTGTTGGGGCTAGTATCCAGCGCCTATGAAAGCCGGCACGGCACAAGAGAGGGTGGGTGGTCAGCACCACACCCGGCCGCCTTTGTCTCCCCAGTGGCTATGTTTACTACACACCGCACCAGGTACTCATTTGAGGGTGAGTCGACCTAGGGGAGACCCAGGACCGGATCGTCATTGGTGTTTCTTGTGAGCGGGAATCGAACCCGGGTCGCCGGGTTCATAGTGCAGCGTGCTAACCGCTCCCCACACACGTACACACATGTACACACACACATGTACACACATGTGTGTGTGTGTACATGTGTGTACATGTGTGTATGTACACGCTGTAGACAGACGCTCGCGGAAGAGCTCCACTCTGAGCCCGATTCTCGCGCGGCCTCCTCGCTCCCTGCACGCGATCCCCGTGATTTGTAACGGCGCGCCGATTAGAAGGGAGATGATTATATTATAAGAGACGTAATTAGAGAGATAACGGAGATGATGAGGGGGATTATAATGGAGATACTGGAGAATATACGAGGTATAAGAGAGAGATGATAAGATGTATGAAGGGGATTATCAGGGAGATTATCAGAGGGATGATAAGTGGGAATGACGATAAGGGGGATGGATGATCATGGAGATGGATGATCAGGGGGGTGGATGATCAGGGGGATGGATGCTCAGGGGGATGGATGATCAGGGGGGTGGATAATCAGGGGTGGATGATCAGGAAGGTAGATGATCAGGGGGATGGATGATCAGGGGGGTGGATGATCAGGGGGATGGATGATCAGGGGGATGGATGATCAGGGGGGTGGATGATCAGGGGGAAGGATGATCAGGGGGAATGACGATAAGGGGGGTGGATGATCAGGGGGATGGATGATCAGGGGGATGGATGATCAGGGGGATAGATGATCAGGGGGGTGGATGATCAGGGGGGTGGATGATCAGGAAGGTGGATGATCAGGGGGGTGGATGATCAGGGGGATGGATGATCAGGGGGATGGATGATCAGGGGGATGGATGATCAGGGGGGTGGATGATCAGGGAGATGGATGATCACGGGGTGGATGATCAGGGGGATGGATGATCAGAGGGGTGGATGATCAAGGGGATGGATGATCAGGCGGATGGATGATCAGGGGGGTGGATGATCAGGGGGGTGGATGATCAGGGGGATGGATGATCAGGGGGGTGGATGATCAGTGGGGTGGATGATCAGGGGGGTGGATGATCAGGGGGGTGGATGATCAGGGAAGTGGATGATCAGGGTCGGAGCTGGCGGTGCATGCGAGTGAGTCTCCAACACCCCCAGAAACACGGAGCGGGCGCCTTGGGCGAGAGATCTGAGAGCCTCCTCCGTGATTAGCGCGGTGCCTTTCATCTCCAGCGGCACCTTCAACAGAGATGCACTCTGTGCGCGCTTGTGTGACACCGAGTGTGTCCGTGTGTCTGTGCATCAATGGCAGTGTGTGTGTGTGCCAGCGTGTGTGCATCAATGTCAGGGTGTGTGTGTGTCAGCGTGTGAGTGCATCAATGTCAGGGTGTGTGTGTGTGTCCGTGTGTGTGCATCAATGTGAGGGTATGTGTGTCCGTGTGTGGGTGCATCAATGTCAGGGTGTGTGTGTCAGCGTGTGAGTGCATCAATGTCAGTGTGTGTCTGTGTCCGTGTGTGTGTGCATAAGCTTGTGCCGGAGGCCCCGGGGGGACAGGCGTCTATGACGTCTCCTGGCCAAACCCCAACTGGCGGAGCCAGGAGATTGAATCTCTACCCTCGGGGCTCCTCCAGAAACAACAAAAAGCCACTTCGTGTGGCCACGTGGAATGTTTGAACGCTCACTGCGGAGGAGAGGCTGCCACTCCTCTGTCGGGAGCTGGACCGGTTCCCGCCTCGATCTCTGTGACATTCAGGAGGTCGGGTGGACCGGTTTCTGGCTCCTGTCACCATGAGGGGTGGACAGTCCTCTACTCGGGGCAGCAGACTTCCAAACAACAGGGTGTGGCTCTTCTTTTGAACAAAAGAATGAAGGGGGCATGAGAGCATGCGGTGAAGTGTGGGAAGCTGTAAGCCCCAGGCTACCTTGGGCATGCCTTCCCATCAACCGGAGGCGAGGGGTGGTGGTCGTGGTTACTTATGCCCCCACCGAAGACGAACATACGTAGAGGGATGCAGGCAAAGCCGATGAGTAAGATGCCTTCTATCACCTCCTGTCACTGGTGCTGGCTAAAGTGTCCCGTCGGGATAGAGTCATCTTGTTGGGTGACTTCAATGCCCGAGTTGGTCATGATGCTGGCACCTGGTCTGGAGTGATTGGAGGGCATGGGCCAGATCAGCTCAATAACAACGGTAGGAGGTTGCTAGATTTTTGTGCAGCCCATGGGCTTGTAATTACCAGCACGCTGTTCCGGCATCGGCGCATCCACACAACATCATGGATGCATGCCGGGTCCAAGCAAGAACATCTGCTGGCCTACATAGTGACGAACCAGCGGATGCGAGCCCATGTCCTTGACACCAAGACCTACCGTGGAGCTGATCTGCCCTCTGACCATCGACTAGTCATCTATAAGATGCGCCTGCCATTCTTCCCACTCCGGTGGTGGGTGTACACCCAGGACCCCATTCCAACCTAAAGTGGCCTGGTCTCAGTTATCTGATGAAAGTTGCTAGCGAGAATTTTATCATCGCATGCGGCTGGGGTTGGCATCGTCCCCCCACTCCTCCTGATGTCGAGGGTAAATGGGTGAGGTTTAGGACTGTGACTCATGCAGCTGCAATGGCTGCTTTGGGAACGCGGTCCAGACCTCCCCAGAGACCCTGGCTGACAGAGGAGGTGTTCAGGATAGTTGAGAAAAAGCGACAGGCCCACTGTCATCGGCTACAGAATCCCACATCAGAGAATGAGGAGGCTTACTGCAGCCTTCGCTCGGAGGTTCGGAGAACTGTGAGGCGCTGCAAGGATGGGTGGTGGTCGCGGGTTGCTGAGGAGATGGAGTCTGCCTCAGTGGCCCGTGATCACAAATCTCTATTTAACTCCATCAAAAAAAAGTAACCTGCAGCGCCACACCTATTACCATCATTAGGGGAAAAAACGGTGATCCAATCTCAGACCCCCAGGAACAGGTTTGCAGATTTGCTGAGCATTTCTGTGAGGTCCTGGGGGAGGGGAAATCCCTCAGCCAGGAAAACATCGTGGCACAGAGTGGGGATGACCCTGCTGAGGCTGCGGTGCCTCAAATATTGGAGGAAGTCACCCCCTGTGAATGGCTGGCTGAGGTGCCATCTGTTGAGGAAGTACTGAAGGTGATCCGGAGTCTGAGACCAGGAAAGGCACCGGGCAGAGATGATCTCCCAAGCGAAATGCTGAGGGAGGGTGGCGTTTGTGCACAGACTGCCCTATATGACATCATAACACCAGTCTGGACCACTGGACGAGTTCCGCAGGATTGGAAGGATGCCCTGGTGGTCCCCCTTTTTAATAAGGGGGACCGCACAGACTGTAACAACTACAGGGGCATCTCACTCCTCAGTGTGCCGGCAAAGGTCGTGGCAAGGATTATTCAACATCGCCTTGCCAGGCACGCTGAGGAACGGCTTGCGGAGCCCCAATGCGGTTTCAGGAAAGGGCGGTCCTGCACAGATGCCATATTTTCTGTCCGTCTGCTACAGGAGAGGTGTAGGGAATTCCAGCAAGACCTACATCTCTGCTTTATTGACCTGGTCAAGGCCTATGATACCATCAGTAGGCCTGGGCTCTGGGTTGTTCTTCGTGCTTTTGGAGTCCCTGACCATCTGCTCACGATCATTAAGGACCTTCATGATGGTGAGCGGGCCCGGGTAAAACTACGTGGCCGGGAGTCCGAGCCATTCCCTGTACACCTTGGGGTGCGACAGGGATGTCCTCTGGCTCCCACATTATTTAACATCTATTTTGACCACGTAGTTCGTGAAGCCTTCAAAAGCTGTACCGGGGGAATCTCCATATGGTACAGATATAATGGGAGGCTGATCGATGCCCAGGTGCGGTCAAGGGATGGCTCCCTATTGCTCAACCACATTATGTATGCCGATGATTTGGTAATAGCTGCTCATTCAGAGGAGGAGTTGGAGACGCTGCTGCTGAGACTGGAGCGTGCCACTAAGAGATGGGGCCTTACCATCAGCCCCACCAAAACTAAGCACCTGCCTGGGTATTTTGTACCATCGGACACGCCACCCCCACAACTCCCAATCGGTGACGGGGCAGTTGTGGAGAGAGTGGAGAGTTTCCCATACCTGGGCAGTGTGCTGATGACTGGCTCCAGTTTAACAGCAGAGGTCTCACTTCGAATCAGTCGAGCAGCAATATCTTTTCATCGGTTGCATAACGCTGTGTGGAAGCTACCTGGTCTGTCGCTCCGCACTAAGCTTCAGGTCTTCTCGGCCACGGTCATTCCCTCCCTTCTCTACGCTTGCGAAACGTGGACCCCCCTAATGGAACAACTTCGCCGGTTAGAAACATTGAGGCTGGCCTGCTTATGATCCATCCTGGGTTTAACCACACTGGATTGTGTGAGGAGCTCACAAATCTTTGAAAGATCTGGGCAAGGTCCCATCGGTGAGCTCCTCCGGAGGGCAAGGCTGCGATGGCTGGGTCATGTAGCCCGCATGCCCAGCCACCGCATGCCGAAACAGCTTTTGTTCGGCCGAATCGAGGGGGCTAAACGGGCGCGGCACGGGCTAGAGAAGAGATGGAGTGATGTGGTACAGGAGGACGTGGAGCTGAGTGGACTTGCCGATGACTGGTACCAGCGGTGTCAAGATCGGCCTCTGTGGAGGAGGCTCGTGAAGGACGCTACTGGGCAGTTGGAGGCAGTCGCCCTTCAACAACAACAACAGAGGGCGGAGGAGCGACGCTCACAACAACGAGCGGAGCGCCGGGTGGCTAAAGCACAGCAGGTTGGCACAATAGGGGGTGCATCAGCCAATCATCTCAGTCATCTCAGTCAGTCGACCCGTGGCACCTGGGTCTGCCCCGTGACCTCCTGCCAGCGGGCGTTCGACACTTCACGTGGCCTCAAGGTGCACATGGCCTGGCACAAGCGTCGTGGTGACGTCACCGCCACTTAGTGGCGAATGGCGGTTGTTGTTGTTGTTGAGTGCATCAATGTCAGGGTGTGTGTCAGCGTGTGAGTGCATCAATGTCAGGGTGTGTGTGTGTCCGTATGAGTGCATCAATGTCAGTGTGAGTGTCAGCGTGTGAGTGCATCAATGTCAGGGTGTGTGTGTGTGTGTCAATATGTGTGTGTGTCAGCGTGTGAGTGCATCAATGTCAGGGTGTGTGTGTGTGTCAGCGTGTGTGTGCATCAATGTCAGTGTGTGTGTGTGTGTCCGTGTGAGTGCATCAATGTCAGTGTGAGTGTCAGCGTGTGAGTGCATCAATGTCAGGGTGTGTGTGTGTGTGTGTAAGTCTGTCCGTCTGCTACAGCAGAGGTGTAGGGAATTACAACAAGACCTACATCTCTGCTTTATTGACCTGGTCAAGGCCTATGATACCATCAGTAGGCCTGGGCTCTGGGTCGTTCTTCGTGCTTTTGGAGTACCTGACCCTCTGCTCACGATCATTAAGGACCTTCATGATGGTGAGCGGGCCCGGGTAAAACTACGTGGCCGGGAGTCAGAGCCATTCCCTGTACACCTTGGGGTGCGACAGGGATGTCCTCTGGCTCCCACATTATTTAACATCTATTTTGACCACGTAGTTCGTGAAGCCTTCAATAGCTGTACCGGGGGAATCTCCATATGGTACAGATATAATGGGAGGCTGATCGATGCCCGGGTGCGGTCAAGGGATGGCTCCCTATTGCTCAACCACGTTATGTATGCTGATGATTTGGTAATAGCTGCTCATTCAGAGGAGGAGTTGGAGACGCTGCTGCTGAGACTGGAGCGTGCCACTAAGAGGTGGGGCCTTACCATCAGCCCCACCAAAACTAAGCACCTGCCTGGGTATTTTGTACCATCGGACACTCCACCCCCACAACTCCCAATCGGTGATGGGGCAGTTGTGGAGAGAGTGGAGAGTTTCCCATACCTGGGCAGTGTGCTTATGACTGGCTCCAGTTTAACAGCAGAGGTCTCACTCCGAATCAGTCGAGCGACAATATCTTTTCATCGGTTGCGTAACGCTGTGTGGAAGCTACCTGGTCTGTCGCTCCGCACTAAGCTTCAGGTCTTCTCGGCCACGGTCATTCCCTCCCTTCTCTACGCTTGCGAAACGTGGACCCCCCTAATGGAACATCTTCGCCGGTTAGAAACATTTAGGCTGGCCTGCCTACGATCCATCCTGGGTTTAACCAGACTGGATTGTGTGAGGAGCTCACAAATCCTTGAAAGATCTGGGCAAGGTCCCATCGGTGAGCTCCTCCGGCGGGCAAGGCTGCGATGGCTGGGTCATGTAGCCCGCATGCCCAGCCAATGCATGCCGAAACAGCTTTTGTTCGGCCGGATTGAGGGGGCTAAGCGGGCGCGGCACGGGCTAGAGAAGAGATGGAGTGATGTGGTACAGGAGGACGTGGAGCTGAGTGGACTTGCCGATGACTGGTACCAGCGGTGTCAAGATCGGCCTCTGTGAAGGAGGCTCGTGAAGGACGCTACTGGGCAGTTGGAGGCAGTCGCCCTCCAACAACAACAACAGAGGGCGGAGGAGCGAAGCTCACAACAACGAGCGGAGCGCCGGGTGGCTAAAGCACAGCAGGTTGGCACAATAGGGGGTGCATCAGCCAATCATCTCAGTCATCTCAGTCAGTCGACCCGTGGCACCTGGGTCTGCCCCGTGACCTCCTGCCAGCGGGCGTTCGACACTTCACGTGGCCTCAAGGTGCACATGGCCTGGCACAAGCGTCGTGGTGACGTCACCGCCACTTAGTGGCGAATGGCGGTTGTTGTTGTTGTTGAGTGCATCAATGTCAGGGTGTGTGTGTGTCAGCGTGTGAATGCATCAATGTCAGGGTGTGTGTGTGTCAGCGTGTGAGTGCATCAATGTCAGTGTGAGTGTCAGCGTGTGAGTGCATCAATGTCAGGGTGTGTGTGTGTGTGTGTAAGTCTGTCCGTCTGCTACAGCAGAGGTGTAGGGAATTACAACAAGACCTACATCTCTGCTTTATTGACCTGGTCAAGGCCTATGATACCATCAGTAGGCCTGGGCTCTGGGTCGTTCTTCGTGCTTTTGGAGTACCTGACCCTCTGCTCACGATCATTAAGGACCTTCATGATGGTGAGCGGGCCCGGGTAAAACTACGTGGCCGGGAGTCAGAGCCATTCCCTGTACACCTTGGGGTGCGACAGGGATGTCCTCTGGCTCCCACATTATTTAACATCTATTTTGACCACGTAGTTCGTGAAGCCTTCAATAGCTGTACCGGGGGAATCTCCATATGGTACAGATATAATGGGAGGCTGATCGATGCCCGGGTGCGGTCAAGGGATGGCTCCCTATTGCTCAACCACGTTATGTATGCTGATGATTTGGTAATAGCTGCTCATTCAGAGGAGGAGTTGGAGACGCTGCTGCTGAGACTGGAGCGTGCCACTAAGAGGTGGGGCCTTACCATCAGCCCCACCAAAACTAAGCACCTGCCTGGGTATTTTGTACCATCGGACACTCCACCCCCACAACTCCCAATCGGTGATGGGGCAGTTGTGGAGAGAGTGGAGAGTTTCCCATACCTGGGCAGTGTGCTTATGACTGGCTCCAGTTTAACAGCAGAGGTCTCACTCCGAATCAGTCGAGCGACAATATCTTTTCATCGGTTGCGTAACGCTGTGTGGAAGCTACCTGGTCTGTCGCTCCGCACTAAGCTTCAGGTCTTCTCGGCCACGGTCATTCCCTCCCTTCTCTACGCTTGCGAAACGTGGACCCCCCTAATGGAACATCTTCGCCGGTTAGAAACATTTAGGCTGGCCTGCCTACGATCCATCCTGGGTTTAACCAGACTGGATTGTGTGAGGAGCTCACAAATCCTTGAAAGATCTGGGCAAGGTCCCATCGGTGAGCTCCTCCGGCGGGCAAGGCTGCGATGGCTGGGTCATGTAGCCCGCATGCCCAGCCAATGCATGCCGAAACAGCTTTTGTTCGGCCGGATTGAGGGGGCTAAGCGGGCGCGGCACGGGCTAGAGAAGAGATGGAGTGATGTGGTACAGGAGGACGTGGAGCTGAGTGGACTTGCCGATGACTGGTACCAGCGGTGTCAAGATCGGCCTCTGTGAAGGAGGCTCGTGAAGGACGCTACTGGGCAGTTGGAGGCAGTCGCCCTCCAACAACAACAACAGAGGGCGGAGGAGCGACGCTCACAACAACGAGCGGAGCGCCGGGTGGCTAAAGCACAGCAGGTTGGCACAATAGGGGGTGCATCAGCCAATCATCTCAGTCATCTCAGTCAGTCGACCCGTGGCACCTGGGTCTGCCCCGTGACCTCCTGCCAGTGGGCGTTCGACACTTCACGTGGCCTCAAGGTGCACATGGCCTGGCACAAGCGTCGTGGTGACGTCACCGCCACTTAGTGGCGAATGGCGGTTGTTGTTGTTGTTGAGTGCATCAATGTCAGGGTGTGTGTGTGTCAGCGTGTGAATGCATCAATGTCAGGGTGTGTGTGTGTCAGCGTGTGAGTGCATCAATGTCAGTGTGTGTGTCAGCGTGTGAGTGCATCAATGTCAGGGTGTGTGTGTGTCCGTATGAGTGCATCAATGTCAGTGTGAGTGTCAGCGTGTGAGTGCATCAATGTCAGGGTGTGTGTGTGTGTCAATATGTGTGTGTGTCAGCGTGTGAGTGCATCAATGTCAGGGTGTGTGTGTGTGTCAGCGTGTGTGTGCATCAATGTCAGTGTGTGTGTCCGTGTGAGTGCATCAATGTCAGTGTGAGTGTCAGCGTGTGAGTGCATCAATGTCAAGGTGTGTGTGTGTGTGTAAGTCTGTCTGTCTGCTACAGCAGAGGTGTAGGGAATTACAACAAGACCTACATCTCTGCTTTATTGACCTGGTCAAGGCCTATGATACCATCAGTAGGCCTGGGCTCTGGGTCGTTCTTCGTGCTTTTGGAGTACCTGACCCTCTGCTCACGATCATTAAGGACCTTCATGATGGTGAGCGGGCCCGGGTAAAACTACGTGGCCGGGAGTCAGAGCCATTCCCTGTACACCTTGGGGTGCGACAAGGATGTCCTCTGGCTCCCACATTATTTAACATCTATTTTGACCACGTAGTTCGTGAAGCCTTCAATAGCTGTACCGGGGGAATCTCCATATGGTACAGATATAATGGGAGGCTGATCGATGCCCGGGTGCGGTCAAGGGATGGCTCCCTATTGCTCAACCACGTTATGTATGCTGATGATTTGGTAATAGCTGCTCATTCAGAGGAGGAGTTGGAGACGCTGCTGCTGAAACTGGAGCGTGCCACTAAGAGGTGGGGCCTTACCATCAGCCCCACCAAAACTAAGCACCTGCCTGGGTATTTTGTACCATCGGACACTCCACCCCCACAACTCCCAATCGGTGATGGGGCAGTTGTGGAGAGAGTGGAGAGTTTCCCATACCTGGGCAGTGTGCTTATGACTGGCTCCAGTTTAACAGCAGAGGTCTCACTCCGAATCAGTCGAGCGACAATATCTTTTCATCGGTTGCGTAACGCTGTGTGGAAGCTACCTGGTCTGTCGCTCCGCACTAAGCTTCAGGTCTTCTCGGCCACGGTCATTCCCTCCCTTCTCTACGCTTGCGAAACGTGGACCCCCCTAATGGAACATCTTCGCCGGTTAGAAACATTTAGGCTGGCCTGCCTACGATCCATCCTGGGTTTAACCAGACTGGATTGTGTGAGGAGCTCACAAATCCTTGAAAGATCTGGGCAAGGTCCCATCGGTGAGCTCCTCCGGCGGGCAAGGCTGCGATGGCTGGGTCATGTAGCCCGCATGCCCAGCCAATGCATGCCGAAACAGCTTTTGTTCGGCCGGATTGAGGGGGCTAAGCGGGCGCGGCACGGGCTAGAGAAGAGATGGAGTGATGTGGTACAGGAGGACGTGGAGCTGAGTGGACTTGCCGATGACTGGTACCAGCGGTGTCAAGATCGGCCTCTGTGGAGGAGGCTCGTGAAGGATGCTACTGGGCAGTTGGAGGTAGTCGCCCTCCAACAACAACGGAGGGCGGAGGAGCGACGCTCACAACAACGAGCGGAGCGCCGGGTGGCTAAAGCACAGCAGGTTGGCACAGTAGGGGGCACAGGTGGTGCATCAGCAAGTCATCTCAGTCTGTCGACCCGTGGCACCTGGGTCTGCCCCGTGACCTCCTGCCAGCGGGCGTTCGACACTTCACGTGGCCTCAGGGTGCACATAGCCTGGCACAAGCGTCGTGGTGACGTCACCGCCACTTAGTGGCGAATGGCGGTTGTTGTTGTTGTCAGGGTGTGTATGTGTGTGTGTCAGGGTGAGTGTGTCAGTGTGTGTGTGTCAGGGTGTGAGTGTGTCAGGGTGTGTGTGTGTCAGTGTGTGTGTGCGAGTGTGTCAGTGTGTGTATGTGTCAGGGTGTGAGTGTGTCAGGGTGTGTGCGGCAGTGCGTGGAGCTGTGGCGCAGCGGCGACCGCGCTTTGATGCACACCAGCGACCCGCGTTCAAATATCTGAACCGATCCTGGTTCTCCCCTAGGTCGACTCAGCCTCAAATGTGTACCTGGTGCGATGTGTAAACATCGTCAATAGAGCGCGGTGCTGGCCACCTACCCCCTCGTGTGCCGTGCCGGCCTTCATAGGTTCTGGCTCACAGCACTTGCCTCAACAGTCTATGAAAGATTATACGGGGGATCTTCATCTTTACATGCCCGTGAGTGTGAGAGTGAGTGCACCAGTACGCGGACTGAGTAGTCGTGGCCTTGAGTTCGATTCCCGGCCACAGGCAACATCAGTGGCGAGTGAGATCAGAACCGATCCTGCCCCCCCCCCCCCCTCCTCTCCACCCCTCCTCGACCACCTGAGCACTGATCAGCCTGTGGTGAAGTTAAACATCCCTCACGGCTCAAGTGAACGTGTAGACGTTCATCCAGCAGTCGATTGATACAAGGATGACAATTATTACTCTTTAATATTTATTGCTAAATATAATGCTGTGTGTATGATGGGGGGCGGATCAAGAGTGTGAGCGATAATGCAATGGCTCATAATCCGATCGACCGCACGTGCAACACCCTGACTAACGAATCCCCGGATCATAAGACGCTCCGGATCATAAGACGCTCCGGATCATAAGACGCTCCGGATCATAAGACGCTCCCTCCAACGTGTGCCCCGGTGTCAAGAGAGTTGTTATAAATATCTGGTCACACACGCGTACACACGACCGGAGTATAAGACGCACCCCCAAACTTTTCACAATTTAAAATAGCAGCGAAAAAAGTGCGTCTTATAATCGGGAGAGCGTGGGCAACAACTTCTGAGTGCTTCACTCTCAGCGTTGTATTCATGTCTTGCGGGGGACCGTGATCCCGATTCGCACATTCTACTTTGCGGCGAGTGCAAGGGGAGGCCGCTCTCTCGGAGGGCGAAACATCGTAAATCATCCGCTGATCAATTTTATCATTTTGCATCACGTGGGTACACAATCAATGCGATGCAACCGCCGCCTCCGCCGCGATCACGACCGCGATCACGACGAGGACGAGGAGCAGCAGCAACGCGGCCGTAGGGGGAAGTCGGGCGGCTTCCTGCAGAGGAGGATGGATTATTCTTGGAGATGGAGGGCGGGAGATGAGAGACGGTTTAAGACCGCATTTGTATTACTCGACACATTCGTCAATAACACCGTTGGGTGACTTTAATAGGAACACATATAATAGGCGACGTTTCGGGTAATGGCCCTACAGCATTGCACATGTCCGAAACGTGACCTATCATATATCCCCCCCCCCCCCCCCTTTAAAGGCAACAGTGTTATAATTGACGATCGTGTTGGGTTTGCGTTATCTCTGTTTCGTGGAGCGATGCCAACGTCGAGTCACCGACAATGACGTTGGACTGGGACCCGCTCGCTGTCTCGTGGCGCTTTCAACCGGCTCCAGCGTCACACTCCACGGAAGGCGAATTACTCGGTTCACCAACGATGACGACGAGGGTTATAGGATTGTGCACGACATTGTATTGCGAGACTCTGAGCGGCAGAAATGTGTAACTCTGGGCTTGCCCGTGCTGACTCTGTGAGTGAGAGCTATCTCCCTGCTCCACGCCGTCCGTGTTGTGCTCACAATTCGACCGTCGGATGTTTGTCACTGAAAGCACAGGATCGGCAATATTTGTAAAAAAAAAAAGAAATACGTCAACTCTCTAGCCCTCCCGCAACCAGATTAGAATGTGCATCACACTCGCCCGCCGTGGTTTCTAGGTACAGTATAGAACATTGCGCTCGCCTATCACCGAACCCGCATGCGTGCATCACAAAAACAAAGATCCCCCGTATAGCCTTGACGGACTATTGGGGCAACTGCTGTTAGCGATCACATATGAAGGCCAGAAAGGCAACACGAGAGGGCGGGTGGCCAGCACCACGCCCGGCCGCCTTTGTCTACCCAGTGGCGATGTTTACACACCGCACCAGGCACTCGTATGAGGCTTAAGTCGGTAGGACGGTTCAATATTTGATATTGGTCGTGAGCAGGAATGGAACTCGGGTCGCCGGGTTCGTAGCGCAGTGCGCTAACCATTGCACCACCGCATTACAACCCGCACACAGGCACACACCAACAATACGAATACATACACGGAGAGACAGGGAGAGGAACACGTGGACCAGAGAGCGTACGCGGCTTAAAGGCATCGCATTGACAGTGAAAGAGAGGAAGTGGGCCAGGGCAGGAGGTGTTGGCTACACGGGATTTTCCGTGTAACAAATGAACATTGAGCTAAGTCGAATCAGCGGAATAAGAAGTTCGGAAGCATTTAATAGTAATAATTATAATTGATTGTGACAGCGAAGAGGTGGGAGTAAATAAAATAGAAGACTGACTATGATTAATTTTAAGTCGCTCGAACCTTTCAATGTGTGCCCATGTTCACGTATTTCTTTCGCTAGTATATTATTTAAATCCTATCGGAAATATATTAATTATATACCATCATTAGTATTGTCTTCATCTATAGTATTTGTAATACGTATTATCATTGTCGTTATCATGAAACAACGCAACGCGTCCGTCCTAGAGTACGGCCACCGCAGAGATGGAGCGATGGAATAATTGGACGTGCAGGCGCTGCGTCGATTGTGAACATCGCGGGATTGTGAGCGATGGCGACGGCTTTGGGGAGGCCTTCATCCAGCAGTGGACTGATCGTGGCGACTGCTGATGAATGCACCCGGATCTCGTTGGATGCCGGGTGTTCCACAGGTGGAGCTCCCGACATCCAACACGTAGATGATGGCATGATGTCTGTGAATGCCAGGTGAAGCGTATGTAAGCTTAGGCTGATAGCTGGTCAAGAAGTAGAAGCACAGCAGGGGATTATTGAATCTATCTGTGCGGAACGGTGGGTGGTCTCCCATCGATGTGCGATATGGGTTTTCTCCGGGTCCTCCAGTTTCCTCCCACCTTAAGCAGGGCAGTATTTTAATTGAATCTGTCAAACATCCCGATGCAAGGGCCCTCTTTAAGTAGAGCATTGAGACTCGGTGAGGCTTTCAACGGAGAAATGTCGAGCATCACAATTATTGTTAAAGTGGAGGGCAATTGTGAAGAACCACATAATCTAAAGGATACTTACAATGAACGCGGTTCTTCCTTTCCGCACTGAGTCTCAAGATGTGATCTCACGAGTCCTGTGCATGACGTCCCGTGTTCGCGTTCTTGACGATATGTTATTTGTGAATGTAGGATAAAGCTTGAGTAATATGTGATATAAACACCACCATCACCACAACCAGTATCTCTGTCGATGTTCATATTATTTAGGGCAGTGTAATAATAATGATGATGATGATTGTCGGCTATAAATTCGAACGGGATGCCGTGCAGTTTTACCGCAGCCAATTCGCTACCCCACTAAATCCCGCGTGCGTGGAACTGGCCGTCTCTTTCTCCCCCACCCCTCCCTCCCTTTACAAAGGGCTCCTCAAAACATCATCACGCAAATATAGTAGCCCTCCAAACAATAACAACAAAAACATGTTGACAGTGGCACACGGACCCGAATACCTAAACACGCAATGCATTCGTAAATAACGCAACTCCACAAAAATAAAACTATCTTGGCAATGGCCCTTCTATATTTCCCCCAGCCTTTTGGGATTTTCCAAAACAATGTTACCAGCAGAATGTGTTTAAGGACGCGAAGCACCAGCGGTTCGTTCCTCACTCGACAGTGTCCCGAACGCTGCACCAGGGCTGGCTTGGGAGAAGGCATCAGGCTTTGCTACGAGAGTACAAGGTACGGCTAGCCACAATAATTGCGATATTATTAGACCATGTATTCAAATTCTAATATGAACACGTTGATACAAAAATAAATACGAGGACAAACGAATGCGATGTGGATGTGGCTGACAAAATAAATCCTCAAAACATAATCAAAATATGTATTTATACTGGAGGACTCCGATGAGCTATAAAGCTCTTTTTCACAGTAGGGGCCGTCAAAACGGTCCAACAACAAACCGTACAATAACACGACAGGAGCGCAAAGTATAGGAAAGGTAAATACATCACACCCAAAAAAACACGGCGTTCCGGCATCTTCCGGCCGAGATTCAGCACGGAACCTGCGGAGTAGCTCGGCCTCACTTCACTCATCTCGCAGTCCCCATCAAGCAGCTGACATCCCTGCCGTCGAAGCTCATTGGCCACAATCCTACACATGGCAGCGGCAGCAGTTGATGATGAGGATGATGCTGGTACTGGATGATGATGCGGATAATTTATGATGATGATGATGATGCACATATGGGAAGATTAAAAACTCTCCGGGCAGTGTGCGGAGACTGTGGCCACCACCCAGAAGGGAGCCGTGGGACGCGGAACGACTCGACGCCCGATTCACAATCACGATGGAGGCGGCATCACCACCACCACGGCGGCGGCAGCGCTGATTCACCACTCCGCTACCCCTCAGGACGCCGTCACGTGGCTCATCGACCACGCCGTGCGACATGACGGCTGTCGCTCTTCGTCAACATCAGCCGTGCGAACAAGAAGCTGAGAACAGAACCCTTGTCCCGACAGTAATCCACGTAGACGTTCGTTCCAACAACTGCAACAACCACCGCAGCAATACTGCCAGCTCCTACATGCAAGGCGAGTGTCATCACCGTCACATCACTCGGGATTCGGTAAAGCGATGGTTATAAGGGGAGCGTAAGAAACACAGGCATCCCTTCCTCGTGAGTCCCTTTCCCGATCCACTGCTGGATGAAGCCATCAACCCATGAGCGTTCCCCGCTCCAGTAGTACCCGGCCCCTGCGAGTATTGCCCGAGGTGGTGCAGCCCTGCGACTTGATGTCGACCTCTCTCCTCAACCCTGCTGCGGACGCGGCTCCTCTGCAAGTCGCGCCACGCGACCACCACGAGCTCGGCACGCGCCGCGAGGGCACGGAGCGCTGCGGCCACCACCTCACTGCGGTGACTCGCTCGCCAAGTGCGGTCCGAGGCTCGTGGGGGCTTTCACCGTTCAGAGCGCCCGCGACGGCACGCGGCAGGCCCCCGGACAGTGTCCGCGAGACCGAGGGGACGATGCGACCTGAACCGCGTGTTGCGTTTTTATATCGCAGAGACGGGCGGCATCTCGAATGAATGTTTATTTGCGATTTTACATTTTGGCAGATTCAAAATTAGTTGCCAAAATTCCATCGCAAATTACTCCACCGGTATTACACACTGCAATGATAGCCCCCACCCACTCGCGCTCCTGACGGAACCTGTGCCCGTTGAGGGTACCGGTGCCGAGTCGGATTGTGCCGCAGAGGGGCAGCTGCCAGTGGGGGTGCCGCTTCAGAGAAGCGCGTTGAGAAGACGAGACGTGACGAACGGCAGGCCGGAGGGGTGGCTCTATCGACAAACACAACTCACCATAGTAGTCGTATTGTCATTATTGTTGTTGCTAAAGTCGTCATTAGCGTGGGACAGCCCGACATGAGCGCCACCCAGCCGTGGTGTGTAGCTGCTGTAGGGGAGCGGTGTTCCTCGTGGTATGTATCTGCTGTAGGGGAGCGGTGTTCCTCGTGGTGTGTAGCTGTTGTAGGGGAGCGGTGTTCCCCGTGGTGTGTAGCTGCTGTAGGGGAGCGGTGTTCCTCGTGGTGTGTAGCTGCTGTAAGCGAGCGGTGTTCCCCGTGGTGTGTAGCTGCTGTAGGGGAGCGGTGTTCCCCGTGGTGTGTAGCTGCTGTAAGGGAGCGGTGTTCCCCGTGGTGTGTAGCTGCTGTAAGGGAGCGGTGTTCCCCGTGGTGTGTAGCTGCTGTAAGGGAGCGGTGTTCCTCGTGGTGTGTAGCTGCTGTAGGAGAGCGGTGTTCCCCGTGGTGTGTAGCTGCTGTAAGGGAGCGGTGTTCCCCGTGGTGTGTAGCTGCTGTAAGGGAGCGGTGTTCCCCGTGGTGTGTAGCTGCTGTAAGGGAGCGGTGTTCCCCGTGGTGTGTAGCTGCTGTAGGGGAGCGGTGTTCCCTGTGGTGTATAGCTGCTGGAAGCGAGCGGTGTTCCCCTTCGTGCTTCTATTGCCAGTGAAGTTCCCGACAAAACGACAAGAACAGTCTCGCCGGGAGGAGCGCGGGTAAATGAACAATCTGAGATTCAACGACGAACCCTCATCGCTCACGTGCGCTGATTCATTGCTGTGAATTCACGTGGACTACGGCGAGCCACGAGGCTGTGCCAGCGGTGTTCCTCCGCATGATCAAAGACTAAAACAGCCACAGCCCGCAAAAATAATCATTCTCACCTAACGTATCACTGCACGTAAAAAGAGTGCATTCATTGAACGCGTGGTGCAGGATTTCCCAAGGTTTGTAAATATGTGCTCGGCAGCTATAGCCAATTTATTATAAAGATCGCTATAGATTATCACGAGAATAGATCGTTGCAGGTATAGATCGATGTAGATTATCACTGGTATATATCGCTACAGATAACCACTGGAAATTATCGATATAGATTATCACTGGTATAGATCGCTACAGATAACCACTGATACAGATCGCTACAGATAATTATTACTGGTATAGATCAATATAGATTCTCACTGGAATAGATCGCTACAGATTATCACGGATATATCGAAATAGATTATCACTGATATAGATCGATATAGATTCTCACTGGAATAGATCGCTACAGATTATTACTGGTATACAGTGAGGGAAAAAAGCATTTGATCCCCTACTGATTTTGTACGTCTGCCCACTGACAAAGACATTATCAGTCTATAATATTAATGGTAGGTTTATTTGAACAGTGAGAGACAGAATAACAACAAAATCCAGAAAAACACATGTCAAAAATGTTATAAATTGATTTTCATTTTAATGAAGGAAATACATATTTGACCACTCTGCAAAACATGACTTAGTACTTGGTGGCAAAACCCTTGTTGGCAATCACAGAGGTCAGACATTTCTTGTAGTTGGCCACCAGGCTTGCACACATCTCAGGAGGGATTTTGTCCCACTCCTCTTTGCAGATCTTCTCCAAGTCATTAAGGTTTCGAGGCTGACGTTTGGCAACTCGAACCTTCGGCTCCCTCCACAGATTTTCTGTGGGATTAAGGTCTGGAGACTGGCTAGGCCACTCCAAGACCTTAATGTGCTTCTTCTTGAGCCACTCCTTTGTTGCCTTGGCCGTGTGTTTTGGGTCATTGTCATGCTGGAATACCCATCCACGACCCATTTTCAATGCCCTGGCTGAGAGAAGGAGGTTCTCACCCAAGATTTGACGGTACATGGCCCCGTCCATCGTCCCTTTGATGCGGTGAAGTTGTCATGTCCCCTTAGCAGAAAAACACCCCCAAAGCATAATGTTTCCACCTCCATGTTTGACGGTGGGGATGGTGTTCTTGGGGTCATAGGCAGCATTCCTCCTCCTCCAAACACGGCGAGTTGAGTTGATGCCAAAGAGCTCCATTTTGGTCTCATCTGGCCACAACACTTTCATCCAGTTGTCCTCTGAATCATTCAGATGTTCATTGGCAAACTTCAGACGGGCATGTATATGTGCTTTCTTGAGCAGGGGGACCTTGTGGGCGCTGCAGGATTTCAGTCCTTCACAGCGTGGTGTGTTACCAATTGTTTTCTTGGTGACTATGGTCCCAGCTGCCTTGAGATCATTGACAGGATCCTCCCGTGTAGTTCTGGGCTGATTCCTCACCGTTCTCATGATCATTGCAACTCCACGAGGTGAGAACTTGCATGGAGCCCCAGGCCGAGGGAGATTGACAGTTCTTTTGTGTTTCTTCCATTTGCGAATAATCGCACCAACTGTTGCCACCTTCTCACCAAGCTGCTTGGCAATGGTCTTGTAGCCCATTCCAGCCTTGTGTAGGCCTACAATCTTGTCCCTGACATCCTTGGAGAGCTCTTTGGTCTTGGCCATGGTGGAGAGTTTGGAATCTGATTGATTGCTTCTGTGGACAGGTGTCTTTTATACAGGTAACAAGCTGAGATTAGGAGCACTCCCTTTAAGAGTGTGCTCCTAATCTCAGCTCGTTACCTGTATAAAAGACACCTGGGAGCCAGAAATCTTTCTGATTGAGAGAGGGTCAAATACTCATTTCCCTTATTAAAATGCAAATCAATTAATAACATTTTTGACATGCGTTTTTCTGGATTAAAATTATAGACTCATCATTTCTTTGTCAGTGGGCAAACGTACAAAATCAGCAGGGGATCAAATACTTTTTCCCTCACTGTATATCGCTACAGATTATCACTGGTATAGATCGATGTAGATTATCACTGGTATAGATAGCTACAGATGATCACTGGTATAGATAGCTATCGATGATCACTGGTATAGATCGCTATGTATTATTATTATTGGTATAGACCGCTATAGATTATCAATGATGTAGACTGGTATAGATGCTTAACTGTGTGGATTGCTATAGATGATCAATTATGTAGACTGGTATAGATGCTTAACTGTGTGGATTGCTATAGATGACCAAGGAATGGAACGCGTCCGAGAACGGTCCCCCGAGGAGATGGAGCGATGGAATCGGCTCCTCGTGGGCAGCAGCGCTGCTGGGATCGTTCCACCGCAGGATCGCCTGGGATGGAGGTGGCTCAGGGAGGCCTTCATCCAGCAGTGGATAAATCACTGCTGCTGATTATAACGAAAGCATGGATGACATAGATCGCTATATATTACCTGCTATATATCACGATAACACAGCTTTAAATAGATAATTGATTACATTGCTAAGGAATGGAGCGGTGGTGCAGTGGTTAGCAGGCTGCACAATGAAGCCGGTCAGCGACTCAAGTTCGATTCTCGACCACGGCTAACATCAGTGGCGAATGATATCCCCCACCTGCCCCCGGCTACCCTTCACCAACCCACATCGCCCAGCGTGGTGAGGTATGGACAAAAACAAATCCCCTTAGACCAACGTGGCGAGCCGACACGTTCATCCATTTGCGAAGTGAGAATGGGTGGCATTGATCTGGTTGAAGATTGCTACAGATGTTCTGTTGTAAAGGTCACTATAGATTATCACTGACATAGCTGCAGATTCAATGCACACATTGCTGTAGATTGTTAATGATCGCGGGCGCTATGGAATAGACGCGATATCGATCGCTATCGATATCCGATTCAAAACTTGGCTACCCAGACTCGTGTCAATTAAGGACACGAGGCAGGGACACTAATTGGACTTTTGCCCCTTTTCTAACAGCATTTATACCCAGATCATCATCATGATTAATAATCATCATGATTAATAATCATGATTTATAGTCATGATGATAATGATTAATCTTCATAATGATTAATAATCATGATGGTAATGATTAATAATGATGATAAATCATGATGATGATTATTCATGATGATGATGATTATTCATCATGATGATGATTATTCACGATGATGATGACGACTATTAATCATGATGATGATTATTAATCATGATGATTATTAATCGTGGTCTTACGTCGCACGGGCAATCCAGGAAACCTGGCGAGCACAGAGGGCACGGCAGCGAGGAGGATTCGCTTCGATTCGCTTCGATCGCGCGCGGATTCACCAGGGAAGAGATCACCACACCACCTCAACACCATACTCGTGGGTCGCACTGCGTGTGCTCGTGTGTACGTTGCCTTAAAAATCGAAGAAATACATAAGGGGCGACGTTTCAGGCAATGGCCCGTCCGCATGGCACGTCGACACGCATACTCGGAACGCGAGGCCCGCGTGCGCGGCAGGGGCCATCGTGAGCCGCGCGAATCGCGAAACGCCCGAATCTCGCAAAAATGCCGTGGTGATGTCCAAATACATTGCTCCAATTAAAAATATAAATTGTATCCACAATTTAACAACGTAACATATTAAAAACAAATCCGCGTTTGTTTTGTACAGGCGTGAGAAGTCTTAGGGTACACGCGCCTCCGATAAGAACAGTTGGCTACGTACGGCGTGAAAGAAGTTCAACACGTGCATGCATGCGATTAGAGTGAGGAATTCACGATTCAAATAACTCATAAATATTAATATAAAAGAACAATAATAATTATTTCACCGTGGCGAGCGCGTACGTAGTGACACATTACCGCTATGTAAACTCTTACAACGAGGTGTATATTATTTAAATGTGTGTGTGTATATATATACGCGTGTTAAATCGACTAGCCGGTGCAGTCTATTGTGTGAACACGTAATGCTGATTGACATACACAGGTGTAGCCCATACATCTTTAAGAATTCACAAGAGTCATTGTTAATGTTGTTATATTGAATGTTCATGCCATATAATTCAAAACTGCGAACAAAAGAGTGAGGGGCCCTGTGTCCGTGACATGTCAACATCGCCGAGTTCTATTCTCGTGCACATGGTTATCACAATGTTTACTGAGCAATGTGACAGTGCCGTATAATTATATATACGTGCTGTATATTTTGACCATACTTCACCACTCTGGTCAGCGCGGGTGGCCGAGAATCGAGCACTGTTCTAATCACTGCGCCACCGCTCCCTAATTTTGTACGTTTAGTATATTCCATCGTTGTTATTGAAATGCTGGAACATAATTACGTATGAAAATAAATGATAAAGCTTACAATGTGTATATAAATCTACATATACATACATATAAACATACGCATGCACACACATACATGAACAATATACACACACAGGCCTGCAGGCACGCACAAAGATCCCCCGTGTAGCCGTAACGGGCTATTGGGGCAAGTGCTGTTTGTGAGCATCTATGCAGGCCGGCACGGCACACGAGGGGGTCGGTGGCCAGCACCACGCCCGTCCGTCTTTGTCTTCCCCGTGGCGCAGGACCAGTTATGAAATCACCCGCCGCTGATGTTTGCCGTGGCTGGGAATCGAACTCACGCGGCTTCGTTCGTAGCACAGTGCGCTAACCACTGCGCCACCACTCTGCACAATACAAACACGGCTACAGTCTATACATTTACAGAATCAGAATACACGTACTGTACGTACATTGCACACAACCGCAGCTACACGCAGATGACACAAACTGCAAAGACAAATACATATATACACATACGCAATATCACGCACAAATACACAGAAACAAATAAAGACCCCCCGTGTAGCCTTTAGCAGACTGCTGGGGCAAGTGCTGTTTGCGAGAACCTATGAAGGCCTGCGCGGCGCACGAGGCGATGAGTGGCCAGCCCCACACCCGGCCGCCTTTGTCTCCCCGATGCTGGAGTGTACACACTGCACAGGTACCGGCCCAGGCCCGGTTCAGGTAATCGTCACCGATGTTGGCCGTGAGCAGGAAGAGAACTTGAGTCGCATTTTGCTAAATAAATTGCGACAAACAGAAAATATAAATTCGAGTTATTCTCGAATCACAAAATAAATGAAGGGCACCTTTCGCCATGCCGGTCATTATTTTGTTTCAGTATGCTCCACCACGCGGGTCACATACACAACACAAGTTCGACGAATGCACACACAGAAATCAAATTTGATACAGCACACAGATATCACATCGATTTGATACACACACACGTACATGCTCACATACGCACTCACACACGGATCATAAATAAAGTCCTATATAAATATAAAGTTCCATGTGATACATTTCCACTTGTGGCCAGGTAGCTTCTGACAAAAGCGCTCTATAGCTCAGTGGGCCTTACCTGGTAAACAAAAAATTGTTTCGTTTATAAATATAAAATAAAGCCACTACACGTACTCAGTTACACAAAGCCAAACATCCCCCCCCCGTCTAGCCTGCTGGAGCAATTTCTGTTAGCGAGCATCTATGAAGGCCGACACGGTTAGCACCATGCCCTGCCGCCTTTGTCTCCCCAGTGGCGATGTTTACACATCGCACCAGGTACTCATTTGAGGCTGAGTCGACCTAGATGAGGCCCAGAACTGGTTCAGATCACCGCCACTTGTGTAGGCGGCGAGCGCGAATCCAACTCGGGTCGCCGGGTTCGCAGTGCGCGCGCGACGAACCGGTTACACGCATATTGCGGTTAACATTTGTGCTGCATACAAACGCACATATGCACTAACATAATGGATATACACGCGATCAATGATATACACACGTAGACACACAACAGAACACGTCTTCCAATACACAGCACATCATTTTTGATATGTACGCAAGCCTACGTTCCTATACCCAATTATATATACATACATCATATACCCACTGCGCATTCATTTGGTTACACACAAAGTACGTACTCAATCACACGCAATCCCACTCATCGTCACATCAAGTCGATGCAAACTGAAATAATTGCGCAACTCACACAAATACACGCGGAACAAAGGTGCCCCCGATAACCGAAATGGACTCTTCGGGAAAGTGCTGTGAGCGAGCACCGATGCAGGGTGACCAGCACAATGCCCCGCCGTCTTTGTCTCCCCAGCGCTGATGTTTACACGCCGCACCAGGTATTGATTTAAGGCTGAGTCGACATAGGGGAGGGCCCAGAACCGGTTCACGTAGTCGTCACCGATGTTGGCCGTCAATAGCGGCAATCGAACTTGGGTAGCCGGGTTCGTAGCGCAGTGTGCGACAGCTCCCCACGTAGAACACACAGGGAGAGACGCAACCCACAACACCCGTGGGTCAAGCCGCCCCCAGCCGCGGCCACCACCACCACGACCACCACCACGGCCACCACCACGACCACCACCAAGACCACCACCACGACCACCACCACGACCACCACCACGGCCACCACCACGACCACCAGCACGACCACCACCACGGAGACCACCACGGCCACCACCACCACCACGGCCACCACCACCACCACGGCCACCACCACGACCACCACCACGACCACGGCCACCACCACGACGACCACCACCACGGCCACCACCACGACCACCAGCACGACCACCACCAAGACCACCACCACGGCCTCCAGGCCGAGCGAGGTGGAGGGCTCCGCGCAGTCCTCACCGCGTGCCTCGTCCTCCCCTCGAGGGGCTCCGATCAGTGCCTCCGCAGATCCGCGGCCGTTGAGGAGCAGGCGGAGGAGGAAGACTCCGATGCATCTCGCGTCGTCACCCCCAAGGCGGCGAGCGCGGCGGCAGCATCGGTAGTAGCGAGAGAAGTGGCGGTGGTGGTGGACTGAGCCACGCTCATCATCAACTCACGGCGACGCGCCGCCGCCACTTCACCCACTCGCGCACCCCGAACATCATCGCTTTCTCCAGACGTTACTCTACCGCTCAGACACACACACGCGTACGTACGATGCTCTTCGGCTCAGCGTGTGTAGAGAGAGAGGTGTCTGTCCCATTAAACTGAACGCACGTGCGTGCACGCTTTGTCTCTAGCCCTCGCTGTGATGATGACGGTGATGATGGTGACGGACGCCTGATATGAGCCGGGAGGAGGAGTGGGGGAGGAGAAGGAGGAGAACATTGGGGCGAGGATGGCTGAGCCGTCTGCGCTCAGTGCCGCGCACCCGCAGCCATGCCATGGGAGGGGGGGGGGGACATTTCTCCTCCTATATTCGCAGGATCCGCATTGTGTCTCTCGGCCGCACATGGCGGGGTCCGTGCGTGATCTCCACGGCAACGCACACAGCCGCCCGCTACAGCTCCCCCGCCCGGGTCAATAAGGATGACTCTCTCCCTCCCTCTCCCTGTGTGTCTCCCTCCTTGTGTGTGACTCACTCTCCTTGTGTGTGTCTCTCCTTGTGTGTGACTCCCTCTCTCCTTGTGTGTCACTCTCCTTGTGTGTATGTCTCTCTCATTGTGTGTCTCCCTCCTTGTGTGTGACTCCCTCTCCTTGTGCGTGTCTCTCCTTGTGTCTCTCCCTCCTTGTGTGTCTCTCTCCTTGTGTGTGACTCCCTCCCTCCTTGTGTGTCTCCCTCCTTGTGTGTGACTCCCTCTCCTTGTGTGTGACTCCCTCTCCTTGTGCGTGTCTCTCCTTGTGTGTCTCTCTCCTTGTGTGTGACTCCCTCTCTCCTTGTGTGTCTCCCTCCTTGTGTGTGACTCCCTCTCCTTGTGTGTGTCTCTCTCCCTGTGTGTGTCTCTCCTTGTGTGTCTCCCTCCTTGTGTGTGACTCCCTCTCCTTGTGTGTGTCTCTCTCCCTGTGTGTGTCTCTCCTTGTGTGTCTCCCTCCTTGTGTGTGACTCTCTCCATGTGTGTATGTCTCTCTCCTTGTGTGTCTCCCTCCTTGTGTGTGACTCCCTCTCTCCTTGTGTCTCCCTCCTTGTGTGTGACTCCCTCTCCTTGTGTGTCTCCCTCCTTGTCTGTGACTCACTCTCCTTGTGACTCCCTCCTTGTGTGTGTCTCTCTCCTTGTGTGTCTCCCTCCTTGTGTGTCTATCTCTCCTCGTGTGTGACTCCCTCTCCTTGTGTGTGTCTCTCTCCTTGTGTGTCTCCGTCCTTGTGTGTGACTCCCTCTCCTTGTGTGTGTCTCTCTCCTTGTGTGTATGTCTCTCTCTCCTTGTGTCTCTCTCCTTGTGTGTGTGTGTCTCTCTCTCCTTGTGTGTCTCCCTCCTTGTGTGTATGTCTCTCTCTCCTTGTGTGTCTCTCTCCTTGTGTGTGTGTCTCTCTCTCTCCTTGTGTGTCTCCCTCCTTGTGTGTCTCTATTCTCGTGTCTCCCCTCTCCTCGTGTCTCCCTCTCCCTGTGTGTGTCTCTCCTTGTGTCTCTCTCGTACCCACAATACCAGCTTGTGCATTTCTCTCTCGGCCCCAGCAGCCGAGGCGAGCGTCGTCATCACCATCGCGACCACCATCGTCAGAGTGTAGTGGCACCATCTCTGGTGGCACGGATGGGTTCAGCGATGCCGACACCAACAGCCGCGTAGTGTCACCACAATCGCCGCTGGTGACGCCACAGGAACCGTCACCATCTACGCCACCACCATCACTTGCCACCATCACTAACACCACCGCCACCACCACCACCACCACTGTCACCACTTCCACAAGCGTGTCGAACTCTCTCAAACCATCCCACCACCAACGTAACTACCACTTGAAGCACCACTAACAACTACACGAATACAACAACCATCAATCTATCACTACCACAACCACCAATGTTACTACCCCAACCAAAAACAAAGATACCCCGTAGAACCTCGACAGACTGCTGGGGCAAGTGCATCTATGAAGGCCGGAACGGTACACGAGGTGGTGGGTTGCCAGCACCACGCCTGGCCGCCTTTGTTTCTCTTGTGACAACGCCTACACATCAAATTTGAGGCTGAGTCGACCTACGGGAGGCCGACAACCGGTTCAGATAATTGTCTCTGGTGTTTCCTGTGAGTGGGAAACGAACTCGGGTTCGCCACCGCGTGTCTTTAACTGCAACAACCACCACCACCACTACTCTCACCAGCACCCCACCACTACTCTCGCCAGCACTCCCACCACCACTACTCTCACCACCACCGCCCCCTCCTGCCCGCCCCCCCTCTCCACCACCTCCAGCCGCGGCCCCACACCACCCCGGGACTGCTCGCGGCGCGTGCGGAGGAGGCGGCGCCGCGTCCCCCTCGCCCGGAGGAGCGGGGAGAGGGCTCTGCTACAGCAGCTACAGCAGCAGCTACAGCAGCAGCTACAGCAGCAGCAGCAGCTACAGCAGCAGCATCGAGATCCAGCGCAGAGCGGCGATACAGCAATGAGGAGGCAGCCAGTGACGAGGCAGTGATGAAACAGCAGCGAGCGAGCGAGCGAGCGCGATTTTCTTCCACGGCCCAGACACGTGTGGACTAATGCACGCACAGAGATGCGTGCAGGTGTACACGCACACACATACACGTGCGTGCATCTATGCGCACGCACAAGTGCGGGTAGGCAAACACACACACACGTTGATGAAGGCGTACAAGTTCGATTGCAGGCGTACGTGTGTGCATTCGAGTATAAACGCAACCGCGATAATCAAATGCATGCCCGTGTATACGTGCATACACACGTACGACTCTACGTCCACGCTGAGTGTATGCATACACACGCACACCTCCATCCATCCACACGTACATTCATTTACACGCTCATTTACACACACACACGAGTGACAATGCACGCAAGCGGTTCTGACTGCATCGCACACAAACGCGTTTGTACGTGAGGACACGCGCACGTTCATGACTGCACGCATGTACTGTAATGCTCCCCGATATTGTGATGTTCATAAAAATGAATGTCAACTCGTCAGGCGACGCACAGCATAGGCTCCTCGCTCTCGTAGAGAGAGAGAGGACGACTGAGAGATAGAGGACGACTCCTATAGAAAGATGACGACTCCGAGAGAGAGGACGACTCAGAGAGGACGACTGAGAGAGGACGATTCAAATAGAGAGGGGACGACTCAGAGGCGGCAGGAGGAGAAACCACAGCCTCGCGGTGAGGAATCGGCGCTTTATTTCTCAAGCTCTGCGGT
This sequence comes from Petromyzon marinus, assembly GCF_048934315.1. Classification (NCBI taxonomy): domain Eukaryota; kingdom Metazoa; phylum Chordata; class Hyperoartia; order Petromyzontiformes; family Petromyzontidae; genus Petromyzon; species Petromyzon marinus. The sequence continues at coordinate 26,042,809 of NC_133670.1, read as the reverse complement.
CCTCTATATATTAGCGAGTTAATGTGCGTTCCATGTGGGAGGACATCGATGCACGCGGAGAAAACCCACGGGTGCGAGGTGGCAACACTCTATCCCCGGACATTTGTAGAACAGGGGGAGTCCACATTTGCTGCACCGCTGTCTCATGCCAAAATCATTTACACACACACACATTTAGAAATGTACAAACACAAGCTATGGCAAACTACATTACATGTAAATATTCACAAACATACACGCATTACATGCATGCACACAGTTCGTGTACACTGTCCGTATGTGTCATTGTTGTACTAAAATGCATCTGTCACGTGTATGTTGAACTTCTTTCGCACCGTGCGTAGCCAACCGTGCTAATGTTTGTCGCTGTGTGCTCACAGCGCCCAGTACCATCAGCCAATGTCTGCTCTATCCATTGACGGGTGCAGGTACCGAGAAGACGGTTGTTTTATTTATCTCGCTGTACAGGGTTAAATATATATGAGATGTATTTGCCTTCCCTATCCTTCAGGATATTGCATACCTATCCACGCAATAGTGTGGACATAAACAGCACAGCTGCTGTCTTTTTCAAGACTGCAACAATTAAATATCACATAAACGAAATATTGTTATCACCAATATCAGCCACGTTCACTCCACTGCTGGATGAAGGCTTCCCTAACCCGTCACCACCCCTCCCGGTCCAACAATGCCGCAGTGATAATAATCCACCCCGCACTCCCACGCGAGCTGTTTCATCATCGCTCCCACACGGACATCATATTTAATCATTTAAATCATACACACGAGGTTCCCTGCAATAGATGTTCCCTTCCCGCCATTGTAAGTTTTATAATGTAAAATGTATTTTAAATGTGCGATTAAACTGTTGCATTCGTACAGTCGCAATGTAAAACGCAGAGTGAAAGCTATTCTTCTGTTGCCCACGTGCACTGACACACAAAGACAAAGATCCCCCTTATAGACTCTAACAGACTGATGGGGCAAGTGCTGTTAGCGAGTAGCACCTGTGACGGCCGACACGACACACGAGGGGGTGGGTGGCCAGCACCACGTCCGGCCGCCTTTGTCTCCATAGTTGTGATATTTATACACCGCACCAGAACTGGTTCAGATAATTGTCACTGGTGTTGGCCGTGGGCGGAAATAGAACCCGGTTCGCCGGGTTCTTAGCGCAGTACGCTAACCGTTACGCCACCGCTCCCCCGCTGTCGCGCCAACAAAGACACACACTCACAACCCCACTTACACACACGCACTACTCACTCCTACACACACACACTCACAACCCCACTTACACACACGCACTACTCACTCCTACACACACACTCACAACCCCACTTACACACACGCACTACTCACTCCTACACACACACACTCACAACCCCACTTACACACACGCACTACTCACTCCTTCCCTTTCACACACACACTCTCTCTACCACGCATTCTCTCTCCGTCACACGTACAGGCTCTCGATCGCGCACGATCACACGCGCACATTGCACCTCATCTCACACACACGGACACACACGCGTGTGTGTGTGTATACACACGGACACACACACGTGTGTGTGTATACACACGGACACACACGCGTGTGTGTGTGTATACACACGGACACACACACGTGTGTGTGTATACACACGGACACACACGCGTGTGTGTACACACAACACCTTCGCACTCCGCGTAGGCAGCCCCGGCACAGTAAATTATAATTTGTATTACAACAACGAGCGAATTCACGATGCAGGCAGTGCTAGTTTGTGTTGGTTGTTACTCTTAGACATGTGGAGCTTTCGTTGACCTGCCAGGGAAGGCAGTTGCACGTGACGTGCAGCTTTGTTATTCAGAAGAGCGGTGCCCCCCCCCACTCCACCCCCTCCCCCCACAACTTACGCCCCCCAAACAACCAAAGCCGCCCACACGACCCCCACCCCCAGTCCCCTCCCTTTTCAATTTGTCACCCTCGGACAATCAAAGTAGAAAACTGGAGGCGGCTGCGTTGCGATGGCTTGGGCTGGGGGTGGGGTGGGGGGTGACGGAGGTTGCGGGAGTTGGGGACATTGGACGGTGCCACGGTGATGGTGGATGTCTCCGCGTCGTTTGTCCATCGTCGTCATCGCCGGCCGTGATCGATCCACTGCTGGATGAAGACCTCGCGACGCCGTTGTCGCCATCCCCCTACTGTGACGCGACGGTACGCGATCCCATCCAATATCTCAATCCCATATCACAATCCCATATCACAATCCCATATACCATATCATAATCCCATATCACAATCCCATATCACAATACCATATAACAATCCCATATCACAATCCCACATAATAATCCCATATCACAATCCCATATAATAATCCCAAAGCACAATCCCATATAATAATGCCATATCACAATCCCATATCGAGACACATATACAAAGCTCCCTCGTGTTAGCGAGCACCTATTAAGGCCCGAACTTTGCACGTGGTAACGCTGTCGCCAGCGCCACGCCAGGCTGCTGCTTTGGACTCGCCAGTGCTGATGTTAACCCACAGTGCCAGGTACTCATTAAAGGCTAAGTCAACCTCGGGGAGGTCCACAACAGGATTTAGATATTACTCGCCAATGATGTTCGAAGTAGTCGGAAATTTAAATTGGGTTGCTGTGTTCGTAGCGTAGTGTGCTGACCGATGCACCACCGCTCCCCACCTATTGCCGCACCGGCACGGCTCTAGGCAGGCCGTACAGCGAAACGTGTTCGCATGATTACACTCACGCGTTAAGGGTTTGATTGATTTCAATATCTGATCAAGTTTGGTTACATGTATGTAATTGGCAACATTTAATTGACAGCAAGGCATCAAGTTCGGAGGGGAAGATAACACCGTCATATAATTTGTTAAATACTTTACACGGGAATTAAACATTTAATTAGCAGCTCTGAGCCATTCTATCGGGGGGGGGGGGGGGGGGGTATCACGGACAACCGAAATAAGACAGCTGCCACTTTTCCCAAAAAACAATTCTCATCATTGTGCCAAGGAGACGATGGGGCCGATTTAATTATTGCAACGAGCACTTCAAAAAATAATTATCCAGAGGCAATACTAACCATTAACACTTGTATAAAAGTGTAACGAGGTTTGTACAGATTAATAAACTATATTTATGCCCCTGTCCTCACGACAGTTTCAAGATTAGCTACCAGTGCAAGCTTCTCCCCAAACCTCGAAGCACGAAATTCAGAATCACTCGACACGAACCCAACACGAGGACAGCACTCTCTCGATGGGGTCACTTGCTGCGTACACTCTCACGGCTCTACTGCATTGCACTCTTCACAGACCCACAGCTCCACAGCCCTAGAGCTCCACCAGGATAGCTGCCATCAACGCAGCAGCGACAAACTTGCGTTCGCGAGCAGTCACTTGACACGTGGCAACGTCGCATCGCGTCAACAGCAGCAGCAGCAGCTCCATTCATCATGGCCGCTCTCCCTCCCGCTCTCCTCCCCCCAATCGCCCCCTCTCCACTCTCCCTCCCTTTCCCCCCCCCCCCCCCTCTCTGTCTGAGCCCTTCAGCCCCGGCGCAGAGGATCGCGAAACCTGCTGCCCTTTTGATCCCCTCGAAAGGTTAAGGCGAGCCTTGCTAAAAGCAATCTCCTGGCCGAATTAACCAGATTACTCCAAATATCATTAGCGCCGTGCCGGGTGTCTTGTTGTTTATTGTGAACTCTGACGTGCGTATGTGAAGAGGTGGCGGCACTTCACTCGACAAGACGTTTATCATCATCATCATCAGAGAAACAAATACAAATCATTAATAATGCCGATGATTTACCCAGGAAAGGCTCACTGAGCCTCGAGACTCCTTTTCAAGAGGACCCTGCTACGTTGGGGCGTTTGGACAATTCCATTCACGAGGGGTTGTGGCTCGTTGTGTGTAAGATAACTGGAGAATCCAGTTATAAAGATTCGCATTCTGAATCCGGAGAAAACCCCAGCACGACGCTATAGGCGTAGGGGAGGCACTCAGAACCGCCACGCCTCGCTGCTCTAAGCCTGCAACACCTGGCAAGCCCTGATGGTGGTGGTCACCCTTCCAAGCGCTAAGCGAGCTCAAACACGCTTAGCTTCAGAGAACTGACATCCACGATGAATACTCTACTCACAGGCATTGATAGGGCGGGGGTCGTGACTTAGCAGGATTCATAATTGCTGTGTCAGAGACACCGAGCCAGCACCTCCCGGTTGATGAGTTCAAATCCGAGTTTGAGCCACGTGCAATTACGATGGGTTCTCGAGTGTAGCGATTTTTTTTGCTCTCCACTCTGTCAAAAAAACCCACCTTTCGCATGAAATGTGGTTCCCCACGTTATTCAGCACATTCTATCCCTTGGGATGAACACCGCTTGCCTGTCATGCGATGCCATATGCGCAGGACAGAGTTAATGCATTCACAGGGCAGAGGGGTTCGTCCCAAAGGCGGCTTAGAGGCGGCTGAAGGGGATTCAGAAGTCGTCGTGTTACATCACTCACACAAGGTGGTGCGCTACTCGCGCAACTCGAATACGACTTGGGGGTGGAGGTGGGGGGGGGGGTGGAGGTGGGGGGGGGGGGGTGGAGGTGGTGGAGGTGGTGGGGGTGGAGGTGGTGGGGTGGAGGTGGGGGGGTGGAGGTGGTGGGGGTGGAGGTGGGGGGTGGAGGTGGTGGGGTGGAGGTGGGGGGGCTGGAGGTGGTGGGGTGGAGGTGGTGGGGGTGGAGGTGGTGGGGGTGGAGGGGGTGGAGGTGGTGGTGGGGGTGGAGGTGGGGGGGTGGAGGTGGGGGGTGGAGGTGGGGGGGCTGGAGGTGGTGGGGTGGAGATGGTGGGGGTGGAGGTGGGGGGGCTGGAGGTGGGGGGGGTGGAGGTGGGGGGTGGAGGTGGTGGGGGTGGAGGTGGTGGGGGTGGAGGTGGTGGGGGTGGAGATGGGGGGGGTGGAGGTGGTGGGGGGGGGCTGGAGGTGGGGGTGGAGGTGGTGGGGGTGGAGGTGGTGGGGGTGGTGGGGGTGAAGATGGGGGGGGGTGGAGGTGGTGGGGGGGGCTGGAGGAGGGGGGTGGATGATGAACGCGCAGCGCGCATCGCCGTGCGGTTCAATTTGGTCAAGGAGCGTCAGCACGGCACGCAAGGGGTGGAGAGCGGGGGGGGGCGGTGGTGTGGCCGCCACCACCGCACGCATTCCTAACCGCCTTTGTCTCCACATTCCTTGGAGATGAATGCACCGTACCACCGCGCATTCACTCGGCGACCAACAGCACCGCGCTGATTCATTCACCAGCTCAGTAGAAGCTGGACATTGTGAGCCGCCGCCGCTGCTGCTGCTGCTGTCGTGATGATGGGACGAGGGTGGCGACGCTTGGGTGGCACGGGATGCCCGGTGGGAAGTGGGATGTGCGATTATACCTCACGGCGTGGGGTAATGAAGGATCGGGAGGGGGCAAAGCGCCCCCACCCCCAAGCCTACCGAAGGCTCAGCCCCCCATGTATGTTCAAGTCAGAGAAATGTTGGTACGGAAATGAGTGGAAAGCAGCGATGGGCGTCGCGCGCGGCCTCTGCCGCACACCCAGGAGGGCGAGGGCGGGGAACGCGACACAGAGAGCCCGCGAGCGGATCGCCCCCCCCTACTTTGCACCTCCGATTAACACGGATGGCTACGTACGGTGTGAAAGAAGTTCAACATACATACTCACGTCCTGTAGCAGCGTGCAGCATTTGTTTAAAGATGCCCCCCCCCCCCCGCTCACCCTACCCCCCAACCCCCCCATAGCACCCGGGACACACACGGAGCGAGACGGAGGTGGTAGTTCCTACCTCGAGTCCTCCCGACTAAGCCCGAGAACTGATTGCCGTTTATTTGGCCAATTCTCCTGCCGCATCGCCAACGCCATCGCCCCCACCGTCGATGCGATTTGTAAGCGAATCGTCTTTCACATGTTGAAAATTTATTAGCTGCATAAAATCCCCGAGGTTTCCATCACGAAAGCCTGCGCCGTGTGTGCTCGCACGTGTTGCGCAACGCGTGACGGTTCACATCACGTGTGACAGGTTACACACCACGCGTGGCTGTTCACATCACGCTTGACAGGTTACACACCACGTGTGGCTGTTCACATCACGTGACAGGTTACACACCACGTGTGACTGTTCACACCACGTGTGGCTGTTCACACCACGCGTGACTGTTCACACCACGCGTGACTGTTCACATCACGCGTGACTGTTCACATCACGCGTGACAGGTTACACACCACGTGTGGCTGTTCACATCACGTGTGACAGGTTACACACCACGTGTGGCTGTTCACATCACGTGTGACAGGTTACACACCACGCGTGGCTGTTTACACCACGCGTGACTGTTCACATCACGCGTCACTGATAACATCACGTGTGACTGTTCACACCACGCGTGACAGGTTACACACCACGTGTGACTGTTCACACCACGTGTGGCTGTTCACACCACGCGTGACTGTTCACACCACGTGTGGCTGTTCACACCACGCGTGACTGTTCACACCACGCGTGACTGTTCACATCACGCGTGACTGTTCACATCACGTGTGACAGGTTACACACCACGCGTGACTGTTCACACCATGCGTGGTTGTTCACATCACGTGTGACAGGTTACACACCACGCGTGGCTGTTCACATCACGTGTGACAGGTTACACACCACGCGTGGCTGTTCACATCACGCTTGACAGGTTACACACCACGCGTGACTGTTCACACCACGCGTGACTGTTCACATCACGTGTGACAGGGTACACATCACGCGTGACTGTTCACATCACGCGTGACAGGTTACACACCACGTGTGACTGTTCACACCACGTGTGGCTGTTCACACCACGCGTGACTGTTCACACCACGTGTGGCTGTTCACACCACGCATGACTGTTCACACCACGCGTGACTGTTCACATCACGCGTGACTGTTCACATCACGCTTGACAGGTTACACACCACGCGTGACTGTTCACACCACGCGTGACTGTTCACATCACGTGTGACAGGGTACACACCACGCGTGACTGTTCACACCACGCGTGGCTGTTCACACCACGCGTGACTGTTCACACCACACGTGGCTGTTCACATCACGCGTGGCTGTTCACACCACGCGTGACTGTTCACACCATGCGTGGCTGTTCACATCACGCGTGACTGTTCACATCACGCGTGACTGTTCACATCACGCGTGACAGGTTACACACCACGCGTGACTGTTCATACCACGCGTGACTGTTCACATCACGTGTGACAGGGTACACATCACGCGTGACTGTTCACATCACGCTTGACTGTTCACATCACGCGTGACTGTTCACACCACGCGTGACAGGTTACACACCACGCGTGGCTGTTCACACCACGCGTGTCGCTCTGTCGCCCGTAACGGTGACTGAACTAACGACGCGATCATTGCACGGCGGCTTGTGTAGACCCGCCGGCTGGAGTTAAGGCCTTGCCCACCACGCGTTCCATTCCTGTGGGGGTCGTGTGACCATACTTCACCACGCTGGGTCATTGCGAGTTTGATTCTAGCCGTGGCCGATAATCAAACTCAAACATTTTGAGTTAAGAGCACAGTGCACTAACAACTCTACCCGGTATGACTCTGCATACATTTCTATGATTGTATGAGCAATCATACAGAATCATATAGAAGTGTATGATCAAGATATAAGGTTGTAAGGATGCACTCCAAATGAGGAATTTCCATCCATAAACCAATGCGGGAGTGTTGATCTGTCTCGTTTTCCCATCTCGTTTGGATTGTTTCCAATAGCATTCTCCAATAAGTAGGGTGAATCGATGTAGCGATACATCAATCCGTATCCATTTTTAAGACTCCCGATCGCGTTGTGTGCTAATCGATGTTTTCTGGATTGATGCTAATTATGTGGTCTTACTAAATTGCCGCTGAGACTATTAACATGAGCTCGATTTAACACGTAGGCTTTCGTGACCAATATTATCCATAACAAAGGTTTTTGGTGTTTGGGTTAGATTTATACTTACGCAATCTAACCCAATAACCTTTATCATGAATGAGAGCGATTATTAATTTATATATATTTTAAAGAAATCTACGATTATTAAATGTACTTACGACACTGGGAGTGTGGGCGGAGACAGAGACCCGCAACGATTCTGTGAATTGAGTGGGGGGCTCTCATCTCCCGCCCCGAGCCAGTGATGGAAATTCCACGTTCCAAATGGCAGCTGGCATTTCGCGTCTGCGCACAGACTGGCCGCCTGCGGACTTGCCACAAAGCGCTACAAACTTTATTGACCCCCCCCCATCGCTACGCCGTCCACCGCCAGAGGGGGTGGGGGGGGGGTCGTGAAGGGAACCCTGGGCTTGTAAATCACTCGAGTCACAGCCCCCACCCACTTCCCGTCCCCGCCACGTCCCCGCTCGTCTCGTGTCGCGATACTCGTAGATCGTGAATGGAGCCAGGCGTGAGTGGAGCCAAGCGTGAGTGGAGCCGGGCGTGAGTGGAGCCGGGCGTGAGTGGAGCCGGGCGGGAGTGGAGCCGGGCGGGAGTGGAGCCAAGCGTGAGTGGAGCCGGCGTGAGTGGAGCCGTGTGTGAGTGGAGCCAGGCGTAATGCCACAGACGAGAGCACAGCGCGCCGCTGAGTACCGGACTCTGCTGCTGCTGTGCAGCGCTGCCGTGCTACTGTCGAGTTGTGCCGCGCCACGTTGCTTTTGGCACGGTGTCCGACGTTTCGCTCCCACTTCCGGGAGCTTCGTCAGTCAAGGCAAATTGAAGCACATGGAGTCAAACGTCGGACATCGTTGCGAACAACGCGCGGTACAACCCGAACACGCTTCGGAGGAGAGGGAGAAGCATCTTGACGAAGCGGCCAAAACCAACGTCGCCTTGGTGATTCGTAAGCGCTTAGGAAGAGAGACGTCATCACGTCGTCAACAATGTCCGAGTGCGCCCGGCGTCATCAGATCTCCGGAGTTCGGCGGGGGTTGAGCTTGGTTCGATACTCGGATGGGAGGCTGCCTGGGAACAGCAGCGGTTGAAGGCTCAAGGCTGCTGCGAGGTGGTCTGAGTGGAGTCTTGAAGATATATTCGCGTACAGCGTCGGGGCAGTCGGCGGCCCACGTGCGTAGAGAGTCCTCTCGCACGAACCCAGTTGGTGCGACCGAGTCCGGACAGCAACGCCGTCGATTCTTCCACGCGCGACTCGAGTCGCTGCACGCATCGAGAGCTTAAGATTTGATGTTAATCGAGGCATCGTTACATTGCTGCGACCCCATGGAGGAGAGCAGGCGAGAGGGGGGGGGGGTGCATTATAGCGGGCACAGCATTGCCAGCTTGCCAGCCCCCTGCCCACATGGCCACAGCGGCGTTGCAGAGTCGCCCTCCCCAATGCGTGTATTGTTGCCAGTCAGCCACAGCGTAGAGTCTCATCGCTCACGTGGGCGGTGCTCGTTGAATAGAGCCCAGCAGGGCCACCGCCTCACTGCCAGCACCAAGCAGGGAGCCGTGGTACTGAATGCGAGCTGTGGACCCCCGATGGGGTTGGACCTCGATACCGAAATACCTGACCCGGGTCAGCATGGGTTCAGCTTTTGCACCGCCACTGGGTGCAGAGGGGGAGCGGTGGCGCGGCGGTTGGCGCACTCCGCTATTCACTCGGCGACCTCACTGCGATCCCTGGCCACGGCTAACATCAGTGGCGGTGAGTGATGACTGAACCGCTTCTGGGTTCCCCTCCGCTTCTCCAGCCCGCGCTGACCAGCGTGGTGCTGTCAAACAATCGCCATTAACACGTCCCGACAGAGCGTGGGGACTCCGTCAACCAGCACTGGTTTGGCCTGCAAATCATTATTGATGCGTCTAATTAATAAAGTTTATATATTGTTAATTATAACGCCACGAGGGGGCAGCACGCGCTTTTAAAGTTTACATAGCGACGGCGTAATCTGTTCTACCCGGTATCAGCCAGACCCTGCTTGAGGTCGAATCCCAGTAAACGTAGCAACGTTGGGCGACCGCAGAGTCTCATTTGCAAGGGTGAAGTGGATCACTAAAATTCTGAAAGCCAAAACATCTCGCGCAGCAGTGAAGCGAGAAGAAGATATCAGATTAAAAACAAATGAGGAATTCAAAATATTCCAGAGCTTAAAAAGACACACACAATGCAACTTGTAGTCGCCAAACATCCCAAGGCTGAAGAAATGTCTGCAGATTACTCAATTCAGAGCAAATATAGCAAGGACCTCCTGATAAAGAGTCTTGAGACTCGGACAGGCTCTCCCGGGCAAACATCGTAATAACAAAACACTAAATAAAGAGGTGGCAGAACGAGGTGAAGAGCGCTACAGAGTCGACTCTTTCTGAACCCCGACATGCAGTGAGGGACAGGAGGAGGGTGTGGGAGGCGCTGGGGTAATGGATCTCTCCAGAGGTCGTACTCGACCTGATGATGGCACAAGGTGGTGACACAGTGACATATAGAGGTGGGTCTACAGAGAATACCTTTGTTACTGGAGCACAGAGTGCGTGAAGAGGAGCAGCGTGAGATGAGGGGAGAGGAAGGCTCGGGGCGAGCCCGTGGATGATGTATGTGCTATGTTGAACTTCTTTCACACCATACGTAGGCAACCACGCTGAATGTCGGCGAGGTCGATCTGACAACGAGCGGCACGCATCGACAGTCTCGCTCATCGCCCGCATCACGAGCAGACGCCAGCGTTGCTAGAAGAGCCATTGCCTTGAGGATAGGAGGTAGACACGCCTGCCCGCCTACCTGCCCGGCTGCCTGCCCGCCTGCCTGCCCGCTTGCCTGCCCGTCGGCCTGCCCGTCTGCCTACCCGCCGGCCTGCCTGCCCGCCTGCCTGCCCGCTTGCCTGCCTGCTCACCTGCCTGCCTGCCTGCCGGCCTGCCCGCCTGCCTGCCTGCCCGCTTGACTGCCTGCTCACCTGCCTCCCCGCCCCGCCTGCCTGCCTGCCTGCCGGCCTGCCCACCTGCCTGCCTGCCCGCTTGCCTGCCTACTCACCTGCCTGCCCGCCCGCCTGCCTGCCCGCCTGCCTGCCCGCATGCCTGCCTGCCCGCCTGCCTGCCTGCCTGCCCGCCTGCCTGCCTGCCTGCCTGCCCGCCTGCCTGCCTGCCCGCCTGCCTGCTCACCTGCCTGCTGACCTGCCTGCCCGCCTGCCTGTCCGCTGCCTGCCTGCTGGCCTGCCCGTGTGTCTGCCCGCCCGCCTGCCCGCCTGCCTGCCCGTCTGCCTGCACGCCGATCTGCCCGGTCTTTTTTCATAACATGTCAGCAATGTGGGTCGCGACTCGCTGCTGCCACTGCTACTGTCGGGAGTGTAACCCTCCAGGGGTTCAGGCTGTTATTGTTCTCAGCGAGTGGCCATCATACGACTTCCAGACACCGCCAAGACACCCGCACAGATCTCGGAGCCAAGGCGAGGCTCTGAAACCGGCTTGGATTTTAAATTGCGGTGCCGGGACACAAAACAACGGGATGAAAGTTTCAAACAATAAAGCTGAAAGTGACAAGAAGACTCCACAACGGAATAAGAGCTTTCCAGGAAAATAAGCAGAACAAACACGGTTAAGCTGAATAATAATACAAGTGGAAGGTCAAGCCAATATGTGGATTTGTAAAGGCAGGGTAGCCACACGCATGGCAGTGAATATCCATCACAGTGAATATCCATGGCAGTGAATATCCATCATATTTTGGGGATCTGAAATATTTGAAGAAACACAAGACCCGCAAATCAAGCGTTCGAATAATAAACAGCGCTCACGCCACACCGCCTCAACACAAACACACGCACACACAAGCCGGCACACTAAGACAAAGATCCCCAGTATAGCCTTTAACAGGCTGTTGAGGCAAGCGCTTTTAACCTATGAAGGCCGGTGCGGCACACGAAGGATTGGGTGGTCAGCACCACGCCCGGCCGCCGCATTTGTCTCGTCAGTGCTGATGTTTACACACCGCACCAGGTACTCATGTGAGGCTGAGTCAACCGAGGGGAGGCCCAGGAGCGGTTCAGATAATCGTCACTGGTGGTGTTGGCTGTGAGCGGGAATCACACTCGGGTCGTCAGGTTCGTAGCGCAGCGTAGCGCTAACCGCTACACTACCGCTCCCCACACACACGCGTACACATACAAAGACAAAGATCCCCCGTATAGCCTAAACAGACTGTAGGGGCAAGTGCTATTAGCGAGCATCAATGAAGGCCGGTGCGGTACACGAAGGGTGGGTGGCCAGCACCACACCCGACCGCCTTTGTCTCCCCAGTGACGATGTTTACACACCGCACCAGGTACTCATTTGAGGCTGAGTCGACCTAGGAGAGGCCCATGACCGGTTCAGATAATCGTCACTGATGTTGGCCGTGAGTGGGAATCAAACCCAGGTCGCCGGGTTCATAGCGCAGCGCGCTAACTGCTACACTACCGCTCCCCATATGTATGTGTACACGCATGTACACATACACACGCGTGTACACATACAACAACAACAACCGCCATTCGCCACTAAGTGGCGGTGACGTCACCACGACGCTTGTGCCAGGCTATGTGCACCCTGAGGCCACGTGAAGTGTCGAACGCCCGCTGGCAGGAGGTCACGGGGCAGACCCAGGTGCCACGGGTCGACTGACTGAGATGACTGGCTGATGCACCACCTGTGCCCCCTAATGTGCCAACCTGCTGTGCTTTAGCCACCCGGCGCTCCGCTCGTTGGTGTGAGCGTCGCTCCTCCGCCCTCCATTGTTGTTGGAGGGCGACTACCTCCAACTGCCCAGTAGCGTCCTTCACGAGCCTACTCCACAGAGGCCGTGTACACATACACACGTGTACACACGCATGTACACATACACACACGTGTACACACGCGTGTACACATACACACGTGTACACACACGTGTACACATGCACACACGTGTACATACACACACACGCGTGTACACATACACACACGTGTACACACGCGTGTACGCATACAACAACAACAACCGCCATTCGCCACTAAGTGGCGGTGACGTCACCACGACGCTTGTGCCAGGCCATGTGCACCCTGAGGCCACGTGAAGTGTCGAACGCCCACTGGCAGGAGGTCACGGGGCAGACCCAGGTGCCACGGGTCGACTGACTGAGATGACTGGCTGATGCACCACCTGTGCCCCCTACTGTGCCAATCTGCTGTGCTTTAGCCACCCGGCACTCCGCTCGTTGTTGTGAGCGTCGCTCCTCCGCCCTCCGTTGTTGTTGGAGGGCGACTACCTCCAACTGCCCAGTAGCATCCTTCACGAGCCTCCTCCACAGAGGTCGATCTTGACACCGCTGGTACCAGTCATCGGCAAGTCCACTCAGCTCCACGTCCTCCTGTACCACATCACTCCATCTCTTCTCTAGCCCGTGCCGCGCCCGCTTTGCCCCCTCAATCCGGCCGAACAAAAGCTGTTTCGACATGCGTTGGCTGGGCATGCGGGCTACATGACCCAGCCATCGCAGCCTTGCCTGCCGGAGGAGCTCACCAATGGGACCTTGCCCAGATCTTTCAAGGATTTGTGAGCTCCTCACACAATCCAGTCTGGTTAAACCCAGGATGGATCGTAGGCAGGCCAGCCTAAATGTTTCTAACCGCCGAAGATGTTCCATTAGGGGGGTCCACGTTTCGCAAGCGTAGAGAAGGGAGGGAATGACCGTGGCCGAGAAGACCTGAAGCTTAGTGCGGAGCGACAGACCAGGTAGCTTCCACACAGCGTTACGCAACCGATGAAAATATATTGCCGCTCGACTGATTCGGAGTGAGACCTCTGCTGTTAAACTGGAGCCAGTCATAAGCACACTACCCAGGTACGGGAAACTCTCCACTCTTTCCACAACTGCCCCATCACCGATTGGGAGTTGTGGGGGTGGAGTGTCCGATGGTACAAAATACCCAGGCAGGTGCTTAGTTTTGGTGGGGCTGATGGTAAGGCCCCACCTCTTAGTAGCACGCTCCAGTCTCAGCAGCAGCGTCTCCAACTCCTCCTCTGACTGAGCAGCTATTACCAAATCATCAGCATACATAACGTGGTTGACCAATAGGGAGCCATCCCTTGACCGCACCTGGGCATCGATCAGCCTCCCATTATATCTGTACCATATGGAGATTCCCCCGGTACAGCTATTGAAGGCTTCACGAACTACGTGGTCAAAATAGATGTTAAATAATGTGGGAGCCAGAAGACATCCCTGTCGCACCCCAAGGTGTACAGGGAATGGCTCTGACTCCCGGCCACGTAGTTTTATCCGGGCCCGCTCACCATCATGAAGGTCCTTAATGATCGTGAGCAGAGGGTCAGGTACTCCAAAATCACGAAGAATGACCCAGAGCCCAGGCCTACTGATGGCATCATAGGCCTTGACCAGGTCAATAAAGCTGAGATGTAGGTCTTGTTGGAATTCCCTACACCTCTGCTGTAGCAGACGGACAGAAAATATGGCATCTGTGCAGGACCGCCCTTTCCTGAAACCGCATTGGGGCTCCGCAAGCCTCTCCTCAGCGTGCCTGGCAAGGCGATGCTGAATAATCCTTGCCAGGACCTTTCCCGGCACACTGAGGAGTGAGATGCCCCTGTAGTTGTTACAGTCTGTGCGGTCCCCCTTCTTAAAGAGGGGGACCACCAGGGCATCCTTCCAATCCTACGGAACCCGTCCAGCGGCCCAGACCGTTGTTATGATGTCATATAGGGCAGTCTGTGCACAAACGCCACCCTCCCTCAGCATTTCGCTTGGGAGATCATCTCTGCCCGCTGCCTTTCCTGGTCTCAGACTCCGGATCGCCTTCAGTACTTCCTCAACAGATGGCTCCTCAGCCAGCCACTCACAGGGGGTGACTTCTTCCAATATTTGAGGCACCGCAGCCTCAGCAGGGTCATCCTCACTTTGTGCCACGATGTTTTCCTGGCTGAGGGATTTTCCCTCCCCCAGGACCTCACAGAAATGCTCAGCAAATCTGCAAACCTGTTCCTGAGGGTTGGAGATTGGATCACCGTTTTTTCCCCTAATGATGGTAATAGGTGTGGTGCTGCAGGTTACTTTTTTGATGGAGTTAAATAGAGATTTGTGATCACGGACCACTGAGGCAGACTCCATCTCCTCAGCAACCCGCGACCACCACCCATCCTTGCAGCGCCTCACGGCTCTCCGACCCTCCGAGCGAAGGCTGCGGTAAGCCTCCTCATTCTCTGACGTGGGATTCTGTAGCCGATGACAGTGGGCCTGTCGCTTTTTCTCAACCATCCTGAACACCTCCTCTGTCAGCCAGGGTCTCTGGGGAGGTCTGGACCGCGTACCCAAAGCAGCCATTGCAGCTGCATGAATCACAGTCCGAAACCTCGCCCATTTACCCTCGACATCAGGAGGAGTCGGGGACGATGCCAATCCCAGCCGCAAGCGATGATGAAATTCTCGCTTGCAACTTTCATCAGATAACTGAGACCAGGCCACTTTAGGTCAGAATGGGGTCCTGGGTGTACACCCACCACCGGAGTGGAAGAATGGCAGGTGCATCTTACAGATGACTAGTCGATGGTCAGTGGGAAGATCAGCTCCACGGTAGGTCCTGGTGTCAAGGACATGGGCTCGCATCCGCTGGTCCGTCACTATGTAGTCCAGCAGATGTTCTTGCTTGGACCCGGCATGCATCCATGATGTTGTGTGGATGCGCCGATGCCGGAACAGCGTGTTGGTAATTACAAGCCCATGGGCTGCACAAAAATCTAGCAGCCTCCTACCGTTGTTATTGAGCTGATCTGGCCCATGCCCTCCAATCACTCCAGACCAGGTGCCAGTATCATGACCAACTCGGGCATTAAAGTCACCCAACATGATGACTCTATCCCGAGGGGCCACTTTAGCCAGCACCTGTGACAGGAGGTCATAGAAGGCATCTGACTAATCGGCTTTGCCTGCATCCCTCCACGGATGTTCATCTTCGGTGGGGGCATAAGTAACCACGACCACCATTCCTCGCCTCCGGTTGATGGGAAGGCGAGCCCAAAGTAGCCTGGGGCTAACAGCTTCCCACACCTCACCGCCACGCTCCCACGCCCCCTTCATTCTTTTGTTCAAAAGAAGAGCCACACCCTGTTGTTTGGCAGTCTGCTGCCCCGAGTAGAGGACTGTCCACCCCTCATGGTGGCAGGAGCCAGAGCCGGTCCACTGGACCTCCTGAATGCCGCATAGATCCAGGCGGTACCGGTCCAGCTACCGACAGAGGAGTGGCAGCCTCTCCTCTGCAGTGAGCGTTCGAACATTCCACGTGGCCACCCGTAGTGGCTTTTCGTTGTTTCTGGAGGAGCCCCGAGTGTGGATATTCAATCTCCTGGCTCCACCAATTGGGGTTTGGCCAGGAGACGTCATAGACGCCTGGCCCCCCGGGGCCTCCGGCACAATCTTATGAGTTACATATTTCAGTTTAACTCGTGGTTGGGTGGTAATTAATTGAAGGTGGAGGGGTTACCAGCCCCTCGCACCCGTCCAGAACGCATACACACACGTGTACACATACACACGTGTACACATACACACACGTGTACACACACACACGCGTGTACACATACACACACGTGTACACATACACACACGTGTACACACACACGTGTGTATGTGTACACGCGCGAACCGCACCTGTTCTCTCCCTCACTCACGCGCGGCCTCAGCAGAGCGCGTGCCAAGCGCCGCCTCATTTCCCTTTCAGCTTCACAATCAGCGCGTCAATCAGCCGCAATCACTGCCACCTTGACACTTACACGGGCGCGAGGACGGGGGGGGGGGCTGGAGAACCCCCCCTCCCGCCCCCCCAAACGACCCCCTCGCCAGACGGCGCGGCTAATGGGCTTCATCCCGAGGGAGTGGGGTCGGGAAGGAGGGGGGGGGTCGGACTGAGCCCCCCGCCCCTCGCTATGAGGTCAAGAGGTCATGCGGACACTGCGGCCTGGGCTCCCGCTAACAACCGAACGAGGTTCGGTTGCCGCGGTGACGTTTGGGGGGGGGGTGTTTTGAGGGGGAGGCGTCACAGCGTGGGGCTCGTAGGTGACGTCACAGAAGGCGGCGGAGTGGTAGTGGAGGGGGGGTCTAATGCCCCCACGACGAAGACTGGATCGACTGTGTGGTGACCCAAGTACTTTAGAAAGCCCCCCACTAAAGAGTCACGTGGCCAGCAGTGCACGTGCCGAGTTCATAGAGGTGCAGGCGCAGCCCTGAAGTTCTTTCTCGCAGCACTGCTGACACAAGGGCCTCTACCGCGGGGGGCTCCGGCGAGTCACTCTGTTCGGGACTTGGCCTACTCTTCCATGCTGGACAGACGTCGAGTAGAATATGTGAGTACTCACGCTTTACCCCACCACACGTGACCTGCCTATACAATAACAGTAAAAAATCCATACTAGAGGTGTTTTGGATCAGATCGCGTAAATATATAAATGTGTCGTTAAACCCACCACCACCCGACACAGCCAACTAGAAAGGTTTGTCACGTAAACAGAACGTGCCAATTCGTTACTAGTTCAGCACTAACCGCTGTGTTGGTGAGTAAACCCCACAATCTTGACTTAAAGCTTTCACGACTGCAGTAATTCATACTCATTGAGGCTTTCGGTAAAGTCACGTGGATAGAAAAATAATAAAATAAATCACGACTTTTCGATCGCAGCACATGCAATCGTCTTCAGGTGAAAAAATACAGCAGGCGGACTGCTGAGGCGGAAATAAATATTAATTACTGCCTCAACAGTCCGCCTGCTGTATTGCGATCGAAACGTCATGATTTTTTATTATTTTTCTATCTACGTGACTTTACCGAAAGACCCAAAGCGTATAAACCCCACACTATTTACAATTCCAGTACGACGATTCGCCAATAATAACTAGCATCATCAGGCGGCAGCATACAACAACAGTATTGTTCTGTAATGCATATTGTATCACACTGATGTAAATACGTCTATGGGTTGCTTCACACACTTTCACTTCCTCGCATGCTCTGCAACTCACTCCAGCCACTCTGTCGCGGTCGTTCAGTCGCTCCCTTGCCACTCTTTTATCCCTACTAGCAGAGCCATTGTTCTCACTGACTTCATGCCTTTGACAAGTCCACCCATAGCAGGGACTCATCGGTGACCAAAATCACACGGATTGCACCCAATCCTGCCAGATCTCCAAATCAGAGCAGTATTTAACCGTGGTTATCAATCTGACGAGAGACGGCCTGCATTGTCAACTTGGGTCGTGATCTGGTCAGCGAGGCTCTCTGGAAGAATCAAGGTAATTCATCATCATAATTATTATATCGACTGTTTCCTCTCACCCGTAATGTGTTCTCCGGCTATATCGCAGAGCTGATCGCTTCACTTGCCAACTTACTCACGCTGCTCAACTTTGGAACTCCCTCCCTCTCCTAAGTCCTACAAACTTTTGCTCGTTACGAGAAACACTCCGACTCTTACCCACTCCACTGTCATGAGCTCTCTCGTGTTCTTAAAACTTTTTCTCACTTCAAGGGGCGCGTTCCTTCCCATGAGTTGCTGGCCACAGTGCATTGGGGGCCTTCAGGCCTACTTACACTTAGCAACGGCGATAAAAAAAATAACAACAATAAAAAAATCCGTCGCCTTCCCACAAACGCTAAGATACTTTGTGATCAAAGGGGGTATCCTGGAGCTTGACTCCACACGAGGATTGATGAGCGAAGGGGCGCTCTGACTGACGGCGAAACAGTCATGAAGGGGATGGATGGAGACACGGGGGCTGACTCCCTCCGATGAGCATTTGCCCGGACACCCAGAGTTTACATTCAGGGACTTGTGTTGTTGTTGACACGGGCGGGTCGTAGGAGCGGTGAACTTTAGTTTGAGAACCAGAGACTAACGGATAGGCAGACAAAGAGCTAAGCAGAGAGGTGTACACGATGAAGCACAGAGACACACCGGCAGAGAGACATAAGACGTGGAACCAGAGTGGTGCCCGGAGCAGTGCCGCGCCTGAAACTGAGTGGGCGCGAAGTGCAGGAGGACCGAGATCGCATCTCTGTGCCCCACAGCACGAGTGAGACCAGAAGACCAGGGAACAGGAGACCAGAGAACAGGAGACCAGGGAACAGGGCTCTGGGCGCAGAGGTCTTACCACAGGTCTGATGGGATCTGGCTGACTCTGCAACACACCTCTTGCAATTTTCGTTACCATCAGCAGCAGCTGTCATGCTCTATCCACTGCTGGTGGAAGGCCTCCCGAAACCGTCCCCCTCTCACATGGCCCTGTGATGTAACAATTCATCCAGCAGCTGCACGCGTGGCGACTTAATCGCTCCATCTCCTCTTCATTTGGCGTCCTCTAAGGAGCGTCCCCTCCCCTTGCTGCGAGTCCATCGTCAGTCTCGATCGCTCCTCGTGACGTGTCCTGCTGAAGCCCACTCGCTTTTCTTAATGAGTCAATACGAGGTGGGTCATCTGTGCGCACATTCTCCAACAAGAAAGGACGTGGAGAAGGTGAGAGCTCGAGAGCGGATTGAGCCAAGCCCACGGATACGCGCTGTTCTTGGAGAATCAGAACAAGACACGAATCACACCGGACTGTTATTCTTTGTTTTTTTCGGACTGGTTTCGAAAAAGAGCCCGGCACGGCTGGGGTCTGCTTTCCAGTGGTCATGGAAACGCATCACAACCGAACTCGCTCCAGCAGTGGACGCGTACACTGCTGGAAATACGAGTCATCCTGAGAGCTGACTTAATTAAATTTCTAATCAGAGAATGCCAGCTATGTTGGGAACATTTCAATAATGTCTTAATTAAAATACATTTGTCATTTACTCCACCCCCACCTCATCATCAGACAATTCATATAACCTTGTCTTATGGTCGTCCAGCACGAGAACGGATTGTGGCATAACACCTTTTTATACATCACTAATTCTACTCCAACTCATTATCAGGAATTCAATCATTTATAGGTAAAAAAAATCGTTTGTAGACGTCATTATACACGTGCCGCCATGAGAAGACGCGCGCGCCTGCATGGACGTCTCGCGGAGTGACACATCACTCGAGTGGTCGGAAATTCTGCGCAAAAACAGACATCACAGAACTACATTTTGATTTAAAGCTTTCGTGACTGCAGTGATTCATATTCTTGGTTCTTTCGGTAAAGTCACGTTGAAGGGAAACAATTAAATAATAAAATATATTGTTTTAGAACTACTTCTGAGCTTTTTTCAAGCTAACTATTTATCTGTACCGGGGGCCCTTAAACTCTCCCACCTGCCCACAGTAAAACTGTTATTTTAATCCTCAGCGGTAGCATTAAACTACATGAAGTTATTTAAATATATATCATGGTATTTTTTGTGTAGAGTAGCGGCGCAGCCATTGGCACTGCGCTACGAACCTAACAACCGGAGGCGAACACAGTATCAGCGAGTGGTACCTGCAGCGAGTGGTACCAGTAGAGAGTGGTACCTGTACTGATCCTAGCCACTCTCAACCCCTACGTCTCACTAACCCTCATTGATTAGCGCGGTGAAGTATGGTCAAAACAAACAACCCCCGAGACCCACAGGGAAAGGAGATTAAGGGATGTAATTTTATTCTGAGATATTTTAACGTCTCAGAATGAGTCTCTCTCTCTCTGCGAGCAGCGCGAGGGCGACTCCTGTGCAGCGGCGGCGGCGCGATTCGAGTTGAAATTCTATTGATTATTAATATTCCGACTCTCTCCATGTGTAACCAAACCAAAGTGTCACTCAGGGCTCATTATGAAACGAGCCTCCGTCATGGGCTTGATGGTGAACCCCATAGACGAACCAACGTGGGTGGGATGCGTGCGACCCGCTCCACCCAACCACGCGAGCCAGCAGGACCCGTCCTGTAACATCGCCTATGGACTCAGTGCGGCTATCCGGGCTAAAGAAGTCATGATTATGATGATGAGTAGGTGGGGAAATCAGCGCGTGGCGTATGATGCGGTGGCGCTTCCTGGTGAGTAAGGAACTCCGTCGAGCTTGCGTACCGCTGTGACACAGGCACAGGTTTGTTCGCACTGGCGGAGTGAGTGGGCGCGCACGCGAGAGACTTACCTCCCCGACTCCAGCCTGCAGGATGTGCAGCCCCGTCTCAGCCTCCAGCTCCTCCCTCTGACGCACTGCACACACCGACACACAAACACAAAGGTTCACCATGTAGCCTACATAGACTGGTGGGGCAAGCGCTGTTAGCGAGCACACTAATGAAGACAAACGCGGCTGAGTCGACCTAAGGGATGCCCTGGACCGGTTCAAATATTCGCCACTGTTATTGGTCGGAGGCAGGAATCGGGTTGATAACGTAATGCGTTAACCACTGCGCCACCGCTCTCCTGAACCACTACACCCCCACCTCCCACACACACACAAAAAACACTCACACACGCACCAGGTGCACGTGGCATACGTAAGTTTGTTCATGCCACGTGTGTCAATTAACTCATTGTGTGCGTGTGCATTAACCCACGAGCGTGCAACAGTACCACCGATGTGCGCTATCGCGGATGAGGCAAGCATTCGATCGCGCACAGCAGAGCGACATTGAAACCCGAAACCTTGCGGTCGTCTTTTTATCATTCACACTTCACTATTGGTGGCTTAACACCTGCGCTGACACCTACTCAGGCTCCCTGCAGCTTCAAAGCTCACACCTACTAATGAATACTACGATTAAACATTGTCAGTGCCTCGAGTGTCCTGGTTGGCTGCTGGCTGGCCTCCTTCTCGCACCCCAACAACTCCGTTCTTATTCGTGGCTGCTGAGGACCGTTGCCACAGAATCTAGCTGGGTAGCTGGATAAAGGGAAATTTTCCGTGCAAAAAAATAAACATTGAGTTGAAATGAGTCGGTGGAACAAGACGTGCGGAAGATATGTAGTTGTAGTAATGGTGATGATGAGAGACAGCGACATCGAAGAGGTGGGAGTAACGAATACTAACGACTGACACGGTTCGTTTAAAATTGCTCAAACTTTTCAATTCTTTCGTTTTTTCAATTATTTCGCCAGAATGTGCTTGAAATCATAGAAATGTATTACTACATAAAAATTGTCAGATGACTTTTAGTGCTCCGAATAGAGGATCGTGAGCAGAGTGAAATGACAGCTGTCTCTTATCTTTCATTGCAGACCAAGGGGCTCTCCACTCGCAACAGTAAAGATGCCCCTTGCGTACCCAGGAGAGCCTCGGCGAGCCTCAAGGCTCATTTTCAGGAGGATCCTACTGCTACACGGCGGTGTTTGCCCAATTATTTACACGAGTGCTTAGCTTCGTGGGGGCGATGAGGGGGGGCACTCAGAGCCCCCCCCCCCCCACCGCCCCCCACCGTACCCCCCAGGGTCGCTCCGTGGGATTTTCGCGGTTGTTGTGCCGCGTGTCGAACCACCCTCGGCACAACACCTGGGAGATTGAAGAGCCCACTCGCTGTGCTGTCATCTCCTGGCCACACCTCGCAGCCAACACCTAAGACACCTGGCGTGCCGTAAGTCGTCTCCCGGAGGCACACGTTGGTGGCGGTCGGGGCAAGGCGTCACCCCTCTTCCCATGCGCTGCTGCTGCGCCGCCGGCACCGCCCCACCTATAAGTCGGGGCCACAAGGCACCGCTGCTCGCAGCGTTTCCTACAAATCCCCGCCACGCATTCAGGTGGCGCCAGCCTCGGAAGGGGAGTCGGGGACAGCCACCCCACAAGGCCGCCCATCCGCTCTCGCCGCAACGACCCCGCACAGCCCTTGCTAGGTCACCGGGCTGTGCTACTCCGGGCTCAACTCCGCAGCTGGCTATTTTGTTGCTGTGGTTTTCGACACTTCACCCGGACTCGTCCATCACGAATCCTGGGCCAGCGCTCCCCCCCCCACCCCCATGGCGGCTCCCTCCCCGCTCGTCCACGTGCCCAGCACCCCTAGCCCAGGGTTAATGAGCGGCTGATGGAGGCATCGTCAGCACAGCACTAATTGGGCCTCTCGGTTAATAATGATAATCAAGGAGCCGAATTCCACTCGCAGATACATGCAATATGTTGCTCTTCTCTAATCTGATTAAGTGCACGTTTTATCTTTTGTTTTGGGCCCTCTTACATATGTATACGTATATAATTGTATATACATAGAAGTGTTGTCTTTAAATGAAGGCGGGATTCAAAGGATGTTCAATTGAATGGTGATTTCAAGTGGCGTGTGTGCGTTCGTCTCACCTCACAAGTACCCCTCTTCATTTTTGTTTTCATGTTTTACAGAGGAAGTACATCACCATTTATTTTGGAAAGTCTGAAAAATATTTACAATGAGATGATGGTGCGACAAAACATCAAGAGACGCGCTCCCTGCCGCCTGCTTCCGAGGTTCACGGTTCGATTCCAGTGGCCGCCCTGATCATCACTGCTGCAGATCTATTAACCCTGAAGACGACAACAATAATAATGATGCAGGTCACATCTCGCGTGTGAAGCACTCTGAGACGCCCCAGCGGAAAGAAGGGGAGGCTGTATCATTGTCATCATCCTCATCATCATCATCAATAGCTGCATCTTTCTGTTGACATGGCCACAACACCTGCACAGACCACCCTTCCCTGCTGTTCCGAGGAGTCCAATCAGAGCAATGCCTGGGACGTGTAATGCCTGTCCGTGTGCCCGTGTCTCCATCCCTGCGTCCGTCCGTGTGTTTGTTTATCCATCCATATTTCGCGTGTTTTCACAACAACCACAAACCCCCCGACAACAATTGCAATCAAATTGATCAAACGTTTGACTGATACCAAAAGCCAGATCCGTAGAGCTTTGGGGAAAGTTGGCAACACAATGCTTAAGGAAATACATTGATCACGTCAATAAAAAAAATAATCTATGCCTCTAGATGTATGGCTGGGCTCCTCACCACCACAACACTAACTCTGGTGTTGATTGCGGGTCGTTGCTACAGATTATTACAGAATCTAGCTGGGTAACTAGCTACATGAGGTTTTACGTGGAACAAATATATGTTGAATTGGAATGGCAGAAGAATTTCGGAAGACATTTAATAAGAGATGGCGAGCTCGAAGAGGTGGGAGTAATGAATTCTGAAGAATGACACGGTTGATTTAAAATTGCTCGAACTTTTCAATTTGTGCTCCTGCCATTGTACTTCATTCACCAGAATATTTTAATTCTAGAGAATAAAAAAAACCTCACAATACGTATTATCTTACCATTTAATTACTTTAAAAAGCAGATTACTTTGAGTGTTCCAAGTACAGCATGTTGCGAAAAGTGTTGACATGTTAACATATGTCTCTCGTTTCCCCTTGCAAAGCACCACCGCGTGTGGTGCAGCATGATGCTGAGTTTGGGAGTGCGCCATACACCCAATGAGCTGAGTTCGATGCCGGGCCACGGCTAACATCAGTGGCGAGGTGACTTCTGAACCGAACTCTCGCCCCCTTAACCCGCCGCTTCACCAACACACACTCCCTAGCGAGGAGAAGCATTTCTAAATGACGTTATATAACATACAATGCACACAAGACATCCTTGTAGATGACTGTACGAGCAACAGTGATCTATACACTGCTGGATCAAAGATCCACTTGTAATGCCACAATTCCACTTTCTTCTGCACGAGCTGACGTCATCGCTCCATCTCCGTGGCGGACCCTCCTCTTGTGGGTGTCCCCCTCCATCTGGCTGCCATTCCATCACCAGGCTCGGTCATCGGCCATCAGCGAAGCGTCCTGCCCAAGCCCACTCCCCTCTCCTCCTTCACAGCGAGCGCGAGACCTCTCACCTGCTCATCTCCTCTCACCCACGTGCCCCTCATCTCCGTCTCTCACCTGCGCATCTCCTCTCACCCACGTGCCCCTCATCTCCGTCTGTCACCTGCACATCTCCTCTCACCCACGTGCCCCTCATCTCCGTCTGTCACCTGCACATCTCCTCTCACCCACGTGCCCCTCTTCTCCGTCTCTCACCTGCACATCTCCTCTCACCCACGTGCCCCTCATCTCCGTCTCTCACCTGCACATCTCCTCTCACCCACATGCCCCTCTTCTCCGTCTCTCACCTGCACATCTCCTCTCACCCACGTGCCCCTCTTCTCCGTCTCTCACCTGCACATCTCCTCTAAACCACGTGCGCCTCTTCTCCGTCTCTCACCTGCGCATCTCCTCTCACCCACGTGCTCCTCTTCTCCGTCTCTCACCTGCGCATCTCCTCTCACGCACGTGCCCCTCTTCTCTGTCTCTCACCTGCGCATCTCCTCTCACCCACGTGCGCCTCTTCTCCGTCTCTCACCTGCGCATCTCCCCTCACCCACGTGCTCCTCTTCTCCGTCTCTCACCTGCGCATCTCCTCTCACGCACGTGCCCCTCTTCTCTGTCTCTCACCTGCGCATCTCCTCTCACCCACGTGCCCCTCGTCTCTGTCTCACAGCGTCATTCCCAGCATGCATCTCTCCGCGCCACTCTCCGCGCACCTTTCAGCTGTTGCTTCTGAATCACGCGTCACAGCAGATTCATGCCTATCGATTCGAACCATCCGTCCTCAGGCACATTGGCATGTTGTCTTCCATGATCAAGTTCAATTTTGCCAAAGTACTCCAACACTCTCCCCTTGAGTTCATCATTTTGATCCTAGACCCCCTTCAATAATTGCCTTAGATGGTGGAAAGCGCCGCCTCCGACCCTTGTTACCCACTCTGCCTCTCTCTGGCCTCTCGATTGATGTGCTATGAAGAAGGCCCATTGCCCACCAACACGACGTATATTACACCATTCGTCGTTTAAAGCGACACTGCTATTGACGTACGTGTTGAGTTTTATTTGTGAGATGTGCAGAGTCCGTCGGGCGTTTCGTCCGTGTCTCTTCAGCACTGGGATTTCTTAGGCAGACTTGCTCGACTCGTTTGTGACTTTCGTGTTGCGTCTTTTTTATCTGCAGCCCAACTTTTGGCAGCCTGAATGTGCCGCTGTTGGCCGTCGGTGCGTTATGTTTCACTGAAGGTGGCGGCGAGAAAGTAATATATAAAAAGATCTGCCAATGTTTCCGCAGAGACGGTCACGGGAAATGTCAGACACTGCAAACGTGAGTGTCGTGAGAGAGCACCCATTAACGCCTGGCACAGCACACGCACGTGGGAGGTGTGGTCAACGCATGAAGTGCATACGGTCCGTAACGTAATGGACTATCATTCGGAGTGTTAGCCAGAACAGCCTCACTGAGTCTCAAGACTCTTTTTCAGGAGGGTTCTGCCAAGTTTATGACAGTAGGGTGGCGATGTTGTGCTGTCATCCCAACTGAGTACATTGCAGCAATTGGTTAATCCTTTGTCCACTACCAGTTACACTGTATGTATATAAATACTGTATGGGGTGTTTCAGCTTTGGGAGGAAATTGGAGAATCTAGAGGAAACCCATGCCGAACAGGGGAGAGAATATGCAAACTCCACACAGAACATCGCCCGAGTCGGGAATCGAACTCAGGCCCAAGTGTTACCACTGCGCTGTGCCCCGGTCACCCAAACACCGATCACGAGCTCTGGCACTACTCAGTCAGCGCCGAGCCAACTTAGCAGTGGCTGGGATCGTAATTGTCTCGGTGTGTGTATCAATCTGCATCACACAGATCCTCTGTTGAATGACTGTTGGGGGAAGTGCTGATAGCGAGTGACAACCGAGGCCGGCAGAGCACGTCACCACATAAATTCTCTCTCTTACCAAGCGCAGGTATTCATTTAAGGCGCGGTCGACCTAGAGGAGGCCCAGGACCGGTCCAGATATTCGTCACCGATAGGGGCCGTGAGCGGGAATCAAACTCGGATCGCATGGATTCGTAGCGCAGCGTGCAACCCGCTGCAACAACCAGAGCCGTTAACCACTAAGTGGTGATGACGTCACCACGGCGCTCGTGCCATGCTAGGTGCACGGAACATGCCCAGATGCCATGGGCTGATTGACTGCGATGACTGGCAGATGCACCAGCTGTGCTCCCCATCGTGCCAGCTGTGCGAGGCGCTGTAACCTCTCCACCTGGCACTCATTTATACCAATTAACTACGGCGGAAACCCATTTAACCGCTGCACCTCCACTCCCCAACAACAACCGCCATTCGCCACTAAGTGGCGGTGACATCACCACGACGCTTGTGCCAGGCTATGTGCACGTTGAGGCCACGTGAAGTGTCGAACGCCCGCTGGCAGGAGGTCACAGGGGAGACCCAGGTGCCACGGGTCGACTGAGATGACTGGCTGATGCGCCACCTGTGCCCCCTACTGTGCTCCCCGCACACACACGGGTAGCTTCACGCACGGCACTGGATAGTAGTAACCACCTCACTCATTCCCCCCATCACCCCCCAAACAAAAATAAACAGGTGGATGGAGCGGAACGACGCGGGGATGATTCGACGTGAAGCTGTGGGTGATTTTTCTGCCGGCGCACGACGGCACGGCGCGAGGGAACGACGTTCCGCGTCGCAGTTCCGAACATTCAAATCCCACCGCTCCGAACAAAAAAAAACACCGCTGCAGCCAATCAGAAGCGAGTTGGGGTCGTGTTGATGGCCGTGGCCAATAGCGTGCAGAGGAGACGCGGGACGTGGAGGGACGGGGTGAACCTCTCGGGGTCTCTGATTGGCTGCTGGGTTCTCGTTTGGAGCGGCGGTCTTTTTCACGACGGTGCCTCGCGAAGGCTGTCGCGCATGGAGTCGTCGGTCGCTTTGAACTCGCAACCTCACGCCTCGAGATGGGACCATGAGGCAATTAAGGTGATTAATCGACAGCTCGCTGTCTAATTTACTACTCTCTTCGCGGTTGATTACACGGACCCCTTTAAAATCAGCGTGACGCGGCCCATGGTTTCAATGACGTCACCAAGCCCCGCCCGCCACCTCCCGTCCAGCCGTACACGTGGGAACAGAGGAGAGACTTTCCCCCCCAAACTATTTTCGCTTTTTTCCCATAAGTGGAGCAACGGAACCGATAATTGGTAGAGATCGGTGACTAAGATAATTATGGGATGTCCCAGCTCTACTCATGGCACGTGTGTAGGAGTATGAAAGTGTATTTGTATTCCCATACGTAGGGGGTCAACGCGACCCTTGCAGCCACGAGTGGCCGCTGCATTGACCACATTGACAGCGCAACGATTCATTGAATCGGGAAAGTTGGCAGCGGGGGGGGCGAATCGATTCACCACTCCCGAACCCCCCCCCCCCCGTCTCCTCCCATCGGTGACCCCCCCCCCCCCCCCGTGGCTCGGCCCCCCGGGGCACTGCGAACGAATGGTAAATTACCGTCGGAGCGGATCGATCGCTCTCCCCGGGGGGGGGGGGAGCCGCTGCGCGCACAAAGCGCCGCCGCGGCTCATTAGGCGGCGCGTGTCTCTGCTGCTGTGACTCTCCTCGGGAGAGTGAGGGGAGTGAGGGGTGGAGGGGGGAGTGACGACAACACGGAGAGTGGAAATCACAAACAACAAAACATCTTTGAAAAACAAAGCAAAGAGGAGGGCGAGCGGCGGCGGCGGTGGCTCGCAGGGGCACGCGGTCCCGACGACGGCTCGCGGCTCCCCGGGGCCTCTGCCCCCCCCCCCAAGCCGCGCGTTGAGCCCAGAACCAAATTGGAGGCGGCGCACGAAACGAGCGCGCGGTGGCGGCGATGATCGCCGCCGCCGCCGCGTTCGGGCCGACCTCGCGTTTCTAACGGCGCCACGTTTCTCTCGCAATAGGCAACCTCGCCCTCTTTGTTTGTGTCCGCCCTGCTCTGCGAGAGCTGCGAGTTGGGTTCTTCGTGTTGTCGCTGTTGCCTGCCGCCGAATGGAGATGCCCCAAGCGCGCGGTCGGTGTCGGCGGGGCTGTCGAGAGGCAAGCGACGTCGGTGAAGACGCACGCGCACGCACGCGCCGCCGTCTTGCGAGGGTTCTCTCTGAAACGCTGCCACTCACTTGCCACCTTGGGTTCGAGTCCAGGTCTCGGCCGCCCGTCATCAGACCGGGTTCTCAAGTCGCGCGAGTTCCACGGGCGGAGGGGGGGGGGTCTCGGACCATTCACCAATCGTGACTCACGCCCGCACGCCGCACACGTGAACAAAGACAAAGGGCCCCTGCACAGCCTCAACATGCTGTTGGGGGCAAGTGCTGTTAGCGAGCAGCACCTGAAGGCCGGGACGGCACACGAGGAGGTGTGCGGGCAGCACACGCCCAGCCGTCTTTGTCTCCCCAGTGGCGATGTTTACACGCACCGCACTAGGTACTCATTTGAGACTGAGTCGACCTAGGGGAAGCCCAGGACCGTGTCAGATAATCCGTCACCGGTGTTGGCTCCGAGCGGTAATCGAACCTGGGTCCTCAGGTCCGTAACGCAGCGCGCTCACCGCTTCACTCGAGCTCCCCACTCACTCACACACTCATCCCCCCCCTCTACCCCACACAGCTCCTTGAGTCACGGCTACAGCTGGCACACAACAACAGCAGCAGCAGCAGCAGCCATTCGCCACTAAGTGGTGGTGACGTCAGCACGCGCTTGTGCCAGGCTAGGTGCACTGGGAGACCACAAAGACAGATCACCCGTATAGCCAGAACGGACTGTAGAAGCCAGTGTTGTGAGCGAAGCCAGGCACACACACGCGCACGAGCGCGCCTACAATTCGGCTATTTGAAGGCTCGGGTTGGCGGATCGCGTCCACATTTGTGAACCTCCAAATCTACTCATACTACAAAGTGGTCAGAATACGGGGTTGTGAACTCTCTATGTACTCCATTTTCCATCCACAGACAACACTATCATGCTCGTCAACAGAGCCATTGTCTATACACTGCTGAACGAAGGCCTCCCCACGACGTCACCGTCCCACACGGCACGGCGTGGGGGGGAGTGGCTCGCTCCTTTGGCTGCCATTCCGCCGCCAGTGTCGCCCATCGCCGACGCGTCCTGCCCAAGCCGATGGCGCCTCCGATCAGCGCGGTTGACTACGTAGGGTACGAAAGAAGTTTAACATAGATACAGTACGTGCAAGCCCACTGTGGTGGGCTCGTCTTCGCCGTCGATGCGACGTCTCTGTGTTCGCTTCCACATCCACGACTTACGTTTTCTGCCTCGCAATATATTTCCGAGGGTGCAACCCTCCATGGCCACTGGTGTAACTTTCCAGATTTGTAATCAAGATAATTGGCCGAACAACCCAACGCAGGGCCCTCCTGAACACGCACAGAGTGTGGACACGTGTAGCGTCGGGATTCGGGCAAGGCTTTCGTGGACGGTTTATTTTTGAGTTTTGACGAGGAGCGCCGCTTCAGAGGCAGCGAGCGGCCCGGCAATGTCACGGAGGTGACCGCACGCGACATGGGACGCGCAGCGGCGCAACCGGGAGGAGCATTTCATCGCATCGACGGTCAACAAAGCGCGGCTATACTTAGATGCACAATGCACGTCAGCGCTAAATGTCAAGCAAATTTAATCAATCAGCCTCTGTTTGAAGACGCACGGACGCGCTGGTCCGGGCGCCGGGCCGCCGCGGTGGCCCAGAGAGCCTCGCCACAAAGCCCCTCGCAGCCGAGCCACCTCCACGACGGTGAACGGTGACACGCTCCGTGAGGGCCGCAGAATAATAATGATGATGATAATGATGTTGATAATGATGATGTTGATAATGATGATGATAATAATAATGATAATAATGATGATAATAATGATGATGATAATGATGATAATGTTGATGATTATAATGATGATAATGATGATAATGATGATGATAATAATGATGATAATTATGATGATGATAATGACAATAATGATGATAACAGGTAAAGGTGCAGCCCTGCAATTGCTTGCTCACGCCACCGCTAGTGGAAGAGTCCCCTACTCCGCCCCACCCCCTACTGTTAGAGTCCTCCAGAGAGCCACTTCAGAAAGTACTTTGGACAGACGTCTCAGAAGAGGTGGGAGTACCCACACTTGATCCCACCACACATGACCCTGCCAAGCGGCGTAAGGGGATTTTAAGAAACCTGCCCCATTGTTTCAGCCGCCACGCCGGGAGATGGAATCGAACCTTGGACCCTCGGCGTGTTCACCGTTACACCGCGACGGCGTTCCAATGTAGTAACGAGGCGCTGCGTTGACGTATGCAGTGGAGGGGTGGGGGGGGGGGTCCCGCTACATTGGGATGTTTGGCCAAATTGCATTAATGAGCTTCAAAACGAGAGTACCTGGAGTGACCCTACGCATACAAGGGGTCACCGGGGGGTGGCACTCCAAGCTCCGTATAGATGGATTTAAGAAACCGATGTGTGTGCTGCTATCCCCCCGGCCACCTGACAGACCAAGTCAACAACAAGTAACATTCCCAGACAGTCGTTCAAATCCCTGCTTAGCTTCCGACGTGTTGGTGCGATCAGCAGCAGTGAGGTTGAATTTGTCTTATTCTGTTCAGACGAGGCGCTGGGTGTCGCTGCGGATCATTCCAGGACTAAGGATCACAGCCACTCCTGAAGATCAATGTCGACTCGACCGCCGCAATCGCCTCAAATTAAGTTCGTTGACAATCTCTGACAATGTATAACACAATACGTAGGATATATTTTGTTTTTAAATCTGGCACGAGAGACATCCATAGACAAGGTGAAGGCGCAGCCCTGCAATTGCTTGTTCACGGCACGAGAAGAAGCACGGGGGAGCCGCTCGCCGGTGAGACAACTTTGAAGAGGTTGGGACACCCCCTGCCGCCCCCCAGTGACTGGATGAATTGTACTGGACATCTGTGACAGGGAGCTTTATAGCTCATCGGATTTCTCCAGTGTGAAAACATATGTGATGATTCTGAATTGTCACAACTCCGGCCTCGCGAATTCAGTAAAACACCCATTTATCGGATGATAAATGTAGCGGCCCCTATCGGAAGCAGCGGTTACACGAACTAATTACACAGACGCTATACGGATGGAAACAAAAAAAAACTCGATTCTCAAACTCTGGATTATTCGATGCACGTAACGGTGAGTGTAAGAATCGATTGTAATCTCGGCTCGCGGTCTCCCCAGCTACGTGCCACATCACAGCGAATGCCATCAAATCGGCGGCCAAACGCCCCACAAGAGATGGCCGCGGCCCGATAATCAACAGCAAAATAAAACTTTGAACCAGAGAGAGCATCGCCTCCCTGGCCCGACAGAGCCACGATTACCCGCAGAGAGACGTCGAGTCGAAGTCTGCAGCGCGCGAGCATTAACAGCTGAGATATCGGGCAATCGATATTTTAGGCAAACAAGAGGTGACAGGAACGCCTCGCTACCTCCAAGTCACCCCGAGTAGATGGATCCATCGCAACGCTTTCCGTGCGAGCAACGGCGACCCTTGCAGGCTCCCGAGCTCTGATGAATGAAACGGGGAACGATTCGAAAGCGAATCTCGTGTCACCAGCACAGTCGCGTGTCGTATACACCCCCACCACGCTCCTCATTCATATTCACGAGGGCGTCTCTTCTTTAAAATCGGCAAATAGGTTAATCATCAAAATTAAATCACTTACGCGCGCGCTCCGAACGGGCGCCCGTGTTTACTAAACTCCGGCGATTTCGTGACACAATGTAATTGAGACTCTGGGCTGACACGTACACGCATTGATGATCTCAAAATTAACTTGCCACTAATTGCAAATATGCAAATAAACATAACTTTTTTTTAAATCTGTTTCGGGCTGCAATCACGCCCCGCGCCTGACGCTGAGCAGCGCCGAGCGCGTCCCGGGCACGCGCGAAGCCACGCGTCCACCGGGCCTCATTAGCATATGCAAATGAGCTCGATACATAATTCGGGCCAATTAACACTGCGCACATACGCACATGAAGTGTTTCAAAACAGTGTTGGTGCTGTTTTTTTAATAATCCCTGCGGAATTTAAGCACGCAGCCGACAGAAAAAATACCGCTACTACCACCACCACCACAAACGTCACCTTCACCAAAACCACCACCAATATTAGAATACAAAGATCCTCGTATAATATTTACAGACTGTAGAGACAAGTGCTGTTGGCAAGCACCTATGAAGGCCGGCACGGCACACGAGGGGGTGGGTGGCTAGCACTACGCCCCACCGCCTTTGTATCCCCAGTGGCGATGTTTACCCACAGCACCAGGTACTCATTTGCGGCTGAGTCAACCTATGGAAAGCCGAGGACATATTGAGATAATATAATCGTGTCTGATGTTAGCCATTAGCGGGAATCGAACTTGGGTGACCGGGTTCGTAGCGCAGCACACGAACCGCTGCGCCACTACTCCCCACTAGTTGACACAAACACACGCGCACACGCACACACACACACAGAGACACGTGCACGCGCAGACACACAGAGGCAGACACGTGCACGCGCACACACAGGCAGACACGTGCACGCACACACACAGAGGCAGACACGTGCACGCGCACACACAGGCAGACACGTGCACGCACACACAGAGGCAGACACGTGCACGCGCACAGGCACAGAGGCAGACACGTGCACGCGCACACACAGAGGCAGACGTGCACGCGCACACACACACAGAGGCAGACACGTGCACGCACACACACACATAGGCAGCCACTGTGCACGCGGAGGCTCACGGGGTCCGAAGGGACTCGGGCCTTCGTGCGATCGCACCGCGGGGATTCCTCAACATCTCCTTCACGGGCGACGGCCGTGACGGACACAGCAGCCCCACGGCGGGGCCTGTCTCCCGCGGGCACAGCCTCCACGTAATGCCGACCGTGACGGCAGCACCGCTCGGCTCGAGGGTCGGGGGGCAGCATGAGAGGAGCCGCTCTCTGAGCCCCCGGTCAGGATTTAGGTTTACGGCAGTCGCGCGCTCACGGCGCGAGATCTTTTCCGCACAACTCCCTTTCCACACGACACCACCGCGGAAAGTTTCACTTTCGGAGCTTACTTTAACAAACAAACAAAAAACAACGAGACAGGAATAATGATTTTTAAGTCGAAACAGGCACAGATAGTGGCCGAACTTCTGCGTAGTTAGTTTGCTGTCCTTCCCCCGCACTTGCGATAAGCATGGTTGGCTACATAGGGTGCGAAAGAAGTCCAACATACATATATACACCTATTAAGGTCAGCATGACATTTTCGAGAGTGATGCAGCTGGCAACGTCCCTTGCAGCCGTTATATTCCCAGTTCTGATGTGTACACACCGCAACAGATACATATTTAATATTATATATTCACTTTACAAAGCGTCATGCAGATTGCCTTTCAAACATTGTTGGACACGGGGGTGCAGGAAACCAGACAGAAGAGTGAAGGTAACAGGAACCGGCAGCAGCTATTTCCTAAGTTCTGGAGTCCTATATGTATTTGGGGTATTTGGCCATGCACAGATCTAGGGGAAGCCCAAGCCATGTTTAAATACCACGCATGCCACTGTTATCGCCACAATATACAAAACAACACATACACTCACATATGCATCATAATCATAGTCGACATCAACCCAATACTTGATGAGCACCTCCCCACTCGGTGTCGAACGCGGGTGTTATTTGGCCACTCTTAGCCGCGTTGGTCCGTACGGGTTGGTGCAGGGGCCACACAGGACCAAGTCAAGATACCACTCGCCACTCAGCAGTGACCGGAAATCGAACCTGGGTCGCCGGGGTCATCGCGCAGTGTTCCAACCGCTGCGGCACCACTCCTCCCCGCCCCACACACACACAAACAACAACAACCGCCATTCACCACTAAGTGGCGGTGACGTCACCACGACGCTTGTGCCAGGCTATGTGCACCCTGAGGCCACGTGAAGTGTCGAACGCCCGCTGGCAGGAGGTCACGGGGCAAACCCAGGTGCCACGGGTCGACTGACTGAGATGACTGGCTGATGCACCACCTGTGCCCCCTACTGTGCCAACCTGCTGTGCTTTAGCCACCCGGCGCTCCGCTCGTTGTTCTGAGCGTCGCACCTCCGTCCTCCGTTGTTGTTGGAGGGCGACTACCTCCAACTGCCCAGTAGCGTCCTTCACGAGCCTCCTCCACAGAGGCCGATCTTGACACCGCTGGTACCAGTCATCGGCAGTCCACTCAGCTCCACGTCCTCCTGTGCCACATCACTCCATCTTTTCTCTAGCCCGTGCCGCGCCCGTTTAGCCCCCTCAATCCGGCTGAACAAAAGCTATTTCGGCATGCGGTGGCTGGGCATGCGGGCTACATGACCCAGCCATCGCAGCCTTGCCCGCCGGAGGAGCTCACCGATGGGACCTTGCCCAGATCTTTCAAGGATTTGTGAGCTCACACAATCCAGTCTGGTTAAACCCAGGATGGATCGTAGGCAGGCCAGCCTAAATGTTTCTAACCGGCAAAGATGTTCCATTAGGGGGGTCCACGTTTCGCAAGCGTAGAGAAGGGAGGGAATGACCGTGGCCGAGAAGACCTGAAGCTTAGTGCGGAGCGACAGACCAGGTAGCTTCCACACAGCGTTACGCAACCGATGAAAAGATATTGCCGCTCGACTGATTCGGAGTG
The DNA here is from genome assembly GCF_048934315.1 of Petromyzon marinus. NCBI lineage: Eukaryota > Metazoa > Chordata > Hyperoartia > Petromyzontiformes > Petromyzontidae > Petromyzon > Petromyzon marinus. The sequence continues at coordinate 26,007,242 of NC_133670.1, read as the reverse complement.
AGACCTCTGCTGTTAAACTGGAGCCGGTCATAAGCACACTGCCCAGGTATGGGAAACTCTCCACTCGTTCCATAACTGCCCCATCACCGATTGGGAGTTGTGGCGGTGTAGTGTCCGATGGTACAAAATACCCAGGCAGGTGCTTAGTTTTGGTGGGGCTGATGGCTGATGGTAAGGCCCCACCTCTTAGTGGCACGCTCCAGTCTCAGCAGCAGCGTCTCCATCTCCTCCTCTGAATGAGCAGCTATTACCAAATCATCAGCATACATAACGTGGTTGAGCAATAGGGAGCCATCCCTTGACTGCACCCGGGCATCGATCAGCCTCCCATTATATCTGTACGATATGGAGATTCCCCTGGTACAGCTATTGAAGGCTTCACGAACTACGTGGTCAATATAGATGTTAAATAATGTGGGAGCCAGAGGACATCCCTGTCGCACCCCAAGGTGTACAGGGAATGGCTCTGACTCCCAGCAACGTAGTTTTACCCGGGCCAGCTCACCATCATGAAGGTCCTTAATGATCGTGAGCAGAGGGTCAGGTATTCCAAAAGCACGAAGAACAACCCAGAGCCCAGGCCTACTGATGGTATCATAGGCCTTGACCAGGTCAATAAAGCACACAAACACACAAACAAACACACAAACACACACAAACAAAGACAAAGACTGTAGGGGCAACTGCTGTTAGCGAGCACCTATGAAGGCCGGTAACGGTACACCAGGGGGTGGGTGGCCAGCACCACACCCGACCGCCTTTGTCTCCCTAGTGGCGATGTTTACACACCGCACCAGGTACTCATTTGAGGCTGAGTCGACCTAGGGGAGGACAAGGACCGGTTCAGATAATCGTCACTGGTGTTGGCCGTGAGCGGGAATCGAACCCGGGTCGCTGGGTTCATAGCGCATCGCGCTAACCGCTACACTACCGCTCCCCACACACACAAAAACACACACACAAACACACGCACACACATACACACACACACAAACACACAGGCATAGGCATGCCGCATAAATAAGTCGTGGATGTGAGAGCAGGTTCGGTCTCTCCAGGGAGGGGAAGCAACAAAGCAGGCAGGGAAACACACAAACACACACAAACACACACACAAACACACACACACACACAAACACACACACGCACAAACACACAAACACACACAAACACACACACAAACACACAAATACACACACGCACACACACACAAACACACACGGGCACAGACGCATCCACATCAGGCCTTGAAAAATAATAATAAATGGCGAGAGTGAAAAAGATAAAAGGTGCAGATGCCTCTAATCTCCTCACATCAAAGTGGTGGGGGCCCCGGCCCCCTCGGCACAGAACAGCGAGGGGGGGGGGGGGCCTCGTTCACCAATGGCGCAAGCAGCTGCCGCTCGAGCATGAGCCGCAGCCAAACCGGTGGCCCCCCACCCCGCCCCCGAAAACCTCATTCACACCAGCACTCTCAACAACAACAACCGCCATTCGCCACTAACTGGCGGTGACGCTTGTGCCAGGCCATGTGCACCTTGAGGCCACGTGAAGTGTCGAGCGCCCGCTGGCAGGAGGTCACGGGGCAGACCCAAGTGCCACTGGTCGACTGACTGAGATGACTTGCTGATGCATCGCCTGTGCCCCCTACTGTGCCAACCTGCTGTGCTTTAGCCACCCAGCGCTCCGCTCGTTGCTGGGAGCGTCGCTCCTCCGCCCTCCGTTGTTGTTGAAGGGCGACTGCCTCCAACTGCCCAATAGCGTCCTTCACGAGCCTCCTCCACAGAGGCCGATCTTGACACCGCTGGTACCTGTCATCGGCAAGTCCACTCAGGTCCACGGCCTCCTGTACAACATCACTCCATCTCTTCTCTAGCCCGTGCTGCGCCCGTTTAGCCCCCTCGATCCGGCCGAACAAAAGCTGTTTAGGCAGGCGGTGGCTGGGCATGCGGGCTACATGACCCAGCCAACGCAGCCTTGCCTGCCGGAGGGGCTCACCGATGGGACTTTGTCCAGATCTTTCAAGGATTTGTGAGCTCCTCACACAATCCAGCCTGGTTAAACCCAGGATGGATCGTAGGCAGGCCAGCTTAAATGTTTCTAACCGGCGAAGATGCTCCATTAGGGGGTCCTCGTTTCGCAAGCGTAGAGAAAGGGAATGACCGTGGCCAACTCTTAGTGGCACGCTCCAGTCTCAGCAGCAGCATCTCCAACTCCTCCTCTGAATGAGCAGCAATTACCAAATCATCGGCATGCATAACGTGGTTGACCAATAGGGAGCCATCCCTTGACCGCACCCGGACATCGATCAGTCTCCCATTATATCTGTACCAAATGGAAATTCCTCCGGTACAACTATTGTAGGCTTCACGAACTACGAGGTCAAAATAGATGTTAAATAATGTGGGAGCCAGAGGACATCCCAGTCGCACCTCAAGGTGTACAGGGAATGGCTCTGACTCCCGGCCACGTAGTTTTACCCAGGCCCGCTCACCATCATGAAGGTCATTAATGATTGTGAGCGAGGGTCAGGGACTCCGAAAGCACAAAGAACAACCCAGAGCCCAGGCCTACTGATGGTATCATAGGCCTTGACTAGGTCAATGAAGCAGAGATGTAGGTCTTGTTGGAATTCCCTACACCTCTGCTGTAGCAGACGGACAGAAAATATGGCATCTGTGCAGGACCGCCCTTTCCTGAAACCGCATTGGGGCTCTGCAAGCCTCTCCTCAGCGTGCCTAGCAAGGCGATGTTGAATAATCCTTGCCAGGACCTTTTCCAGCACACTGAGGAGTGAGATGCCCCTGTAGTTGTTACAGTCTGTGCGGTCCCCCTTCTTAAAGAGGGGGACCACCAGGGCATCCTTCCAATCCTGCGGAACTCGTCCAGTGGCCCAGACTGTTGTTATGATGTCATGTAGGGCAGTCTGCGCTCAAACGCCACCCTCCCTCAGCATTTCGCTTGGGAGATCATCTTTCCCCGGTGCCTTTCCTGGTCTCAGACTCTGGATCGCCTTCAGTACTTCCTCAACGGATGGCACCTCAGCCAGCTACTCACAGGGGGTGACTTCCTCCTCCAATTTTTGAGGCACCGCAGCCTCAGCAGGCTCATTCCCACTTTATCCCATGATGTTTTCCAGGCTGAGGGATTCCCGCTCCCCCAGATCCTCACAGAAATGAGAGTGGGCCTGTCGCTTTTTCCCAACCATCCTGAACAGCTCCTCTGTCAGCCAGGGTCTCTGGGGAAATCTGGACCGCGTACCCAAAGCAGCCATTGCAGCTGCATGAGTCACAGTCCTAAACCTCGCCCATTTACCCTCGACATCAGGAGGAGTGGGGGGGCGATGCCAACCCCAGCTGCAAGCGATGATTAAATTCTCGCTTGCAACTTCCATCAGCTAGCTGAGACCAGGCCACTTTAGGTTGGAATGGGGTCCTGGGTGTACACCCACCACCGGAGTGGAAGAATGGCAGGCGCATCTTACAGATGACAAGTCGATGGTCAGAGGGCAGATCAGCTCCACGGTAGGTCCTGGTGTCAAGGACATGGGCTCGCATCCGCTGGTCCGTCACTATGTAGTCCAGCAGATGTTCTTGCTTGGACCTGGCATGCATCTATTATGTTGTGTGGATGCGCCGATGCCAAAACAGCGTGTTGGTAATTACAAGCCCATGGGCTGCACAAAAATCTAGCAGCCTCCTACCGTTGTTATTGAGCTGATCTGGCCCATGCCTTCCAATCACTCCAGACCAGGTGCCAGCATCATGACCAACTCGGGCATTGAAGTCACACAACAAGATGACTCTATCCCGAAGGGCCACTTTAGCCAGCACCTGTGACAGGAGGTCATAGAAGGCATCTGACTCATCGGCCTTGCCTGCATCCCTCCACGGATGTTCGTCTTCGGTGGGGGGAACGTAACCACGACCACCACTCCTCGCCTCCGGTTGATGGGAAGGCGAGCCCAAAGTAGCCTGGGGTTTACAGCTTTCCACACTTTACCGCCACGCTCCCACGCCCCCTTCATTCTTTTGTTCAAAAGAAGAGCCATACCCTGTTGTTTGGCCGTCTGCTGCCCCGAGTAGAGGACTGTCCACCCCTCATGGTGACAGGAGCCAGAACCGGTCCACCGGACCTCCTGAATGCCACAGAGATCCAGGCGGTATCGGTCCAGCTCCCGACAAAGGAGTGACAGCCTCTCCTCCGCAGTGAGCGTTCGAACATTCCACGTGGCCACACGAAGTGGCTTTTCGTTGTTTCTGGAGGAGCCCCGAGGGTAGAGATTCAATCTCCCGGCTCCGCCAGATGGGGTTTCACCAGGAGACGTCATAGACGCCTGTCCCCCCGGAGCCTCCGGCACAACCTTATTAATTAGACATATTTTCACGTGGTTTAGTGGTAATTTATTGAAGGTGGAGGGGTTACCAGCCCCTCGCACCCGTCCACACACAGACACTGTGTTATTTTATTTTATTTTATCAATTTATTATTTTATTCTCATTCTACGTGACTTTACCGAAAGAACCAAAGAAGATGAATCATTGCAGTCACGAAAGCTTTCAATCGAAACCATTGTTATCGTCAATCCTTGCCCATGCTCACAAAATACACACACACGCGCACCACCATCACAAAATACACACACACGCGCACCACCATCACAAAATACACACACACGCGCATCACCATCACAAAATACACACGCGCACCACCATCACAAAATACACACACACGCGCATCACCACCACAAAATGCACACATGCGCATCACCATCACATCACAAAATACACACACACGCGCATCAAAATCACAAAATACACACACGCGCGCATCACCATCACAAAATACACACACAACGCACATCACCATCAATATCATCGCCAAAGTCAACCATCCCTATTCCTCCATACACACACCATGTCAACCCCCTCCCTCCATCGCCATCATCATTATCGGTCACCCCCGCACCCTCAGTCGCTCCATTCACAGCTGCAGAGCAAAACGAAGGCCGTGGAGGGGGCAGGTGGGAGCGGTCTCCTCCCCTCGCGGCGAGGCACCACGGGACTCGCGGCAGCGTCCTCGACACCGCGAGGACGCTGCCGGAACGCCGCTCGCTGACGCCTCGAGGTCTGGCGATGATGCATCGACCCCCCCCCCCCTTTACCCCCTGCCCCCCACACTACGAGAGCCCTGCACGCGATCTGATTGCTGGTGTGTACGGCGCGCACGTTGCGTGCAGCAGTAGAAGGAGACGGTACACAAATAGACACCGTGGAAATTAAAACAGTAGCAGCAAAACAAATCAGCCGGTAATAAATGACGCAACTTATCGAGTTGATCAAATCGCTCGTGTGGGGGAGCTGGGGGGGAGGGGCGAGGATAGTAGACTTTGGATGGAAGGTGTCAACTGTTCAACAGTTGTGAGATTGGCCAACGGGAAGGAAGCGACGGCAGGGTGCGCGAGCATCAACAGCATCGGTAGTGATGACCTCTTGACCTTGTCATGATGTAAGACCCGGCTCTCCGGGGGTCCCCTTCTTAAAGCGCCACTGAAAGGCTTTCCCACGGCTCACCACAATGGGACCAAGGTCCTCGTGAGCTCCATTCTCCAGGGTTTGAGTGCTCAGCAGCCTGGGCAGACAACCGCTGATGGCCCATGGGCAGTGGACAATACCGGGCGGGGAGGGGCGGGTGAAGAGGGGGGGGCGCCTTCCCCCCCAACACCAATAACCATTAACCCTCCCCACCCCACACACTTCTCAACACTGAATAATGTCCACGAGTTGTACACTCTATTGCTGAGAGAGAGATCGTTCGACCCCGGCTAACAGGGGACCTCCGTCCTGCTGCTGCCATGGAGCAGGCAGCAGGAGCGAGCGGGCAGCCTGGTCCGCGTGCGTGGGGAACGCATCCTCGCTTGCACGGCCAATGGGAAACGGGCTGGCTCGGTTCGGGAAAGTGAGCCACTGGGTAGTGTCCGGGATTCCACGGCGGCCTTAACGGGCCCGGCCGACCTCGCGTTGCGGGGCGGGCCGGCCCGCTCCCGGCTATGGCAGTGACTCGCTGTCGCATGCGCCGCAACAGGAGACGGCCGTGACATCGACAACAATAGCAACATCATAGAAATATTGGCGCTGTGTAGCCTAACATAACCCAAGCCTGCCTTAAGTTATACCTTAATTTATTTTTACAATCGGGGGGAAGCGGTTGGGGGGAGAATCTGGAGGGACCGACCCCGCGGTGTCCCGATGCGGGTATTGCTGGGACGGCCCAGGGCTGCTCCTGGGACGGGGAGTTGCTTCCCGTTGGTTATGGGAACGCAGCAGCCGCGTCGTAGCGAGCGAGTGGCCTAGGTTGTCGATCCTCTCGTCAGGAACACCGCGGTTTGATTCCCACAGCTGCCCAGTGGTGAACTTTGCTGGATATCACCAAAGCGAGCCGCCATCTGCTGCCCGTGCATTGTGAATCCTCTACCCCGCTGTGCTGTGGTCACATTTTACCGGTTACCCACAATGCAACGGTTCGGAAATGCAACAATCCGTTGTGGAGTCCGCTATGAAACTCATTGCCTCGGCCATTACATCCAGCGTAGCTGACAAAAAGTTTGAAATTTGCAGAGAGAGGCTGCAATTATCATCTGGCTCGGTGTCCATTAGTGGCTTCTCGAGGCACGCCTGGGCATCGCTGACAGTGGCCTAGCGTTGCCCGGTGGAGCTGGCTAATGATCCGGCACCAATCATCCTACTGCGTGCCGCTAGCGGCAGACACCAATCCAAGCCACCTCGTGCGCATTCCATCGTAGTGCTCCACTATTATCGATCTATCCCACTTCCGGGGATTAATCACGACTGCGGCTCGCGAGATAATCGTATGGTTGTAGTTGACGCCTACAATCATAATTATCTCATGCTCACGTGCAATCACACAAAGACAAAGACGCGCTGTAGCATATGGCCATGCAGAATGTTGAGGCTCTAAGCGAGCAACTGTTACGTTCAGGCTGGGGTGGCGTACAAGGGAGTGCTGTGGCCAGCCCCGCGATTGGCCACCTTTGTCTCTCTAGTGCTGATGTTACTGCCCCAAGTACTCATTAAAGGCTGAGTTGACCCTACGGAAGGAGGCTCAGACAAAGTCTTGAATGACATACATCACTTGCACTGACGCTGGCCGTGAATCGAACTCAGCCGGGTTCGTAGCGCAGAGCGCTCACCACTGTGGCTCTCCCCATGTGCAAACATGCAAAGACCAAGTTCCCTCTATTGCCTCTCAAATACATTGGGGGCAAGTGCTGTTGGCGAGCACCTGTTACCACCTGTGTGATTGACAGGTGCTGTTCAAGAGCACCTGTTACCACTTGTGTGATTGACAGGCGCTTTTAGCATGCACCTGTTACCACCTGTGTGATTGACAGGTGTTGGCCACCCACCTCCTCGTGTGCCGTGCCGGCCTTCATAGGCGCTCGCTAACAGGACTTGCCCCTATAGTCTGTTAAGGCTAAACAGGAGATCTTTGTCTTTGTCTTTTTGTACATGTGTCTACGTGTGTACACGTCTGTGTACACGTGTTTGCATTTGTGTGTGTGTATACGTGTGCATTCAAAGGCAAGGCCTCGGTCGTCCGCGGGAAACAAGATAGTCCTGACGTGACACTTTAATTGGTGAAATTCAGGGTTACTGAAATATCAATTAAACCTGTCCTCTTGGCATTAACGCTAATAAGCCAACCCTAATTCCCCTGTTCATTTATATATATTTGAATAATTAAACAAATCAAAATTCTGGATTTTTATCGCAGAGTGCCTGAATGATTTAGCGGAATAATTAATCCTCTGCAGACAGCAACAGCAGCAGCAGTAAGGTTTAACATAATAATGAAACATTTATGGTGGCCAGACCCACACGGCCGGTGTAGCCCATCTTGAATCGACGCGCGGTGGGGGAGGGGGCTCAGGTGGAGAGACGTCGCCGGCTCTGCTCAGAGACACGAGCCGTGCTGACACGAGCCGTGCTGACACGAGCCGTGCTGACACGAGGCCGTGCTGACACGAGCCGTGCTGACACGCGGCCGTGCTGACACGAGCCGTGCTGACACGAGGCCGTGCTGACACGAGCCGTGCTGACACGCGCCGTGCTGACACGAGCCGTGCTGACACGGGCCGTGCTGACACGAGCCGTGCTGACACGAGGCCGTGCTGACACGCGGCCGTGCTGACACGAGCCGTGCTGACACGAGCCGTGCTGACACGCGGCCGTGCTGACACGAGCCGTGGTGACACGAGCCGTGCTGACACGAGCAATGCTGACACAAGCCGTGCTGACACGAGCCGTGCTGACACGAGCCGTGCTGACACGAGCCGTGCTGACACGAGCAATGCTGACACGAGCCGTGCTGAAACGAGCCGTGCTGACACGAGCCGTGCTGACACGAGCCCTGCTGACACGGGCCGTGCTGACACGAGCCGTGCTGACACGAGCCGTGCTGACACGCGGCCGTGCTGACACGAGCCGTGCTGACACGAGCCGTGGTGACACGAGGCCGTGCTGACACGAGCCGTGGTGACACGAGCCGTGGTGACACGAGGCCGTGACTGGGTGGACGGACATTGTCAGCCAAGTTAGCGATGAATGCATGCACAATTAACCCGTCGTTTTTGTTTTACTTTTGCAGACAAGAACATTCGTCCCGCAATCTGTCTCTCGACAAAGCAAACACGACAGTCCCGGACGCGTGCTTAAGAATCCCGTCAGCCACGTGGGCTTTCTTTGTGGCCGGCGAGATGTGTACAAAAATAAAAAAAATTCCACGTCGAGACAGACACAGCAAGGAGGCGAATTGTCAACCTATTCACTCTGTTGCTTATATTCTCCACAACAGGGCTCATTATTTTGTATTTTATGACATTTGCTTTTCACTTAAATTTTTTTTTATATTTCATTTTGACTTGCGTGCGACAAAGCATTATTTCTCTGTGGGCGGATAATTAAAACAAAGTTCTCCCAGTGTGGAGAAAGAAGCCAACGAAGCGACTTCGAAAGCACTCTCGTGGCCTCACCTTCTGAGGCGATTCCTTGCCACGCGGTGATGCACTGGACACTGGGAGACTTCCGAATGGACGTTTCTTCATCTCGAGACCTGACAGCGGCGGCGCAACTTGGAATGTAAGGTTGACAAAAAACATTCAAAGTCTGTTCGAGTTGCACAAAACAGCGCGCTCGACTTTCTGCCAGTGGGCGTCATGGCGCACGAGGCACGGCGTGGATGGTACAGCACGAGTACCCCCCTTCGTCTTGATGGTCACCCACGCCCGCACGCCGTGTCCACACAAGGCCCCTAGCCACGCCAGGCTGAGACGCCCGGCGTCCCACTGTGGGACAGGGCCACCTCAATGCGAACTGCAATAGAGCTGAGATAAGATTGGAGCTGAGATGGTGCAGGACCGGAGTGGCTTCACGGGCTTGTTGAATCGCGGCAACGTTGGACGAAATTGGTTGGCAAAGTTGGCCTCCTTCTCAAACTCAAAGCCAGGCGACTGGGATGTACAGTTTAAGACTCCTAACTCGACCCCTCCTCCCCCACCCCCCACTCCCTAGACAAGGGTCCCGTGCAAGCTGGGACTTCATGAACGGCGTTGAAGAGCTCCGTGCTGTGTCGTGCAGCGCGCACGTGCGGTGCACATTGGCAAGGAGAACAACACGGAGGAGGAGGAGGGAGGCGGTGTGACCGGGACGGGCAGGAGGGGAACGGCGATGTGGAATTAATGCAGATTCGTGCCGAGTGCACTTTTGCTGAATATGTATCTCCCGTCTGGTTGATGATTATGATGATGGTGGTGGCGGTGGCGAGGAGTGGCCGATGCGAGCGACATTAAAAGCAACTCGACGTTTCCTCCGTGCGTCTCCTTGAAACGCCGCAATGAGCCTCCCTCCCCATTACCGCGCGGACACGAGACAATGGCGAGGAGCGCGGACGGCGGCGCTTTGATGCGGCGGCGCGTTCACGACGAGAAGCGGCGTTCTCATGTTCGCTGCCTGCATGATCACGACTGGGAGGCCATCTCGTGGAGTTACGCAATGGCGCTTAACCGCAGCATTTGCTGTTTGTATTCGTCCTCTTTTCTGTTTTGTTTGAGGTTTCAAAAATGTCGCTTGACGCAACATCGTGTGTGAGCGCGTGTCAAGAAAATATATAAAAGCATAGATCGGTTTTATATATATGTGTATGTATGTAAATATGTATCTGGTTCTGTGTGGGGATACAAAGGCTGCTAGTTGCATCACTCTAGAAAACGTCATGCTGACCTTAATAGGTGTATGCATGTCTGTTCAACTTCTTTCGCACCTTACGTAACCAACCGTGCTAATCGGAGGCGCGGGGGAAGGACAACAAACTAAACACGAAAAGCAGAACTCGAGAAATAAGTTTACACTCTAGATTTAAAAGTGCACAGATCCAGTGGCTTCCTCACATGGGAACGAAGAGCGTTCCAGACGGCCGCAGAAGCGCATCCGAACGCGGGCGATGCAGTGGCCGTCTTTGGACAGCCAAAAGGCGATGCGAGGATGAGTAAATACCAATAAAAAACGATTTTATATGTTGCAGTTTGTCTCAGTCACAAGCCGGCCGGGGTTAATTCAAACGTTGTGCCGTCCAATTGAAATGCGCTTTGTAATGATCGACTCCGTAGCGCACTCGGTCTGGTTTGTAGCCGCACAGCTGAGGGGCCGAGTTGTTATTGATGATGATGTTGTTTTGCCGTCACTTTCACCGTGGCCCCCATCTCCCCCACGTCTCTGCAGAGGTGCGAGTTTCACTGGCGAGCGGTGAGAGGGCGGAGGCGACGGAGTCCCCTCACCGACACACTGCGATCACCCCCTCAACGTGCTGAGCACGCTCCTGACTCCCCACACTCCTCACTCCCTCCCTCCCTCTCCTCACTCCCTCCCTCTCCTCCCTCACTCCCTCCCTCTCTTTTTTACAATCAGAGGAAACAATATGCTCGGTGTAGTCGGCACTTTATTCCGTTCATCATTTCGTTTTTTTTATGCTTTGCTTTATGTAACCCCCCCCCCCCCCCCCTTAAAATGAAAGACCCAACAAAATCTTTTTTTTTCTTTTTTTCTGCTCTCCTTACCCCTTCCCTCTCTCTCCACCCCCCTCTCTGCCCCTCCTCTCTCTCTACCCCCCTCTCTGCCCCCCCTCTCTCTCTCTCTGCCCCCTCTCTTCCTACTCCATTTCGCTCTCTCTCTCGCTCACTCTCTCGCTCTCTCTTTTTTATAACTACGACAAGTGCTGCATCTGCACGCAGCCCTTCCTACAGTCAAACGGCCTCCGACGGGTAGCTCAGATCTGCATGCAGAGCTCTCCGTCATCTGCCACCGAGCACACGGCCTCCTCCAGCGCCCACTGATCCTTGAAGGCCGGCACGGCGTGGGTCAGCCGCGCATGGCGAAACTCCAGCCACACCCTGGCTCCGACCAGAGCGCGGAAGATGCCCAGGCTGCTGGCCGGACGTTGCCCCTCCACGGCCACCTTCCTCGCCCTGTATATGGCGAGCTTGGCGTAGCCGAAGAGCACGTTGATCAGCCCCTGAAGATGTTGGGGTCCGTCGCCCTTCGGGTATCCAAAGATGAGGACCGTCGGGGAGAAGTGAAGGCTGAACCTTAGGAGGATGTTTCTCAGGACCTTGAACAACGAGTCCAGGCTCTTGCACTCCATGTATTGGTGCGGCACCGTCTTCACTTTACCGCAGAACCGGCACTCCGGGGACGTGTCGGTGAAGCGTGCCAGGGAGGCATTGGTGGTGACGGTGCCGTGGGCGATGCTCCTGCTGAGGTCGCCGATGCGGTTGTACGTCGGGCTGGAGTAGAGTTGCCTCCAGCGAGGCCCCTCCGGAGAGATGCAGGGCAGGGCTTTCCTCCAGGCATGGTCCTTGTGGCTCCTCAGGGTATCCTGTTGGTGAAACCGGACCATGTAGGAGTAGAGCACCTTCCTCTTTACATTTGCAAAGGCCACCTCTGGTAGGTCTTCCAGCCGGCACAGGTTGTGATCCGCCTTCGTTTGTCGGCATTGGCGATGCAGTGGCACGACTGAGAGCTCCGGTAGAGGGGGACCAAGAGGGACCTCGTCATCCCCAACGCCAATGGGGGGCGTTCTCCCCGCTGCCGCTGAGAAGGCCTCCTTGGCTTCGGCCAGAATCCGGGCAGCCACCCGGAGCGACTGCAGCCTTGTCTTTGCGGCCATGTCTGCTGGTCTGAGCTACCGGCCCCGTGTTTCAGGCTCCACCAGATCTCCCATCGTGGTGAGCCGCGCGTTGGCGAGGCGCCTCTCCATGCCTGGGGTGGCGGTGGTGGATGGCAGCTTTGTCTGTGGGTTCCTGAGGATCGGTTCGAAGACCAGATCCTCAGCCGATTGCGGCTGGTTCAGCCTCCTGACGGCGAGGGAGGTCCACGTCTGCAGGACGCTCCTGTAGAAAGGTGGCAGCTGTACCAGTGGGAGGCCCTGCAGGTCCATGTAGAATAGTTGCTTGGAGCACTGCAGATCCCCCAGCTGTTTCAGGAGGAAGGAGGCCGTGATGCTCCAGGCCGGTGCAGGGGCGGCGTTCAGGAACTTTTGCGCGCCTGCAGTCAGAAGGTGGCCAGCTGACTCCGCACGCACACCAGTCCGTGGCCGCACTCGTCCAGTGGCAGGGCCAGGACTCCAGCCGTGAGCCGGTGTCCTCCACCTGACCAGAAGAAGTCGAGGACTCGCTTCTGAAGTGCGTTGACGAGGCTCATGGGGGGGTGCAGGGAGAAAAGCCGGTGCCACAGCATGGACGTCACCAGCTGGTTCACCACCAACGTCTTTGTCCTGAAGGTGAGGAACTTGCACAGGCGTCTCCAGGTGCCCAGCCACTCCTTCACCTTCTCCTCCAGCTCGACCCAGTTCCTCTGTGGTGGTTCCTCCTCTGGTCCGAGGAACACCCCCAGGTGGTGCAGCGATGTTGTGCTCCACTTTATGGCTTTTGCCTTCTTGGTACACTCGGTCATGTCCCACGCTCCAACGAACAGGCCGCTGCACTTTTGCCAGTTCATTTTTGATGAGGAGCCTTTCGAAAGACCTCCTGGCACTCATGCAGCAGGGCGACATCATCCAGGGAGCGCAGGATGAGGAGGACGTCGTCGGCATATGCCGTCAGGACCAACTTGACACTTGGTTCTCTGAGCACCAGGCCGCTTAATCTCCGCCTTATGAGACTCAGGAAAGGCTCTAATGCCAGGGCATAAAGTTGGCCCGACAATGGGCATCCCTGTCTCACTCCTCGCTCGAATTTGACCGGGGCAGTGAGGGCGCCGTTGATCTTGATCATGCACTCCACCTTGGTGTAGAGTAAGTGGATCGTTCGGACAAAGGCATCCCCAAAACCAAAGGACTTGAGGGTTCCCAGCAGGTATTTGTGGTCCACTCTGTCAAAAGCCTTTTCCTGGTCAAGGGCCAGAAACGCGATTGGGATGCCTAACCTCTGGGATACCGCGATGAGGTCCCTGACCAGGAAGATTCCGTCGTGGATGGTTCGTCCGGGGATGGTGTAGGACTGGTCCTTGTTTAATACTTGTGCAATCACCTCTTTCACTCGCAGGGAGAGAGCCTTCGTCAATATTTTGTAGTCTGTGTTCAGGAGGGACACCGGACGCCAGTTTTGTAGGTGCCTCAGGTCTCCGTTCTTGGGAAGCAGAGTGAGCACCGCCCTCCTCCAAGACTGAGGCATCACCCCGGTAACAGAGGCTTCCTCCAGCACCTCTCTGTAGTCCTCCCGTAGGGATGGCCAAAAAGCGGCGTAAAACCCCCCCGTTAGCCCGTCTAACCCTGGGGATTTACTTGGGGCCAGTCCTCTTACAGCTGCGTCAAGGTCATTCCTGGTGAGCTTTTGCTCTAGCAGCTCTTTCCCATCTTCCCCCAGGGTGGGTAGACCACTCCATGCCTCCGCCTGGGCCGCTTCCAATGTTTCTTCAGGGGAGAACAGGCTGCCGTAGAAGTCTCTGATGATGGTCGACTTCTGCTGGAGTTTGTGCACCAGGACACCGTCACCGTCAAAGAGGCACTCCATGGATTTGCGTCTCCCGTTCTACCTCCCGAGGGAGTAGAAATGCGGGGATCCCGTGTCGAGGTCGGTGATGAGCTTCACCCGGGATCGCACAAACGCTCCCCTTGTCTGCTCCTCCTGTAGCCCTTTGAGACGCTCCCTATTCTCCTCGAATTCTCGGAGAAGAGCAGGGTCGCTGTCTTCGGCGAGGCGACCCTCCAAATCGAGGACTCGGGCTTCCATGTCGGTGATGTCCGCGTACTTCAGTCTGGTGCTCCCCCAGGTGTATTGTTGGCACTTCCCTCTCCTCCCTCCCTCTTTTATTTTCAAGGTTTAGCAAATTGTTGTTTTTATTTACATAGCATAGCATTTTTTTTATAGCAATATATTTGGGGGGACATTTTGAGCATATTTGTGATGTGTCCCACCCAGTATATATTATAATTACGGCCCTGGTATAGTGGTGTGTAGTGGTTAGCGCACTGCGCTACTAACCAGGCGACCCGAGTTTGATTCCGCACTCGTGACCAACATCGGTCACGAGTGCGGTTACGTGAGTTCGATTCCCGCTCATCCGAACCGGTCCCGGGCCTCCCCTAGGTCGACTCAGCCTCAAATAAGTACCTGACGCGACGTGTGTGCTCTATCTTCCCTCCCTTTCTCACTCCCTCCCTTCTCCCTCCCTCTCCTCCCTCCCTTCTCTCTCCCTCTCCTCCCTCCCTCTCCTCCTCCCTCCCTTCTCTCTCCCACGCCTCGCTCCCTTTCCTCCTCCCTCCCTTCTCCCTCCCTCTCCTCACTCCCTCTCCTCCCTCCCTCCCTTCCTCTCCTCCTCCCTCCCTCTCCTCCTCCCTCTCCTCCTCCCTCCCTCGCCTCCCTCCCTCCCTCTCCTCCCTCCCTTCTCCCTCCCTTTCCTCCCTCCCTCGCCTCCAACCCTCTCCTCCCTCACTCTCTTCCTCCCTCCCTCTCCTCCTCCCTCCCTCTCCTCCATCCTTCTCCTCCTCCTCCGTCCCTCCCTCCCTCTCCTCCCACCCTCTCCTCCTCCCTCCCTCCCTCCCTTCTCCCTCCCTCCCTCTCCTCCCTCCCTCTCCTCCTCCCTCTCCTCGCCCTGCGGCCCTCGCCACGGCGCGAGCTCCTTCGCCCCGTGGCGCTGCCGCCGCCGGTCTACAAGCCCTGCGGCGCGCGCGCCTCACTCCCCGCTCGCTCCCTTCTCGCGTAAACTGAAGAGCGGCGTTTAGTTCTCTCGATTTTAAACAAACGAGTTAAGTCGCACGCACGCCTAATTAAAATGCACGGTCAAATTAGCGGGGATCGCGCGTGCCTGGTAAAAATCAACGTCAAGCCGTGACGCCCTCCCGAAGGAGTTGCCGGCGCACGACGTGAACATCGGAACCGCCGCTGCCTCCACCCGCCCGATGCAGAGGCGCCGCGTGCCGCGCCTGTCCCGCAGGCGCGGCTCGTGGTGATGGTGCTGCGTGCCGTGGCGGTTTCAGTCATTTGCGCACTGCAATCCACGAACGTGGTCGCCCGAGATTAACCCCTGGCCGTGGCTAATATCAGCAGCGGTGAGTGAAATATGAAGCCCGGCTGGGCGGTGACGAGTCCAGCTTGGCATGGTACAAGTGCTCACAACGACGACGATCATGATGTGTGTTCGATAGAGCCGCCCTCAGTTTTCACGCGACTCCCATCGCATCTCGTCAAAGGGCACCCCCGGTGGCAGCGGTCCCTGTGCTCCACAAGGTGACTCAACATCTGGCCTACAAATCAGTCTCCCACAAGGGGGCGATGATTGCTGGGTGCAATCCCAGTTGAGTAATCTTCATGCCATTTGCGAATTTTGGCCGACTCGTTTCGAATGACGTCAGGGGACCTTTAACGTCTACTGCGAAGCAGACGACGGGGAGTGTTGTTGTTAAATATACGACACATTGCAATAATAACAATAACCAGGGCGGGCCCTGGTTATTGTTATTATCATACGACCACTGGATCCTCCGCCCCAAGTGTTGTGCATGGCCCATCCATGCTGCCCGTGTACGGCCAGGGACGGGCCCGGCCACACCACCCCCTCGTGCGCCCTGCGGACCCTCGCCTCCCACAGCACTCGCAACCACCGTCTGTACGTATGTATGTTACATGTATGTTGTATGTACCTATGTTGGACTTCTTTCGCACCGTACGTAGCCAACCGTGCTCATGGGAGGTGCGGGGTCGAATGACAAGAAGCTAAACACAAAACGCAGTTCTAAAGAAACGAGTTTGTCAATCTCGATGACGATGATTTTAAAGTTCATTGCTCCCTGTGGCTTCCTAATATCGGAAGAGCGTTCCAGACGGCTGCAGAAGCGCATCCCAAAGCGCGCGACGCGGTGCCCGTCTTTGTACAACTCGACGTGGGGGGGGGGCTGCGTTTGTCGTGGTGGCTGATACCAGAACCAGCCGAGCCCCCACATCATCACCAACTCGCGCTGATTGCCAAATGGTGACGTGTGGCCCAACATCCACCACGAGCCACGAGGCCTTCGCCCAGCAGTGGACTGACAAAGGTCCGTAAATTATAAATAATAACTTATAAAGATTCAGCAATTAATCAATTAAATTGATTACTTCGCTCTTTGCAGGTGAATAATGCATGTGAGGATCAATTATTTATGATATGTCAAGAATAAATTCAAAGTGCTGTGCACACGCTCATGTTAAATGAGGACCAAGAGGGTGTAACAAAGCCGTGCAGACGAAGCAGAGAAAGTGAGAAACAATACTAACGAGACAGTAACACAAACAGCACTAACGAGACAGTAACACAAACAGCACTAACGAGACAGTAACACAAACAGCACTAACGAGACAGTAACACAAACAGCACTAACGAGACAGTAACACAAACAGCACTAACGAGACAGTAACACAAACAGCACTAACGAGACAGTAACACAAACAGCACTAACGAGACAGTAACACAAACAGCACTAACGAGACAGTAACACAAACAGCACTAACGAGACAGTAACACAAACAGCACTAACGAGACAGTAACACAAACAGCACTAACGAGACAGTAACACAAACAGCACTAACGAGACAGTAACACAAACAGCACTAACGAGACAGTAACACAAACAGCACTAACGAGACAGTAACACAAACAGCACTAACGAGACAGTAACACAAACAGCACTAACGAGACAGTAACACAAACAGCACTAACGAGACAGTAACACAAACAGCACTAACGAGGACACGTGAGAGAGGGAGGTCACGTGAGAGAGAGGTCACGTGAGAGAGAGGACACGTGAGGGAGGGAGGTCACGTGAGAGGGGGAGGACACGTGAGAGGGGGAGGACACGTGAGAGAGGGAGGACACGTGAGAGAGGGAGGTCACGTGAGGGAGGTGGAGGTCACGTGAGGTAGGTGGAGGTCACGTGAGGGAGGCCACGTGCACCCCTTCAGAGGGACTGCCGAGCTCGGGGCGGTGGTACAGCCCTTAGCGAGCTGCACTCTGAACTTGTAGATTTAAAGCTTTCGTGACTGCAAGGATCCATACTCTTTGGTTCTGTTCGGTAAAGTCACGTAGGTAAAAAATAAAACAACAAAAATCACGACGTTTCGGCCTTGTTTTATTTTTTACCTACGTGACTTTACCGAATAAAACCAAAGAGTATGCACTCTGAACCCCAACATTTCCGGCCAGGGATGACATCAGTGGCGATATCAACACCAGGGTTTTCCCCTCTGCCACCTCTGCCCCTCACCAACGCGCACTGACCAACGTGCTGGTCAATAAAACCCCGTGACTGGCATGGCACGGGGCGGTCTTCGTCCATTGATGTCGTAGACACGCTGCGTCACAGCTCGGCACGGCGTCATCAGAAGAGACGTCTCCGTGTGATGCGCGTGCTGCCGGAAGCGTCGCGTGGCCTCCTCGCACGCGGATGATCGTCGATGACATTTTTTGTCGATCGCGGGAGGAGTGGGGGGTGGGGCTGCACCGCCTCTTCCCGAGCCCCCTGAGTTCAGGTCGCCTGCGCGTTTCACCCTCGCGCACAGCACCACTGCGCGTGGTAAACACAGGCGCGCAGAGACAAAGCTCACCCGTATAGCCTCGAACGGGCTGTTGGGTCGAGTTCCGTTTACGAGCACGGTACGTCTGCTTAAAAATGCTGTTACACAAAGAGACTGACAGGGACACGACGAGGCACAGACTTGTGGAGACAGACAGAGATAGGGACACAAAGGGACGGACACACAGACACAGGGCGACACAGACGCACAGATCCTGGGAGCTCTGTGCACGCACACACGCTCGCACGCGTAGCTGCCCCGCACCGCCCACCACTGCCCGCGGTTTTTTTTTGCGGCGTCTCTCGGCTGACGGCTTCGTCGCTGGTCGACGGCGTCGCACGACGTCACACCGCCGGGGGTCAGGGCCGCGAGTTGAACTCGTGAAAACCGCTCTGCGCGAGCGGCGTCTTCCCGTCAAGTCGTCACGTGCCATGCGCTACGCTCGCCCGCCCGCCTGCCGCCCGACCCATTAGCCCCGCGAGCGTCTCCACGCCGCCGCGGCCGCTGCCGTCGATAGTGCGACGAACGACGCCCGCGTCTCGCTCGCTACGAGATTCGCGGCGTGGCAATTGGCTCTCACCTGCTTTGAATACAGGACACCTACTTGTCTCCTTCCCAGCCTAACCACGTGCCTACGCATCTAAGGGCCCACACAGCCTTCCGCTCTAAACACGAACTCAATGACCGCCGCTGCATGCTGGCAGACGAGCCGAGCCAGGGGTTCTGCTGTTTCGCTTCGCCAGCCATCGCCCGCTGCCCTTTGACGGGAGACTGCACGACGAGTGATGATGCCCAGCCGCGAGCCAGCGCTTTGAACGCACGGGTTGGTGAATCGCGAAGGGATTTTTGAAATTCCTCAATCAGCTGAGGTGTGGAGTTGCCAGGAGATGTGAGTGCAGCAAGTGGTTCTGGTACTCGTTCGTGTTGAACTCTGAGTGCGAGTTACATCTCCTTGTGTGCGCGGACTTCTCTCGGCTCTCTCACAAAAGCAAACCACTCCTTACGTTGGAAATGGAAAGCATCGAAATGCAGGACCTGCCTGAAATAATTCTGTGGGCTCCGTGAGGCTTTACTCCATGAAGGAGCTTCACGGCATGAATGACTTAGTTCGTTAAAAATCGTCACTGAGCCAGAAATACTCCCAGCGCTTCTGGGACATTCTACAATGGGCTAACGCTGATGGGCCTCCACGCCACCCTTGAGGTTGTTGGCATTCAGCGCTCCATAGATTATCGATTCATCCCGCATCTATTTGGGGCAGTGACACGGTCCAGCAGTAGCGCGTTAGCTGCTTGTTGCAGACATTCGCTGTGAACTCCGGCAGGCCGCCCTGGTTATTACTGGGGGGGGGGGGTATTAACCATATAACTGCATGCCTCCTGTGACGTCATTCGAGACGAGTAACCCATCGTGTGCTAGCGGAATGGTCCAAATTTGCCATTTGGTAAAAATTATGCGAGTGACTTAAACGGGGTTGACACAGCAGCAGCATCATATCATCGCCCCTTGCTGTGAAACTCCTGCACACTGTGTGTGTGTGTCTGAACCATCGTGCCTGCATGATGGCTTTGTGCTACAAGAATGTCACGAATACCAAATGAAAATTATTTATGATTATTACCCGAAACATTTCAGAAATAAAGCTCCCCTAGGGGCGGTTGATCTGCGAGGCTACGGCAGCAGTCAATGAGACGCCCACGGTCGCGGGTTTTGTGGGCGAGAGAGGGCAGCTTCTGAAGTGAAAAACGCCGCCGGCAATCAAAATGAATGCTGGCGGGGCATGGGATCGGGCGGCGCGTCGTCTCCGAAATGTGGCCAGGTCAGGGATGGGGTTTGGATGACGGCAGCGCACAGATCTCGGAGGAGCTGTTTCTCATTCTGTGGTGCTGGCCAACGCCCGAGTGTTGGGGGGGAGGGGGGAGGGGTCTAAACGAACGGGGTTTTGTGACACTTCGTTGCTAGTCACGCACGAGCCCAAATCGCAAACAAAAACCCACGAGTTATTCGTAAATTACAGTGGCATAAAGAATTACCAACAATGAACTGGCAAATTTTAAGGCGAGGTGCCTCCTTTTTCTTTGGTTGTGAAGAAGGCCCCTTGCCCGAATGCGTGGAGTTCTTGTCCGAGATTTCAGAGCGCGGGACAGTAGCGTCGAGAGAAACTCGAGAGAGGAATTCAATTCGCGGCTTTTGGCCGAGCTGCGTAACAAACGGCCCAAATCCCGGGCGCGCGAGCGTGAAAGCGACGTGGCCTGGGCAATCAGCATCGTTAGGGAACACCGGGAAAGCGATGAAACGCAAAATCCACATATTTCACGCGACATAATTTAAACCAAGCGCAGAGCGGAAAGCACCATTCGGGGCAGCCCAGTGTCATAAACCATGCACGCGTCCACAGCCGCACCAGCCAACTGAACTCTTCTTGGGTTTGTCCATTACCCAACAGCTACTATTCGATAGCTATTCATACGGCGGTTTAATAACTTGTCAGCAGAAGAGATCAATTCATTTATTAACTCTCATGAGCCCCCATGGTGTTTAATGCAGTCTCCAATCCTAATTAACTCCATCTCTCTGGCCTCTCTATGTGCTATTTAGAAGGCCTGTTGCCCGAACCCGCACCTCTTATTTGTGTTGTCCTTATTATTGAGGTCACGGTGTTCTTGACGAGTGCTGAGTTGGCGTTGTTGGCTGTGCTGGTGCACCACTGACCGAAAGGGAGCCCTGGCCGCCCGTGACGACCCCCCGGCTGTAACAGTGTCTGAATCTCCTCATTCCTTACCTCGTCTACATTTTAAACCGCATTTGCTTTTGTTTCTCATTGTTTTGACTTCACTTTGTTTCCATAATATAGTTTGTAAATGTTGTGGATTTACTCTCCAACACACGGGTGTGCTGTACTAGTAACGAATTGATATGTTCACGTGACTAACCTTACTAATTGGTTGTGTCGGGTGGTGGCGGGTTTAACGACACATTTATATTTACGCGATCTAACCCACCAAAAAAAAACAAATTATGGATGATATTGGTCGTGAAAGCCTACGTGTTAAACTTATTTCGTGTGTATTTGCTTATTTATATATCTGAGTTGTGACTAGAATGGTTGATTTACTTTGATGTTCTATTTATTTTGCTTTGCTGTAGAGCTCATGTGACCCAGGTCTCCCTCGGTGTGAATGGCTCTCAGCAGGGCGTTCACAGAGGCCTTCCTCCCTCTGCTCACAGGCCCGGCCATCCGCCCCTCCTCATTTCATCTGAAGGTCAGTGGTGCGCCTAAGCGTTCTCTTTAAGATGTAATTAACATCCAACAAATATATTCGATACTAAAATACAAGACGCAGAACATGCCAACCAAGCAAACACAAACGGTGCAGTCAAGAATGTATGAAGCTCAATAAAGCCAAGATGGAATGTGTTGGGGGAGATTGAGTCCTTCATCCAGCAGTGGATAGCAAACGGCTCATCATAATAACAATTATTTTATTATTATTTATTTAAATATTACTCCTGGAAATTTCCTTGAGGTGGAACCTCTTCATTTGCAAGGGTGCCCAGAGTGACCATGCAATTGTAGCCATCGTGCGGACGGACCTGTCCCCTTTCCTGTCCATGTGGATGTGGAATTGCCACTGTTGGCTCAGGGCCACCAATGGAGAAGAATGCCATGCCGAGCTGCTTTGAGCGAGGGGCACTGTTGCTCTGTTGGAACGCGACCTTTTACATCGCCGTGAGCACTGCTGGAAATTTGTCAGAAACTGTCCCTGCTGAAAGACATCCTTGGGAATCAGTAAAGTTTTCTTGGATAAATAAAGGGCATGATGATGATGATGATTATTATTATGGGTTTAGACATGGCGAGCATCAGCCATGCGACATGGACAATCACGACAACACAGAGGCGTGTGTATGGCAATCTGGCCCAACTCAAAACTCACTGAAAAACAAATTTCAGGGTTCCGGTTTGCGATTCCATTCAATAATCGATTATTTGTCTTGGTCTGTTTTTTACCGTCTCATTTGCATTGCTTTTATATGTTCTGTATTATTTGTACATATAATGGTTTGCGTCATTTGCCTAAATCAGCATATCAATTCCGTATATTTTGAATAGGTCATAAATAACCGGTTTTTGCACGCTCGATTCGCTACGTGTATCACGAGCGTGAGAATCTAATCTAGGCAGTGAACCGATGCGTATCGGCTCACCATTGCCCATCCTGGCCATAGTCACACTTCGTGCGACGGGATTGCCAAACAAACGCGAGAGAGACAAAAACCCCCACTACAACGAGGCATCGGCACAGCCACCAACACCAACTAACGATCGCATCAGAGGCGTCCCAGGCAGGGGGCTGATTGCGTTCCCATTCGGAATCGATCGACCAAGCGACACACTTAGGCGCGGGGCTCTCCGATCGCCGCGTCGCGGTCCCGGTTAGAAACCCGCACCATCTCCTTCAGTAGCCCCTCCAAGCTAGCCCGCCACGAGGGGTAATTACATGGTAATTGGAGGTGAGCCTTGTGCGTGACTGTGGCGTTTTGTCCGTCAGTCTAAACTGAAATGCCGCGGACCGATTCGACAAAGCGAGGAGGCGAGAGGAGCCGCCTCCTCGTTACCGGCGCTGCGCTAATGCTGGCGAGCGGGCGGCGCGCACGGAGGGCGCAATGAGCACTGTGGGGGGGGGGGGGACACGGGGGGCGGGGGTGGTGGGGGTGGTGGGGGGTGGTGCTGTCGTTTTCAATTGTTGTTTACGAAGCCTCACGTGAGTGCCATGTACACAACAAAATGCCATGTGCTTCCTGATAGAGTTCAGTGGTTGTTCTGTATCCCTACCAGCCCCTACCCCTACCAGCCCTTACCCCTACCAGCCCCTACCCCTGTGTACCCCTACAGCCCAACCCCAGTCTGTGTACCCCTACCCCTGTGTACCCCTACAGCCCTACCCCAGTCTGTGTACCCCTACCCCTGTGTACCCCTACCCCTGTGTACCCCTACAGCCCCACCCCAGTCTGTGTACCCCTACCAGCCGCTACCCCAGTCTGTGTACCCCTACCCCAGTCTGTGTACCCCTACCCCAGTCTGTGTACCCCTACCCCAGTCTGTGTACCCCTACCAGCCGCTACCCCAGTCTGTGTACCCCTACCCCTGTGTACCCCTACCAGCCCTACCCCAGTCTGTGTACTCCTACCCCAGTTTGTGTACCCCTACCCCTGTGTACCCCTACAGCCCTACTCCTGTGTACCTGTTCTGGCAGCATTGACGTGAGCAAGAAATTGCAGGTCTGCGCCAGCACCTTTCCGATTCAAAGGAACGTTATAAAAATCAACAGGACAGAGAGACATCTATGAGTCCTTCTGAAAAAACAACTATCTTACTCGTTAACAGGCTAAATAAATATATACGTCCTTTACATTGCGCAGAATGAATGCACAATCGTCCCTCGGCCCTATCATAGGAATGTGGAAAGTCCTTCCACTTGCTTTGCGGGAGGGACTTTGAAATGACGACTCAGTGCTCGTTCGAGCCGGAAATCACTCGGGTTGGAACTGCGCTTGGGATGCACCGACGACGATCACAGCACAAGCCACGAGGTCCCGCTCTGGACGGCGCCGTGCTACGCCCCCAAAACCCCAGCGCGAGTAAAAGGCCCGGAAAGACAAACAATTTCTGTCTACGTAAAAATAGCAAATTGCACGAACAATTCGAATAACAAATACGTGGAAATGTTTTGATTTGGAAGAGGTTGAGTCTTTTCATTTCCTTATTGACGGAAACCCAGTCACTGAAACGACAGAAACTACGCACGGGGAGGAGAGGATGTTGACGGACACCCATGTCACTTGGCGTCCTCGTCGCACAGGTCCCCCTGTGTCTTTGTCATGCTTCTATTACTCTATTTGTACCTATAACTCTTTAACTCTATTTGTAACTTGCTGTGATCAGTCTCAACATAATCTGCTCGAGCCGACTCACGCTACAGGGAATTTATCATTCAACAGTGGTTCATTTTCAATATTTTCGGTTTCAGTTATTTTTGTTCTCAATTCATTGCTCTATTTAATTTGTTTTGTTGTCGTAATTTTGGTTGACCCAGGTCAACCTGTCCGATGAGACGCCTGCCGCGGTCTCTGGGGCTCTCTCCCGGACACGAGAAACAAGCTCGACTCGAGCGCAGCCACCTCCGTGGAGAGCCGGGTCGAGGCACGGGCTGAGAAGAGAAGTCCGGGGCGCATCGTCGCCCGGCGGGGACGAGGAGCGGACGGGGGAGGGGCGAGTCGCGGTCGGTGTTGGGAATGCGCGGCGGGGGGGGGGGGGCCACGAGCCCCCGGCTTGCGAACGCCGTCACCCCCCCCCCCCCCGTGTTTCTCACGAGCGAGCCGCCTCCGCCACCGCGAGCCGGGGGGCTCCTCTTGGGTCCGGAGCGGCGCGTGGCACGTGGCACGTGGCTCGCGTCCCGCGGGGCTCAGCGGTGAGCCCCGCGGGACGTCGTCCTTTGCCTCGCAGAACGTAGCGGCACAGGCGCAGCCCTGCAACGACGCGTCGTTGTCTCCTGATCGCGAGTAAGATACACTGCGCTTTTATTGAATGGTGCGTGTTTAACTGTAATTCGAATTAGTAAAGGCGCAGCCCTGCAGTTGCTCGCTACAGTGAATGTCTGGTGACCCTCGGGTAGGGTATTTGGCCTGCTCTTCCACGCTCGCCACGCGTCTTGGGCGACCCACTCTCTACCCCACCACATCGACGCACTGTGGTGTTCACCGTTATGCCGCTGGGTGGGCAGAGGCACCACGATGTGGGGAAGTCAACAGCAGTCGTCCTATGCTTAGACTCGCCATCAGAAGATAGAATTCCCATGACTCGCTCCGCAGGGCTGTCAACAGATGAGCACCGCAGCAATGCTCAATTGAGCAGCAGGAAATCACTGTGACTTGACTTCGACTGCTGCTGCTGCTCCTGATGATCACATTGTATAGCAATAATATAAATTTAAACTATTAAAACCGCTCCATAGACTCACAACAATTGGCTCACAAGCCCCCTGGAGACAATAGGACGCTGCACCGTTGTACAATAAACACGAATCGATTCTTCAATCGAACGATGGCCCGGAATCGTGACAAGTTACCTAAAATGTAGTTGGGGGGGGGGGATAATTGTTACAGACCGAACGATGATGACGAGGACGATGGTGGTGACATCGATAGCGATGCTAACGCTAATGACGTTCGTGATGTCCCAGTTATCATGGTGTCCGGCAGAAGACACCTTCAAGGTTACTGCATCACGTGCTTTCGAGGAGTGCTTCTGCGGCCGTCTGGAACGGCTTTTTTGTGTTAATGCATTGTCCTTCCCTCGCACCTCCGATTTGCACGGTTGGCTACGTACGGTGCGAAAGAAGTTCAACGTACACATATACAGGAGAATTCAGACGAAATAGTGGTCACGCCTTGGGGGTCCTTGCCACTCGATTCGTTTCCGCATTGGGCCAGCACCACAACCTGGCTGCGTGCGTCCAAGCAAACGGCGCGTTTGTAATGCTGCTTTTGCTCAACTTTGTACACTTGCACAAGGAATACGAGGTGCGATGGACTCGCTGCACACAACGAGCGAATGGTGCCCAGATGGGGAATGTCGCCTTGGGCGAGAGCGTCCGACCCTGTGAGATGTTTCCGGTTCCTCTGAGAGGTGTTCACTCGAGCGGTCCCCACGATCAGCGAACAACCAAACCGACCTCTCCTGTCGGGATCGCGGACACCCACGCTGCTGTGGGGTCCTCCGAGCTCCACGTGATCCGGCACTTGCTCATTGCTCGCTCGTCGGTGATCAGTCACCTCCTTATCACTCTTCTATCGCAACTCGCATGGCTACTGTTCCCTGGGCTTCATCTGTTGATTCCTCCACCCGTGTTGCAGACTCGGTCTACCAAACACAGACTGTTCGTCTCATCCACCACACCGTGTTCAACCACCACCACACTGAAGGTCACAACACACTCACTCACCACTCCCTTCCTCATACACTCACACACCACTGCCTTACTATACACTCACCACACTGCAGGTCACAACAACAAACTCACCCACCACTCCCTTCCTCATACACTCACACACCACTGCCTTACTATACACTCACCCACTCACTCACCACACTTCAGGTCACAACACTTCTCTTTCTGCATCTTCCCTCGCAGTTACAAAGTGGAGCAGTCCACACTGTGGAGCAGTCCACTTTGTAATTCCCTCCCACTGTCTCCTTGCCCAGCTCCTTATGATAACCTTGCCCAATTCACGACACGTATTATTATATCTTGTTTAGTCCTTCAGTAGTGCTGCTTGTTGCTGGCCACTGTGTTTTAGGCATGTTAGCATACTATATTAAGTGTTTAAAGTTTTGCTGGCTGGACTGTCGCGTCCGGAAGGAGGGACGAACGAACGGTCACCTTGACAGTTAAACACAAAGTCAAAACAAACAAAATCGCACGGCGCAATGAGGCCGACACGGAACCGAAACAATCTGCTCCAAACTTCCCCCAGAACCGAGATCGAAATCAAGGTGAGCCACGAGGCCCCGGTGCCTCCACGGACCAATGGGCCAATCACGCGACGGGCATTGTTGACCGAGCCCCTCTCGTGAGCCAATCAGACGACGCGCTGGGAGGCTGACGACCCCTCATCGGGTCCGCATCACGGCCAGGCACCTCCACTCGGCCCGTCGCGATCTGCCACAAGCGACGACGATGACGGCCATCGCGCGATCGGTACTTTCTGTGCCGATGCATTTCCCTTGGCTCGCACACGCGCGAGCCGCCTGCCGAGAAGACTCTTCTCACTCACATTTCGCTTCGATTAAAAAAGAAATTGCAATGGTTTGTTTTCTCGAAAATTACGAACCTTTAGTACGTGATTCCATCCACAGAGCTGTCCCTGCCGACCTCTCAGCTCACTCCGCTGCCCTCAACAGCAAACGGGGCGCTCTGTTAAAGCCTCCCAGTCACATTGATTCGGTGGGAGGTCGCTCGCTCGACGCTGCTGCTGCTGCTGCTGCAAGATGGAACTCCCTCTGCCGTCCGTGCTGTCGGCTCCCTGCCCCTGCTAGTCCAGGCTCCAGGCCTACCACTTATCCTCTGCCGATGATTCACTGCCTCCTTCCTATCAATGAAGTTCCTTAAATAAGAATAATAACCGCCACAATCAATCGCAGCACCTTCGTTAATCCACTGCTGGATTATATAGCACTCTAGTGATGTCACAGTATACAGAGCTGGCTACACAATACAATGTGGAATAAAATATCAGCTGAACGCGACCACAGGTGTACAGATACAGTCAGACTATTTGCTTTAGAGAGAGAGAGAAGGCAGATGGTCACAGGCAGGGGAGAGAGAGGAAGGTCTTGAGCCTAGACTCTAACAGGAAGCCGACAGCACGGACGGCAGGGGAGGGTGTCCCAGGAGAGATCAACACCGCCACGTCGCCAAACGAACGTTGGACATCCCGACTCGGGCGAACACACGAAACAAATCTCCAGATACGGTAATAATAATGATTACCAAATCCTCCCGCTAATAAAACCGTACCTTTTACCCTGCATTGTAAAGACGGGAGTGCGGGAGTGCGTCGTGTAATCCGGTAGAGGCGCGTGCGTGTCACCACGCTCGCACAATCTCTGTCCACACGGGGCTCGCGGTTGGCGGGTGCGGAGAAGGCGCGACGTGGATTTTGTGTTCGCCTCTGGCGACCTCGGCTCCGCCGCGCCACTCACCTGCCGAGTTGGCCACGGCGCC
This sequence comes from Petromyzon marinus, assembly GCF_048934315.1. NCBI lineage: Eukaryota > Metazoa > Chordata > Hyperoartia > Petromyzontiformes > Petromyzontidae > Petromyzon > Petromyzon marinus. Next base: position 25,979,333 of record NC_133670.1, on the reverse strand, counting down.
AAGGGACACGCCGCTGAGGTTGCCACCCAGCTGGAAGGCCACAGCCGCCCCGGCCACACTGCACGCGTCGCACGGCAGCGCACCACGGGGCAAGGGGGCGGATGGCGAGGTCAAGGAGAGGTCAAAGCGAGGTCAGGGCGAGGTCAAAGTGAGGTGAAGGCGAAGTCAAAGTGAGGTCAAGGCGAGGTCAAAGCGAGGTCAGGGCGAGATCAGGGCGAGGTCAAAGCAAGGTCAGGGCGAGGTCAAGGCGAGGTTAAGCCAGCAGTAGTTTGGAGGAAAGGGAACACGGGATCCAGCGCCAGGTCACACGTTCCCCGCCCGTTCCCGATTAGCACGGTTGGCTATGTGCAATGCGAAATAGTTAAACATACATACAACATACATACATGCATGCATGCAACATACATACATGCATTCAACATACATACAAACGTTCCACTTTTTTTTCCTTTTCCGCTTGTCTTTTCCGCTTGTCAGAACCTGTCCAATACCCCCCATAAAGCCTGCACAGGCTGTTAGCGAGCACCTATTGTTAAGGCCGGAATGAGACACAAGGGGCGGTGTGGCCAACATCAAGCCCGGCCGTCTTTGTCTCTCCAGTGGCGATGTTTGCACATCGCACCAGGTACTCATTTGAGGCTGAGTCGACCTAGCCGATGCCCAGGGCCGGTTCAGATAATCGTCACTGGTGTTGGCCATGAGCGGGAATCGAACTGGGGTCGCCAGGTTCCAAGCGCAGTGCAGTAACTGCTACACTACCGCTCCCCTTATGGGTCACGCACGTACACACGCACGTACACTCGAAAACACACGCACGGACACACACACGTACACACGGAAACACAAGATTCACATCTTAATTTGAATCGTCCCTCAAGACATGTTTAGCAATCATCAGGCACACAGCGTGTCGCGACTCAATTTGCATTTCACCAGAGGAGATTAGTAAGAAGATTAGTAAGAAGATTAGTAAGCATGAATTATGTATGTCACGGTGGGTCGCGAACTAGGGGGCTTCGCAAACCCCAGGCTGCAGACAGACCGCCGAACGGAATCACCCCCAGCCATCATCCCCCTTCCCCCCGTGTGGGATTCGAACTCGAAGCCACAACCTTGCGAGCTGAATTCCGAAGCACACCGCTTACCAAAGCTGGATAGGCTTTGGTAAAAAAAAAATCATCGTCGTTACATTTCCTGAGTGCCTTTTACAAATTAACATTGAGGTCCATTGCACACAAGCCAACCAGGGAGAATGGCTCATTGAACAAGTATGACGCTCTCAATGTGCCTTGAAGGCTGCGACAGTGAAAATTTTCATAATTCGCTCTGGAGGCGGGGATCTTCCAAAGTTTATGCGCCACTCTGTTCTATTATTACTACAACTACCCGCAGTGTGTGCTTTAACGGAGATTATGGCATCATTAAAACTGTTAAGAAAAGTGAATGGGCTTGGACACGGCACGTGGCACCGCAAGGGATGATGGTTGAGAGCAATGACGGGGTGGCAGCCAGGCGATGGGCCGCGTGTGTGAGACAGAGCGGCCACCGAGGAGATGGAGCAATGGAATCAGCGGCTCGTGTACAGATGCTGGGTTGATTTTTACAATGGAAAACCACGTGTGAGGTGGTGACGGCTAGGGGGCCTTCACCCAGCAGTGGATAGACCATGGCTGCTGATGATGATGGTGTCTTTATACATTTACTCGGTTATCGTTGGGGAGGCAATGTGCGGGAAACCAGAGGGGACCTTGCGGCGAACGCGCGCGGAACACGTGGGGAACACGTGGGGAACGCGTGGGGAACGTGTGGAGAACGCGTGGGGAACGCGTGGGGAACACGTGGGGAACACGTGGGGAACGAGCGGGGAACACGTGGGGAACGCGTGGAGAACGCGTGGGGAACACGTGGGGAACACGTGGGGAACGAGCGGGGAACACGTGGGGAACGAGCGGGGAACACGTGGGGAACACGTGGGGAACGCGTGGGGAACGCGCGACGCAGCTTACGTATGGCTGCGAGAATGCAGGTGCAGGCATCCGTGTATGGATTTGAGAAGGTTTTAAATAGGAAGTGTGAGAAGACGACGAATAATAAGAAACGTAACGCAATTCCCACCCCCCGCCGTTACATCACGGAAAATGTGCCACTACAGAAAGGACACAAAGCTGTTGGTGCCGTGGCGGCTTTTCAAGTTTCCCTACAAACCCCTCGTCAACGCTGGGCCATCTTGTGACAGCTGTAAAAATCATCGCCACAACTTATTATAGCTGCTGCTGATGCTGCAAGCAAACATTTAAAAAACACGAGCAGGACTCTCTCGCAAAGACTTCTCATAGCAGTGTATGTACTATATTTACATATATTACGTCTGCTTTCTTATGTCACAAATAAATCACATTGATGATCTCGTCAAGTAGAATTAACCATCATCACGCTAACTCATCCTCGCAGGGGTTTTCGGCTAACCATCGAACAAAGACGGTCACTGCATCGCGCGCTTTCAGATGCGCTTCTGCGGCCGTCTGGAACGCTCTTCTTTCCGGTATTAGGAAGCCACTGGGAGCTATGCACTTTTAAATCTAGACTGAACAAAAACATTCTTCAGAACTCCTTTTTGTGTATAGTTTGTTGTCCTTCCCCCCGCACCTCCGATTATCACAGTTGGTTACGTACGGTGCAAAAGAGGTTCAACATTTATACAATAAACACATGTTAATGATCACGTTTAAGTAAATGCTGCTGCACACCAAAAGTCCGAAAGACCAATCGGCTGATGAACATCGAAATATTTTATGTGAAAAAACAAAGACGGACGGAAGTATAATAATTTCCCTTCTTACAAACAACGTGGCACGGCATCGCCGAATGAGATCCTATACGAGTTTGCTTTTTGTGCCAGGCCGAGCCACGTTCAAAATCAGGGAGTTCTCTTAAGAACATCTGGCAGTCCAGCAGCGTGCGTTAAACAGGCATCACTCTGCTGATGAGACACAAGGAGGTCAAGACGAGTGCAGAGTTTGTGTATGTTTCAACGAATACCGTGGTGTAACACAGGTTAGGAAGCGCATTCCGTAGATGTGATCAAGAAATCTTGTATCACTTTTGACGACAAGAGATGCAGCTGAACAGAAGCACCGTGCGTGCATATCGGGGAACTGGTTGATGAAGGGCGCGGGAAGGAACCAAGACCGGTTCAGGTATCCCTCGCCACTGATGTTAGCCGTGGCCGGGAATCGAACTCGGCTCGCCGGCTCCGTGGCTGTGCAGTGCCCTGAAGCTCTGCGGCACCGCTCCACCGATGGTCGCGCATCGTGGAGTTTCGTTCGCGCTCCCCTGGAAGCCCGCAACTCGATGCCCCCCACCCCCCGCACCTCCGATCAGCACGGTCGGCTTCGTACGGTGCGAAATAATTTCAAAGACGGGAAGCCGCTTCCCATCACCCGCCACGGCCCTTCGCGTACAGGGCCTCAGGGCCCAGCGGTTCACCCGCACCCCGCGTCGCCGTGGCTCAGCTCACTGGCAGCGTTATCACACGCTGCCTGCCGAGGCAGCTGGTGGTCATTCCACATTCCTATGTTAGGGGCTAGTAATTGCAAGGCCCAACCATTGTCGCGGCAACGCAAACAGCGGGCGTTTTGTAGGCGTTCGGCAAGTCACGCGCACTCCACCCCACCGTGGAGCGATTGGCAAATCAACTCCGCCCGTGGATCCCGCGGGCTGGAGCGAGGGATCGGGGACAAAGAGAGACTCGCCCAGGGCTCGAACCGCGGTGGCCGTAGCCGAGACAATTTTGCCGTGCCATCAATCACCGGTGGAATCCTTGCTGTGAGGAAATAGCAGAGGGGGTGTCACCCAGGCCCCCCTGCGGTAAGGAACGCATTTCACGAGCTCCTCCGGCTGCCGCGGGATTGCGCGCGAGTCGTCCTCGCAGGACGCTTTTAAAAGTGATCAAGGAAAACAAATCCTGAATCTGTACGGCAAAGAACAAATTGTTCCAACGTTTCGAGATGTTAGCAAATTTTCACCTCTGCATGACGTTACACAAAACGCATTTTCTCAATCGCCCTCTCAACGCCTCCCTCCTCTATACCTCCCCCCCCACCACCAAACTCACCCCACGACTTCCCAGCCCCGACACTCCACTCCCCACTCTATCACCCCCTCCCCCGCCCACTTTCGCTAGCGACTCACCGCGCCGACACTTTGCATGCGGTGCGTTTCTCCAAATCCACAGCCGAGGCTGATCTCAGCTTGCCAGCAACAAAAACAGCTTACAAACCTATTTACAACACATCAGACGGGATTACCCGAGCCGCAATAAAGCCTGCCCGCTCTAATTCTTCAGCGCGAGCCGCATCGGAAATCTGCAAAGGCTGGGGTTTAGCGAGATGTGTTGCCGACGAACTGGGCACCATTGCGACGGGAGAAGTGGAAGGAAAGGGAAGGAAGGAGATCCCAGGGCGAGCGAGAGCTTCCTGAGCCGCACTCCGCACCGCCTCGTGGCGTGGGCACACCGGGCAGCACCGGGCAGGCCGCGGCGAAGAGCAAAACGAAACGGAGGCCACCGTCGTCGTCGTCGTCGCCGGGGTTAAACAAACGCTCGGTGGCCTGGCTCGCCGAGGCCGCCCGTCTCTTCTCCGTGCCGCGTTTGAGTGGGAGGTGCAGGCGGGGGAGGGCCCGGTGGCACGGGAGGGATGAGTCGTCGTAGTTGGGAGGCAATGTTTATCTATGCCTCCAAATCCATTTTCAGCGCGGTGCTTAAGTGTGACCGCGCGCACGTTGACAGGCTGTCTGATTGATTTCACACCGCAGCGCCTTGTCTCTGGAAAGCCGAGTCACATTTAATCAAGCACTCCAGCCGGGCTCTGCCAATTGCGCCACCAAGCCCCCCGCCCCCTCAATGCCCCCCACTCATCCTACCTCTCAACTGCCACCGGTCGGCTCACCACCACCCATGAACGTCCCCACCCACCCACGTATCCACGCCCTTACTACCGACGTACCGATTCACACATACCTACACGGATCCGCTCAAGCACCTTCATATGCACCTACCGATCCACTCAGAAACTCACCCACACAGTACCTATGCATACACTCATCTGCCTACCTACCCACCGACTGGATGTACCTGCCCACCCAGACACCTACGCACACAGGCACCCATCTACTTACCATGCCACCCATTGACTCACGCAACTACTAACAGACCCATCTACCCACCTACCTACAAATCAATTTATGTGCCCACCCACGTATGCAGATACCCACCGAGCAGAAGAGAATCGCATTTCGCAAATTGACATAACGATCTGTACATGATTACAGCAGTGAGTTCACCTCTAAAGATACGATATTTTATGAATGAAAACTATTATCGCAAATAACATTCATCATTTTGCAATCCTCTGAAAACCTGGGAACGTTTTTCATTAACGGTGAAAGTTCAAGAACAAAATCTTAAACGTTTAAAAAAACACGTGTTAAATTAAACATCCAGAAGTAAGTTCTCAGGACATTAATTTGATTACAAAAAAAGAGACGTGTTGAAAAAGAGATTAATAGAATTGTGAACACTCCGCATAAAACAATTTCAATTCGTATTTTACTCATAACAGAGGTTTTTGAGGTGAGGTCGCGTAAATGTAAATGCGTCCTGAAACCCACCACCAACCGACACAGCTGCTTAGTCAGGTTTGCCACGGAAAGGAAACGTGCCAATTAGTTACGAGTTCAACACTCCGGTGTGTTGGAGAGTAAACCCACAACGTTTACAATTCGAGTACTTTTGCAACACAGAAACCTTCTGGAACAAGAAGCCCCAAAAACAAGAATCTCCATGGCGGCTCCTTCCTCGCTATTCAACTCGCCTGGGATGTCGCAGGTACCCGCCCCAAGTTCCCGTCCCAGTTGCCCATCCATCGGTACGATGTCCGACGTTTTGCTCCACATGCTGGGAGTGCCTTCAACAAACGGTGCTTCAATTCCTGAACATGTTCCCAGCATACTCTTTGGTTCTATTCGGTAAAGTCACGTAGGTAAAAAATAAAACAACAAAAATCACGACGTTTCGGCCACAACACAAGCGGCCTTCATCAGGTGAAGGGAGCAGACTGTCCCGAGGACAGCGCTGGAGTGAAACACAGCCACGCTCAGACCGCGACCTTTAAGCTGTGTGCGAGGAAACAGAGCGCCTTGACAAAGGAATTAGCATAAAAAATAGCATTTGATTGGCCGACTTAGTATGATGAACGGTGTAGAGGTGGTGTACATGCGGGTGAACATGCCGGGTGGCGAGGGGGGGAGGGGGAGTTTACCTATTGGTGGTGTGAAAAGGGAATTTTTAAGAGCTACGAAAGTTTGGAGTACCACTATTTGAAAAATATACTGTACCATTGAAAATTAGTTTAATGTTTGGTTCGATTTAGAACATCTTTCCAATGGTTGCTTAATTTGAAATCATCTTCTCGGTTGAAATTATGTCTGTGTTTGTAGATCTGAATTGCCTCGTGAACAAATCTCTGAACCGGAAACATCTCACAGGGTCGGACGCTCTCGCCCAAGGCGACATTCCCCATCCGGGCACCATTCGCCCGTTGTGTGCAGCGAGTCCATCGCACCTCGTATTCCTTGTGCAAGTGTACAAAGTTGAGCAAAAGCAGCATTACAAACGCGCCGTTTGCTTGGACGCACATAGCCAGGTTGTGGTGCCGGCCCAATGCGGAAACGAATCGAGTGGCAAGGACCCCCAAGGCGTGACCACTGTTTCGTCTGAATTCTCCTGTATATGTGTACGTTGAACTTCTTTCGCACCATACGTAGCCAACCGTGCAAATCGAAGGTGCGAGGGTCTGTCGTCCCAACAGGTCTGTCCCTTTCACCTGAAGAAGGCCACTTGTGTTGTGGCCGAAACGTCGTGATTTTTTTTACCTACGTGACTTTACCGAATAGAACCAAAGAGTATGGATCCTTGCAGTCACGAAAGCCTAAAATCTAGAATGTTCCCAGCACGTGGAGCGAAACGTCGGACATCATGCCAAACAACACGTGGCACACAATCCGGAAACGCATCGGAGTCCCGCACCATGTTTGTACATCAGAATATTTGTTTTATAGTGGAGGAATCCGATGAGCTATGAAGCTGTTTTCGACACGGGAAGAGTCCTCCGTGCGTGCACACGTACGGCTGTGATTCCGCGCTGTGTAGGCGACGATCGGTGGATCGAGGATTTTTTTTTAACTCCCGAACCCGCCAGGGGTGCGAGATAATGATAATGCTGGCAGTACGATAAGTGGGTCCGTAGGCCCGTTTGTAAAATGTGTAAATTATGAGAACCCCCCCATCATCGTAACAGAGTAACTGTGCCGGCAGAAATGCTGCGCGTCTCAAACTCCACGCGAGCACGCGTGGACAGCACGCCGCCAGTTGTTGCATTACGCGAACAAACGTCAGCATTTCCTGAAGAAGTGCATTGTTGGTGCTCTTCGGTCACCGCCACAACAAATGTAAGCAAATGATGAGTCGTGATGGTCACCTCGGTCAAGTGGACCACCATGCACTTGTTCTAGGGGAAAAAACAATGTCTTTCTTGCATAATGCACAGATGGCTGTTAGCCCATTCGTGGTGACCTCGGTGTTTGTGTCTGGCGGACTTCCACCGGCGCCTTCAGTCTCTCCCCACAAGCAAAATATAAAATTAATAAATCACCAAAGCATCTCAATGCACGACCCACTTATCGTTATATAAAGGAGTCTCGAGTCTCGGTGGCATTTTGCTGGGATAAATACATTACGTTTGTATCCCCATTATCTTCACCGGTTCGGAGAACAACGGCAAGTAGAGGATTGGCCTCAGCAGGGCTGGTGAGAGATCCACGTGTCTGGCTAGGTGCTGTTCGCTTTGTTAAGCCGAGGGTTTTCATATTTCTCAGTGTTGTCAGAGCGAATGTTTTCAAAAGCAGACTTTGGCCCTGAAGCGAGGACAAAAAGGTCCTCTGATGCCAATGCGATTTCCTTGAGAGGCTCAGTCAATGTCATAGAAAGCCATCAGGGCCCTTATCTGCAATCGGAGGCTTGGCCTGAGAGCTCGACAGAGCAACAAAGCAGCGTTGCTGCTTCAGCTGCTGCTGCTACTGTTCCTGACACGTCTATTCTGCGGCTTCTGGTTCTATTGCTGCCACTACTGCAGCTGCTTCTGTTGTTGGGGCTGCTGCTAATTCTGGCGCTTGCCCCTCCCCGGAACCGCGGGCGCTCATCAACGCCTTCACAAACATCCCGTCGAATCTCAGATGCTAAGCAGGATTGGAACTGCTTAGTACTTGCATGGCAGACTGCTTGCGAATAGCAGGAGTTGTAGGCTTCAGTTGCGAGATGACCAGGGAAGGTCGGCGCGGTAATGGGTTATTGAAGCTGTCTGTTTGTATATTTGAGTTACCCGCCCCATCCAGGGATTAGGGTTATGAGGGGCCTAAGGCTAATGGGAGGGAAGGGCCTAACCATGTGGCTGCTGGACTCCCCTGAGCTAATGACACAACAGCGAGGAATCAAGACAACGAATAATCTCACACTCCGTGTGCTGATCGCTGTACATGCGTGGCTCTCCGCGTACGCACGCAGACACACTACTGTCTCTCTGCGCTCATTGGCCGCGCAGGACTTCATTTATTTTGCCGTCGTCATTTTGGTAACAAAACAGGTCACTCTTGCAGATGCGACTCCTATCCTGGTCTCTTGAGTTCTCACTCAGTTAAACAAAATACGCTTCACTTGACACGTCCGTGGGTGTTGGTGGCGAAGGAGTCTCAGTGTCAGTGTCTCAGCGGCAGCAGACACACAGACGCGTGTGTGCGTGCGTGCGTGTTGTAGTCGCCACCGACTCCTCTCGCTGTGTTTGTGTGCAACGGCGCTCCCGTTTATACCCCCCCCCCCGTCGCCCGAGCGAGAAGCCCCTGCCAGCGTCGAGCCACGGCTGCCCACCGCCTCCCACCTTCTCACATTTGGAATTGGTCTAGCGCCTCCGCGCCCAGGACCTCCTGGGATCGAAGCCATCGCGTCGCTCATTCTCTCATCCCTCATCCCCTTCATTCCCCTCCCACTCGATCCTCTCTTTCACCACCAACTCAAATGCTTTTCATCATCTCTCACTCTCTCCCTCTCGCACATACAATGTCTCCCCTCCTTCTCTAATTGTCTCTCCGTGCGCTCTCCCTCCTCTCTCGTTCTCCCGATGCGTGTCGTGCATCTTGCCTCACGCTGCCACCCGCCTAACCTCGCTGCCTGCACCTCGCCGCCTCCCTTCGTCTCCGTCTCTCTCACTCACAACAACAACACCACCACCACACGATCCTCCGCTTACGATAACGAAGCGACCCCACACGCGTGGCTCAATCGTGCCGCGTTCTCGGGCTGTGCCGCGTATCACTCGGCACGATTATCCGGAGCGAAACGTCGGATATAATTCCGCACAAACGAGCGGCGCGGCCCGTTAACGCGTCGGAGAGACGTTCGACTCTCGCCGCTCCAATTTTTTGGACGGATTCTGGCGACCGTCACCGCCCCCACCCCCTCCTCCTCCTCATCCTCCTCCTCTTCGCTCTCCGCAGCGCCGCGCGCGATCTGCCCAATCCGCCCGGGGCCGGGGTGCGCGACGCGTCGGGGGGTGCGCGTCCTGCGGCTGCTCCTCCTCGTGCTCCTCCTGCTGCTTCCACTCATCGTGAGACCCCGCCCCAGGCCCATAGGGGCTGTCGCTCCCATCGCAGCGTGCGAGGGGAGACGCCGAAACCTCCCACTCGCGTGCCGTCCTTCTCACCCTTCACACATTAGATGGTGGTGCTGCTGACGCTCTCCTACTGTCGGTAGTGGTGCACAAGCAGAATTAACACAAACACACGCAATGCATTCGTCAAGCACGGCACTGTGGTATTAAAGAAGAAAAGTATATAGATAACAGGTGACGTTTCGAGCAATGGCCCTTCTTCATGGCACGCAAACCAGAGTACGCGATTGATGTATGAGCTATGAAGATGGCCAATTGCTCAACACGTCACCTATTATGTGGATGTTTTCTCTTTCAAGGCCACAGTGTTATTGACGAACGTATGGGGTCGAACATTCTCAGCAGCGCCAGGGTTCAGGCCTCCCTCTCGCTGCCTCGTGGCTTCTCACGGTCGTGCAGCTGCTGCTGTTCGGCGCGGTGTCCGACGTTTCGCTCCATCTGGTGGGAGCTTCAGGAAACTAATCCGAGTCTTGACGACGTTTCACGTGGTGCCGAACATCGCGACGGCACGGCGAGCAGCGAGCTCTTCCCATCGTCTCGTGGTCGTCACGTAGTTTTCTCGTGGTTCAGCGGTGATCATTTACGCATTTCCTATTCGAGGGAATGTTTAACCAAATAAATATCACTACGCAATTTTCGCCGAATCACATTGCAACGATTTCGTCGCAGAAATAAAAACCTGAATTTGATGTAAATGCTCCTTGATGGAATCGGTGAAAGCGTCTCCATTGAGGACCTTTACGAAGAATCCTTGAGACGCGGTGACGGTCCATGAATGCACAAAGAGCGCTATTATCGTAATATTAAATTTACACGCTCCCTCGGCATCATCTACTTGTCAACGAGCAAGTTTCTCCTTCACGCAGACATTCACTGAGGGCCACGAGCGAGCCAGAGCTGTGGTGGGCGCTAAAATAATGACGGCGTCGAGCAGCGGATGATCTCACACGGACGCGGTCTATCTCGCACCTTGTAAACATTCCTCATTTCCACACTCACGTCGCTCGCTTAAAGTTGTTTTTCCAACGCCTTTAATCTCAAGGCCCTCTCTGCGGCATGTTACCTCGCAACGGAGAGTCCAACCACGTTGCACTCGCTCCCAAGTCGCGAGCCTCCCGTCCCTGTTTCCTTGCCACTTGCAGCAACGTCGATCCCCAGGCACGCTACGAGACTCTCAAAACGCTCGCGAAATTGACATCTCAGCATCTCAGACAGCGGACCGCTGCACCGAATCTCCTGAATAAACATCAGGGCAAACTGCGCAGCTTCGTCGCGTGCAACCGCCGCGTGCAACCACCGATTGCACCGGCGGCACGAGAAGTGAGAAGCCCCCCATCAATTTACCGACCAATTCCCGGAGGTTGATTGCGAGCGATGGGTTATGAGCAATTGCGCGCAATTCAGCCCCAATTCAATTGAGGGTGGTGCCGTGCTGGCACCAAAATTGCGTTGCGTATCATGCCCATATCATGCCCGTATCATGCTCGTATCATGCTCGTATCATGCTCGTATTATGCTCGTAGCATGCTCGGAATGTTTTTTTTGGTGGGGGGGGGCAGACATTCTGGGATCACAGAGCTGCTCTGGAGGCTGGTGGGGGTGAGGGGGGTTAGGCGATGCAACCCTCTCGGCCTCCCTCCCTTCCTTCCCTCTCTCCCCCACCAGAATCGGCAACGCCTGTGGTGGTGGCGGTGGAGGTGGAGGGTGATTTTGGTTCCCGCGCAAACGGCACAGACGGACCGGATGAGCTCCTCGTAGGCGGTGCGGCCCGAGTGGTCAATAGCAGCGCCTTGAGTCGAGCCCTCGTGTGTGGGTGGCACCGCGCCTGGGCGCGACTCGCGATGGACTCTCGTCGCTCGCTCGCTCGCTCGCTGGCTGCGAGGCTCCTCGCCGAAGTGGATTTGGAGTTCGTGGGAGGGCGGCAGGGGCGGGCGGGGGTCTCAATGTTCTCACAGCGTCAATTACTGCTCTTTGATTCTCACTCTGTGGCTCCTTCAGGGTTTAATGGACTTCTCTTCGTGATTGCAGTATGTGTGTGTGTACTTGTGCGGTAGTGTAGTGGTTAGCGCAGTGTGCTACAAAACCAGCCACCCGTGGTCGAATCCGGCCCACGGCCAACATTGGTGGCAACTATGTATCTGAACGGTCTTGGGCCTTCGCTAGGATGACTCAGCCTTAAGTAAGTACCTGGTGCGGTGTGTGAATATTAGCACTGGGGAGACAAAGGCGGCCGGGCGGTGTTAGCCACACTGCCGGCTCATGTGCCATACCGGCCTCCATAGGTACTTACAGGACTGTCCCCAAAATTATATTGTGCTGCACATGCACCAAAGTGGATTTTGTTTCGAAAATAGAATCAATATATTAAAGCCACCACCATCATACCCATCACCATCATCAACCGCCATTCGCCACTAAGTGGCGGTGACGTCACCACGACGCTTGTGCCAGGCTATGTGCACCTTGAGGCCACGTGAAGTGTCGAACGCCCGCTGGCAGGAAGTCACGGGACAGACCCAGATGCCACAGGTCGACTGACTGAGACGACTGGATGATGATGCACCACCTGTGCCCCCTACTGTGCCAACTTGCTGTGCTTTAGCCACCCGGCGCTCCGCTCGTTGTTGTGAGCGTCGCTCCTCCGCCCTCCGTTGTTGAAGGGCGACTGCCTCCAACTGCCCCGTAGCGTCCTTCACGAGCCTCCTCCACAGAGGCCGATTTTGACACCGCTGGTACCAGTCATCGGCAAGTCCACTCAGCTCCACATCCTCCTGTACTACATCACTCCGTCTCTTCTCTAGCCCGTGCAGCGCCCATTTAGCCCCCTCTATCCGGCCAAAAAAAGCTGTTTAGGCATGCGGTGGCTGGGCATGCGGGCTACATGACCCAGCCAACGCTGCCTTGCCTGCCGGAGGAGCTCACCGATTGGACTTTGTCCACATCTTTCAAGGATTTGCGAGCTCCTCACACAATCCAGCCTGGTTAAACCCAGGATGGATCGTAGGCAGGCTAGCCTAAATGTTTCTAACCGGCGAATATGTTCCATTAGGGGTGTCCACGTTTCGCAAGCTTAGAGAAGGGAGGGAATGACCGTGGCCAAGAAGACCTGACGCTTCGTGCGGAGTGATGGACCAGGTAGCTTCCACACAGAATTATGCAACCGACGATAATGCCGCTCGACTGATTCGGAGACCTCTGCTGTTAAACCGGAGCCGGTCATGAGCACACGGCCCAGGTATGGGAAACTCTCCACTCTCTCCACAATTGCCCCATCCCCGATTGGGAGTTGTGGGGGTGAAGTGCCCGATGGTACAAAATACCCAGGCAGGTGCTTCGTTTTGGTGGGGCTGATGGTAAGGCCCCACCTCTTAATGGCACACTCCAATTTCAGCAGCAGCGCCTCCAACTCCTCCTCTGAGTGAGCCGCAATTACCAGGTCATCGGCATACATAACGTGGTTGACCAATATGGAGCCATCCCTTGACCGCACCCGGGCATCGATCAGCCTCCCATTGTATCTGTACCAGATGGAAATTCCTCCGGTACAGCTACTGAAGGCTTCACGAACTACGTGATCGAAATAGATGTTAAATAATGTTGGAAACAGAGGACATTCCTGTCGTACCCCAAGGTGTACAGGGAATGACTCCGACTCCCGGCCACGTAGTTTTACCCAGGCCCGCTCACCACCATGAAGGTCCATAATGATCGTGAGCAGCGGGTCAGGGACTCCGAAAGCACGAAGAACAACCCAGAGCCCAGGCCTACTGATGGTATCATAGGCCTTGACCAGGTCAATAAAGCAGAGATGTAGGTCGTGTTACACCTCTGCTGTAGCAAACGGACATCACCACCACCATCAACACAAGCATTACCATAACCATCACCAACGATCATTACCAAAGAAAGAAAAAAAGATCCTCCGTGTAGCCTTAGCAGACTGTTGGGGCAAGTGCAGTTAGTGAGCACCTATGAAGGCCGGCACGGCACACGAGGGAATGTGGCCAGCACCACGCCCGGCCGCTTTTGTCTCCCCAGTGGCGATGTTTACACACTACACCAGGTACTCATTTGAGGCTGAGTCGACCTAGTGGAGGCCCATGACTGGTTCAGATAACCGTCACTGATGTTTGCCGTGAGCGGGTGCATAGCGCAGCACGCTAACCACCACACTACCGCTCCCCACCATCAACACAAGCATTACCATCACCATGACCAAACATCACCACCACCATCAATACAAGCATTACCATCACCTACTACCACCACCATCACCACCACCATCAACACAAGCATTACCATAACCATCACCTACCACCATCAACCACCACCATCAACACAAGCATTACCATAACCATCACCTACCACCATCAACCACCATCAACACAAGCATTACCATAACCATCACCTACCACCATCAACCACCACCATCAACACAAGCATTACCATAACCATCACCTACCACCATCAACCACCACCATCAACACACGCATTACCATTACCATCACCAGTCATCCCAGTCAGAGCATCCACCACATACCCCCACCCCCTCCCTCAGCCCCGCCCCCTCAGCCCCGCCCAGCGCGATAAAATCTGCATCCGCTGAGGCTGTCATCGCGCCCGTCACCCGTCTCGATTTGAATCTCCAATAAAACTCAATTTTGTGCAGATATGGGGGTGGGGTGGGGTAGGAGGATGGCTGGCGGTTTGCATCGGGCGCTTGGGTGGGGGGCTGGGGGGGTGTAGGCGGAGAGCCGAGCGAGTGCGCCAATCCACCACCTCCCTCTGCTGCCGCTTCATGAGCTTGCGTGGCGTTCGCGATGACGGCTCGGAGGAGGCGCGTGGGTCGGCTGAGAAGGCGGACGCGATGAGCTCGCGAGCTAGCGAGAGGCGCGGCGATGATGCGTGAGAGCGGTGGCGCAAGTGGTTAGCGCGTCTGCGCTGTGAACCCACACACACATCGACTCGACTGCAGTGTCCCAGTGCTCCCCGAGGTCAAATTTGACGTGTAACCGGTGCGATGACTAAATATCAGCACCGGGAAGACAAAGGCGGCCAGGGATGTTGTCGGCACAGCGTTGGCGACACCGCCCTTCGAGTTATCATTCATAGGTGCCGCTCACCAACAGCACTTAGCCCAGCAGCCCGCGTGCGCTACACGGGGGATCTTTGTCGCGTTGACGCTGTGCCGTGTGTGGGTGGAGGCAAGTGGGCAGGTGACGGCGGCAGAAATTAAATGGGGAACGTTCGCATGGAGCTTGGGCGTATAAATCCGCCAGAGACACGAACACCACACCCGCTCGGCAGCTCATTGCTCCGCATCACGCAAAGACGAAGATACCCGTACAGCCTTAAAGGGCTATAGGGGCAAGTGCTGTTAGCGAGCACCTCTGAAGGCCGACACGGCTCACGAGCGAGTGGCGATGTTAACACACCAGGTACTCATCTGAGGCTGAGTCGATCTAGAACACACACGCGCACGAGGTTAAGCCCATTTCAACCCAGCACAGAGGCGTTTACCTCTCCCCAACGCCGCCCCCACCCCAACCCGCTCACGAAGCTGTCATCCGTCTCAGCGCTAAGGACCTGCCAGCAACAATTAGTGTAACTCTCCCCAGGGGTCGCCCATCCTCCCTCGAGCGGCAGACTTCCCCACCCCCATCACCCCCACGACTCTCCGCCTACCCGCCCTCACTTCCACCCACACCGCCACCCACCCCCACCCACACCCTCAACCCACAGACGACAACAACCCACAGACCACCGCCGCAACCACGACAGCCACCACTTCCCCTACCATAGCAATACAAAGGTCCCCCGTATAGCCTTAACAGACTGTTGGGGCAAGTGTTTTTAGCGAGGGGTGTTCGGTCAGCCCATCGCCCGGCCGCCTTTGTTTCCCTAGTGACGATGCTACTACCACCACCACCCCCAGGCTCCCCCCCCCCTCCTCCTCTGCCTCGGCTCTTCAACTTCCTCCCGACTCCGCAGCGAGTCGAGCCAACGAGGACACGGGACGTGACTCAGCTCGTGACGATACATCGACTCATCGATTCAATACATTCGTACGCTCAATATGAATCCATATAATTGTGTGGGAATCGAATACTTATTATTGTAATTCATTCGCCAATGTTACGTTTAGACTCATGGAGCAGACACAATTATGTAGATGAAAAATAATCGATTCTTGATATGATTAACGATTCCGCGTTGAACAATTCACGTAATCGTCCTGGAGTCTGCGTTCAACTGTGATGTTCGTAATGGATAGTTGAACACCGCAGCGCTTGGAGGGGTTTGTTTGGCTTCATGGATCCATGGCTCTGATTGCCATCTCCTGGCCACCTTGCGGCAAAAACCTGGTACCGTATTCCCATGAAAGTGCTCGCCAGGCTCGCTCCCGCTCAGCTTCCCAGATCGAATGAGCTGTGAGCAGCAGTGCCACAACGACGTCACACCGCCCAACAGCTGACGTTGATGGTCGAATGACGGGGCAGGAGGGGAGAGGTGTCACGTGGCATCGACGGCTCTGGCACCCACCATGGCATCGTCATGTTCTGGATCGCGATGTCCGTTACTAGCCAAGCGGGAGGCGTCGTTGGCAGGGATGATGCCTCGTGCTCGACGCTAATGACTGAGTGGCAGCCAAGGAATGTAACCCGTTCAGAGGAGACATCCAATGAAGGAGATGGAGTGATGACCGCTCATGTGCAAATGCTCGGTGAAATATTACACCGCAGGATCACGGGTGAAGGCGGCAGCTTGGGGAGGCCTTCATCTAGCAGTTGATGGACCATGGCTAATGATGATGATTAACATTACTACCGAGTTAGCCCTGTGTAACAACCTGTTTAATGAAATACGCGCAGCTGCATCATCACATCCGGAACAGATGGCCGGCGCTTCCAAGAGACACGACGACATTACATAACCGGGGTTTCTCAGGCGGGGAGCTCGTGGGGGATGCATTCGCCGCAGAGAAGCTTATTAATATTAATATAACATCGCTACTAATTAGGCTGTCTGAAGCTACTGGCCCGAGTGACCCTGAAGACACCCGCGAAGCGAGAGATGATGGATCTTACGTGAACATCGCCGCTCCTCTGCTAAGTGGGAGACATAACTCAACTTACTTGAATCGACTGTTTGGGGGGGTGGGGGCGAGCTCGCGTGGACACGGCCCAGTCAGAGGCGCCTCGCCAAGTAGTCTGTGACGTCATCTCTCGCCGCCTATTATTAATTATTTAGCCCGTGGGGAGATGCTTCGCCGATTTCCCGATGGACGTGAGGCGCTGCCGCAAAGTCAAAGTAATATGACGTGGGAGACGCAGTGTATGCCTCTTTGTCAATGTACTGCCGGACGAAGGCCACCCGATGGCGTATACATTGGATGGGGGGACATGAGATGATAATAACAACAACAACACAAGCAGGCAGTGAACAAACGAACAGGAGGCGTGCGTTCACTCGTCGGTGCGACGCGCCCCGAGCTCTCTCGCGCTGGGGCGAGTCGCGATATGAGTCGCGATGGGAGTCGCGATATGAGTCGCGATGGGAGTCGCGATGGGAGTCGCGGGTCGAGTCGCGATATGAGTCGCGGGTCGAGTCGCGATGGGAGTCGCGGGTCGAGTCGCGGGTCGAGTCGCGATATGAGTCGCGATATGAATCGCGATGGGAGTCGCGATGGGAGTCGCGGGTCGAGTCGCGATGGGAGTCGCGATGGGAGTCGCGCCGCTTCATTAAACGAAACGCGCGGCCCCTCCATGCGCGCAGTTGGTTAAACAAAGAAGGGGCGAGGGCAAAGCGGCCCCCCGGGACCCGACTGGGATGAACGCGCGGCCCCCCCCCCCCATTTCCCCCGTGTGTCGATAGCCACGTCGGCTGGCGAGTAATGCGAAATGAAGCGGGAGATGGAATTCATTAGATATTGTCTTCTCTGCTCCGAGTAGCACGGCGCGGGTCGCAAGCCACAAACAAAACAACATCGACAACATCGACAACCTCAACATCGACAACCTCCACTCTGCGCACTCGCAGTTTGTGCGCCACCACGGCGGAGCCGGACGTGGCGATTTCCTGCCGTCTCGCCGTTAAAAATGTGAACAACGCGCGCGCATCTCGCCTGGTCGAGCGTGATGTCGTGAAGACTGCGCGTGGGGAGAGGAGTTTGTTGGTGGTGGCGGAGCGCCTGAGCCCTGGAGCCAGCCGTGGCTATCAGCGTTCGGCTGTTGAGGTGGCTCAGGTGGATACAGCGGTGAGAGAATGTTACATCTCCCGTGCGGTGGCCATCTCTAACACGCACACACAAAGACCCCCCCCCCCCCCCCACTGCTACACAGGCTGTTGGCGAGCGCCTGTCAAAGCCAGCACGAGAAACACGGGCGTGGTGGCGTGGCTGAGGACCACGCCCGACCGCCTTTGTTTCCCCCCCGCCCCCCAGTGCTCATGTTTACACACCGCACCGCGTACTCATTTAAGGTCGAGTGGACCTCGAGGAGGTCTCGCACAGGAGCAGACATCGCTCGCCAACGATTTTGGCCGTGGTTGGGAATCGAACTCGAGTGACTGGATTCCTTGGCGCTCCCCACTCGAGCGAGCATGCGCACGCACGCCAAAACAACAACAACAGAACGTATAAGACAATAATTTACCACAGCGCAATATTATTTCTGAAGTGCTCTGTGTGTGGCTCTGCGGGTGTGATCCGGGTACCGGCTTCACGCTGCTCCTACATCACCACGCACACTCCCCACCACACCACACCACGCGCCCTCCCCACCACGCCACACCACGCTTCCTCCCCACCACACCACGCACACTCCCCACCACACCACACCACGCGTCCTCCCCTCCCCACCACACCACGCGCCCTCCCACCAGACCACACCAAGCGCCCTCCTCACCACACCACGCGACCTCCACACCACGCGCCCTCCCCACCACGCCACCGCCTCCTCCTCCTCGCCAACCTCCCCGTCTCCACGGTTGCCCGGAGACGGGCGAACGTCTCGCGGCCTCCCGCCAAAAAAAAAACATCCACGGTGGAGAAAAGCCGAAGAAGATTAGTTTACGATTTGTACCGCAGGTTTCGGTGCCAAATATAACCGCGGTCAATGCATCAAAGCAACAAAAAGGTTATTGTTATATATTTATCTGCGCGCGTGCGCGTACCCTCACAATGGTTCATCAATACAGTGGCTTGTGGCAGACAAATCAGAAGAGATTGCTCAAATGTTGCGCGCGCGCGCACGCACGGACGCGGCGTTAACGCGTGGCGATGCCGTCGCACCTGCAGATCAATGGACTCATCAGCAGTGCGAGGATACGCGGAAATACATTCGGTGCTGTTCTGATCGGAGCGATCGTCCTCCTCCCCCTTCCCTCCTTCTCCTCTGCTGCACCCACTGTCTGGCTTAGACTCCCCCTTTGGTATTCCTAATCCCAAAGCTTTGTCAGCACTGAAATCCAGAGCGAAAACCCATCTATTCCCTATTGTGTACGATTGATTCTGCTAAGCCTCGCTCAGCCAGCCTGAATACTACTTTTATACGTCTAGAATTCTTTAAATATTTGTAAATTGTATACGTTTATATCATACATAAATGCATACATGTATGTTGTTATTGAGCATATTAATATGTCATGCCCTGTGCAGACACCTTTGTTTTGTAAGGATGTAAATTAATGTTACAATCGAAGGTGTTCTGTGAGGCTATTTAATGGATTTCGGATTCTGATTGTGAGTTCTGTGAAGTAATCTTCCACGGACTTTTTTACAACACCAGGTAGTCCACTGCTCACTGCAACCCCAATTGAAAATGTCATAACCGCATGACTATGATGCTGACGGCATAAATGGAATACATACAATCAGAAGCATTAAGTAAATCTAGAACATGGCCATACACAAATGAATGTGCACCTTGTGGCTTTTTATTGATGTGTAAGGTGCTCGTGGAAACGGTGTCGTAATAATGAGGATGTTGTGATTGTGATGATGCTGAAGAAAACGAATGATGATAACACTGCTGTTTCTCATGATGCTGAGCACGATTCTAATTATAACACCAGTAATGACGGCTATGATGATAATGACAGTAATGATCGTGATGATAATTATGATTCCGATAATGATGAAAATAATGATGAATGAAAATCTCTCAGAAATGTCACACCCAGGGCCCCAGCTGCCCGGTCAGCCCGCTCCCTGCGTCCCCTGCCCCCGTCACCCCCACCCCCCACCACCGCGCTGCCCTATTGTCCCAGACCTTCCCGACAGGCCGTGCGAGCCTGAACCTTCACCCTGACAGGCAGAGACAAAGGCAATGATCCCCCGTATAACCTCAATAGACTTTTGGGGAAAGTGCTTGTTAGCGAGCACCTATGAAGGCTGGACCCCTGACAGGCGCATGCACACAACAACAACAACAACCGCCATTCGCCACTAAGTGGCGATGACGTCACCACGACGCTTGTCATCGGCAAGTCCACTCAGCTCCACGTCCTCCTGTACCACATCACTCCATCTCTTGTCTAGCCCGTGCCGCGCCCGTTTAGCGCCCTCGATCCGCCAGAACAAAAGCTGTTTCGGCATGCGGTGGCTGGGCATGCGGGCTACATGACCCAGCCAACGCAGCCTTGCCTGCCGGAGGAGCTCACCGATGGGACCTTGCCCTGATCTTTCAAGGATTTGTGAGCTCCTCACACAATCCAGTCTGGTTAAACCCAGGATGGGTCGTAGGCACACTCACACACACGCGCACACACACTCACAACAACAACAACCGCCATTTGCCAAGTGGCGGTGGCGTCACCACGACGCTTGTGCCAGGCCATGTGCACCTTGAGGCCACGTGAAGTGTCGAACGCCCGCGGGCAGGAGGTCACGGGGCAGACCCAGGTGCCACGGGTCGACTGACTGAGATGACTGGCTGGTGCACCACCTGTGCCCCCTACTGTGCCAACCTGCTGTGCTTTAGCCACCCGGCGCTCCGCTCGTTGTTGTGAGCGTCGCTCCTCCGCCCTCCGTTGTTGTTGGAGGGCGACTGCCTCCAACTGCCCAGTAGCGTCCACACACACACACGCACACACTCGCACACACTCACTCGCACACAGCTGCCTCGATTAATGCGCGTTCCAATTGTCCTCGGCGCTTTCCCATTCCAGAGCAGCAGCGGCGGCGGCGGTGGCCGGGAGACCGGAGAGCAGCGGCCGCTTCGAGAGATCCGTGGGCGACACTCGTCAAGCAACACGGCCCCCCATCACCCCCATCGCCCACTTCACGGGCCACACTCTCTTGGCGCTGATCCTGAAGCGCGTCAAAGAGGCGACGTCACCCAGGCTGCGCGCCACCGCGGCACACCGCGACACACCGTGACACACCGCGACACACCGTGACACACCGTGACACACCGCGACACACCGTGACACACCGTGACACACCGTAACACACCGCGACACACCGTAACACACCGTAACACACCGTGACACACCGTGACAAACCGTGACACATCGTGACACACCGTGGACACACCGTGACACACCGTAACACACCGCAACACACCGTGACACACCGTGACACACCGCGACACACCGTAACACACCGTGACACACCGTGACACACCGTGACACACCGCGACACACCGTGACACACCGTGACACACCGTGACACACCGCGACACACCGCGGCACACCGCGGCGGGAACGTTTCGCTGCGTTAATAAGGGACCCGACGCGGGCAAATGTCAACCGAGACAGAAGTTGTTTCTCATTCATTATTGATTTTCCTGGCACCAGCTGGGACGCCTCTCAGTGAAACATCACCATTGATTGATGATGTTAATGACGGTGGTTGTGATGGTGTTGGTTATTATGATGATGGCATCGGTGGTTGTTATGATGGAGTGATGGTGGAAATGGTGGTGGTGGTCGCGATGATAGTGATGGTGAAGATAATAAGAGCAGTGATGATGATGAACGCAGTGATGATTATACTGCTGATAATGTTAGATATGATGATGATGATGAGATTTGTGGCGATTATGTTGACGATGGCGATACGTCAGTTGATTACGATCATGGTAATGCCAATGCTGACGACAGCAAAACTCACGATGATGGTGATGATCGCAGTGACGATGATGACGGTCGCGGTGACATGGGGGCAGATCACGACAACGATGACAACGCCCGTAACCACGGCGCCGGCGGCAGCGAAGATGCGGATGGTGATGGCGATGAGCTTTTGGGAGCGTGGGAGGGAGCTGGGGGCCCGTTCCCACCTGATGTGGGTGAAGACGGACGGTGGAAGTCCGACGTGAAGAGCCAGGGCCGCAATCAGTCGCTCGGCCTCGTGCTCCGACAGGGGGCTGCCAGGGCACGACGCGGAAGGGCGGGGGCAGACGCAGGGGTCGGGGTGACAACTCAGACTCAGAGCTCGGCTGCGAGTCGGCGTAAACAAAGGACGAGCAGCACGGGCAACAACAAAGAGCAACAGCAGCAGCAGTCCATTATTTATCCAGGAAAGCCTCGCGGAGTCTCGGGATATTTTGCGGAAGGGTCATGATCGGGACGTTGGGTCAACTCCGATGTTGAGCATTTTTCAGTGCGGGTGGAAGTGGATTCTGCGGAGATAATATGCATCGTAGGGGATAGTGCTTTTACTTTTCACAGATAGACCTACATCTATAAGAATAGGTTGTACCCTTTCTCCCTTTCTAGCAATAAAACAAGTGTTAAGATGTTACAACACCAAACTGAAACCTTTTTGCAAGGAATCACCTACTTGCTGTACTGCCTCACTGACACGCATCTTGCAACCAAGCAGAGATGTCCACCCCTTTACCCCACAGCGGGGGTGGGATGGTTCATCCCCATGGCCATTTCATGAAGTGTCACTATTCGTGGTTGATCTCACTCGAAAGCCTGTTGTTGTTGTTGTTGTTGTTTTTTTAACCCTCTCAGTGAACGGTGATGCCTCGAGTGGCTGCGGGTTACCGGTAGAAATGCATCGATTCTCACACACGGGTGTGCGTATCGCGCGCAAAGGCTTGAGGATTGATTTTAGCAATGGGTGCATCGACACTCGCTCGCTAAAATGTCCCATTACCCACATCACGTGCGGATATCCGAGCACAAGAGGAACGTCACTTTGTTGTACAATCAGGATCCTGCCACAACTTGGGGGCTTCATCCAGCAGCAGATGGATCAAGGCTGCCGATGGTGATGATGACGGCGACCCAGCCACGCAGGTAATGCGCAGCTCACGTGGCTAACGCACGCGCAGCTCGCGTGGCTAACGCGCGCGCAGCTACCGAGCAGACAGCCTCGTCTCCTTAACTCGCATCTCAATCTTCCACTGTCTCCCTTATTGTTTGCTTGTTGGTCTTTTAACCCCCTTGCAAACAACAACAAAAGACGACCCCCCTGCGGCATCGTTGCCGAGTTTAACAGGCGACGTAAACGGGCGGCGGCGTTTGGCGAGCGACGACGATTTACGAGTCGCCCGGCGTCTCGTCGCGGAACATTAAACTCGCGCCCGCCTCGACCCCCGTGATTCTGGCGCTCTGACAGGCGACCTGTGGCCTCTTCCGCGGCCGGTGGCGCCCCCCTCCCCCCTCCCAGTAGCTGGGCCACGCCGTCGCCCGCCGTGGCCACGTGGCCACGGCGGAGAAGCGACGCGGCGCGGATGGAGCCGCGCAGTGCGCGCCCCGCGGGGTATTCGCTGCCGTGTCGCCGCGTGGCTCTCTCCGATGGGCTTCCCGATGGGGTTCCGATCGGTGTTCGGTCTGCGCCACACTTGATAGCTTGGCTTTGTTCTATCACGAGGGTGATGTTTACGATCGTTCTTTCAGTTACTGATTCGATCATCTAAATAATTAATGTAATATTTTATGCTGTTGCTCATTGGTAGGTTTTTCTTCTTCCAGCTATATGGACAAGTTTAGGTATTGAACAATGCCATTATGACAAGCAGTGCAACTTCTTAAAATGTGTGAAAAGCAATCTATTTAGAACTACTAATGAACTATTTTTTTATTTTACCAGGTAAGGCCCACGAGCTATAGAGCTCTCATTCAGAAGCGTCTTGCCACAAATGATAGGTCAACGAAGTGGCTTATCACGTGGGAATCTACGTCAGCCAAATACTCTAAACGTGGAGGGAAACACCAGAGGACCCGGAGCAAAATCCACGCGTCCACGTGGAGAACACGCAAACTCCATAACTAGAGCAGCAAGTGTCAGGGTGGGGATTGAGCGTACACGACTTCCTATATACCAGGCGAGGTAGTTAACATCTCCTAGCCACCGTGGCGGCCAATCTGCTTCCATCCGCCTTCCATCTGTCTGCCCATATACATCTTAAACATATGTCGCCCATCAGCTTACTTGTCTTCTGAACCGATATCTCTCAGCAGCATTTGTTTAAATAAATTGGAGGGTCCTGCACTGCAACAATTGGCCGAAAGTTGAATGAGTAGATGCTTCACAAGCAGCAGGAAACCTGAAGACGGCGAGAGAAAAAAAATGGCACATGTTTCACCATCATATTGCCATTTGTCGCCACTATTATAGCGCAAGGCTCTCACGAGGCCCCTGTGTCTCACAGTCTGTAGTCGTGGCCACTGCTGATGCTGTGTTATCGCAAATTGAGGCATTTGCAGGCAATTTTCCAATTTGGCACACAATGGCCGACTCGGGTCGCATGCCATTGCGGGTCCTTTGATGTCCACTGTGAAATAAAAAGCGCCGAGTATTTTGCGCTCAACGCACGCGCAGTGAACCAGGGCGGTCTGTCGGACGAGAACCACGCGTGGACCTCTGCAACAGGCGAAAAACCGCGCTTCCGCTGGGCCGTGTCACCACCGCTCACCAGCACTTCCCATACGCCTGCCAGCAGATGTCAGGGTTAATGGCAAGTGTTCCGAATCCATTGGGTCACTCTTGTTTCTCGATGTGACAGTGGCAATGCAGTGCGGCGTTAATTGTGCAAAAATCTGTCAAGACTCTCTGTGACCTTTGGCACATCATTAAAATCATAATAAACTACAGCCTGGCGTGTGTATCAGTGCGTACGCGCGCGCGCGCGTGTGTCTGTGTGTGTCTTTGTCTCTGTTACTGTGCACGTCTGAATGTGTGAATGCGAGTGAGAATGTGTGTGTGTGTCTTTGTGGGAATACAGTTTGTGTGTCTCTGTGTGTGTGTAGGCGGCCAGGCGTGGTGTTGGCACCCACCCCCTCGTGTGCCGTGCCGGTCTTCATAGGTGCCGCTCGCTAACGGCACTTGCCCCCAACAATCTGTTAAGGCTACACGGGGGATCTTTGTCTTGTTTGTGTCTGTGTGAGTGTGTATGTTTGTTCGTCGATCTGCTTGTGTGTGTGTGCGCGCGCGTGTCTCTGTACGCGCCTATATATATAAATTACTAATAATAACTTTGTGAGAGGGGGGGGAAAAAGTTGCCATGGAAACCAGGCAAGGTTTTGTTCATTCCGATTTTATGAATTTGCATTTTTATTAAAAGCAGAGATAAAGCTTGCTTCTCCGTCAACCCCAACGCACCCCGCCCCTAACCTCTACCCCCCCTACACCCCCCACACCCTTGCACCCAACCCCCTCGGCCCTCAGCCCCACACCAATCACTTGCCAAGACAGAAGCCACTAGGCTGGGCACTAATAGGAAGGAAATTAATCCTGAAACACGGTGACAGCTGCCATTATTCTGGAGGCGTTGGCATGGAAACGCAGTCATCATCGGCAACGCGGCTAATCCCTTCAAACAAGGCCCCCCCCCGCCAGCCCGACACCTCACGCGCGCGCACAGGAGACGCACACAAAGACAAAGGTCCCCCGCATAGCCTTAGCAGACTGTTGGAGCAAGTGCTGTTAGCGAGTGGCACCGATGAAGGCCGGCACGGCACACGGGGAGGTGGGGTGGCGTGGTCAACACCACTCACGCCCGCCTTTGTCTCCCCAGTGACGACGTTTACACACCGCACCAGGTACTCATTTGAGGCTGAGTCGACCTTGGGGAGGCTCAGGACCGGTTCAGATAATCGTCCCTGGTGATGTTGCTGGCCGTGAGCGGGGATCGAACTCGGGTGGCCGGGCTCTGCACAATCAGCCAGAGCAGACATTGGTCTGCCAACTGAGATATCAAGCACGTCCTTAGTCGTACCCAGATATTTACACGATCAATGACAGTGAAGTACTCGATAACACCCCACTAATTTCAAGTGGTTTTCACACAACTCGCTTATCTTTTTGCCACACGAAGATATTGGAACGGCTGAAGTTTACTTGACCGCAGGGGGTACCGAGAAGCGAGATGCTCATCTGCACTGCGAGTGCCCGCTGCTGCTTGCCAGCTCAGCCCTGCACGCGAGCTGATCGCGGTGCCGGCCATCCCTTCGCGTGCCGCGCCGGCCTTCATGAGGTGCTCGCTAACAGCACTTGCGCCAACAGTCTTCTCAGGATATACGGGGGGATCTTTGTCTTCGTGGTGCACACTCGGAAGTCAGCAGCACACACACAGTCGTGGCGAGACTCAAGACGCCGATCAGATCATCCCGCCCAGGCAAGCGCAACAAAACGACCCAATTATTTATCTCCTGCAAACAATCCTCACCTGCAAAATCAACTCGCAGCGAGTCACACCCGCCTGGCCCTCCCTGCCTCATCCCTCCTGCCTCATCCCAGCGCAAACAGCGCATCCCCCAACCCGCCTGCTCGCCCCATCACATCCTCGTCGTCCCCAGACAACAAACGCCACCCCCAAGACACAGACGCACACACAAAGACACACTTCTAGCCACAAAGACACACACAAAGACACTCACGAACATAGACACTCAGACAAAGACCCCCCCGTATAGGAGGGCTTCACTATTCTGGCAAATTGCCCAATGATGCTGGATGTAATTACCAGCGAAACGTCGTACTCAAAAATTGTAAATGTTGTGAATTCACTCTTCAACACGCCGGTGGGCTAAAGTAGTGAACTATTTGTCTTTTGTCAACGTGACACATTTTTTACTGATTGGCCGTGTCGGGTGGTGGAGGGTTGCGACACATAAATAACGCGATCTAACCCAAAAACCTTTATTATGAAGCCTTTAACATACTCTATGAGCAAGTGAAGTTAGCGAGCACCTATGAAGGCCGAAAATGGGTGGGTGGCCAGCACCACGCCCGACCGCCTTTGTCTCCCTAGCGATGCTTGCACAGATCACCAGGTACTCATTTGAGACTGAGTCGACCCAGGCGAGGCCCAGTATGTGACGGGTGTTGGCCGTGAATAGGAGTCGAACTCGCGTCGCCAGGTTCGTAGCGCAGCATGCTACCCCGCAACACCGCTACACTACCGCTCCCCACAGATACACACAAGGAGAGAGACACAGCGACACTCGCAAACATAGACACACAGACACACACAAAGAGAGACACATAGACCCTAAGGCTGGTCCCAGCCATGCTGACACCACACACCCTCAAATGAGCCCATCCAGCGTTCTGTGAAATCAATTTCAAGTGACCCCAGCCTTTCTCATGGAATCAATCTCAGCCACGACATCGGTAACAGACGCTCTGAACCCCACGCGGTCCAGACCATGACAGCCGGTGTGGCGGTGGTGAATCTGGGAATTTTCCACACCTGCGCAGGAAGCTGTGCTTGTTTTATATATTTATATACGAGATATTTCACCACTTAAAGACGTCAATGTCTGTGTTTGTGAGATTTCAGATTCTGAGGTCTCGGCACGGGGATGGGGGCGGTGTTGGGGATGGGGCGGGGGTGATGTTGTTGAAAAAACAATCAATACGTTGAGTGTATTTGTACTTGTGTTCAAATTATTACTGTAAAACTCATTAATTTGAACCAATTTGTGCAGGTAACGACACTTAGAAGATTGATTCTGCCCGGCGATCAATAGCGGCGTCATTTTCCTCCAGTAACAAGCTGAGATTTTAGCACCTTTTCATTGGTCACGTTCGGCCAGTGTGGGCTGTAGACCCAAAGTGAGAATTAGACGACAACAACCGAGGGCGTTTGGTATTTGCGCCGTTAGTATAATGCAGGGCTATAATAACGAAGGAAAGCGCTTCGCTTGACACAGTCCGCAGTTCTTTCACGGTCGTGGAGGGGGGGGGGGGGTGATGGTTGGTCTGTGTAATCCCAATCGAATCATTTTAAGGTGATTTTTCGAATATGGCAAATTTGGGCCGTGACGCCAGCGCACAATGGCTTTCTCATTTCAATTCATGTCGGGGGACCTCTACTGAAATTAATGCAGTACACCCACGGCAATAGCCAAGGTCCTGGGTAAATGAATTCAGCTCTACATAAACGATGAACTCGATAATCCATGGAGAACAAAACAAAACGTTCGCATTTCAGCGCTGCGCAAACACAGCAGCACAGCGAACCTCGCTGGCAAGCCTGGTGATGGCGATTCACCTGCGAGCGCTTTAGCAACCAAAGACATCCTCGTTCTGGCAACACGTGTGCATGTCTCATGGCAGAATGGCGGGCCTTTTGCATAACACGGGGGCTATAAATACACACGGCCAGGCGGAGCGAGGGGGACGTCACAGGTAGCCGGTGGTGGTTATAGATTTATCAAAGGGGCTCTCTCAGGTTCGTATAGATCGCAATAACAAGCGCGAGGGACACGTTTGAACAATAGGTCGACACAGGTTAGCAGCCACTGATGGGGGGGGGGGCTTTTTTGGGTATGCTGCGGTCTTCCGACGACGACGACGTGAGACATTTTTATGTTTGAAAACAATTAAGTAAAACCTGACCAAAACCCCGCAGGTTACGAATTCCTTCCCAACAGAGAATAAATGTAAGTTTGAATGTACAATTTGCTTTTAAAACAATGAAATGTTTACTGAAAAAAACGTTTACACGTAGAATGTTCCCAGGTAAGGTCCGTGCGTCTTTGAATGATTTTTAGGTTCTGCTGAATGCACAGTGGGCGACTCGGCGCTGATGCCACGCTGATGGCTCGCGAGGAGTGGGTTACGCGCACGTCCAGAGAGATGTCAACTCGGTGAATTTGAAAATAAACATCATTTTGAGATGGCCAGGCAAATTAGTGGCCCAGAATCAGAATGCTAAGCCAGCAAGATCCTAGATCCTTGGGTTTTAATCCAAGTTAGAGTCGCCTGTGATTAATCTGCATTCTCAAGTGCAGCGAGTTATGGTCACATCTCAGTCCCATGACATTTACATTTTCATTAAAATTGGCAGAGTCCCACTCTGACGACTAAACGGCGCGATGGCTTTGTCACGACACAAATTCCTCGACGGGAGGGCACGCGAGAAGGCGCTGGGCGCCACCTGCTGGCCTGGAGAAGAGGAAATTGAGAGGACCTCAGAAGTAGTTCTGTGACATCATCTTCCCGAGGCCCTCCTCTCACGCAGGGTGATTTTTCTCTGCTTTCTACGAGTTTCCATTGAAAACAAAATGTGTGTCCAATTAATCGGTCGGCACTGAAATGTCACGTTACAGTTTCCAAACACAATATCATAAGAAAATATCAATCCACTGCTGGTTGAGGGCCTTCCCACCTTATGTCAGTCATGGGGTTTGTTCGACCATATTTCTCCGCGCTGGTCAGTGCGGGTTGGCGTACGGGAGGTCTAGGGCCGGGAATCATACCCAGGTCTCTGGAATCATAGCGCAGTGTGCTCACCACTGCACCACCGCTCCATCCAATTGTGGACACAAATGACATTTTCAATAAATAAACACCCAGCATTTGATTTTGTAAGTTAACCTTGGACGTCAAAGAATGTGTTGTGCCTCACTGATTTTCATAATTCCATAACGATGCGTGATGGCGTGATAGAAATAGGGGAATATAACGGCTATGTGACGTGCTCCCGGGCTACACGGGGCAAGGCTGGTTAACAAGTTCTTTGTGAAATTCCATTTGTGTTTGTCTCAATGTTGACTCCCACAGCGCGCACGCGGCAAGCCTCGCCGAACCTCATTACCTGGTGATTCATGAACAAAACGTCTTGAGAATGCAGCAGCGTGTGGACGCCTGAGACATCAAAATGACATCGTAATGTTTGACATGACAATAGCGAGTCATTAACAACGTAATTTTTCGTAAAATTATTAATATCAAGTCGACGTTTCTCCTAGCTCATACAGACCGTTGTGCAGTTCTCATCTCGACGTTATTATGACAGGGTCAAGTCTCTCCACAAGGCAACCACTGCTGACTTCGAACGCAGCAGTTTTAACTTTACCCGCCCTGCATGGATGATGAGCTGACCAACGACTATATTGCGCGAAACGCGTCCCATTCCATGAAATCTCGGATGCTCAGTAGGTTTGAGCCTGATTAGTACCTGGATAAAGATAGACTACCTGGAAATAGCGGTGATGTAGGCCTGGGCTGTGAAGTGGCAGTACAGCATTTGATTATAATCGATTATAATCCATCTTGACTTAAAGCTTTCGTGACTGCAGGAATTCATCTTCTTTTGGTCTTTCGGTAAAGTAACGTAGATTGGTTCAAAGAAATGTATTTCCTTTGAACCAATCTACGTTACTTTACTGAAAGACCCAAAGAATACAATCCATCTGCAGGAAGCTTTGAATGTTATGTTGGTCAAACTTCCCAGTGCAGAACACTTCTGAAATATATCACTGAGAACCCGTGAGGCTGTCCTGGGGCATGGTTAAAGATCAATATATAAGACTACGTAATTAATGCCGCCATGGTGCGTGGTGTGCGCGTGTGTGCGCGCGTGTTTGGCATTTGCCCCGACAGTCTGTTAAGTCTATACGGGGGGTCTTTATGTGTGTTTGGCCGGGCGTGGTGCTGGCCACCCATCCCCTCGTGTGCCCTGCCCGCCTTAATAGATGCTCACTAACAGCACTTGCCCCAACAGTCTGTGAAGGCTTACACGGGGTGGGGGATCTTTGTATATTGTGTCTATCGTGTACGTCTATGCCCGCGTGGGTGAGAGCGCTGTGGTGGAGGAGGCGCGAGAGTCGCTGCCGTGCACCGTTCGCACTTCTTGTTGGTGACGATGTAGGCGTAGGCGCCTCCCGCGTCGCCTGCCGCCCCCTGCGGGTGCCTGCCGGCACCACCGCCGGCCCCGCTGTGTGGCGGCTGCTCTGACGTCGGCCGTGGCGTCGCCGCGCCAGGCTGGGGGGTCAGAGCCGAGAGCGGGAGGCCCCCTGCCAGGAGTCCGGTCCGCCCCTCCGTCGGCTGAAGCCACGGCGCAAAGGGCAAGACAGAGTGGCGCGTTCTCTTAGGGGAGGAGGTGGAGGAGGTGGTGGCGAGGGTGCGCTTTCGCGTTGTCACCACGCAAGGGAAACGCAACTCTCGCATTTAAAGCGGGCGACGTTGTTACGTCGCATTCAAATCCGCGCGCCATTTGACGTCGCCTTCTCGAGGTTTACAGGGCACCGAGACTCGTGGTCGTTTGTGGGGTGAAAGTGAAACCTCTCCACCACGCTACATTCAAACAACAACAGCAATAATAACACTACTGCTCTCTATTCATCGAGGTCAATGTATCTGCATCTAAAGAATCGTCTTCCAGGAGGGACCTGCTCCATGGAGATGTTTGGTCAATGCCATCACTGAAGGTTTGGCGGAGTGTGGAAAGAGAGCAGAGTACCCGGAGCACACCGACCACGTAGGCGAGAGGGTGAGAGGATGATGACACTAGAAGCTGTGCACAGGCAGATTCGGGAGTGCATTGCTACACTCACATTGTCATGCAACCTCGCAGGCTAAGATTACAACACTTGGCATTCCCAGGCAGTCTCCGATCCCAGCGTTAACCAGGCTCGGCCACGCTCAGCTCTTTAAAATGTGTGGGTATTGGGCGCATTCATGGTGTTTTGTTCTTAGGCAACTTTATATACGTGTTAAAAAGTGTTACAAATTGATGCGTCTTGGCTATTGGCACGGCGTGTGGCTGGGCAGTGTGCCAAGCTGAGCACCTCCACACCCTGCCGACTCGTGCCGTGGGCACCCGGCACTTCTTTTCAAACGAATACGAACTCAGGGTGGGCAGGGACGCAAGCCGAGAGGTGGCAGACTGAACCCAAGACTGGTGGCGGTGTCGTGCACTCGACGTCACATCACAACGCCTTGAGAGTCATCACATTTCTCCTGCTCGTGTATGCGCCTCCGCGTGTGACTGACATTATAATCGAGACGGCCTTGAAGTGTATTCAAGTAATGCATAACAAAAACATATGTCCATGATTATCACGATGACACATGCACAATTCAATGATAATGGCAGTGATCAACTGTGCAAATAAACAGTGTCTGTGTGAGAAACATTCTCGACCGCTCGCAGCGTTTGGAGAGCCAGGCAGACAATGAAGTGCAGAGATTTCATATCGCGATCACCAAAGGCCCGACTCACCCTGCCACCTCCAGCAGGCCCCGCGTGGCCCCACTCGCGCGTCAGGCTGTGGACATTCTCGTGCCCCTCCCAGGCGGTGCCCGACCTGGCCGAGGGTGCCGGGGCTACGCCGGACGTGCCACCGCCGGCTTGGGCTTTGTCAGGACCTCCCACGGCAGGGCCCGAGGGACGCGAGTGGGCGCCTGAGAATGCTTGCTGCAGCTACAGCCAGCAAACAGCCACCACGACAACAACAGCAGCAGCAACGACCGCGGTGAGCGTCGTGAAAGGAAGACAGACGCGCCCATCGCTTCAACCTTTCGCCTTACTCGCATCTTGCGTCACGGCCACACGCGCGTGTCGTCTGCTGAACTTCCACCGCGGCAACTTCTAAACCGCATCTCGGTGGTGGTGGTGGACAGAGTGTTTCTCATCAACAGTAACATCAATGGCCAGCCCAACCAGCGCCCATCAATAAGGCTTCGAGCTGCAGCCTGGATATGCGCGCCGGACACGGTCATCGCGTGGCTAACGGTGCCACGTGGGACACTGAGCAGGGGTAAGGGCCCATCGACGCCGCTTGTCTCTTTTTAAGCGAGATCTTGGAAAAAAACAGAAATGCATCTTAACAACAAACTGATTCTTGTCTCGTAAATTAAGACGCAGAGTAAAGATCGGAACAGAAACCAGGCTCCAGCGATACGCATTACTCACGCGCGCAGTTTACCATTATAAACACAAGACACATTGAGAGCAAACGTGTTCTTCACGGCTCGCGTTTTCTAATTCGACATCGCGATGACGCGCTTGCAGTTCGCCCTTACTCCGTACGGTGGCGCGCACTCTCTCTCTCTCTCTCTCCCTGGAGTGCCGCCGTCTTCGTGGACGGAGCGGCGGGTGACAGATTCATTTCCAACACGCGCAGGGAAACCCGCCCTCGCGTGCAGCCTTCACTCGCAGCACATCACGAACATCGCCCATCGCCACGAAGTCTGTTGACGTTGCTCAGACGGACGTCGCCGTGTGGCTCCGTGGCCCAGGCCTCAAAGCGGCCGTGTCGGTGGCTCTACACGAACCACATGCATCGTTCCCACCGGGGTGCTCTGCCATGATGTTGTGCGACTGCCATGAAATTGTACGCAAACATTTTTTCAAAATTTTTTTGCGGGGTTTTACTTTGCTCAAGTCACGTTAAGCCAATTAGAAAACAAGCATCTGGACAGGTGAGGGCCTTGAGCTGCTGCTTGGATGCCGCTGCAGTGGGAGAGGGTTCCAGATGGTCGGTGCTGTTACAGAGAAAGGCCGCTCAGCCACGACAGTGGCCGTGACGATGATGTCGCTGATGATGATGATCAGTGCAGGTGCACCGAACGCAAATACCCGGAACAAACTGCACCGGTGTGGATGATAATCATTACAAGTTGTGTTTTTTTTAATTACCTGTTTCCTAAGCGTCGCTTTGTCAAATGTGTCTGAAAGACAAAGAAAAATAATTCGCAATTTAATGAAGAAATCTCTCGCCCAGCACGAGCGGCTCGGCACCAAATTCATCGCGACGCGCACGGGGGGTGCGTGGGGGTGGGGGGGTGTAGAGGGCAGGGGGGGGGCGTGGGGGAGCGGGGGGTGTGGGGGTGTGGGGAGCGGGGGGTGTGGGGGTGTGGGGAGCGGGGGGCATGGGGGTGTAGAGGGCAGGGGGGGGCGTGGGGGTGTGGGGAGCGGGGGGTGTGGGGGGGGGGTTGCGCGGGGCTCGGGCAACACCTCTACACCTGCCCACGACAGCCTCACTTTGTGCCGTGTCACGCTGCGGAATCGCCTCTTTACCATTCTGGAAGTACAAAGCTGCCGTGCGACCCACAGCAGCCCACGACTCTTGTTCGGGCTCTCAAAGAGAAAGCGACCTGTCCGTCGTTGCCCAACAGGGGCAAGGCGTACACGCTGCTGCTGCTGCTGCCTTTGTAAGGCCGATTTAGGATTTTTAGGGACTTCAAAGGGCCTCATTTTCTAAATATCCCGAAAGGAGAAGCCAATCATGAAACATTCACTCAAGCCAGTCCCACGCACGCGCCGACCATCACGAACTGAAATGCCATCGCAAGCTGAAGTCCCTTCGCCTCGTCATATTCTAGCTGCTGATAGGAGCGTAATAATCGATTTTAAACTATGAAGCTACGCAGAGGTCAAGTTGCGTGTCCAAGCCATTGGCGTCCTCTGGTAGCCCATGTTACAAATACAGGCCGCTATCGCTACAGCCTGCTACAGCCAAAAACAGCCCGTTATCGCTACAGCCTGCTATCGCCACAAACAGCCTGCTATCGCTACAGCCTGTTTTAGCCACAAACAGCCCGCTATCGTTGATTCCTGCTATCGCTACAGCCTGCTATCGCCACAAGCAGCCCGCTATCGCTACAGCCTGCTATCGCCACAAACAGCCCCTATCGTTGATTCCTGCTATTGCTACAGCCTGCTATCGCCACAAACAGCCCGCTATCGTTGAATCCTGCTATCGCTACAGCCTGCTATCGCCACAAAAGCAGCCCGCTATCGCTACAGCCTGCTATCGCCACAAACAGCCCGCTATCGTTGAATCCTGCAATCGCTACAGCCTGCTATCACCACAAAAGCAGCCCGCTATCGCTACAGCCTGTTATAGCCACAAGCAGCCCGCTATCGCTACAGCCTGCTATCGCCACAAACAGCCCGTTATCGCTATTGCCTGTTATAGCCACAAACAGCCCGCTATCGTTGATTCCTACTATCGCTACAGCCTGCTATCGCCACAAAAAGCCCGCTATCGTTGAATCCTGCTGTCGCTACAGCCTGCTATCACCACAAACAGCCCGCTATCGCTACAGCCTGTTATAGCCACAAACAGCTCGCTATCGTTGATTCCTGTCCACAGCCGACATCAGCGGTGAGTGACACTCGGACTGGTCCCGGGACCACAGTTAAGGAACCCACACAGCTAGCATAGTGTGGGGAGGCCTTCATCCAGCAGTGGATTTTCAGAGGATTTACAGAGGCCTCTAAAATAATATATTTGTTTTATTATTGTTGCATTTCACGATAGCTCACTCAGGCCTCTGCGTTTTACCCATGCCACGTTTTTTAATTACTAAAGCTTCACGAGTCCATTCTCTGTTAATTAAAAAATGTGTCATTTTTTATCTATAATTTTACTCTGTATCACATTTTGATAAGCACGTTTTTTTCTCTTTCTTAATTCTGACGACATTTGTATTGCACTATGAACGCGACCTGATGTGTATATCCCAGAATCCTCTTGTAACAAAGAGCTAAGTCTTCTAAAAACGTTATCATAAGCATCATCGTTATCATGATCATCATCATTATCATAATCATCATTGGTTACTTTCTATCCACAGCCGGATTAAGGCCTCCCACTGCAATCACCATCCCCCACAATCCATCTTACTCCTGCCCGTGAACGAAATTCACCGCCCCAGCTCTGCACTGTTCTTCCTCTATGGCACATTCCCTCCTTTGGCTGCCATTCCTTTACCAGTCTTGTCCATCGCCCATCACTCCTGCTAGCCGTGCTATGTCCTACCCAAGCTCACATATGTTAAACTGAACTTAACATAAACGTATCACTCACATTTACTCTTTGACAGAGATCAGGCCACGTGGCCTGAAGGATCAGCCTTTTGACAACATCACAATGCCTCCACAATAATGGCCCAGATAGAGGTCTGCAATGGTCCGCTGCCACCCCTGGGGCCTCTGCGCCCCACCTCTGACCTGCGAGGGCACCGCCACCTTCCCAGGCGAACTGCTGCTGCTGGTGGTGGTGTTGGGCCGCTCCCGCCGACGTCTGCCGGCCACCAGCTGGGCGCAGCCCCGAGGCCCCGGGGCCGTGCGTGGCCGCCCAGCCCGGGCCCAGGAGCTGGCCGAGCAGGCGGGCGCTGGGCCGCAGGTACTGGGGCCCCGGGAGTTCCCACGACCTCCCCCACGACTCGGGCCGAGCGGTCGGTTGGTGCGGCCGGAGCTGCGCGCGGGAGGCACCAGCGAGAGGAGTGGCAGCAGGAGGAGGAGGAGGCAGCCTGGACGGCTCCTTGTCGGGAAGTCGTCTGATGTAGCCTTGCTGAAGTGCACAACAGCGACGCATCCGTAATTCAGAGTCTGCATTGAGTCAGGGTTTTTTTTCTTTTTCTTCGCCAATCGTAGTTTGATTGTGCGATCGTCGTGAGATGAATAAATGTCCATGTGTAACTGTGGCAGCGTTCAGCGGTGGCAGCGGTGCACGTGGCCTGTAGGGGCGAGGGTTGGTGGGTAGCGCAGGTCGGGGTGTGCGATCCACCGACCCCTGCGTTGAGGAGGAGCCATACCCTGGCTTGCCAGGAGGAGGTACAGAAAAATGTGGACTCAGCCAAAAGAAATCAAATCAAATTTAATGGGACGTTTTTTTGTGTGTGTGCAATCATTGATGACGTGGCTCGAGTGGATCACCTCACTACCCACCTCATCATGGACGGCGCAAGCCCAGAATTAAGGACTATATTTATTGTAATTCAATTATCAACTATGTTCCCCTATGTAGTGCTATTTTTTAAGTCACAGCATGAAGAATAAAATGTCCTTCCTGATCTCCTACAACGAGCTGAGCCTCGTAACATTTCAAGTACGATTCCCAAAAGACGACAACACAGACCACCTCCTCCTCCTGGAGTCACTTCAGTGAGGCTCTATTACCCAACAGCGGAGTCAGCGGCTTAGCAGCCTGCGAGTCAGTCAGTCACGCAATGCTCAAATCACAGCCCTCTCGAGGTCGTCCAGGGAAAAGTGAGTGATAGAGAAAGCGTGCTCGGTGTTGTGCTGCTGTTGTGCAGTCTCATCAGCGACTTGGATGATTATTACTCCTACGCCTGTTCTAATGCTTGTTTACTCAGGGGTGTTGTGCTGCTGTTGTGCAGTCTCATCAGCGACTTGGATGATTATTACTCCTACGACTGTTCTAATGCATGTTTACTCAGGGGTGTTGTGCTGCTGTTGTGCAGTCTCATCAGCGACTTGGATGATTATTACTCCTACGACTGTTCTAATGCTTGTTTACTCAGGGGTGTTGTGCTGCTGTTGTGCAGTCTCATCAGCGACTTGGATGATTATTACTCCTACGACTGTTCTAATGCTTGTTTACTCAGGGGTGTTGTGCTGCTGTTGTGCAGTCTCATCAGCGACTTGGATGATTATTACTCCTACGACTGTTCTAATGCTTGTTTACTCAGGGGTGTTGTGCTGCTGTTGTGCAGTCTCATCGGCGACTTGGATGATTATTACTCCTACGACTGTTCTAATGCTTGTTTACTCAGGGGTGTTGTGCTGCTGTTGTGCAGTCTCATCAGCGACTTGGATGATTATTACTCCTACGACTGTTCTAATGCTTGTTTACTCAGGGGTGTTGTGCTGCTGTTGTGCAGTCTCATCAGCGACTTGGATGATTATTACTCCTACGACTGTTCTAATGCTTGTTTACTCAGGGGTGTTGTGCTGCTGTTGTGCAGTCTCATCAGCGACTTGGATGATTATTACTCCTACGACTGTTCTAATTTCTTGTTTACTCAGGGGTGTTGTGCTGCTGTTGTGCAGTCTCATCAGCGACTTGGATGATTATTACTCCTACGACTGTTCTAATGCTTGTTTACTCAGGGGTGTTGTGCTGCTGTTGTGCAGTCTCATCAGCGACTTGGATGATTATTACTCCTACGACTGTTCTAATGCTTGTTTACTCAGGGGTGTTGTGCTGCTGTTGTGCAGTCTCATCGGCGACTTGGATGATTATTACTCCTACGACTGTTCTAATGCTTGTTTACTCAGGGGTGTTGTGCTGCTGTTGTGCAGTCTCATCAGCGACTTGGATGATTATTACTCCTACGACTGTTCTAATGCTTGTTTACTCAGGGGTGTTGTGCTGCTGTTGTGCAGTCTCATCAGCGACTTGGATGATTATTACTCCTACGACTGTTCTAATGCTTGTTTACTCAGGGGTGTTGTGCTGCTGTTGTGCAGTCTCATCGGCGACTTGGATGATTATTACTCCTACGACTGTTCTAATGCTTGTTTACTCAGGGGTGTTGTGCTGCTGTTGTGCAGTCTCATCAGCGACTTGGATGATTATTACTCCTACGACTGTTCTAATGCTTGTTTACTCAGGGGTGTTGTGCTGCTGTTGTGCAGTCTCATCGGCGACTTGGATGATTATTACTCCTACGACTGTTCTAATTTCTTGTTTACTCAGGGGTGTTGTGCTGCTGTTGTGCAGTCTCATCAGCGACTTGGATGATTATTACTCCTACGACTGTTCTAATGCTTGTTTACTCAGGGGTGTTGTGCTGCTGTTGTGCAGTCTCATCAGCGACTTGGATGATTATTACTCCTACGACTGTTCTAATGCTTGTTTACTCAGGGGTGTTGTGCTGCTGTTGTGCAGTCTCATCGGCGACTTGGATGATTATTACTCCTACGACTGTTCTAATGCTTGTTTACTCAGGGGTGTTGTGCTGCTGTTGTGCAGTCTCATCAGCGACTTGGATGATTATTACTCCTACGACTGTTCTAATGCATGTTTACTCAGGGGTGTTGTGCTGCTGTTGTGCAGTCTCATCAGCGACTTGGATGATTATTACTCCTACGACTGTTCTAATGCTTGTTTACTCAGGGGTGTTGTGCTGCTGTTGTGCAGTCTCATCGGCGACTTGGATGATTATTACTCCTACGACTGTTCTAATGCTTGTTTACTCAGGGGTGTTGTGCTGCTGTTGTGCAGTCTCATCGGCGACTTGGATGATTATTACTCCTACGACTGTTATAATGCTAGTTTACTCAGGAACGCCTCCGCGAGTTCCGTGGCACTCTTGCAGGAGGGTGTCTTGCCACCCTTTCACAGTGGGGGCGCGATTATTGCGATGTAGATTCCAGCCAAGTCATTGGCGTGTAATTTTTCAAAATTGGACCCGAATGCCGACACGGGATCTTTAACCTCCGCTGGGAATCGGGCGGCGAGTGTTAGCAGTCGTCGTATTAATCGGGGCGGTCTCTGGACTAACCGCGAACCTCTGCGACAAGCGGTCCGAAGCGCTGCCACTCGGCCGCGTCATCATCAAGTCAAGAGGTCACCAACTCAACACGCTCGAACATCTGGTTCATTAACGAGTGGCTGAAACCCAGATTCTAAACCCACCGTCTCAACCCACGATCTGAGCGCTGTGCCACAGCGGTGACGAGTTCGCTGAGCCACGCAGCCAACTTTAAAGGGAGACCGCCGTAAAACTTAACATCATCGCTATTTGTGTAACGGGATGCTTTGTGTGAGAAAAAAAATATTCATAAGCAAATGAACGCGATGCTTTGTTTGAAATAGTTTTTTTTGTTTTCTTGTAACACAGGGTGCAGAGCAAGGCGAGTGCACACACGAGGTGTCATTCGTAGCGTCCCCGCCATAGGTGAGAGATTCCGCTTCATTAGCATAGCGGGTTTAAAATAAATAAATAATCCTGGCCGCGCATATCAATTTATGCAAACAAACACGCAGTGAAAAAAAAACCTGATTAACATTTCAAGTGATAGGGCCTCGAGGAAGCGGTTTAATGTGGCAGCTGCTGGCGATGGGAGGGGAACGCGCGCGGCACCGCCGAGTGGAAGGTGCGGGGAGGGCGATCGGCATTCAAGTGAGGGGGCATGGAGGGATGTGGGGGGTGGGGCACACGAGTCAGGATTCATCTGGCGCACACACGCACACACTGGTGCAGGCTGGACTGTTATATCCATTCTTTTTTTTTAAACATCAACTCAAGACGGATCGCAATTCTGTGAAGTTTCTAGTCGTTCCAAATGCGTGCCCCTACAATGTAAATCTGACAAACGTCTTTTCGATTCACGGATTCGCGATTGTATCACGCGACTTGTCTCGAAACGCTTACTCTGTAAAGAGAGCTTCGAACGGTGGCGAGTCGCATTTGAACTGGAAATAAATTGAGATAAAAAAGAATCAAGGATAACTAAGACGACTGAGAAAGCACGAGGCGAACAGCGGCATGGCAGTGCCGCTCGGATTACTCGACAATTGCCTGAGGCGCAATTCCGTGGTGATCAAATTGTGAATACCGAAGAGTTTATTTTTAAAACCGCGGTTTACAATTTCTCGCGACTGCGGTTAGCCACTGGATACCAAATTGGTTTTTTGCTCCTCGAATAAGTGCCGTTCATTCGAGTCAAATATGTTAGTTTAAAATTGGTTTATTTGATACAAAAAACATAACATGTATAATATGTATGTCTCTCAAAGCTATTTTTAAAATGTTTAATAAATATAGTCATTGAGAACGAAGGACAACCGGAGAACGTTGAGATTACAGATGCCCCACTGATGACTTTTTTTCTCAACGGGTGAGAAAGAAAATCGCGAGATTGACGTCTCCGTATCTCAGGGAGGGCACAGCGCTGTGGGTGGGCAGCCTTGGTGGAGAGTCACAGATCTCCGCTTTCTCTCGTCAAAGCTCCGAGTGAGGTCCTCCTGCTCAGTGGAGCAGCGAGCCACCTGTCATCTAATTTCCCCATTTACAGCCCTTAGCCAGTGGTGACAAATTCCACATTCCTGTGGCAAGGTCGAGTCTGCCCAAAGGACAACCGCTGTATCATTTCTCCCTATTGTTGTTATTGGGATATCTATCGATGGGTGACTCACTAACAATGATTGCATAGAGTATTTTATAAGAGAGGGGTAGCTGAGAGAAGGCTGGGAGCACTGACCCATGAGGGGTAGAGGTCCCAGCGGTCCGGGGCTGGGAGCAGCTTGCGTCCACCGCTGTCAGACGGCGTCCACACGGAGCCGTAGGGCGCTCGGGAACCGGGCCGGCGTCCGTGGATGGTGCCCGACGGGAAGCCACCTGCCCACCAAAGAGAGGCAAAGTTCTCGTTATCGTGGTCACCATCGTCATCGTCGCTAAACAATGACACCGCCGCGCCTTCCATGCAGTGCACCTCGAGGCGCCCTGTCGGCGGGGATCACCCCCCCCCCCCCGCGGTGGGTGGCAGCTGTTGCTGCAAGGCACGGGGTGAATGCAGCAGCGGCCTGCCAGTGACAGAGGGCGAATGTTGCGATGTGAATTCCCAATTCCGTAACTTGCGAGTCGTCTTGGCAACTTTGGAGCGCGACGCAGCTTTTAGTGGTTGTGCTGCACAGCTACCCCGATGCGCTCTCGGGTCGTACCGCGAGTTGTACAGTACGATGTCCGACATTTCGTTCCGTGTGCTGGGCAGATTCTCCAGGAACCGAGTTGGGTGGCTCACATTCTCCCTTGCAACGTCTAGACATCGGGGTGGCACAGGACACGGTGCAACCCGAGAGACAAACGGCACGGTGACGCAGCGCCGCTAGGCAGACATCTCTCCCAGAATGCACTGTCACTAATGCCCTTTCTTTATCCAGATACTCCTTCATAGGTCTCGACGCTTTTTGAGAAGGATTGTGCTGCATTGGGATGTTTGGCCAATTCTGTCATGGAGTAGCTTCATGCCGGAGGGAATCGGAGTGCCCTGGGGGGAAATGCCATCACGTAAAAGCTCGGCGCAGATAAAGTGAAATATCCATGACAGCGCTGTAATCCCCTGGCCACCTGGCAGCAGCCGGAGCCTTCAACCGCTGCTATTCCCAGGCAGCCTCCCATCCGAGTATCGAACCAGGCTCAAACCCCGCTGAGCTCCGGAGATCTGATGACGCCGAGCGCATTCAAACCGACACGTAACGTCCGGATCGGCAGACATCATTGACGTCTCTCTTCCTAAGCGCTACTAATCACCAAGGCGACGTTGAGATTCGTCCGCCTGGTCAAGATGCGACCCTCTCCTCCGATGCGTGTTCGAGTTGTACCGCGCGACGTTTCGCCCGACTAAATAAAAAGCAGGCTCATATCTGCTTACCTTTCCAAGTTATGTGCTGATTTATCAATGGGATTCATACGACCTTGGTTCGGTTAATGACAGGGAAACAGGTTGAATATAAAAACAGGACAGCTTAAACTAATCCGAGGGGCAGAAGATGCATCTTTATCATAGAAACCAAGGGAAGGCGCACGAATTCAATCAAACCTCAGAAATACATTATCCGTTTGACCGGTAACTTGAGCTAATAGGAGTGGCACAGCTGACCAACTCTGATTTTAAGTCACGATAACTTCACACGGTGTCTCAGAACTTCCCGCGCAATCGACTTCTATACCGCTGAAAACTTTCTAAGACTTTTGTCGTTCAAGTTTTAATTTCACAAGAAAAAAAAACACGTTTTTATCTCAGCCATCAAATTAACTCAAGTGTGTCGCTACAAAGCCAAGGTTGCGGAGAGAGTCAACAGGGGCTGCTATTTATTTATTGTTTACTAAATCTGTGGCGATGCAAGTGTTGGCCACTCCGTTGTCAAATTATAAGCGGTGAAACATTGTTTACTTATTCATCACAGATTTGAATAATTGAGTGTTCAGTGCGTGATCTCGCCGCTCTTTGAGAGCCCTTTGCCTCGTCATCGAGACGCAGCGGCCTCCCACGTGGTGTCGCGCCCCGCGCCTTATTGCGCGCAAACATGGCCTCAAGCTCGCCTGCGATAAGATTTATGAATTCCCCTTTTCCTTTTTCATAATGCCGCAGTCATCTCTCCGCACGCTGTCGCCCCCCACCCTTCCCGGGGGGGGGGGGGCGTGGAAGCCGTGGCCGTTCATCACCGGGGGTCAAAATGTCGGAGCGCGCACGCGAAGTGCTTTCCCAGCGCGGCGGCGCGGAACGAGGAGACGCTCTCTCGGCATCGCGCACGCCGCTACCACCACCGCCACCACCGTCACCACCACCGCAGTCACCACCATCGTCGTCACCATCGCCACCACCGTCACCACCACCGCCGCCGTCACCACCATCGTCGTCACCACCGCCACCACCGTCGCCACCGTCACCACCACCGTCACCACCACCACCGCCACCACCGTTGCCGCAACCTCTAAAACTATCGCGGGCAATTCGTAGTGCCGGGCATGTCCCCGCTGTCGGGCGTGACGGCCAGGCCGCGTTTTGCGACGTTGCTGCCGGCCCAGTCGCCAAAGTTAGCGGTGGGGAAAATTCGTTGAGGCTGCCCCCACTGCAAGTTTGTAAAGTCTCATTGAGATGACAGGAGAATTACAAACTAGAAATTCGGGATGCAGTGGAGATGGCAGCAGAGATGCGACCTCGAAAGTTGTAGTGGACATGTTAAGAGAGATGCAAACAAGAGACAAGCGATGTCGTAGTTACGGCAAGGGAGATGCAGACGAGTGATGTCAAGTGGCTTTCATTTTGTTAGCGTGAAATCTTTAAGATAATTTGAACCTTGAGATGATACTTTACGTACACACATTTTGTTCTATGAAGCCGGTGCCCCTCGATCTGTTTGGGGCACTCTACATTTGCTTGGCTTGCTTGGACCTAGCGCCACCAGTGCATGTCAGGGCACATCGACTCGCCAATTAAAACTAATTCATAAGACTTCGCGCGATGCATGAGCGAAAAGACTCTTCCACAATTCGCAAAAGATATGCTGCAAGGAGGATGGGACCCCATGGGAGAGGCAGTAAAAATAAATCCTCCTCAAATCATGGCCCTGAATCGTGAGAATTTGTGAAATGACGGCAGGGGATATCCATCGTTACGCCACCACCTCCCAGGGTGATGCCCGAGTTGATCTCTGGACTGCAGCTACAGTGGCGTCCAGCTACAGTGGCAATGTTGTTTACCTACCACGAGTACCACCAGGCCATTGTGGGGAACAAACATTGATTTCATTAGCATCACATCGTCGACATGTAATATTGAAATCTAACGTTAAGTATTCATCACTCGTGATTAAATGTTTTCGGAAGTTTCCATCCATCCATGAAAATGATTCCACCTTCACCGCGCCTGAACAGATTGGCACAGTCGGGAGATCACGGTACAGAACCAAACCCCGCCCTTGTGTTTGTGTCGTCTCGTTCGTCCGGCCTGTCACGCGCGTGCCTGCCTCGCTTCTTCTCTTCCAATCCTTCACTCGGACATTTTAAAAAATATTTTATTTTTATTACGGAGGAGTGGAGGCGGGAGGGGGAGGACGCGCTGCTGCCCGGGCGTCTGGGGGCCCGACGCTCCCTCCCGGTGATGGAGCTGCAGG
Organism: Petromyzon marinus; assembly: GCF_048934315.1. Taxonomy (NCBI): domain Eukaryota; kingdom Metazoa; phylum Chordata; class Hyperoartia; order Petromyzontiformes; family Petromyzontidae; genus Petromyzon; species Petromyzon marinus. Next base: position 25,934,985 of record NC_133670.1, on the reverse strand, counting down.
AACACACCGCTTCGTTTGTTCTACGTCGGCGGCCGTGGCCTTCACCTGGAGCGCTCGCGTTCTGCGCCATTAACCTTGAGACGCCGGCTCCCTAGCACAACCGCGACGCGCACGTGCGCGCGCGCGTGTGTGGGGGTGTCTGGGTGTCTGTGCGCGTGTGGGTGGGTGTGTGTGTGCGTGTGTGGGGGTGTCTGCGCGCGTGTGGGTGGGTGTCTGTGCGCATGTGTGGGTGGGTGTGTGCGCGTGTGTGGGGGTGTGTGGGTGTCTGTGCGTGTGTGGGTGTGTGTGTGTGTGCGCGTGTGTGGGGGTGTGTGGGTGTCTGTGCGTGTGTCTGGGTGTCTGGGTGTCTGCGCGCGTGTGGGTGGGTGTCTATGTGCGTGTGTGGGTGTCTGTGCGCGTGTGTGGGTGGGTGTCTGTGCGCGTGTGTGGGTGTCTGCGCGCGTGTGGGTGGGTGTCTATGTGCGTGTGTGGGTGTCTGTGCGCGTGTGTGGGTGGGTGTCTGTGCGCGTGTGTGGGTGTCTGCGCGCGTGTGGGTGGGTGTCTGTGCACGTGTGTGGGTGAGTGTCAGTGCGCGTGTGTGTGTGCGCGCATGTGTGGGGGAGCGATAGTGTAGCGGTTAGCGCGCTGCGCTATGAACCTGGCGACCCGGGTTCGATTCCCGCTCACGGCCAACACCAGTGACGATTATCTGAACCGGTCCCGGGCCTCCCCTAGGTCGACTCAGCCTCAAATGAGTACCTGGTGCGGTGTGTAAACATTGCCACTAGGGAGACAAAGGCGGTCGGGCGTGGTGCTGGCCACCCACCCCTCGTGTACCGTTCCGGCCTTCATAGGTGCTCGCTAACAGCACTTGCCCCTACAGTCTGTTAAGGCTATATGGGGGATCTTTGTCTTCGTGGGCGCGTGTGCCGTCTCGGTATTTTGTTATATGCTTAAATATATTGTTTAACTCTCATTCTCTCCGCTTACCCTGCTCGGCTCGGTTGGTGGAGGAAGCGCGGTGGGAGGGTGGCGAATGTGCTGGGAGTGTGACAGGAGCGTGGGGAGCGTGGGGAGCGTGGGGGGGGGGGGGGTGTGTTGGCAGGAGTGTGGTGGACAAATGGGGAGCGAGGGTGAGCGACTGCCCAGTATACATGCAATGTTGGGCCAACGTTGTTGCAACGTTCCATGTTGACTGGGTGGCTGGTGTGCAGAGTGAGTGTGCTGTTGGTGCGTAGAGAGTGGGAAGGCTCGTGAGTGCATGGTGGAGAGGATACAGTCGAGTACAGGTTGGGTTTGCAGTGCGTCTGAATGTGACCGCATTTGTCGACGCAGGAGCAGCGAGCGGTACTGGGATCAGTGCAGCTGCAGTGCGAGAGTTGCGACAGCGTGAGCAGGAGACTTGTGGGAGCGCGGTCCCAGTAAAGAAACGTGGGACATTGGGCCAACATTGTGCCAACTTTACTCCAACAATACCAACCACATGCCAACATTGGCCCAGCGTCGGCGGCATGTTTAATGGGTTGACTCCAGCAGTGCGTGTGGTGGATCTATTATCGTTTCGTTGTGCGAGTGTGACGGATGTGTGTACATGTGTACGTGTGTGTATGGACGTGTTGGTGGTGTACGTGTGTGTCCGTGTGTGTGGGGGGGAGCGGTAGTGTAGCGGTTAGCGCGCTGCGCTATGAACCCGGCGATCCAAGTTCGATTCCATCTCACGGACAACACCCAGTGACGATTATCTCAACCGGTCCTGGGCATCCCCTAGGTCGACTCAGCCTCAAATACGTTTTTGGTGCGATGTGTAAACATCGCCACTCGGGAGTCAAAGGCGGCCGGATGTGGTGTTGGCCACCCACCCTCTCGTGTGCCGTGCCGGCCTTCATAGGTGCTCGCTCACAGCACTTGCCTCAATAGTATGTTAAGGCTACACGGGGGAGCTTTGTCTTGTGTGTGTGCGTGGGGAGCGCGGCAGCGGCTTTTGCAGCGCGCCCTGCCGCGGCGTTCACCTGGAGACGACAGCTGCCGCAGGATCGCGTTGAGTCGGTGCTGGGCGGCCGCGGAGATGGAGGCGGCCTTCACGCAGCTGCCCAGGATCCCATCTGCAGAGGCGACACGGCGAGCGCTCAAAACGGCCTGACATTACCGCCACCGCGGGGGCGCCACGGTGGCGGAAAAATAAAAGAAAGTTTTACAAAGATTGGGGGGGGGGGGGGATGAAGCCACTTCCGAACGCGCGCGGAAGAAGCGCCCCCAACCTCGCACGCGAAGGGCAAAGAATGGCTCCTCTTGGGCGAATGCGACCAGATTTCAAGTGGCCCATCCCCACTAGATTTATTAAAAGAACCAACACTGCGCCCTGTCAATTTAACCCACCGATGATTAATCATTCATAACAAAATGCTTAAGACGAACGGTGAATGACAGCTCTTTAAAAAAGCACATTACGAGTTGGCATCAAACGAATAAATGTAAACTAAGTCATTACGTATTCTTGGTTCTTTCGGTAAAGTCACGTAGAAGGGAAACAATAAAATAATACAAATATAAAACAATAAAATTCTCACGACGTTTCGACTGCTTGTGTTGCAGTCGAAACGTCGTGAGAATTATATTGTTTTATATTTTATTATGTTATTGTTTCCCTTCTACGTGACTTTACCAAAAGAACCAATAATATGAATCCCTGCAGTCACGAAAGCTTTAAATCAAAATTTAAGTCATTACGATTAGAGTTTTTTCTTCTTCTTCGTCTTAAAATCTTAACGCAAGCTATTTTGCTTTCAAATTTGGACTAATTACCGTTGATGCCGTTTTAATGTGCCGGGCGCTTTGACGAGCTGTCCCAAGCCCCCGCGTAACCCCCCGCTCCTCCCACTGTCCTGTCGCGCCTCACGCCCCCGGCAGATGCAGCGCAAGGAGCGTGGCACGGTGCCGGGTGCCGGGAACCCAGCCCCACCCTCCCCTCCTGCTTCATCCATCATCTTCCATCTGTCCTCGCGCACGCTTAGCGCCGTGGAGATCGCACAATATGCTGCGCGCTGGCACTACTCGACGGGCAACGGTGTATGTACGTGTGGGTGGTATCATAGGCCCAGGTCTATGATACCATCAGTAGGCCCGGGCTCTGGGTTGTTCTTCCTGCTTTCGGAATCCCTGACCCGCTGCTCACGATCATTAAGGACCTTCATGATGGTGAGCGGGCCCGGGAAAAACTACGTGGCCGGGAGTCGGAGTCATTCTCTGTACACCTTGGGGTGCAACAGGGATGTCCTCTGGCTCCCACATTATTTAACATCTATTTCGACCACGTAGTTGGTGAAGCCTTCAATAGCTGTCCCGGAGGAATTTCCATCTGGTACAGCACAATGGGAGACTGATCGATGCCCGGGTGCGGTCAAGGGATGGCTCCAGATTGCTCAACCATGTTACGTATGCCGATGATCTGGTAATTGCAGCTCACTCAGATGAGTTGGAGGTGCTGCTGCTGAAACTGGAGCTTGCCATGAAGAGGTGGGGCCTTACCATCAGCCCCAGCAAAACTAAGCACCTGCCTGGGTATTTTGTACCATCGGACACTCCACCACCACAACTCCCAATCGGTGATGGGGCAGTTGTGGAGAGAGTGGAGAGTTTCCCATACCTGGGCAGTGTGCTCATGACCGGCTCCGATTTGAAGCAGAGGTCTAACTCTGAATCAGTCGAGCGGCATTATCCTTTCATCGGTTGCGTAACGCTATGTGGAAGCTACCTGGTCTGTCACTCCGCACAAAGCTTCAGGTCTTCTCGGCCACAGTCATTCCCTCCCTTCTCTACGCTTGCGAAATGTGGACCCCCCTAATGGAACATCTTCGCCGGTTAGAAACATTGAGGCTGGCCTGCCTACGATCCATCCTGGGTTTGACCAGGCTGGATTGTGTGAGGAGCTCACATATCCTTGAAAGATCTGGACAAAGCCCCATCGGTGAGCTTCTCCGCCAGGCAGGGCTGCGTTGGCTGGGTCATGTAGCCCTCATGCCCAGCCACCGCATGCCTAAACAACTTTTGTTCGGCCGGATCGAGGGGGCTAAACGGGCGTGGCACGGGCTAGAGAAGAGATGGAGTGATGTGGTACAGGAGGATGTGGAGCTGAGTGGATCTGCCGATGACTGGTACCAGCGGTGTCAAGATCGGCCTCTGTGGAGGAGGCTCGTGAAGGACGCTACTTGGCAGTTGGAGGCAGTCGCCCTCCAACAATGGAGGGGGGAGGAGCGACGCTCACAACAACGGGCGGAGCGCCGGGTGGCTAAAGCACAGCAAGTTGGCACAGTAGGGGGCACAGGTGGTGCATCAGCCAGTCATCTCAGTCAGTCGACCCGTGGCACCTGGGTCTGCCCCGTGACCTCCTGCCAGCCGGCGTTCGACACTTCAAGTGGCCTCAACGTGCACATAGCCTGGCACAAGCGTCGTGGTGACATCACCGCCACTTAGTGGCGAATGGCGGCATTTGTATGTGTACGCGTGGGTGTGTGTGTGTACGTGTATGAACGTGCGCTACAAACCCGGCGACCCGAGTTCGATTCCCGCTCACGGCCAACAACGGTGACTGGGCGTGGTGCTGGTCACCCAATCCCTCGCGTACTGTTCTGGCCTTCATAGATGCTCACTCACAGCACTTGCCCCAACAGTCTGTTAATGCTATACGGGGGAACTTTTTGTTTGTTGGGAGCGGTGGTGTCGTGGCTAGTGCCCTGCGCCACATACCCAGTGATCTGAGTTCGAATCTCTCGCTCACGGCCAACATCAGTGGAGAATATCTGAACCAGTAGTGGGCATCCCACGGGTTGACTGAGCCTTAAAAAAAGCATTTACCTTAACATTCTATGTAAGCTATACGGGTGATCTTTGTTTTCGTCCTTTGTGAATGTCAGGATAATATCTATGGAAAGTGATATCTGAACCTTCTCCTGGGGTCTCAGCCTCAAGCGAGTATCTGGCACGGCGTGTACACATCGGCGCCGGGGAGACAAACGCAGCCGGGCTTGGGGCTGGCCGTGCCCACCTTTATAGGTGCTCTAGCAAGCAGCACTTGTCCTCCGAAAGGCTATCTGGGGGAGCTCTGCCTTTGTTTAGTGTGTGAGAGAGAGAGACGGTCTCTCCAGAATGGAGGTCTTGTTACATTTTTGTTTCGTGCTCACAAATCCCAAAAGGCGAAGTTTGGTTTTGGAGGGATTTTAAACATATCGGGTTTGCACAACAGCTGAAAAGTGAAGATTGTTTCATGATTCCCCGTTCACCGGGGCTGCGCGGGACCTGGCGTGCGTGTGAAGGTTGATTAACGCGACGACACGGGACCCCCATCCCCCCACATGTAATATTTATCATGTTACTGTGTTGTTTTATTTATTTAACACGAAAATATTTCAGTAGGAAATCAATCATACATTACTTTAGAAAGTTTTATAAAATTCTTACGTTTTAAAAAAAAGTTTTCGTTCCGAAACTTGCGTTTCAACATGTCACTGACAACATTTTTCTCGCGAGTCGGCAAGTCTTTCCTAAAGTATCATTCGTTTAGAATATGTATTTGTACATTCAGGTGCTCAGCGTGTGACAGTGTGTTCTACAACAAGATTGCTTAACAACATACTGCATAAAAAACACCAGAAAGATTACACGTGGTTGTCAGTTGCAGATTGTGCGCCAGCTCCAACAGTCACCCAAGCTCTGCGGTCCTCTATATGTTAAGGTGTTATCAGCCAATTAACGAATGTTTACATGTGGGAGGAAACTGGAGCACCTGGAGAAAACACACTCGTGCGAGGGGGCAACACTCGATCCCATACAGACGGCACAGGTGGAGTAAACATGCTTGCTGTACCGCCATCTCCTGGCGAGCCAGAGTATGGCACCTCATCGACACCCACGGGAAGGGAGTTTCAGCAACATTTGTGTGATCCACCAACGCTCGCTGCCTCCACAGCGCTGGGTTACAGGCAGCCACGTGCAGTGTCGCCAGCACCGCAGTGGCCCTGGACTCTCTCACCCTTGGCCTCGCTTCTCCGTGTTGTTTCAAAATGACAAGATCTTAGACAACTGTACACACACCCCGCTCATCGACTGCACACACAGCAGTGCAAAAAAACACGTCATAATTGATATAATGAAGACACTTAGTTCATTCCTTCAGCCTGGCTGGTGCATCAGCAGCAGGGATCAAAGGGTCAAATCAGGAATGAGTTAATATCCTGACCAGGGTGGACTACGTCGCATCATGCCTCTTGGGATGACCTGAACCGTCATCGTTATCTCTTGGGTATACAAGACTCTGTCACAGGAATGTACAATTCCCACCATTCGTTTGGTACCACAATAATTAATCACGATATTCGCTTCCCTCACATATCTCTCTCCATGTAAGAGATACAAGTACTTTGTACGCATCCCATCAGCCGCATGGCCCTCTGTGAGAGGTGCTGGTGAACCGGGAAATGAATACATGCAAGCACCCTAATCTTTGCTAGATATGGGTCCCAGTTCGACGCAATAGCACAAAATACATAACTGGAAAAAGTAATTATTGCCGTTGTAGTGAATATAAACGTTTAAATCATCCAGAGACTCACGTGTTGACCAATTATGTGGTGGTGATGCTGCTGCATTGGCAGTCGTGGACAGGCACAGATAACCACAACAACAACACTCAACACGTTCGTTAACAACGCCGTGGTCTTAAAAGGTAGTTGTCGCGGGCAATTGCCGTTGCCCATCTCACGCAGACAGAGGCCAGAGAGATGGAGTCAACTCACTGTCCCTCTCGCCTCTCCAGTTACGTGTTTAAGCTTATAAATGTACAGAGCCAGTTGTGATGCGGTTTAATTATTGTCTTGAAATCCAAGGAGCGGATGCCGTGCATCGCGCCACGTGGCACGACAGACACGTGGGCCGGGCCCTGCAGTGAGCCGCCCTCCCCAGCAGGTGACTCTGCAGCTTTGCCCCACCTCTCGGGACGGTCACGACGCCACAGTCGGCACGGCCAATCCAGCGACTCGCCCCGCCGGAGCGCCGCCGTTCATGCCAAGGGACATGTCGAGTCCAAGTGGCAGCGCTCCACCGCGTGACGAGCGATCAAAGCTGATGGCGTTTTGATTGCAGAAGACGCAGGCTGGGAAATAGGGGAGGGTTGCTTGGATGGTTTGCGGACGGACCCACGGAGACCAGAGATGGAGGGTTGGAGGTGGTGGTGGTGGTAGTGGTGGAGGTGGTAGTAGTGGAGGTAGTGGTGGTAGTGGAGGTGATAGTGGAGGTGGTAGTAGTGGAGGTGGTGGTAGTAGTGGAGGTGGTGGTATTGGAGGTGGTAGTGGTGGAGGTGGTGGAGGTGGTGGTGGTGGTAGTGGAGGTGGTGGTAGTGGTGGTAGTGGAGGTGGTGGTAGTGGAGGTGGTAGTAGTGGAGGTGGTAGTAGTGGAGGTGGTGGTAGTAGTGGAGGTGGTAGTAGTGGAGGTGGTGGTAGTAGTGGAGGTGGTGGTGGTGGTGGTGGTAGTGGAGGTGGTGGTAGTGGAGGTGGTGGTAGTAGTGGAGGTGGTGGTAGTGGAGGTGGTGGAGGTGGTGGTAGTGGAGGTGGTGGTGGTAGTGGAGGTGGTGGTAGTGGAGGTGGTAGTAGTGGAGGTGGTGGTGGAGGTGGTAGTGGTAGTGGAGGTGGTAGTAGTGGCGGTGGTAGTAGTGGAGGTGGTGGTGGAAGTGGTGGAGGTGGTGGTAGTAGTGGAGGTGGTAGTAGTGGAGGTGGTGGTAGTAGTGGAGGTGGTGGTGGTGGTGGTGGAGGTGGTGGTAGTGGAGGTGGTGGTAGTGGAGGTGGTGGTAGTAGTGGAGGTGGTGGTAGTGGAGGTGGTGGAGGTGGTGGTAGTGGAGGTGGTGGTGGTAGTGGAGGTGGTAGTAGTGGAGGTGGTGGTAGTAGTGGAGGTGGTGGTAGTAGTGGTGGTGGTAGTGGTGGAGGTGGTGGTAGTGGAGGTGGTAGTAGTGGAGGTGGTGGTGGAGGTGGTGGTGGTAGTGGTAGTGGAGGTGGTAGTAGTGGAGGTGGTAGTAGTGGAGGTGGTGGTAGTAGTGGAGGCGGCAGCCTGAATAGCATGGGACCGCGGAGGGTCTCTGGCAGGATGGTGGAATGAGAATGATGAGGAGGCGTTCACATCCGCGGATAATCATCGCTCGGAGACCCCCGGCTCGTGCGTGCGCGCGCGCTCCAAGGGCCGCAGCTGCTCGCGCCTCGCCCTGTAAGCTCGGCGGCCCGCCGCGCGTAAACAACAACAACAGCAGCAGCAGCAGCCACAACAAAGCTGCTGTCTCCACCTGGTGGGGGAGACGCTGCCAAGCCTCGCGCTCACGTGGAGACGCTGCTGTGTAGTGGAGGCGTGTTGGCACGACAAGTGGAGGCGTGTTGGCACGACAAGTCGGTTTGTCGACTTCGCGAGTTCTGTTCTCCGCCACGAGACGAGCGATCGTTTTGTCGCTCCGCGCGTCGAGCTGGGGACCCACGACGCAACGAGAGAGTCATCGTCTGTACCGTCGCCAGGTCACCAGCGTTGATTCAAGCGAGCCCGACTCTGCGGATGAGGCACCGGGGGGCGATTGGTTGTGTCAAGGACGAATTCGGTTGTTTGTACGTGTAAAGACGGAATATGCGAAGCTGACGTATAGACTGTTTATCGATGTTTTATTTAGTAAACAACATTTTTTCGATGCTTCGATGACAGTGGTGCACAAACACAACAAAAAGAAAATCCCTTCCCTTCAAACCATCTCGGTACGGACGCTCCCCCCGAGCCGACACAGCATTGCGAGACGAGCTCTCATTCATCCGCATTGTAAATCCGAGCGGTGCTTGCCGCGTGTAAACGCGTCTTCTCGCTGCCTGCTCAAATGGAACGGTGCTCATGTCCACATGGCCACGACGTGAGGAAGCCAGGCCCTGCAGTGCATCGTCACGATATGCGGGTGGCAATACGACTTTTGAGTATCAGACGGATAATGTTTTGTCTCGTCTATCTCAATCAGCTCAAGCCGCCTCCCGTAAATCACGAGACTCCTGTTGGCCACCCCCACTCTTGACCTCTCCCCTCCCCTTGTGAAAACAGACGCCGTTTCTATGTGCAGCAGCGTCGAAGCCCAGATGCAGCCTCTTCCTCCCAAGCCTCATCTCTCCTGACCCTTTCTCACGTTTTTCAGTTCCTTTTCCATAGATTCTCTCTTATTTCCCATTTATTTTTCTCTCTTCCATTTTCCGTTCCTCTATCTTTTCCTGTCCCTTACATCCTCGACTTTATTCTCCTTCCCGTGGGGAACCACGGGTATAAGTTACTCGTGTTCACCATATTTCATTTATATTGTTTATATATTGTTCTGTCCGTTTACACAGCTCCTATAATATCGTTAGCCTGTACGTGTCATCGGCATATCATTTGCAGAAATTGTGAGTTATAGATTCTCACGATCACAACTCAACGCATGTTCCGTGGAGCTGATTTTTTTATTATTATTTTAATCACTGAATTGACGCAGCGCGACATGTTAGTTGCTGTCGGTAAAAACTGAAGCTCTTTTTCTGGAGCACGGAATGATGACGATGATGATGGATTAACCCCCCCGACCAGGATTGGACCTCGTACCCTTTCCTCTTTTGAGTCGAGCGCTCCGTCAAAGCGCCATGCGGACGGTGCTGCACGGTAACGAGAGCTCGGTGCCCAGGGGAGCTTCAGCCGAATCTCAAGACTCGCGCATTAAATATAACATCTCATCCTCTTAAGTACAAACTCCTTCTTCTGAGCTGGCCGGGTGGCTCAGAGGTCGGAGGCATAGAATCGGCCCCGCCGAAAGCCTGGGTTTGAACCTGGATTTTCAAGCTCCCGTGACCAGCCCGGGTTGCCAAGTGGAGAGAGAGAGATCATGAGCTCAGCCCAATCGCCATTCGCTGCACGAAACGAAAGAAACAATATAAAAATTGGCTTTACATTTAATTAGGCTCAATGACACAGGTAGAGAGGTCATCGGCACAACCTACTTGGTACAACCTACTTGGTACATCGGTACAACCAACTTGCCGTGTTGCGTGCTTTAGGCCGCATAAAGACTGGTATGGTTTCATCACGGCTCTCCGATGCATGAACCGGGGGGTGTTGTGATGGTTGTAGCGCGGGTAACACACACAGCACTGTACAACACAGCGGCGAACAGCTGTGCAGCATAGCCGCAAACACCACCGCAGCATCGCGACGGCGTGATCCACCAACCCCAATAACAAAACGCGACATTACAGACATGTGCCGTCATGCCAGGCCAATGAAATGTAATTAAAATTGATTTACCAGGTGTGGACCCATTGGGGGGGATCGTGTAGGTAACCACAAATTAAAAAGTTTTGACCTATTTATTTATTTAGTGATTATCATTTTTTTGGAGCCTATTCATTACCGGGCCGTGATGCGCTTTGTGTGCAGGTGCAATGCGCGCGCGTAGGGTCGCGCGCGGGCCGCCCCCACCACGGGGCAGAGTCGCGAGCCCCACGCAGCGTTGCCAACTCTGTCCAGCACAAGGGTCAGCAAAGGAACCTCGAAAGGTAACCAGATATCGCTAGACAGGCCTTCAAGAGTAATGGAACACGCCACTAGGAAAACGCAAGTATTCCACGAAGTCAACGCATAACGATGCTGCCCGTGGTGTCATGGTTAGCAGCGCACTGGAGTTGCAATCCAGAGGTCGTCGGTCCGACCTCACCTCCTGGCTAGACAACTGAAACACTGGGGCCAGTGTCTTACATCTCTCCTCCCTACTCGTTCACCCTCGCCTCTGTCCACCCAGCAGTGTAAATGGGGAGGGACGCCACGGTTAATCAATCAGCAGGTCACGTGTGGTGGGATGAGGTGTGGGTACTCCCACCTCTATCTAAGATGTTTGGCCAGTTAAGAAGAGGAGACCAATGCCCTCTGGAGAGGCTATCTCACCCTCGAGTAGAGGCTCCTGCCACCCACAGTGGCGTTCGCGAGCAATCGCCACGGATGCGGGATTCCTCAACCCCGTGCGTGCGATGGCTCCTAAATCCACGCGATTGTTTCTGCAGTGACGTTCGCGAGAATCCGTCGCTGGGGAATCCCATAAAAGGGGTCGCCGGATTTGAGATGTGGAGGATAGAGCTGCCGAGTTGGCGACCCCGACAGCACGCGGAGCCGGCGGTTCCCTCGGCCCGTAGCGAGCGCGGGGGACGGGCGATCGCCGAGAGAGCCGCAGCCTCCTCCCCGGTGACCTCCCCCCACTTGGCCGCAAGGAGAAGCACCGCAGAGTGCCACGGCGATCTCCAGCAACGGCGCCTTCACACGAACTCGGCAATTACGGTGACGGCCGCTGTTGTAGCCGCCCGAGCTGCATCCCCTGGGCTCATCCCAGGTAACAGAGCCACCCCTCCTCTCTCCTCTACTGCTCCTCCGATCTCTAGAGGGGGCAGTGGGTAGGGTCCAGTCGTAGCGCTTGCTCGCCGTTCGTTGCGCAGGTTCAAGGGTCACATCGGGTAGGCCGCCCTGGTTAATACTGCGGGCATTGAGAGTGGACGTTAAATACCCCACGATGCAATTCTAAGAAGGGTTGTTGTGTGGCGACACCCCAGTCAGAAATTGACAAATGTTAAAATGTCACTCGCGAATTGTCACCCAACGACTCGCAACAAACTTGGCAAGACCCTCCTCCAAGTTCCTTGGCACTGCGTGCCGGGCGTGGTGCTAGCCACACCAAACTGGCCTTAATAGGTTATTGCCAGCAGCACGAGCCCCACCAGTCTGTGTGAACGTTATAGGGGTTATCTTTGTCTTTCCTCTTGCTGTGTGTGTGTGGATAACATCTGTGGCAAAAGATATCGAAACCTGTCCTGGGGGCTCAGCGGTAAACGAGTATCTGGTGCGGTGTGTAAACATCAGCACCGGGGAGATAAAGGTGGCCAGGCGTGTAGTGAACCACACCGCCAACACTTATTCATTCCTGGAGCAGCGATGGCACTGATGGTGGTGGTGATGACGAGTGAGTTGAGTAGCCCATTGCCAGGATTTAAACTCATGTGTTGCTGCAACAAATACATCACCGTTTTATTACCTTCTAGCTTCTTAACAAATCACTCAAAATGCGCCAGATCTCGTGCTATCTCCGTGGCCCAGCGGAGTCGAGGCCTCTCAGTGCAGGCGTCGGAGGCTGCAAGTGAGAGGCAGAGTGCAGTGTTGTACCGTACCAAGCTCCTACGTTGTTACGCTCTCCGTCTTCACCTATCTGCATTGACCGACGCGGCGAAGTTTGGACCAAACAACTCCCCAGGACACCTGCGGGCGTGGACGAGGCCCTCGTGCCACCAGCAGTGGGTCGAAAATCAAGTCCCGTGCGTGGGCATCGCCTTCCCCTGGGAGTCGCATCGCTAAAGAGGGACACGCGTGTTGGACGTCTGGACAAAAGAGCGGCTTCTCCCCTGCGGAGCGTTTGGTGGTGGGAGCAGCCACCGTGGCAGCGGCCATCGCCGCCGAGCAAAGACAAAGAGAGAGATTTCTGTCGCCTGGCGAGCCAGATCCCTGGGGGTGCTGTGCGCGCACCGCCCCGCGGCTGATGGTGCTGAGCCCCCCCATCACGTGCACAGGCGGCACGCCACGCGAGCTTTTCCTACATTCGTGGATCTCAGCAGCCAGCTATCAGAAAGATAAATGGTATCCCACCAAACACAGGCGCCCCAAGCATTGGGGCTATCCTGTATGTGAAATGGAAATGACCACGGCAGGTACAATCACTTTGTACACGAACTAAAATTAAAATAATCAGGCAACTGTCTGTGGCGCACCACAGCGAAACGGTGGAACACATTTTATCTATGGTTCTCTGTTTGAGTCTGTGGGTCTCTGTGTGAGTCTATGGGTCTGTGTGAGTCTGTGGGTCCCTGTGTGAGCCTGTGGGTCTGTGTGAGTCTGTGGGTCTCTGTGTGAGTCTGTGGGTCTCTGTGTGAGTCTGTGGGTCTCTGTGTGAGTCTGTGGGTCTCTGTGTGAGTCTATGGGTCTGTGTGAGTCTGTGGGTCCCTGTGTGAGTCTATGGTTCTCTGTGTGAGTCTGTGTGAGTCTGTGGGTCTCTGTGTGAGTATGTGGGTCTCTGTGTGAGTCTGTGGGTCACTGTGGGTCTGTGGGTCTCTGTGTGAGTTTATGGGTCTGTGTGAGTCTGTGGGTCCCTGTGTGAGTCTGTGTGTCTCTGTGTGAGTCTGTGGGTCTCTGTGTGAGTCTGTGGGTCTCTGTGTGAGTCTGTGGGTCTCTGTGTGAGTCTGTGGGTCTCTGTGTGAGTCTATGGGTCTGCGTGAGTCTGTGGGTCCCTGTGTGAGTCTATGGTTCTCTGTGTGAGTCTGTGTGAGTCTGTGGGTCTCTGTGTGAGTATGTGGGTCTCTGTGTGAGTCTGTGGGTCACTGTGGGTCTGTGGGTCTCTGTGTGAGTTTATGGGTCTGTGTGAGTCTGTGGGTCCCTGTGTGAGTCTGTGTGTCTCTGTGTGAGGCTGTGGGTCTCTTTGTGAGTATGTGGGTCCCTGTGTGAGTCTGTGGGTCTCTTTGTGAGTCTGTGGGTCCCTGTGTGAGTCTGTGGGTCTCCGTGTGAGTATGTGGGTCTATTTGTGAGTCTGTGGGTCTCTGTGTGAGTATGTGGGTCTCTTTATGAGTATGTGGGTCCCTGTGTGAGTCTGTGGGTCTCTTTGTGAGTCTGTGGGTCCCTGTGTGAGTCTATGGGTCTCTTTGTGAGTCTGTGGTCTATTTGTGAGTCTGTGGGTCTCTGTGTGAGTATGTGGGTCTCTTTATGAGTCTGTGGGTCTCCGTGTGAGTCTGTGGGTCTCCGTGTGAGTCTGTGGGTCTCTGTGTGAGTATGTGGATCTCTTTATGAGTCTGTGGGTCTCCGTGTGAGTCTGTAGGTCTCTGTGTGAGTCTGTGTGTCTCTGTGTGAGTCTGTGGGTCCCTGTGTGAGTCTGTGGGTCTCTGTGTGAGTCTGTGGGTCTCTGTGTGAGTCTGTGGGTCTCTGTGTGAGTCTGTGGGTCCCTGTGTGAGTCTGTGGGTCCCTGTGTGAGTCTATGGTTCTCTGTGTGAGTCTGTGTGAGTCTGTGGGTCTCTGTGTGAGTATGTGGGTCTCTGTGTGAGTCTGTGGGTCACTGTGGGTCTGTGGGTCTCTGTGTGAGTTTATGGGTCTGTGTGAGTCTGTGGGTCCCTGTGTGAGTCTGTGTGTCTCTGTGTGAGTCTGTGGGTCTCTGTGTGAGTCTGTGGGTCTCTGTGTGAGTCTGTGGGTCTCTGTGTGAGTCTATGGGTCTGCGTGAGTCTGTGGGTCCCTGTGTGAGTCTATGGTTCTCTGTGTGAGTCTGTGGGTCTCTGTGTGAGTATGTGGGTCTCTGTGTGAGTCTGTGGGTCACTGTGGGTCTGTGGGTCTCTGTGTGAGTTTATGGGTCTGTGTGAGTCTGTGGGTCCCTGTGTGAGTCTGTGTGTCTCTGTGTGAGGCTGTGGGTCTCTTTGTGAGTATGTGGGTCCCTGTGTGAGTCTGTGGGTCTCTTTGTGAGTCTGTGGGTCCCTGTGTGAGTCTGTGGGTCTCCGTGTGAGTATGTGGGTCTATTTGTGAGTCTGTGGGTCTCTGTGTGAGTATGTGGGTCTCTTTATGAGTATGTGGGTCCCTGTGTGAGTCTGTGGGTCTCTTTGTGAGTCTGTGGGTCCCTGTGTGAGTCTATGGGTCTCTTTGTGAGTCTGTGGTCTATTTGTGAGTCTGTGGGTCTCTGTGTGAGTATGTGGGTCTCTTTATGAGTCTGTGGGTCTCCGTGTGAGTCTGTGGGTCTCCGTGTGAGTCTGTGGGTCTCTGTGTGAGTATGTGGATCTCTTTATGAGTCTGTGGGTCTCCGTGTGAGTCTGTAGGTCTCTGTGTGAGTCTGTGTGTCTCTGTGTGAGTCTGTGGGTCCCTGTGTGAGTCTGTGGGTCTCTGTGTGAGTCTGTGGGTCTCTGTGTGAGTCTGTGGGTCTCTGTGTGAGTCTGTGGGTCCCTGTGTGAGTCTGTGGGTCTCTTTGTGAGTCTGTGGGTCTCTTTGTGAGTCTGTGGGTGTCTTTGTGAGTCTGTGGGTCTCTGTGTGAGTGGTCTATCGGTCTCTGCGAGTCTACGGAGCTGTGTGTGAACGCGCCACCGCTCAGGCACCACTGCCCCCTTTTGTAATTAAGAATGTCAACAATTTCAAATTACAGCCCCGCCTCCTCCTCCTTGCCTGGAGCCAATGGCACGACCGTTGCCATGGCAGCACGCGGATGGAGCTGTTTGTCACCACGGCAACGGGCGAGTCATTGGCTAATGCGGTCGCGTGACCTCGCGTGTAGGGGGAGGGAGGGAGGCAGAGCGATTTGGTAGCGATTCGTCTGACTGTGGCGAGGCTGGCTTTTTTTTGTCCTCTTGGGCGACAGCAATTTCCGTGTTTCGGGACACCATTGTCACGCGATCTCGTTCGGACGAGTATGGGCGCACGACAGCCAAACGTTCCACACACCGGGCCGCCCAGCTGGCGAAACGTGGCAACAAAGAGTCGAGGGAAATAGAGTTGCAGTACGAGAGAGACGCGTTGAGGCGAACGTCCGTGTCTGCGATGTTGTTACAACAACAAGCAACACAACAAAACCGTGTTTGATCATTGCACGTAATTGGGTCATGCCAGCCACACTTATCGCAATCCGGCTGCGAGATGGAAATGTATGAGCAGATTTAAAATTTATGAGGATTTATTTTGGACATATTTGAGGGATGAGGCTAAGGTTAGTGCGGGACACGCGCCCTATTCAGCCGGAAATAAATAACCATGTCGGTTTATCAGCATCAGAGCCGACACAATCTGAGCACAAACGCCTACCTGCTCCCCATTTCACCTCGATTACTCCCACATCGCCTAACAGCGACACACGCACGCACCCTCCACCGCACTAGGAGACAGAGAGACACAGTCACACACAGAGAGACACACAGTCACACAGAGAGACACACAGTCACACACAGAGACACAAGTCACACACAGAGACACAGTCACACACAGAGACAGTCACCCACAGAGACACACAGTCACCCACAGAGAGACACAGTCACACACAGAGAGTCACACAGAGAGACACACAGTCACACAGAGAGACACAGTCACACACAGAGACACAGTTACACACAGTCACACACAGAGAGACACAGTCACACACAGAGACAGTCACACACAGAGACAGTCACACACAGATACAGTCACACACAGAGACACACAGTCACACACAGATACAGTCACACACAGAGACACACAGTCACACACAGAGACACACAGTCACACACAGAGACACACAGTCACACACAGAGACAGTCACACACAGAGACACACAGTCACACACAGAGACACACAGTCACACACAGAGACAGTCACACACAGAGAGACACACAGTCACACACAGAGACACACAGTCACACAGAGACACACAGTCACACACAGAGACAGTCACACACAGAGACACACAGTCACACACAGAGACATACAGTCACACACAGATACAGTCACACACAGAGACACACAGTCACACAGAGACACACAGACAGATACAGTCACACAGAGACACACAGTCACACACAGAGACACACAGTCACACACAGACACAGTCACACACAGATACAGTCACACAGAGACACACAGTCACACACAGATACAGTCACACAGAGACAGTCACACACAGAGACACACAGTCACACACAGATACAGTCACACACAGACACAGTCACACACAGAGACACACATTCACACACAGATACAGTCACACACAGAGACACACAGTCACACACAGACACAGTCACACACAGATACAGTCACACAGAGACACAGTCACACACAGAGACACACAGTCACACACAGACACAGTCACACACAGATACAGTCACACAGAGACACACAGTCACACACAGATACAGTCACACAGAGACACACAGTCACACACAGAGACACACAGTCACACACAGACACAGTCACACAGAGACAGTCACACACAGAGACAGTCACACACAGACACAGTCACACAGTCACACACAGATACAGTCACACACAGAGACACAGTCACACACAGAGACACACAGTCACACACAGAGACAGTCACACACAGAGACACACAGTCACATACAGAGACACACAGTCACACACAGAGACACAGTCACACACACAAAGATCCCTCTCCCCCCGTATTGCCTACTACGGACTGCTGGGGCAAGTGCTGTTAGCCGGCACACGAGGGGGTGGCCAAGCACCACGCCCGGCCGCCTTTGTCTGCCGCATCGAGTTCCAGCGTGCACACACTGAGGCTGACTCGACCTCAAGTGCCAGCGTGTACACACCGAGGCTGACTCGACCTCGAGTGCCAGCGTGCAGACACTGAGGCTGACTCGACCTCGAGTTCCAGCGTGCACACACTGAGGCTGACTCTAGCTCGAGTTCCAGCGTGCACACGGAGGCTGATTCGAACTCGAGTGCCAGCATGCAGACACTGAGGCTGACTCGACCTCGAGTTCCAGCGTGCAGACACTGAGGCTGACTCGAACTCGAGTGTCAGCGTGCACACACTGAGGCTGACTCGAACTCGAGTGTCAGCGTGCAGACACCGAGGCTGACTGGACCTCGAGTGCCAGCGTGCACACACTGAGGCTGACTGGACCTCGAGTTCCAGCGTGCACACACTGAGGCTGCCTCGAGCTCGGGAAGGCCCAGGAACCGGGTCAAATATTCGCCACTGTAATTGGTCGCGACTGGGAATCGAACTCGTGACGCCGGGTTCGCAGCGTAGCACGCCAACCAAGGCGCCACCACCCCCTCCCAAGCTGCCTTTGTCTCACCCATACACCACCCCATCATAAACACATTCACCTCTTTCTCCCACACACATTCACTTCTTTCTCACACACACTCACCTCTTTCTCACACACGCCTCTTTCTCACACACTCTCACCTCTCTCTCACACACATTCACCTCTTTCTCACACACATTCACCTCTTTCACACACACACATTCACCTCTTTCTCACACACGCCTCTTTCTCCCACACACATTCACTTCTTTCTCACACACACTCACCTCTTTCTCACACACATTCACCTCTTTCTCACACACATTCACCTCTTTCTCACACACACGCTCACCTCTTTCTCACAAACACTCTCACCTCTTTCTCACAAACACTCTCACTTCTTTATCACAAACACACTCACCTCTTTCTCACACACACACACTCCCCCACACAGCACCCAATATAAACGCCAAGGCAGCAGGCCACAATGCACCTTCAACAAGTCAAAGGAGTCTTGCCCTCAATTCCATGGATGATGGGTCGGTACATTTCGTAAAAAAATCTGGCCCTGCTGTCTTGAGGCTATCTAAACGATATATTGTATTCCAATTGTGCCATCAACATTGTAGTGAGGGACGAAGACGTGTCCATGCGGAACTCTCACAGACCAGCAGTGGATCTCGTCCCTTGCTAAAAGAACGCTTCGCTTGGTGATGCACCATTGGCAGTGGCGCACAAATAACAACACACAAACCTCACAACTCATCAATAACACTGTGACCTTAAAATAATGATCGGTTACATTCCTGGAAATTGTGCTTTTTTTATAAGAAACACGCAGTGAAGAAGGGCCATTGCCCATCGTATATATATATTTCCTTTTTAAGGCCACAGTGTTATTGATGAATGTGTTAAAGGATGGCCCGCTGATGCAGACATCAGAGAAATACTGCTGAGAAAACTTGTATCCACTTTTGCAGCCTGCAATGTGTACGTGCTGTGCAACATATTTCATGGCAGTGGGATTGAAAATATCATTATTTCAGAGCTGTAATTTTGTCAATTTTAGTTAAAAACATAATTCAATGCGTTTGTTAAAGCACTAATTCGTGATTAAGATAGATTGAGACCATCAACTCACTGAACATGAGAGCCTAGTTTATTAAAGTGAGGCTCAAACCTGGATTCAAACCCAGGATCTCAGCGATGCTTGCCACGTGTCTCACCCAAAACACCCAGGCACATTACCGATTCGTTTTATAAAGCAGGCTTAGTGGACTCGAATGCTGTGTGGGGCAGCTTCATTTAGAATCCCGAGACCGTATTGAAAATTCTACATTCCCACGACTGGGATGAGTCTTTCCATGGGAGAGGCACCGTTGACTTTCCCCTAGCTGCCACTGCTATTCAGTGGCCTAAAATATGGCTCTAGGGTTTGGTGTTACATGTTATTTATATAGTTTATTATTAAAAATTCGGTCACAGTCCCTATGATCACTGTTACAATGCATTTATGGCTTTAACTTTGGTGATTTCGAAAACGTTTTTTTTGTATGGCCATGTTTTTGTTTATTGTAGTACGGAGTTAGACTGATGGCCTTAATCTTAGTTGTATTGTGGTTGTTGTTGTTTGACTTGCATTCCACTGGGATTTTTGCACACAGCGTTGGTGTACGGTGCTATTTCAGGAATATTTTGATGGGTTTTTTTTCCTGGATTTTCTGTTTGCACAGTCACATAATCACTTTAAGATGCTTTCTTGTTCATGTTTTTGTTTTTTGTTTGTTGCGGTTCCACCCGATTCAAGAGCCGAATGGCTCACAGGGCTATACCAAATAAATGGAACTATGAACTATGACTTTCCACATAGTGGGACCCATTTTCCTTGAGCCATGACTGAGATGTTTTTAAACAGCTGAAAATCTGCATCGCGCGTCAACGGGTTGTACGCCACTCAATTCCATAAGCGGTAAGCTAACATTCTTGGGGGGCTGGGGCAAGGGAGGAAAGCCAACTACTTTCTTTGGGAAGGGGGGGCTGGACTCTTTTTAATAAAAACAAAACAAATATCATTATTTAGAAAAGTGATGTCCAAAGCTCGGAGAGCGCAAGGTTGCCACTGAGCAGGCAGCAGAGTGATGTGCCCGGGGGCACGGGATCACTGCGAGGGTCATCGGCCACCTGCCCTGCTGCTGCTGCTGCTGCTCCTCCTGCTGGTCTCATCGCGCTCGCTCGTTCCTGGGCGTTAATTGCTTAAATTGAATTCCGCGGGTTCACTGATCAAGTCGGTTGGCCACTTGCTCTGCTCGTGATAACGCTGCGCTCCTACCGCAGAGGCTGGCCCTTGGGAGGGGTTTGCCATGATGGGGCTGTGCTTGAATGCAAGCTGGCGGGTAACGCGCGCGAGCCGCTCTGACGTCTACGCCAATCTCCGTTCCACCAATGGCTTCAAACGACCGCCGGGTGGACCCTTGGTTTGTATTCAAGTGACCTCTTGTTATGTTACATTGGAATTAAGTGACCTTTGCAGTTATTTATTTTTCATTGACTGTATTGAATTTTATTAAGCCTAAGGTTCGAGGTTAACAAAGTGGAACGCAGAATAGAATCATTTTTAAAGACCTTGGAGGGAATGAGTGGCAGCCGCTTTAATGACCAATGAATGAACGAGGTCGTATGAGTCAAAGTCAAGGTCACGCGTTTCCATGATCATAAACGTGTGGGGCTGTGTGCATCTCCCTTAGAAGCCCAGTCGTAGACATTCCACATTGCTTTGGCATGGATAGTCCAACCATAGTATCATAACAAAAAACTTCAGACATTTGCAAATAACACTGACTTAAAAAGAAAACATAATAGGTGACGTTTCAGGCAACGGCCCTTCTTCATATCACATGCATTGAATGGCCGGAGAGACCGAGTGGACAATAAGAGTTGGAGACTGCACTTGATTACACCGTGGGGCCTAATGAGAACTGCATCTAAATAGATTGTCTTGACCGGTCTATTATTAGCGCAACTGACAACAAAAAATGGGGCTTTTAAATGTCCCAGGAATATTCGCAGATTTTACAGGATGGCTTCCCCGACCAGAGGACGATCCTTGGGAAACCAGAACAGGTGGTACTTCCCCCCCCCCCTACTCCCCGTGCGTTAGCGATTGTGGATGCTCGGCGACTCTGTCTCGAAGCCGGAGATCAACGTGCTCCACGAACCCCATGGGCAGCACCCAACACAGCACTCAAAGCACCCCTTACCCCGCATCTCCAATGAGCACGGTTGGCTACGCACGGTGCGAAAGAAGTTCAACATATATGCACTGTACGCGACAAATGAAAGCCGTTACGAATAAGAATGAGCCGTTCAATTCGAAGCTTCTTCAGCAGCTGAACTGAAGTATTACATTTTTCTGTAGATTTTCTGAAAATGAAAGGCCCATGTTAAATGTATTTCAAGATGTGCCACGGGCTGCCTTATTATTTTAAATGCAGGCCAGTCTCTCAACAGCACAATGAAGGCGGCCGTTCGGCAAAGTGGCCCGCAAATGATGATCAAACTAGAATCAGCCGTGACGAGCCGATTTGATCGCTCACCGGGATGTTGAACGCGTGGGTTTCCAACTGGGAGTCGAGCGGCGCTGGCTCACTGTTTGTTCGTTCCCGATGATAAAGAACGGGCTCTGGAGCAAACGTGCATTCTCCAAAAGGACACCATTGCAACTCTTGTCTTAAAATATGACGATAAATGTCTTCACAAAGACAAGGGTATATATAAAAAAGTAAATAATGTATAATGTAAATTATAAAACACAAGGGGGATTGAAATTCAGGGTATTTGACTTTGCCATTAAAACACCGCTGCTGCTGCTGCTGCATTATTCTGAGATGTGTATGTGTGGTTCAAACATGAATCCTCAGCAAACCACCCCGTGTGACATATATAAATCCACAGAGACCCGGGGCTTCTGTTCTCCACCGACTGCAGGGGTAGATGAGCAGCCGTTTTCATTGTTAAATATGTTTCAAGATATCTTTGTTGCTTTATTTCCCTCTATTAATGTTTCAATTGTGCTATCGACACATCATGACACGAAACAAAATAACAATAATGCCATTCTACAGATAGCAGTGCACCCATCACCCTGTGTCAGAGCATGGCCCCGGAATTTTACGTCACAGAACTACTTCTGAGTCCACTTCACAAGGCCTCTTTAGCCAGATTTGGGGAACACCTTGCATATGCCCTGCTCGGAGTGTGCATTTGTTCGTCGCTAAAGCTCAGACCAGGAATGTGCCGCGTCATGTGAACATCAAAGGTCGGGATGTGTGTTTTTGTGCAGTCACTAATGGGCCTCGCTCCAATCACATACCACAAATGATCGATAATGCAATGTGCCAGACACATTTAATAATAATGTTACTTTTAATACAAATTAGTTTTTTTTACAAATTCATTTTTCATTAATTAAAGGTTAGTCTTTTACTCAATAGCCACTAATAGGTGACGTCATATGCCAATTTAAAAACTAGGCATCAGGAATGTTTTTGAATGCAATTGCTATCAGGGCCCCATAGTGTCAAGTGCAGCCTCCAACTCTGTATTACGCACACTGTGGCCTGTCTAATTTCAAAACAAAACCAAAAAAACAGCTGGCGGAGGCCGATGTGTAAAGACGTCAACAACCCGAACACCAAGTTCTGAACCAACGAGCGAGCGGCCACCTGTCCCGGTGATCCGTGTAACCAGCTCATTAGGCCCCGTCCCGAAACTACATCCCCGCTGCAGTAAACATGCGCGCGCCTTATTTTCGCTCGGAGACATTCGGCTCCGAACGTTATTTCCAGAGTGGCTTGGCAAGCGGGCACAATGTGAGCCACGAATGCGCTGCCTCGCCCGATGACCTCTTGGGGGTCAGGACGCACCGACACCGAGCGAAGCGGTCCGAGCACGTGTGGTGTGTTTATCTGCTTATGCAAGGCGTTGATTGCTCTATCGATTGACGGTTAGATTACTCGAATAATTATTGGAACACGCGAAAAACGAATTGGTGGATAAGAAGTCGTCTCCTCTGTTCCCATGTGTGCCGCTGGACGGGAGGTGATCAGCGGGGCTTGGCGAGTCACGATCGACGTGGCTTGTAGGGGTTTCCCACCGCCGGGGGTGGGGGGGGCAGCAGTTAACGACCACACAAAAAGTGGTCGATTACAATTCGTAATGGTTTTTTAAAATCAATTAATGAAGCCGTAAGCGAGGCAATGGATTGGTCTCCGTGACCAAACACTGTCCCGTACCCTGGTTCGAGTCCAGGCCCATGACCTTACTTGTGTGCCCTCTGTCTGTGACTAAACTGCCTCTCTTCATACAATAACTTTGCCCCCATTTTATGGACAGCATCTTGAGAGATGCAGTCACATTTAGATGGTGTATAAATACACATTGTATTCTATTACGGTATAACCATTATCATCATCATTAATAGTAGCATGGTCTGGCGATAACGTCGTATTCAGACGCTTTACATGCTTTTCAAGTCGTGTCCTTTTCATCACTCGTGTCCCTTTCATCACTACCACCATCACCGGCCGTGCATGGCGGTCACATGCCCCTCCTTAGCGGTAGCACGATCGCCGCTGGTGCAGAGGACCACCGATAGAATGTAGTGGCCGACCTGATTAATACTGCCGTGGTATTAACCACGACAATACTACGCCGCCCTCTGCCATAAAAATCTCACGGATTCATTTTCAAGAGCAGGACATCATCTGCCAGGATCATGGCCCAAATTTGAAAGAAAAAAAATCACTGCATACGTGGTTGGACCTTCCTGACAAAAGAGTTATGCGATCCAGTGAAAACTTTCCTGGCTAAACTCAATCACAATAAATATGTTCCCATTCAGTTACTTGACAAGTCATGAATGCATGTAATCGTATCATCATCATAAACAGCATTGGGAGATACGGTCCCCTACGGACACTTTGCTAAATAATAAACGCGTTGAATTGTCTCTTCATCAACAACAGCAGCAGCGGCACTGGGATACGTGGTCCAATTCAGTCGCTTCAAAGCCGTACACGCACCGAAAAGCATCATCATAATCGAGATTAATCGTCATTACAATGCAGCTGTGCCCCCAATACCACCCCTCCCTGCGTGGGGAAAGCCTTGGGCAATCAGCGTGGAACACCGTGTGCCCAGACCGCCACACACACACACATCATCCTCACTACCTGCTCCACTTGGCGCCATAGCAACGCCGCTTGCTGATGTCACCGGTTGCCAGGCCCATTGTTCCCATAGCAACAGCACACTCGCAGATGCAGGCGGCAGGACCGAGAGGCTGCAGTAAAAGGCACTTAGAGGCGCTCTCCATCCCTCGCCCCTCTTCCCTCGCTTCCCTGTGTCATTGATACATGGGCTCTGTGTGTGTCTGCATGTATCTGCGTGTGTGTGTGGACATGTATGCCTAATGCATGTTATTCATGTATGTGAGAGAGAGAGAGTGTGTGTATACACACACACATATGGGAGCATAATACACGTGGATGAAAATGCATTACGAGTCCAGCGACCTGAGTTCAATTCCCGTCCACGGATGAAATTCGTAGTGAATATTGTACAGTATCTGAACCGGTCCTGGGCCTCCCCAAGGTCAACTCAATCCTTCAACGAGTATCTGATGCACTGTGTGAGCATCATACGTAGGGAATCAAAGTATTCCAGGTGTAGTGGTCACCACTGAATCTCATTCTCGCCTGAATCGGTGCTCACGAGCAGCACTGTCCCCCAACGGTCTGTGAGGCTACGCGTTGTTTGTATGGTGGATGTACGGACAGATGACGAGCGTTCAAAATCTGATGGTATGGGGCCGTCCATAAATGACGTCACGCGATTTTGGACGATTTTTGACCCCCCCCCTCGTCACACGGCGTCGCAAAAAGTCAGACCCCCTCCAATATGACGTCACAAAGCTCTGCCCCCCCCCCCAAAAAACATATTTCAATTTTGAAAATAAAACATGCTTAAAAATCGCTTTAAACTATTGTCACTGAAGTGCGTATTTAATGTGGCGCTGCACTCTGATGTTGTAGGAGTGTTGTTATAACAATTAGTGTTGTTAAAACAATTCTATATTTATTTAAAGTTGCGCATTTTGATGTGACGTCACATATCTAAACCCCCCCCCCCCCCCGTCACACATCGTCACAAATGTCATAGGATGTAACGACGCATCGATTTATCAATGAAGATCGCAGTCCGCGCAAACCGCGACACGACCGCTCCTCATACATTAAATCGCGTGCAAGAATCATGGGGGTCCATACTCATGGGGGTTCCATTCGGCGGGGAGCGATCGTCCTGCGTCGTGGTTCGCGCACAGCGTGGCGAACCCAGCGACCCCAATTCGATTCCTGCTCACGGTCAACGTCGGTGATGAATGCCTGAACCGGTTCTGGGCCGCCCCTAGGTCGACTCAGCCTTAAATGAGTCCCTGGTGCAAGGTGTAAACATTGTATGCACTTTTAAACTCTTTTCGTCGTGACTTTTTGTGTGTGTTTAGGTTTTCTCTTCCCCGCACCGATTAGCACGGTTGGCTGCGAGAGAAGTTTAACATTCATGCCGACATCACCACCAGGGGGAACAAAGGCGACCGAACGTGCTGCCATCCAGCCACCCCTCGTGTCGGCCTTCATAAGTGCTCGCGAGCAGCACTTGCCCCAACAACACGTGTGGCCTACACGGGGGGCTTTGTCTTGCTATGTACGCAACCCAAGTCGTAATCGTGTCTGCTCACGCGGAGTACCCAGAGCGATGCCGCTCGAGCATCAACACAACTCGCCGACTGACAGCGATCCCGAGTGGCCCTCACGCCGCTGAGCAGCCCCATCGAGAGGGCTGCACGAGCCACGGGGCTTGCTGCCCCCGACTTCAGCAGGGAACCAACACCAAGTCGCGCATCTCTCACGCGTTCGTGCGTCCTTCCTCCATGGCAGAGGGACAATTCCACACGAGTGGGAGAACACCACGTGACACCCCTGAACAACGGGGGGGGGGGGGGGCGCTGCCGTGGGGGTCACGTTCAGCAGCACACTGGGCGTGGGGGTCCAGAGTCGCCGGTTCAGCTCGACCTCCCGGCGCGGCAGCAGAAACGACGCTGAAAGATCCCAACACGCACGCCGCCTCCTTCGAGCCGACTCTGTAAAATGGCTCCATCGCGTGTGGCGGTGGAGTCAAATGTGGGAACTCGCTCCCCACCTCTTTCAAGACATGTGGCCAGGATGGAAGAGTAGGCCGAATTACCCTCTCGTGGGAGCTCTCGTGGAGGTACTTCAGCTCGCAGTGATGTGAGTACGTGGGCGCGGGGCTGCACCCTTGCCTCGCAACTAAAGCACGCGTGAGGTATGAGGGCTGTCATCTGACGCAAAGGATTTATTACCAATCTTACTACTTTTATTACTCGGAGTTGGAGATCGAGGGCCCGATTAATTGCTGGTGAATTTTCCCATTGTATCCAATGTTTCGTGTAAACGCCCCAGTCTCCATCATTCCCAACGATGGGACGGATCACACCGAGGTGAGAGCTACAGGTTCAACCCTGCAACTTCTTTCTCACGCCACTGCTGGCAGAGGGCCCTTCACTAGAGGGAACGTCCAGAGGGTACTTGGCCTACTCTTCAATGCCCACCCGGTGTCTTGTAAGAGGTGGAAGTACATGACCCACACTTGACCCCAGTGCACGCGACCTGCCAATCGACACGCTGGTGTGTTTCGCTGGGTGGACACAGGCGGGCGTGCGGGGGGGGGGGGGGTGCAGCTTAATAAACCCATCCCATTATTTGAATTGCCAGAAAAGCCTCACCTCGTGTCAATCATTTCCTTCATGATGGTCCTGCGTTGGGATGTTTGGGCAATCCGTGGTTTGTTTCTTGTGGGATGGCAAATAAAGTGCCCGGAGAAAACCCCGAGCATTCGAGGGGATAACATTTAAACATCTCTGCCGGGCAGTTTCAATACCACAGTTTCCGCGCTGCCATAACCTGACCACCTCGCAGCGCATGATCTGTGGGGGTTTTTTTCCCGAATCTCTACGTGCTCCACCAACCCTTGCCTCCGTAGCGCCGGGTCAAAAGCCGCGCACACCGCGGCGCCCATCTCAGTCCCGCAGCCCCAGGGGCAATCCTCCCCCTCCACCGTTGTGCTGTGATCTTTTTCGTTCAAGATGTGCATTTGGCCCGTAGAGTATATCATGTTGTTTATGGCCTTTCTGTCCGTGCGAATGGAATATGTTCTTCGTTGTTATTTTACTATTTCATGAAGTCTATTAATAGTTGGTGTTGCGGTGCGTGGGGTGGAAGGTGGTGTCGTGCTTTGTGCTATGAACCCGGTGAACTCAGAGTGAATTCACAGCCACGACGAACATCGGTGGCGAGTGCTGAACTGGCTGTGGGTCACACCGCCCCTGACCTTCACCAACCTACACTGACCCACGTCATGAAGTATGCACACACACCTCGATTTACACAGCAAAGGACTATACATAAATATGCATTAGTTGTACCGGAAACAAAGAGTAGTTTTTGTTTTACTTCCAGTCAATATCTGGAAGAAAATCTGGAATATCAAGAATAATAATAACAGTAACAACAAGACACATTCACACGTCTGCTTGTGAATGGGAGACGATGAATAAAGGCTGCGTATTGTAGTGCAGTGCAGAAACTCGCTTCTATAAATAAAAATAAAACGCAACGAAATAAAAACTCAATATTGGCTTCCATTTCAAAATTGGATTATTTTAATTGCGGAGAACACCCTTCCATAACGAGCAATCTAATACACCACTCCTCGCATAATCCGCTTACCAATCCCATATTGCAATCGAATCCTCCAAGTGGATTCCGTAAATGTCACTGCGGGCGACAGATTCCCCCACCCTCTCACCTCCCCCACCGCCACCCCCCGGCTCATGCACCTCCACCGCTGACTTAGTATACACATGCTGTGTACGGACAGCCAACAATCTCAGCTGCTGCTCTTCGGAGGAATTGCAAATTACCCCCCCACCCTTTCCTCCTGCCCCCGAGCCTTCCGAAGCCTCTCGCAATCTTCTCACTCCCACTAGTTCCTCCTCCTCCCCCAGCCCCCCCGCTCCAGCCACCCACTCAACCGCCTCCTGGTTCACACCGGGATACGGACACTCAGCCACGCGCTTGCCGGATGAGGCACCCGGAGAGAGGCACGGATGCTGCGGAAGCGAGAGCCGACGAGCGGAACTTCCTCGTGCGTCGCGTAATTCATCGCGCGAGGTGTGTGTGTGTGTGTGGTGGTGTGTGTGGGGGTGTGTGTGGGGAGCGGTAGTGTAGCGTTTAGCGCGCTGCGCTATGAACCCGGCGACACGGGTTCGATTCCCGCTCACGGCCAACACCAGTGACGATTATCTTAACCGGTCCCGGGCCTCCCCTAGGTTGACTCAGCCTCAAATGAGTACCTGGTGCGGTGTGTAAACATCGCCACTAGGGAGACAAAGGCGGTCGGGCGTGGTGCTGGCCACCCACCCCCTCGTGTACCGTTACCGGCCTTCATAGGTGCTTGCTAACAGCACTTGCCCTTACAGTATGTTAAGGCTATATGGGGGATCTTTGTCTTTGGCTTTGGCTTTGTCTTTGTCTTCGTGCGATGCGTGGGGAGCGGTGGTACAGAGCTCAACGCACTGCGCTACGGACCCGACGATCCGAGTTTGATTCCCGCTCACGACCATCAACAGTACCGAATATTTGAACTCGTTCCCTAAGTCGGCTTAAATGAGTACCTGGTGCGGTGTGTAAGATATCAGCACTGGGCGTGGTGTTGGATTTCCACCCCCTCTTGTGCTGTACCGGCCTTCATAGGTGCTCGCAAACAGCATTGTCAAAACATCTGTTAAGGCTATACGGGGGATCTTTGTCTTACAGTGTCGCTGTGCGCGTGTGCACTTCAAATATCAGTTGCCCTGAGTTAACGGTGGCTGTGCGGTTTTCCACAAAGCCAAAACTTTCAGAAAGAAAATGAATGCTGTATTAATTTGGTTTTGAGCTTGTTTGATGACCTAAAAGTCAAAAAAAGCTAAATTGCTTTGGCCAGACGAGTTAAATGCGACCAGATGCCAACATTCACTGCCTCGATACTGGGAAACAACCCAGAAGCAATAGAGTCACTTTGGGTTTTATCGTTCAAAACAAATCAAACAAACAAGAAAATGCACGTGCAACAAACCATTCGCCACAAATCATGTTAAGCCCTCGCTGAGCTTTAAACGACGATTCGCCAGCAGCCTTAAAGCGCCGATGCGTCCTGCATCAGCTGCAGAGGAACCGAGACAGCCCGCTATGATGACTGTCAACAACCAAACATCAACCAAACAACACCCGGAGGCAAAAAACAATCGCCACGTATCGCCGGACTCCGGTGGCTACCACCGAGACTCCGGTGACTACCACCGAGACTCCGGTGGCTACCACCGAGACTCCGGTGGCTATCGGCGCTGCCCACGAGTCCACGTACGACGATGACGTCGGCGCCGGCGGCAATTGGATTCATCGCTTGCCACGGCGGGGATCGTCATCCCGATAAAGGCAGGGAAATCCACTCAGCTGCACCGTGACTCATCCGGGGGCTCGAGGCGCATCGACGGGGCAAGCGGGGGGGTGGGGGGGGGCTCGTCGCAGCCTCGTCCCCTTCGCGGTGACCCTGGAGAGAGCGGTGGAAACTTCCACGCTCTTATGGAAGCGCGGAGGTCTATCGAACGGGAGAGATGTTTCGCAAAGTGAACGCCGGCTCTGTTCTATCCGTCGTGAAGAGAGAGAGAGCGAGGGGGGGGGGCGCGGTCGACCTCTGGCCCCGACCTTCGAACCGAGGCTCGCTGCTCAGACCGCAGCTCCACGAAAGTCGAAACGGAAATGACCGCTTGCTGCTGATGAAAGCACGTGACGTGTCGAATGACGATATGAGATTGTTCAAATGTAATTACTTACTGACGGACGCTTGTGTTGCGCCCGAAATGTCGTGATTTAATTTATTTTATTTTCTACCTACGTGACATTACCGAAAGAACGAAAGATTATGGATCCCTGCAGTCACAAAAACTTCTAATCTAGATTGAAATGAAGAAGGTTGTTAAGATAATAATCACCATCAGGAATGGAAGATGGTGATCATGGTGGTGATTCACTGCTTGTGCACGAATGTGCTTCACTACCTTTGGCACTGGCCACAACTCGTTCTCTTGAACCCACGTTTGGCAGAATGTACAACAACAGGGATGCGGCTGCGTTCGCATTTCTCTTCATGGACTTAATTTCAGCCAAGTCTGTCGGATTTGGTGACCGAGATAATATTTCTACATCCGGCATACCACATCCTCGATACCTGTCGCTATGGCTGTTGCTAAGGGCCATGCACCACCCTAACCGACTCCAGTCGACAAGTGACCCCGAAAATATTCAGTGGAAAATGTAAACCCGCTTAATACTCCAGCAGCATTATAATTTCATTCAATGATAATCAGCAGGCATCGTCGGTGGTCCTATTCAATTCTGCAGGTCAGGCCAGTGTGAAATTACCCCCCGGGGTGCGACCCAAAGCCAGCGGCTGTGATCAGAGCGGCCACGCGGGCCCACGTGCGGGCAAGCGCGCGAGTCCCCTCCAGCCCCCCCACCCCCCGTGATCTCGACACGATCTCCCCTGCGTGCGTTCAATGAACATCGCCCCCCACCCCGCCCCCCCCCCGACCCCCCTAGCCCAGCAGCGTAAGGGACGAGGGGAAGCCACTCACCGTCCACGCAAACCTCTTCGCGCCTGCAGAGGCCGTCTTGGAAGAGGCAACCTGGAACGAGACGCGGCACCGGACGTCAGCACGATCACGCTCAAAAAGCACAAACGCATCGCTCATCATTCATCGTCACCGCCGGCCGCGGTCAATGCACTGCTGGATGAAGGCCTATCCAAGCCTTGGCCACCTCTCACGATCCTGTGGTGGATTCGCGAATAGCGTTCATCAAAGAGAGAATTGTCGGGCGTGTAGAGGCGAGCACCCCGACTCCCCCACCAGCCCACGTCACCCCCTCATTGCAGGGCCTCTTGCGGCTGCAGGGATCACGTCGCGAGTTAATTACACGCAGCGCGTACGGCACGAACACCATCGGTTCTTACAGCGCGTGATTTATTACGCGCATCTTCATTGTGAGAATGGAATTGTCCCGTTATTAACAACAACGATAATGATGATCATGATGCAGCCATTGAGCGTGAGCTGTTAGCAAGCTCCTGTTGAGGCCAAGCTGATAGAGGAGGGGACACGCACGTCAACAACGACCACCACGTGGTAGAGGTGACACCACTCCCACGCGGGTGCCATGCTCGGTGCACCCTTAGGCTACCTAAAGTATCCAAAACCTGCTGAGTGTCATCCTCGGCCATTGATCTATCCACTGCTGGATGAAGGCGCGTGCCGGTGTTGTGAGCGGAGTGACTCAGGCGGCCGCTTCACGGACGCTCCGGTGACCTTTACTGCTGTTGTCAACTGGATACTCAGTGACTGTGGAAGGGTTACCAACCCCTTAGGCAATGCAAGACACACACAGGCACACACGTACACACACGTACACATACATACACACACGTACGCATAAATAAAGATCCCCCGTATAGCCTTAACACACTGTAGGGGCAAGTGCTGTTAGCGAGCACCTATGAAGGCCGAAACGGTACACGAGGGGGTGGGTGGCCAGCACCACGCCCGACCACCTTTGTCTCCCCAGTGGCGATGTTTACACACCGCACCAGGTACTCATTTGAGGCTGAGTCGACCTAGGGGAGGCCCAGGACCGGTTCAGATAATCGTCACTGGTGTTGGCCGTGAGCGGGAATCGAACTCGGGTCGCCAGATTCGTAGCGCAGGGCGCAAACCGCTCCACTACACGCACACACACGTACACATACATACACACATGTACACATACATACATACACACATACACACACACGTACACATACATACACACATGTACACACACGTACACACACGTACACATACATGCACATACATACACACACATACACACACGTACAAAGGTCACCCGTAGAGCCTTTGACAGACCGTAGGGGCGAGCCCTATTAATGAGCACCTATGAAGGATGACACGGAACACCAAGGGGGTGAGTGGTTATCACCACGCTCACTGCCGGGATACACACAAACCAATACCCGCCACGAAGTGCCGGTGGCGTCACCACGGCGCCTGTGCCAGGCTAGGTGCACTTTGAGGCCACGTGAAGTGTCGCAGGCTCGCTGACAGGAGGTCACGGGACAGACCCAGCAGGTGCCATGAATTGGCTGACTGAGATAACTGGTAGATGCACCAGCTGAACCCCATACACACACACACCACCTCTCAAACACATGCAATACACATATACACCCACAAACTCTTTTCTATGACGCCCACTCTCAGTCAACTTTAAATATTCCAGTAGCAGCACATCCGATTCCTCTATTAAGCCTATTATATTCCCATGTAGTTAAATAAGCAATACATTCGAGATTGCTCCACCAATTGCTGATTTCGACAGGGAGACTGGTGCAGCGTTCGTGTTCCACGCTGGAAGATTCCGTGGTGGACTCACCAATGACAACAATGACAGCAATGACAACAATAACAACAAAGACACATTCGGCTGTTGATAAAACCACGACACTCGACAGCCATTGTCGTCCCTTGTTGTAGGATCTACCCCTTTGTTGTAGGATCACCCCTTTGTTGTAGGATCTACCCCCTTGTTGTAGGATCTACCCCCTTGTTGTAGGATCTACCCCTTTGTTGTAGGATCTACCCCCTTGTTGTAGGATCTACCCCCTTGTTGTAGGATCTATCCCCTTGTTGTAAGATCTACCC
The DNA here is from genome assembly GCF_048934315.1 of Petromyzon marinus. Lineage (NCBI taxonomy): Eukaryota > Metazoa > Chordata > Hyperoartia > Petromyzontiformes > Petromyzontidae > Petromyzon > Petromyzon marinus. The sequence continues at coordinate 25,902,252 of NC_133670.1, read as the reverse complement.
CCTTGTTGTAGGATCTACCACCTTGTTGTAGGATCTACCCCCTTGTTGTAGGATCTACCCTCGTGTTGTAGGATCTACCCCCTTGTTGTAGGATCTACCCCCTTGTTGTAGGATCTACCCTCGTGTTGTAGGATCTACCCCCTTGTTGTAGGATCTACCCCCTTGTTGTAAGATATATCCCCTTGTTGTAGGATCTACCCCCTTGTTGTAGGATCTACCCCCTTGTTGTAGGATCTATCCCCGTGTCTCCCAGTGTAATGGTTTAAGCTTCTCACTCCGGTCGCCAATGACTGCACACAACCGCCCCTCACCCCCCGCATCGCATTAAATTTGGTTCTGCTCTTAAATTTGGCCGAATTCCAGCTCTAAAAATGGATCCACCACCGTTTTGGCCGTCAACGTGCGAACATTGCTCCCGGTGTCAGAGTGGGTGGGACAGTTCTGCCCCATACTCTCTGGACCAGAGGCTACTCTAAAAGGGATCTCAGAAGTGCCTCTGTGATATCCACTTCTGTGGGCGGTTCTCTTGCACAAAAGGGTTGCAACGAAGAGATTTGGAAAGATAAGAAAACAGAGACTAAACCTACAGCCGCAGCGAGCGGAGTTTCACCAGAAGCCTTGCGGCTCGCCCGCCCGCGTGCACACACGGGCATAGTGGAATGTGCACGCATTCGCGTCTTGGCTCACGGTGGAAAGGAGTAGAAATCGGCTTCCTTATTTAGTTTTAATGCAATAATGACACTGACAGATGTGCAATTTATAAGCAAGTAATGAGCATTGCAGTTGGAACCATTAACAAAACATTGCATTCATTGGACATTCGGGATAATGTGGTATTATGAAAATAAGCTTAAACACACACTTGCGGGCACACGTGCATAAACAGAACAATATCTTTTTAATTATACTTTTTCTTTTTCGCTCTGTCGTACAAACGTCTTCCACGGCGCACGGTTTTAAATTACAGCACCGCAGGAGCAAAGCAAAATATAAACACGGCGACCGGCAATCGCTCACCCGCAAGGAAGAAATAAAACATGAATTATTTGGTGTGTGGGGTGCGGTAGCGGGAAGCCGTGGAGGAGAGAGCGGGCGAGAGAGTTCGGCTCGGAGGCCGCGAGTCGCCGGGGCCGTCCGATGCCACCCACACCTTCAGCGCCGGGGTTTCTCTGCCCACAATCAGAGGGCATCGCCAGCTGTGAGAACACCTCTCCAGCGGTGGCACGGGGGCACGGTGGTAGCACTGTGTCTCCCAGCAAGAGTCCACTAAACATGGACAGCTGGAACAAGCGTTGGGCCAACGTTGGACCAGAGTTCCATGTTTACTGGGTAGGGCCTACGTTCAATTCCCGACTCGGGCAACTTTCTGCGTGGAGGTGTTTAGATGTTCAAACACCAAATAGAAACCTTTTGCAAGGCAGCAAGTCTGCATTAACCACACACAGTGCTTGTGGCAAAATATGCCAACAAACATGCTCTTAAAATATATGCATTGTCTCGTACAATAGATATATTGTCAAACCAGAGAATGTCAAGAGGCAAAAGGTGTAAATACAATGCAAGTATCGGAGCATTTATTGCTCGGGTTGAGCAGTTATAGGTAAAACCTGGTCATATTTTTCAGACTTTGATACTGGCAAGCAAGGCCACATAGATATGTCTGTGTGGCGTTCGTACATTTCTGCCTGTCCTGCCTGGGTGTCCTCTGAGCTCTCCACTCTTCTCCCGTGGCTAAGAACACCACACTATCAGCCAAATGTCCCAATGCTGAAAAATGACTCAGTTGGGATTACGTTAACTAACAGCAGCATCACAACCAACTGAATAAAAAAAAAACACACTTGGTATGACCTCGATAAAGATGATGAAGACTCCGTCAGTCGTTTCTAGGTAAGCTCCCGTTGCTCCGTTCCTTTTCCATTGTTTCCCTCTCATTCCCACTATCCTCTCTTCCCTCTCCAATTCCCTTTCTCTTTTTTCCAGGCGTAACATTCTCGACTCGACTCCCCTACCTATCGTGGAGCCACGGGTACAGCAGTTGCTTGTTCAAAATCGATCGTGCACAGTCGTTTGCTTGAGTATATGAAATTGTAAGTTATCACTCCTTGCGTCTCTCGAAAATTTTCACTTTGAGAATCTCATCAATTATTTCGGAGAGACGATCTCGGAGAGAAGATGAAAGCGTGAGAGTTTGGGCGCCGAGCGAAGGCGACGCCCACCGTGAGGGCGGTAACACCTTGCGTGGATTCGACGTCGAAGTTTATTCGGTGGGCTCCAGGTGTCCTCATCAAACCACCGAAGTCCATGATGATGATGGTGGTGACTATCATCTACAATCCTGATAACGTATGGCCGTGGTGTGAACCCTGCACTGGGCTCTCGCTTTGCCAGCCAAACCACGTGCGCTCAAGGCACCGGACAAGCACGCACCACCAAGTCATTACAACGTCCTTCCACATAGCCTTACCAGACTGTAGGGGTAGGTGATGTTAGCAAGCACCTATTAATACCGGAACGGTGGGTGGCCAACACCATGCCCGGCCGTCTTTGTCTTACCAATGCTCATTTTTCCACATCGCACTAGGTACTGTACTCATTTAAGGCTGAGTCGACCTCGGGGAGGCCCAAGACCAGTTGAGATAATCGTCACCGATGTTGGTCGTGAGCAAGAATCTAACTCGTGCCGCCAGGTTCGTAGCTGATCTGGTCAAGGAGCACCGACCATCAGGCAAACTGCGGTCATCCTCGCAGCAGCTTTTGGCGATTCATCGAACACAGATGGTCACCACATCGCGCGGTGACCGTCTCTGTCACAGATGCACTCCTGCGGTCGTCTGGAACGCTCTTTCTTCCGGTATTAGGAAGCCACTGGAGCTATGCACTTTTAAATCTATATTGAAAACTAATTTCTTTAGAACTGTGTCTTGTGTTTCATTTGTGGTCCTTCCCCACACCTACGATTAATGCGGTTCGCTACGTACGGTGCGAAAGAAGTTCAACATACATGCACACATACGTCACGCAGCACCCCAACCGCCAGCAAAGACAAAGACACGCGTGACGTCACGTCGCACGTCACACCACGCGTCACGGCACGCGGCACGTGACGTCACGCGTTACGTCACGCGTCACGTCACAGCGAAGACGCCGACTCCACAATGACACTCGCCGTTGATGCCAATCAGCGCGTGCTCTCAAGCGGCGGGTGAAGGGCGCAGGAATGGGGGACGGGCCACCCTCGGCGCCTGGGATGGCTGCTTGTTTCGCCTTCGGGACTCGCAAAGCAAAGCGGAGACAGAGTCACAAAGGCGAGGTCCGCCCACTCTTCTCGCCACGGCCAATAACAACGCCGGGTTTCCATAGCAGCCAAGGGCTCAGATCCTCGTCTCCCGTTATCTGCAGAGTGACCTCTGACACGATGCGAGCCGTGCCTGGATTATTATAATGTGGCGTGTAGCGAGAGAGAGCGCGTCAGTGTGTGGAGCTGCAATTTGTCAACGTTCACGTGCGATTTTATCCGCAAAAACAATCTCCTGCTTCATTAGCTCCCGCAACCCCGTCACAGCAGAGGGGGTTAAAACCGAAACAGCTCGACGGCTCCTCCACACAGCCCACTGCGTCGTCGCACGAGAGAGAGTCGCACGAGAGAGAGTCGCACGAGAGAGAGTCGCACGGGAGAGAGTCGCACGGGAGAGAGTCGCACGAGAGAGAGCCGCACGAGAGAGAGTCGCACAGGAGAGAGTCGCACGGGAGAGAGTCGCACGAGAGAGAGTCGCACGAGAGAGTCGCACGAGAGAGAGTCGCACGGGAGAGAGTCGCACGGGAGAGAGTCGCACGGGAGAGAGTCGCACGAGAGAGAGTCGCACGGGAGAGAGTCGCACGAGAGAGAGTCGCACGGGAGAGAGTCGCACGGGAGAGAGTCGCACGAGAGAGAGCCGCACGAGAGAGAGTCGCACAGGAGAGAGTCGCACGGGAGAGAGTCGCACGAGAGAGAGTCGCACGAGAGAGTCGCACGAGAGAGAGTCGCACGGGAGAGAGTCGCACGGGAGAGAGTCGCACGGGAGAGAGTCGCACGAGAGAGAGTCGCACGGGAGAGAGTGGCACGGGAGAGAGTCGCACGGGAGAGAGTCGCACGGGAGAGAGTCGCACGGGAGAGAGTCGCACGGGAGAGAGTCGCACGAGAGAGAGTCGCACGGGAGAGAGTCGCACGGGAGAGAGTCGCACGAGAGAGTGTCGCACGAGAGAGAGTCGCACGAGAGAGAGTCGCACGGGAGAGAGAGTCGCACGAGAGAGAGTCGCACGGGAGAGAGGTCGCACGAGAGAGAGTCGCACGGGAGAGAGTCGCACGGGAAAGAGTCGCACGAGAGAGAGTCGCACGAGAGAGAGTCCGACGAGAGAGAGTCGCATGGGAGAGAGTCGCACGGGACAGAGTCGCACGAGAGAGAGTCGCACGAGAGAGAGTCGCACGAGAGAGAGTCGCACGAGAGAGAGTCGCACGAGAGAGAGTAGCACGAGAGAGAGTCGCACGAGAGAGAGTCGCACGAGAGAGAGTCGCACGAGAGAGAGTAGCACGAGAGAGAGTCGCACGAGAGAGAGTCGCACGAGAGAGAGTCGCACGAGAGAGAGTCGCACGAGAGAGAGTCGCACGAGAGAGAGTCGCACGAGAGAGTCGCACGAGAGAGTCGCACGAGAGAAAGTCGCACGAGAGAGAGTCGCACGAGAGAGAGAGTCGCACGAGAGAGAGTCGCACGGGAGAGAGTCGCACGAGAGAGAGTCGCACGGGAGAGAGTCGCACGAGAGAGAGTCGCACGGGACAGAGTCGCACGAGAGAGAGAGTCGCACGGGACAGAGTCGCACGGGAGAGAGTCGCACGAGAGAGAGGGGGTACAAGAAGGAGCACAGTTGGTGCATCTGCCAGTCTTCTCAGTCAGTGAACCCATGGCACCTGGAAGTGTCCCGTGACCGCACGCGAACGGCGGGCGTTGTTGTTGTTGTTGTGTTCCTGCGTCGTTCTCGGGATTGTTTCATTCTGTGAAGAAACTCGAGGGCCGGGGAAACGCAGTGCCCCTTACAGGAGAACGCCACGCGTCTCAGGAGAGGCAGCGCGCACGTCCCACGCAGGAGCTCTGCTGCAATCGAAAATGAATGAAGCCACCGGATGGATTTTTAAATATAAATGAATCGACGGGGAAAGTGCAAGTCACAGCACAAAGCATCGCCCCCCCACCCCGTATTTGCAGTCAGCTGTGCTGCTTTTGGTAATGGGAAAATATCGGTCCCTCAATTAAATATTCATTCGGACACCACCTAGCCCACCTGCCAACAGAAAAAAACCCTTCATATACTAACACATTACAGGGCTTGCTGCTAAAGTAATTGCTTTCTTTACCCAAAGAAGCACCGAATCACATGTTAAATTACACGTTTTGCATTGTGTATCTCCAATCAGTATGTATGGCAGTGTGAGCATAGGGTCCTACATTTTCAGAAAAAACATATTTTTGGAAAGGTGAGACCATATTTTAGCCTCTTGTTGCAATCCGCTAAATGAATCACGGTAAAGCGAGACCCAAAAAGAAATTATGTTATGAAAGCCTGCACAGAAACACACGCATGCTGTCCCCGAGTGGGTAGGGCAACACAAGGTTTTACAAAAAGGAGGGAACAGCATGGATCTCTCTCTCCCCCATGGGATTCTCTCTCTACCCATGGGATCCCCTCTCTCCCCATGGGATCCTCTCTCTCCCAATGGGATCCCCTCTCTCCCCACGGGATCCCCTCTCTCCCCAAGGGATCCCCTCTCTCCCCATGGGATCCCCTCTCTCCCAATGGGATCCCCTCTCTCCCCATGGGATCCTCGCTCTCCCCATGGGATCCTCTCTCTCCCCGTGGGATCCTCGCTCTCTCTGAGATCCCCTCGGTCCCTGAGAGATCCCCTCTCTCCCTGAGAGATCCCCTCGGTCCCCATGAGATCCCCACTCTCTTCGCAGGCTCATGGATCGATACTCCCGGCCTCGCTAATTCACCCGGTGTGACCCGACGGGTTTGTGCTCCCCCATCTCAGGCATTGGTCACACTCTTTACCAAGTGCAATGTATGTATGTTGTATGTATGTTGTATGCATGTTGTATGCATGTTGTATGTATGATGTTGGACTTCTCTCGCACCGTACATAACCAACCATGCTAATCGGAGATACGGGGGAAAGGCAACAAACTAAATACAAAAAAGCAGTTCTAAAATAAATTCGTTTTCAATCTAGATTATTTAAAAGTGCAAAATCCCCGGAACGGAACTTACAACGCGATATTCGGAACGTTTGCCTGGCGAGTTCGTGACGTGGAAGGGGGTGGGGGGGGGGGCACGTTCACGGCACCGTGGTGCCACTCGCTCCACAAGCCCCCACGAGGCTCTGTGGCGCTCCGCCGTGCCCGGTGTGACCGGCCCGGTCGAGCGCGAGGCCGGCGGCTGCCTCCGAGACGGGCTTCCCACAGCCCAGGCACCGGCCACAAGCAGGCGGCAGTGAAGCCTCCTCTGCCAATCAATCCACAACCTCCAGGGTTGTTAAATAGTTTAGGACCTAGATATTTCTGGGTTAGATCGCCGCATTATAAATGTGTCATAACCCTTCACCACCCGGCACAGCCAATCAGTGAGGGATTTGTCACGTAAACAAACCGCCAAATAGCTTACTACTTCAGCCCACCGGCGTGTTGGAGAGTAAATCCACAACATTTACAATTTTCGAGTACGACGTTTCGCTGGTAATTACATCCAGCACCATCGGGCGATTTGCCAGAATAGTGAAGCCATCCACCTGCTTCCGGTCTTAAATAGAGCAGCAGGACGACGCCATCACCTGAACCCAATCAGGTGCAGAGATCAGAGGCGGAGGATGTCTGTCCGTAAAGCTCGTGACGTCAGTCCACATCGACCAGCCCTCCTCATTAATATTCATGAGCAGATGACGTCCTCCAAATGAACACCCCCCACGCCTCCTCATTAATAATCATGAGCGAGTGACGTCACTCAATATGGAGTACTCCCCCCTCACTAATATTCATGAGCAAGTGACGTCAGTCCACATCGACCAGCCCTCCTCATTAATATTCATGAGCAGGTGACGTCCTCCAAATGGACCCCCCCCCCATGATTATTATTACTCCCTACTACAATGAGCCAAGAATGTCTGTGTGCAACGCTCGTGACGTCACTCCACGTCGACCAGCCCCCCCCTCATTAATAATCCTGAACAGGTCACGTCACTCCATATGGAGCACCCTCCCCCCTCATTAATAATCATGAGCAGGTGACGTCACTCAACATCGAACAACCCCTCTCATTAATAATCATTATCAGGTGACGTCCTCCAAATGGACACCCCCCTCATTAATAATAATTAGCGGCTGACGTCACTCCACATGGGGGGCCGAGGCGCCTCCTCCCCCCTCCTCGGCATCAACTGACAACCCTCACTACAAAGGCAGAACCCTCATCACGTCACGCGATCTCCGTCACGCTGTTGAGACATCGAAGTAAAAAGGACGTCATGATGACCAAAGAGTATGAATCCTTGCAGTCACGAAAGCTTCAAATCTAGAATTAAGGGATTATAACCTTAACATGAAATAGGTCTGTGTAACCACGCCCTTACAAATTGCACACGAGGTGATGCAATGAATATCACGTCGCGGTCTGCTGTTCGCTTGCAAGTTTCAGATTTGCTGCAATACACCCGTCCTTGGACGGGCAAAATGCGAGTAATTATATAATAGGTTAGTAATTAGTTAATTAGTATGTGTTTCCTCTATAAGGAATCAAAAGTGTAAGATGTATCACTTAATAATACCTTCATTATTAATAATATTGGTCGCGAAAGCCTCCGTGCTCAACGAGGACCTCGATAGCGATGTTTCTATTCTCCTCCCACTCATCTTTTCTTATTTATCAGGGCAAGTCCAAAGAGTGCATATTTTGTATTATTTAAAAACCCATTAAAGTTATATCTGATACATTATATATAATCGGATGCTGCATGAATTACTGGTATGGATGAAATATAGTTCAGCTCTTAGAGCAGTTCAAATCCCAAAAAGAGTATCCTAAATTCATCATAACCAAGAATAATATATCGTCATTATTATCATCATCATCATCATGACCACATCACCCAGAAACCAATTAGGGGAGATTCCACGTCGTGCTTGGATGGGTGACCGTCAATGCTGTGAGGCTTTGTAGTAGGCAGCATAGGGCAGTGCGGCAACATCCATTGTTGTGCAGTCCTTCTAAGGTCCCACTTCTATGCTCCTTGCCTTCATAAACCTGCAATGGCCACACGGTGCGGGAAGCCCTTCATCCAGCAGTGGATTGTCAAAATAGTTGTGCGTGTATATTACCATGATCAGTAATACATCATCACCATCATCATTCGCATGGGCAGTAAAGTGAGAACTAGCTTGATAACCACTCGGTCAGCAGTGGTTGCCCTATTGATAGATTGGTCCTAGTCATACAAATGTTGAATTTCCACAACTGACTCAAGACTGCCATAGGGGATGAGCATTGACAAATGTAAATTTGAGCATGTGAATACAGATTACATGTCACATATATATAGAGTATTGTACACGATTGAATAAATCTAATTCAAAATAAATAAGGAAATCATTTTGGTCTGGCAAGAAAATTGGTTTTCTCATGCAGTGCGTCTTTTTATTTAAAAATCATCAAAAATAACGGTGTCTTCATTAAGCAGATATAAATTAAGCATAACAAGCCCCATCTCGGAGCTTTAAATATATATGCACGCATGAGCGTGTGCATTCTTTAACACGCTGACAAATGGACGTTGGATGTCACAGGAAGATTGTCTGAATCTCCTTCCAGCTCACAGCTCGAGTTCCCTGTCGACCCCCCCCCCCCCCGAGTGGATCAGCTACAGCGGACGGTGCGACTCGGAGTCCAAAGGTCAAAAGTCAAGCGCGTGAATGTCGCTCATCAGACTCAACTTTTCAAGCACGTAACGTCAAATCGCCATTCCTACAGCAGGGGCCGGGTGTGCCTCTGTAGAGTGAGCCGAGTCGACCCGTTTTGCTCCAATTTTAACTCGCGCCGTTTCGACTGACGGCGTTTCGACTGACGCCGTTTCGACTGACGCCGTTTCGACTGACGGCCAAGTGCCCCCATGTTGTAGCGGCGCCATGCCAGCCTCAATTCCGGCCTAAAACATTTCAGTAACGAAACTGATTAAGAGAATTTTGTGCGAGTTCGTTACCCTGCTGCTGGAAATAGTAAAGGAAAAATGTGGGCATTTAAAGATGGCATCACGAATATTTCCCTAAAATAATTAAAAAAATTATCTCCTTCTTACAGTGATGCATGTCTCCCCCCCCACCACACCACCAAACCTTGGATATTTCACTGACCTACATACGGCTTCTAAAGCAGCAACAAATCATTTACATTTATATTACACGCCGAGACCTTTTAGCCCAGTTAGGCTGCTCAAGCAAAAAGTGCTTTTAGCGAGCACCTATTAATTTGGGGTGGCACGGTACAAGGCTCCGGTGATTTCTGCCGATACAGCCGTGGCAGTTTTGCCATTCGCTCTCATGGAGATTCACGGAGAGATTAGCTGCAATAGCACGGCCCTGCGGATATAAATTTTCATTGATGTGCACGGCCCAGAATAGAAGTGTGTTGGTGGAATATGTTGTGATGCGACGCACACACGCGCTCGTGCGCCCCAGACAGACAGCTACTCACATAGATCCTCCGTTTTTTCCGGCCCAGTCAAACTACTGTCTAAGATTCATAATAAAGGTTTTTGGGTTAGATCGCGTTATTTATTAATGTGTCGTAACCCTCCACCACCCGACACGGCCAATCAGCAAAAAAAGTGTCACGTTGACAAAAGACAAATAATTCACTACTTTAGCCCACCGGTGTGTTGAAGAGTGAATCCACAACATTTACAGTTTGAGTACGACGTTTCGCTGGTAAATACATCCAGCATCATCGGGCGATTCGCCAGAATGGTGTAAATGTTGTGGATTCACTCTTCAACACACCGGTGGGCTAAAGTAGTGAATTATTTGTCTTTTTACTGTCTAAGATTTTGATTTTTCTCCACTCAAATCACACTGAATGCACCGTATGTCGCCTGGTTAGCACTTGCTCGCACGAGACGCTGCTTGGGAATATAAGGTGTTGTAGGCTTGGGCTGCGATGTGGCCAGAAGATAAGCAGTACATAAATGGATTTTTCAATCCAATGGAACAGAAAATAAATTTGTATCCTCTCATACGAGTTGACTTTCTCCGGACAGTTTTGTTTTTCTCTCACAAGGAGCAATCGCTCCTTCATATTTGGTTGTCCAAGCATCACGATGCAGAACATTCCTGACAAAGTCTCGATACTCGGCGAGGCTTTCCTGGACAAATATATGATGACGTAATTTTGCCTAATCTGATTATCCACTGGTGGATTATATCCCTGGTGAATGCAGCAACGCATTAACCTGCTGCAATCCGGGTCAATGGAATGCCACATTTGACTCGTCTGCAGCCTAGGGCTCAGCAATCCGTCCAATACAGGGCAGTTAAATGGAACATAATGAGGACACGCACACATTTGTCGATTCATTGTTGGATGAAGGCCTCTCCAGGCCGTGATGTGCAGGTTTGTTGCCTTTTCGTATTTCATTTTAATTTTATATATATTTTAATATATTGCAATCTTGCATTGCTCGATACTCATGTTCCGAGTGTGTTTTCGATTCCACCGACTTCATTCCCTGGTTCCTTGTCTTGTAGCTTACATCTTCAACTATTTCAATGATCTCACTCCCAAATCACCATCGCATGTCCCGTGGATATGCTCGCTCCCATCATATTATTATTACTGCTTTATCTGGTTCTTAATATTACTACTCCACTTGTTTTTTCCAGAAAAGCCTCAACGAGTCTCATGACCGTTTCTCAGGAGGCTCCTGCCAAGTTATTTCAGTAAGGGGTGGTGGTGCTCACGATGTCTATGGACGTGGATTAATTTACAGGATATTTAAAAAATGTGGATTTTTTTTTTATCTTTAGCGATGCGAAAAGTCCACCACTGTGAACAGAAACCGAGCGTGGGCTCGGAGAACACTCGAGCTGAGAGACACTTTAGTCTCTTTCACCTTTGACTCGCTTACAAATGACACCCGGGTATCAACGCTCGTGTAAGTGAGCGTTCACGCGATTGTAATTGACGTCACGCGAAGTCTAAAACTACCGTGACCTCTTTCATGACGCGGACTAAGGTCGAGTAGCACGTGGGCAGGGTTGACGGGGACGCTGGAGGGGGGTTTCCCGTGGCCCGCACATCCACAACCCTCCTGTCAATCCACTGCTGGATGAGAGCCTCCCCATGCCGTACGGGCCACGGGGGTTTCGTTGACCGCACTTCGCAGTGAGGTACGGTCAAATAGCTGATCAGTGTGGGTTTGTGAAGCGGCGAGCGTCGACGTGAAAGCGTAGAAGTACAGAACAACGATGACTTTTGCAGCACCCCACTCCCCTGCAGCCCGCAGTTGCCCGTGACACCTGAGCGTGCACAATCGCACATCCAAGCGCTGTCCTGGTTCAATACCTGCTCGGCTTCCGAGATCGGATGATATCGGGTGCATTCCAGGTGATTTGGCCACAGGCCGCTGGTGCTTTATTCTTCAGCAATTATCAGAGAGCGGCTCTGCCTCCTAATCGCGTGGCATTCATCATCGCGCTGGAGCAGGTGACGCGGGTTTGCAACTACTGCGCATAAAATGACCCCGATAAGTGTAGCACACGGCAGCAAACTCTGGCGCGTTGATCCCCGGCATCATCCAGCCTTAGCAGCTTTGGACGAAGGCGGTCGATGTTAATTTAGGGACACAGTGTGTGCGTGTGTCTATGTGTGTGCTGCGCTATGAACCCGGCGACACGGGTTCGATTCCCGCTCACGGCCAACACCAGTGACGATTATCTGAACCGGTCCCGGGCCTCCCCTAGGTCGACTCAGCCTCAAATGAGTACCTGGTGCAGTGTGTAAACATTGCCACTAGGGAGACAAAGGCGGTCGGGCGTGGTGCTGGCCACCCACCCCCTCGTGTACCGTTCCGGCCTTCATAGGTGCTCGCTAACAGTACTTGCCCCAACAGTCTGTTGAGGCTATACGGGGGATCTTTATCTTTGTGTGTGATTGTGGGAATCGGTGGCGTAGCGGTTAGCAGGCTGCGCTATGAACCCGACGACCTGGGTTCGATTCCCACTCATCGCGGTCGACACCAGTGGCGATTATCTGGAACGGACCTGGACCTCCCCTAGGTCCACTCAGCCTCAAATGAGCACCTGGTGCAGTGTGCGAACATCGCCACTAAAGAGACAAATGTGGGTGGGCGTGGTGCTGGCCACCGTCCACCTCGTGTACTGTGCCGGCCTTCATAGGTGCTCGCTAACACCACTAGGAGCACTTGTCCCAAAAGTATCCACCATTGTTTCCATTCGACATTGTTCACGGTTCTTCATTAAGGGGCCATGTTCTGTCAGATTTTTTTTTATTTGTGTGAAAATTGCCACCACGCACGAACGCACGTCCACTTGGGGGCAAGTGGAGAGAGCTGTTATGGGTGCCCACATTTATATTTCATAACTGCAGAGACTCTACTGAAATACGCGTTCTGCTCGAGGAAATGTCTTTTGCCTTTTACAATGGGCAGCGGCGCGATTAGTGCTTTCGTCGGTGTACTCAAAGACAATGCAGTGTGGATTAATGAAGCATCTCAATGACATTGCATGTCACGATGCCCTACAAATATGGGGACATGCGCAGAGGGAACTTAGCAGAGAGGAAAGATTTTTTTCATTATTTTTTTCTTTTTAAAGATATTTTTTAGGATATTTTGATGAATATTGTTTAGATAAAACTATATTAACTACTTATTTTCCCAAGTTGTTTACTGCAACCCAGCATGACGCCAACGCCACTTTAACACTTTTGAACTTTCCCATTTATGATACTAAATAAATTCTTAAATAACAAAAACACGAATGAGAAAGGAAAAAGTATATTTCCCTTTTCTAAGCAGCATATTAAGGGCATTGGTTAAAATCTTATTACACCAGCCTCGCACCATTGATCGTTCTTGCAACCCACCCTGGTGAATGTTCCGTGTTTAACAATTTATCAGGATGCATGCAAAGATCTGATGCGGGATTTAATTAATAATGGTAATAATGGTAAAAAGGCGACCAGGCCGATTGTGGCATGGCAGAAGGGCAGGGGCTTTGCCAGCCAGGCACTGAGCTATTTCAAAAAGACTGTGCAAGGGTATAGTCTGTATGTCTGTGTATCTGTGTGAAGCGTCCATCCTTAAAAATAAGCGAAAAGTGACAAATGTGGTTCCACCAATGGGGCAAGCACTGCATTTTCTTTGGGTTGAATTTGAAATTTGGCATTTCATTTACATACGTACATTTGAAAACATTTAATAACAACCAAGATGACAATGATAGCATCATGGAGAGATTAACACGGCCTGATCGATTTTAGACCTCTGAGGAACACAAAATGTATGAAAATTAATAGACGTTGTCAATCAGCTCTCAAGACTACAATAAAACAATCTGTCCCATCGAGCATGACAATAACAAGGCCATCTGCACAATAAGTCTTCACCATTTGGAATACAGTACTTGGTTTACACGCAAAGTTGACTTTTTCTTTTTCAGGAACCAATTTTTGTCAAATAAAATTTTCATAATGAATACGAACAGAGCTATAAAGTCACGGCGGCCAGAAGACCATAGCTGGGAGCAGAAGGAAGGCCCCACCTGCTGCTGTAATAGCAGCAACCGTTATTGGTCGCTGTCCATTAGCCGGTGGTGCTGAAAGTGCAAATCCCGTTAGGACTGAAGAAGCCTATCTTTAGTAGCGATGATTTCTGTTTGTGGCCAATAACTGAATTTTTGCACAAATGAGTGAATTATCAAAGAATTCGCTCTCAGCCATATCAAAAAATAGTTACTGTAGTTTTGACACCTTAGATGGGACCAATGTCTGCTCTGGCTCATGGACTAGATGGCGAGCCCTGCAAGTTTGAATATTAACGATTCACTCACGCTGAGAACCAATGAATTTAAACTATTCAGAGTCACTATGATGCCATTAAACAATCTATTGTTTTTTACTCTCTCGTTTGTATTGTTTCTTGCTCTACAGTTCTACTTGATCATGAGCTGAATCGTAACTTGAGCATTTTAATGTCATTTTCATTCATCTCAAATAATATATTCTCACAAACACACTATTTGAAAGTGTATCGGTATTGTGATAATATTTTTTTAATTGATTATTCGATGCCTCGTTACACGCCAACCTACTTGATATGTAACTAGATACCTCACTATTATATTGACAGTAAACATTGTGGGTGACTTCTATTTCAAGATTAATGTTTTTATTATGTTGTCTCGTCGCTATTCCTTGTAAGTCGTCTCGCTTATACTTTTTAGTTTTCACACATTCGTTATTTGAGCTAGAAGGAAAACTTGAATTTCGCATGCATCCAAAATGCTACATTTTCACACACTCGCAATTATACTCGCACTGTGAGCGTAAGCAACACTCATTGCTGAATACTAACACGCCTAAATAGCACCATCGCTGGAGCACTACCACCATGTATATGCCACTATTCAAACGACTGCGTAAAAACGATTTACATCAGGAAATGTTTTTTTATGTGATTCTTACCAGGGCCCGTGGAGCAAAGTTCAGTCTCCAGCTATGATCTACGATCTCTCGAGCATCTCTAATTATGCACTTTATAATCCTTGCCTGCAACGTCAACCTGTTATAAATGTTTCCTTTTAGGCCACAGTAGCATCGATGAATGTGTTGAGGTTTATTTTTGTTATTCTTCCATCTTGATTTGAACTCACCTGATGACGGACGCTTGTGTTGCGACCGAAACGTCGTGTTCTTTTATTTTTTTTTCTATCTACGTGACTTTACCGAAAGAACCAGAAAGTATTTGTTATTCCTGTTGTGCTTCTGCACCACTGCCAACGCAGCAGGAGCAGCGACATCGCCAAATCATGCATGACCACTGCACACAGTGCAGTGGTGCAGCTGTCGAGCATGCAGGTAGTGCAACTGCACCGGGGCCCAGGCGCCGGGCTACGAAGAGGATGGTGGGGGCGAGGATAGGACAGGGGGACGACCCCATTTTCATTCGCTGCACCACGGCCCATGGCCCCATATTGGCAACCACGGGACGCCGCTGATACAGTGCAATTAACAACTTGAGGCACATCAGAGCAACGTGTGCTCGCGCCAACGACCACCGTGAACCCAACGCCAGGCTCAATCGGCACGGCCGCCTCTGCACTTAGCCGCACTAATTGCTGATTACGCCAAGTTGGTAATGCAATATGTAGGGTGGTAGTCTTGGAGACGGCAAACACGGGCGGCGTGTGGGGTGGCCGAGAGAGGAAGGGCTACATTGCAACCGCCCCCCTCTCACGGAGTCGCCAAATAAATCAACCCAAACGCGTTACCCTGTTTAAACAGAGCAGCAGCAGCCGGGCGCGTTGTTGTCGCGATAAGTGCCCGTGTGAACGAGGCTGTTGTGGTGGCCGACTGAACTTGTAAATGTAAGACCATCGGTGACTGAGTGCCACCTGCAAACTCTCGGAGTGCCATGGAGGGCTGGTACAGACATAGGAGTCGAGTCTGCTGTCAAACACTGAAAAACATTGTTCGAATTTGGGTTGGTAAAATTATTTTGTGGAGGCTGATTTTGTTCACAAATATGGCAAGTGCAGTGAAGTTATACACTACTGGAAGCCCCTTGACTAAACATTGAGAAATTCGTTAACAGAGTAATTCCCCTCTAGTGTAGTGTGATGGTGAAGCCAACATTCAGGCAGGCATAGCCCACTACCGGTTAAACCAAGTAATAAACACACAAGAGTGGATACTACTTTGCAAGCACTAGAGAGGGCACACTGGGGCAAATTTTCAACCATAACTAAGACCATGAACACATCCGCCCAGATGTCACCGTGGCTGGCCCTATCATCTTTCCGGAGATGATAACAATGAGTTGCTATAACATTGTGGCAAATTAACGGATGTCGTTCAGATGATGAACATGGCCCGGCCAGGGAAATGTGGAATTGTCACTGTTGCGATAGTAACGCCAAGTGAGAGACGAACACCGGGGCATTGCTCTCTTGAGAGGGGATAGTTTGACTTTGACAGAGCAGAGTATACAGGCCTACTTTAGTCTGAGATTTTTAAAATACCGGGTTTAATAACGGACTCACTTGACAAAGCTGCATATATATCGTGTGAGCCTACGTTCGGTTTGTCTACAATACATGTTCAAATATAAACCTTTTAAATGATGAACTTCTATAAAGGACAAAAGCAATGCGATGGCCTTAATTGTAATCTCGGGAGAGACGTACACGGTGCTGATGACTGGGCCAAGCACAAACCGACCACTGTGTTTTTTTACTGCTGCACTTAATGGTTAATGCCAATTAGCATAATTAGTTAGCTCGCCGCAATGCTGCTCGTGCGTGTGCGTGTCTTGGGCGAGGGAGCACATCTGGCCTTCCCGTGTGGTTTTTGTCAATTAGGGCCCCGCCTCTCATCCTCACACTGCACACGTGTAATAATCGTTCTCTCGATTAAATATCGGTGGGGTTTTTTTTAAAATGAGCCTTGATAGCCACCTCCTCACTGCGGAGTTGTCAAACACGCACACGGCTGATGTAACGCCGCTGAGATACCACGCACAAAAAACTGATAAAACACAGTGCGCTACGCAAACAGCTGATGCAAAGAACGCACAGCTGATGAAACACAACGCTCCGTACACACACACAGCCGCTATAACTAATGTATGTACAGTCAATACAAAATGCTCACTAATACGCGCGGCACAGAGACCCGATCAACCTAATTCTGTAGCAGCAGAGGCTTCTGTCATGGCAGAGACCGCCAACGCTTTAACTCGACTTGCGGTGCTGATGAGTCGAGGTTAGGGTGAGGAGACATTGGGTGAGGAGCGATACCCCCCATTATATAAAAAAACACCACAGCCAGCAGCACTGACCGTGTCCAGAGTCAGAACCCAGCAGTCGTGCTTGCTGGCCGCGTGGAGACATCAGCAGCAGCAGCAGAATGTAGGGCAGGAAGAGCCGTGTGCTCCTGCCTGTCCCCATCCCGGCACCAGCAGCAGGAGCAGCGCGCTCACGGCCCGAGCCGCTTGCACATGATGGTCGCTCCGGCCCCCACGCCTCTCCCCGAAGCGTCAGGCACACGCGATGGTATAATGATGGTGATGTTTTCGATAGTAATGTCAATGATGCCTAATTCTTATCAATAGAACGATACAAGGCGTGGAGCGAGCGGCGCGGGCAGCGGGACGGCGAGCGCTTTGGCTCTCCCTCGGCGAGGGGGAGAGGGGAGCCGGGTGGTGGGGGGGGGATGAGTGCTGCGGTGGAGAGAACGGCGAAAGAAGGAATCGCTCGTGAGCAGTGACGTCACCGTTCATTGACAATGTTCGCTCGGCTCGTCCACGGTGCCCGCTCACGAGCATCATGACGCGATTCGCTTAAGGTCGCGGCTTAAATTATTCGCCTTTGAGCAGCGAACAGATGCGGAAATAATATCCACCAGCGTATCACGACACACACACATATATCTGCTAAATGTACAGACGGGCACTGCATCGCCTTCGCGAGCGCCGCACGCGCCGTTTGGAGGCGACCACGCTGGGCTCACGCGGCGTCAAACACCGCCGCTTTGAGGGACGTTATCGCCTTCATTACTCATTACCAACAAACATGTTCACGTATTTCTGCTATACACTGTCAAATAACGAAGACGGTTAACGTAACACGTAGGTTTTGCAGTGAATGACTCAGTTGATTGTTGGGTCACACCACGTAATGATGAGCAAATCTATGCGATTGAGCGAATGCTGAACTTATTTCGCACCGTATTATCTAACCGTACTAATCGGAGGTGCGGGATTAGGAGCCCTCCACCACCCAATTGTTATCGTTTCAGCTCACTTGTAAGGTGAAGAACAATCCTCACAACGAAATGTAACAATCAGTGGCGTAGTAACGACATCAGATACGGGGGTACGGCACTCGGTCTGGTGGAGCCCCAATATTTGATTCATCTCGCACGGTCTCATTTCGGGCTATAGGTCGCGGCTCATCTTCCCGAATCACATTATTACGCTCACGGTCTCCAACACTCAACGCTGTAGGGGCGCTCCGTTTTAAATAAGCTTTTGTTCTTTTACACTGTGAAAAAGTATCTCATCGACAACAGGTTTTTATTTTGGGTTAGAGCGCGTAAAGTGTCGTTAAACCCGCCACGACCCGAAACAGCCAATTAGTAAGGTTTGTCACGTAAACAGAACATGCCAATTCGTCCCTAGTACAGCACACCGGTGTGTTGGAGATCCAAGCCACATTTACAATCTGAGTACGACGTTTTGCCAGTAATTAACTAGCTTACAACTAAATGGCTCTCAAACACACCGGTATGCTGTACTAATGATGAATTGGCATGTTCTATTTACAACCCTTTACTAGTTGGCTGTCGGGTGGTGGCGGGTTTAACGGCACATTTATATATTTATATACGCACTCTAACAAAAAAACCCCTTTATTATGGATATTGGTCGCGAAAGCCGACGTGTTAAACTAACACACCTCATGGTGGTTGTCAAGGAAGCCCCAACTCGTAGCTTTGACCACCGGGGGGGGGGGGGGGGTCAATTAGATGTAACTTTTCGTTTGAAATTGCATCGAACATCAGAACAAGAAGCATAAATGCAGAGTAATAATACAGGAAACAGAATCCATTCCGACTTCCTGTATCGTTGTCCTCATGCTCGATGTAGCTTCAAACTAAACGTATATAATTGATACATTTGTGAGTATTTTTCAACTTATTAGTAAGCTCATACAATAGTAAATTGGCGAGTTAAACGCATGTACACGCTACAATGTGTTTGGCTGTGTCGAGCTCCCAATGTCAGATTTGGAGATCTTGACATCGCCTAACCCAAAAATCGATTATGGAGACGGCACAAGCAAAATACCACAAATTACACCAAAAACCACAGCTCACGTGTGGTTTCTTTCATTTTAATTGTTTTAACCATAACCACATTTCATTCCCTTCTCCAAGTGACAGCCTCAAACGGCTACACTCCCCAATCTCCCTCTCATGGGCATCCCTTTCTCAAGTTGTAGGGGTTATTTGACCACACGTCACCACGTTGATAAATATCAGGGAGCATAGACGTAGAGTATAACAATGGATGTTGCTGCACTGCCCACAATGCAACTCTGCAGGCTATAACGGCCGTTATTCACAGCGGTTACCCATCAAAACATATCCACGCTCATAACCAGCTCTCGCTTCTGAAATCTGACGAGATCGGCTGCGTTCTGGGTTATTTGATCAATGGAATTAGGTAAGAAAGCACAACAAATACACAAATAGGAAACATGGTGTTTTATAGCACCTAAAATATATGACAAATCCAGTGAAGGGATGCTCATCACAAGTCACAAGACAACGTGATCAACAAAAACATTTATATGCACAGCGGACAAGAGATGAAAATGTTGACTGCGAGGGAAAGGAATTTCTTGACCATGTGTGTGCGTTGAACATCTTTCTTACCGTACGTAGCCACCGTGATAATCGGAGGTGCGAATAAGCAGCAGAGGACATATGAAAAGTGGGGATGGGATAAAGAAGTTAGGCTTTGAAAGAGTAGTGGGAAATTAAGATGAAAGGAGAATGTGTGTTTGATGTGCAGGTGAATGCAAAATAAGTGAATGCCATTTACTATATAACAATGTTATGAATTCAGCAATACAATTAATATTATAAGCATCTGCTAAATGACATAAATATGGTACTACAGGGCCATTTGATTTACTACAAATTTTACATTTCATATGCACTATGAAGAAAAACTTTGCATGCATATGCAGCTCTTCAGCCTTGTGTGTGAGCAGTTAAGTGTTGGGATGGCAAAAGTATTGACAGGATTCGTCGGTCCTCTTCATACAAAACCCTGAGAGATAGAGAGAGCACAGTGAGCCAGCCTGTGCAAACAAAACCATGACAAACACAACTCGTATAAACAATTGCAACAATTTATGTGAAAACAATAGGAATCAGAAGGATGACTCTCGATTTAAAGGCACCAAAACATTTACATAACTGCGGTGTGATCTAGACACTCATTAAATGGACACAGACTAACCCGATCTCGAATTTGTACACTCCTAGCTGCCACTGCTATTCAGTGGCCTAAAATAAAATAAAATGTTTTGCTCCGGATGACCACTGCAAAGTATTATCTGTATTTTGATTTTGTGTGCTGATCTTAAAGGTGCATTGAAAAATGTGATACTTCGACTGATGCTCCTGTTGTTTGTGGAGTGACTCATGCAGCCAGCTGTGGCTCTAGGGTTTGGTGTTACATGTTATTTATGTAGTTTATTGTTAAAAATTCGGTCACAGTTCCTATGATCACTGTTACATTGCATTTATGGCTTTATTTTGGTGATTTATAAAAGTCTGTTGGTTTGGCCATGTTTTTGTTTATTGTAGTACGGAGTTAGACTGATGGCCTTAATCTAAGTTTTCTTGTTGTTGTTTGACTTGCATCCCACTGGGATTTTTGCACACAGCGTTGGTGTACGGTGTTATTTCAGGAATATTTTGATGTTTTTTCCTGGATTTTCTGTTTGCACATGCACAAAGTCACTTTAAGATGTTTTCTTGTTCATGTTTTTGTTTTTTTGTTTGTTGCGGTTGCACCCGATTCAAGAGCCGAATGGCTCACAGGGCTATACCAAATAAATGAAACTATGAACTATGAATTTACACCTACACACCATGAAATAAGCCAGTCCATGTGTCCCAATGTGCACACCCAATTTGTCCAACAATAACACAATATCCAAAAGTTTTCGTGGATAAATACACTAAACCTCACTGTCAAATTGGAAAGTCCAATTAAACAAGACTGAATCGCAAAGCACAGCAGTGAGGCTCTGAGAAGCCCTGGTGGTACTTCCATACTGCATGCCTGGGAAGTTTACTTCCAAACAACGTACCTGTCAACTGTGTTGGATTCGTCCATCATGGAGGTGGCGTGAATGTCCAGCTGATTCTGGATGGCCTTGGCCACGGAGCCGATATCTCCACCTCGTCCTTTGGCTGAAGGGGAGAGAGGGAGGTAGGTGCAGGAGTTGTGTCAACCCTTCGCCGCACACAATCCCATCAAACTGAGGCCCCTACCTTGGTGTGCACTCAAGCGAGACAGCCGTGATCAATGGTGTTGAATCGAAGACAAGATGCCAAATGCACACACTCTTCTCCAACAAGGGAAGGAAGCCTTCCCCATGCGTACCCGTCTTTGCTCCATCATCCTCTAGCACTCTGGTCACGTATGCAAGGGAGCAAATGCTCATGCGCGTACTTGGAATTGTATTAGACAGTTCTGGCATCTGAAGGCAAGCAGATGCCAATCTTGTGCGTGACTTGGAGGTAGACCAAGGAGATGCAACAGGAAAGTAATTAGGAGTATTGCAGCTGTCGGGCCACATGCAGTGCTGACACCTCCTGTCTCGCACACCTCGTGGGCCACTGTCAACTGCCTGCCTCTCACACTGGGCAATACAAATTCAATAAATATTCAGCAGGTGCTGAGAATATGTATAGCAGATTTTTTTTATGTTCATTTCTTAGAACACTTTAAAATTATGGAGAGATAATAATATTCCATTGCAGATAATTGTATTGTATATTTTTTTATGATATTTACGTAAAGTATTAGAAATTACGATTACAAAGCCATTCAGAAAAGGAAAGTAAAAAATGCACTGCCAATTGGCTCTCTCTCCACTGTCAAGCAGAAATTAAAAATGTAAACATGAAAGTTAAATTAGTTGAAAGCTTACAACAGTGGTCCCAAAGCAGGTCAGAAATCAGGCTGGCAAGAGACAGGTCACTGCCAAACCTTCCCATAGACACTTGTTGGAACACGGCCAGTTGGTACACTCATTACACTGTTGGACATAGGCCATTTGAGAGGTATGCACACATGGCACAGATGATAATGGGGGTGTGACAACTTGTCGACAGTTTAGTTTACCACATCACCTTCCACCCCAACATCACCACCACCACCACCATGTCACCAATTCCACATCACCTCATCAACGAGGCAGTGCTGGTTTAAGGGGTCTGGTCCCACTAGACTTGCTCTTCTCCGAGCTCACGGATTGCGTTGAACTTAATCAACGGACTTGTTATACACACCTGTGCCCATTCACATGGCAGACGGAGGAGTGCAAGGCTGCACCAATTTCCACATAGCTGCGCTTACCCTTGAAGATGGTGTGGATGATGTGTAACACAGACGTGATGCCCACGAGGCTTTGAAGCTCGTCCGAATGCACGCACTCCTCCAATTCAGACAGAAATGACCTGAATGTGCACAATTGAAGTCGAAGATGTTTAAGGGCATACAACTGTGACAGTTCAAAGAGGTGAATCTTCAAACTATTCTAAGGGGGCAGATACCAGCGTAAAAGGAGATGAGGGCAGTTTGAGCGTTGGTAAATAAGAATATATGCACTTACAAAAACACACACAGAACTTTTTGCTAATGCATAGTAAGGTCACCATCTACATTGGAATACAAGAATTTTAACGCCATGGAAAATGTGATAAAAAGGGAGAAGTCTGAAAAACACTGGAAAAGTGGTTGGGTAAATTTTAAAATGGAGTGAGGAATTGAGGCTTTGGTATTTACCGACGTCTGTGAAGCCAAATATAGCATCCAATTTATGTTTGCTAGGCTCTTCATACGGGATTTTTTTACGACTGATTAAGCGAGGAATAACGAAGTGGAGTAGAGAGCAAATTCAGTAACAATGTTAGAAGCATTCAGATTGTATGGAATGAAGGAAAAGAGCCCTTAAGGTAGAATAATTTCATGACCTTATGTCATTGCCTGGTTTTGGCCAATGCACAGTATTCTATGCGAGCCTAACATTACAGTTTGAAGAGGGACACTACAATGCATAACAGAAGATGACAGATCTCAAAACTTCTTGAAGCAAAATGAATTTTCTCTTTGGAGAAAAAAAAATGTTGCTGGTAAATATAGAACATGAAATTGGCTTTGCGCTTGTCACTCAACAATCATGCACAATCAAATTGATGTCAGCACATTCAAACATTAAACAGTTCAAACTACATAGCGTTAATGCACATGCAATTTTTTTATCATTCTATATAATAAAATTATATGAAAACAATGTTTATTTATTCATCCACAAGATACCAAAATATATTTCATGTTCCCACCGTAATTCTATTTTAATTCCTTTTTTCTGCACTGCACTGCACTCAAGGGCACAATTGTAAAAATGTGTTTTTTTTAATCCAAGTAATATAATGGTAAAATTCATTTTAGAAGATGTACATAAACATAAAGGATCAATGTGGGTTTGACCTTTTCATCCCATCAGTAAACATGGGATGGGATACCATCAATTATGTAGAAATGTTTATTTAAATATTTTGGGCAGTGTAAATTTGTGATTGGGAAATCAACACAGATTATTGCACACATGCACATGCATGCGCACATACATAAATATGAAATAGGTACAAAACATGCATAACAATGAGCAGCACAGAGGAGTGGTGAACCTACGTGCCTTTTCAGTGTTATATACATAATGGTCTGCATGGAAGTTAGTATTAAAATATTAAGACACTATCTACTGAAGATGATTAAAAACATGTTGTGCTCTGTACAAAACAAATGCATTGATGTATTAACCTGAGTGGTATAAAATAGCCAGAGTTGGGAACATATCTAGTGAGAATGTTTTTTAAATAAACACTATGCTTTGTTGTTTTTGTAAGTACAATCATGCAGGTGTTTCTGCTAAAAGTACGAGTCACATACCATGTGTCTGTACTATTGCAGGCATAAATATACTTCAGGAAGAAACCTTACCACGAGTGCCAGTTACACACTTATGTAACAAAAGATTCAGATAGGAAAAAACTCACACTTACCTGCACTGCTTGATTATTAAGTACCATCTTTAAGAATCCAAAGAATAGACTATGTGCTTAAAGTTAATTGCACATTATTACATGTGCAGTGACATCGCGGATGTCACTGTGTAATGCCGGCCCGAGAGAGGCACGGTGTGCGATGTACTCACATCGCGGACACCACGTATATGTGGGTGTAGTACCGGCCCTAGAGGGGCTCGGTGAGCGAGCGCTGAGTCATAGCGCTGAGTCGCACCACGCTCGGCGTGCAGTGCCGACCCCTACAGGATGGGGTGCGAGAGTGTCAGCCATGGAATGGGGTTACTATAGGCCATGGCACTCTGGTTGACCCCGGAGGACACGTGACTGGTAAAGTCTACACAGGGGCCCCAAGTGGGGGATAGGAGTGGTCACGTGTCGGGGCGAGATCTTGCTAGAGGATTCGAGAAGGTGGTCGTGGCCAAGGGCGGAGCCAGCCACGACCAGTGAGGATATAAGCTGGGTCCCCAGAGGGACCAGGGTTCAGCGTTGCCGTTGTCATCTGAAAATCTACGTTCGACGTCCGTGTCGAGTCACCAACACGTGGACCTGGACCCAAGCTGGAGTCCTGTCCGTTGTAGCTACTCCCAGTGTATGTGTAGTTAATTTAACATTCTTTACATAGCCTAAATGTGATCTTAAATTCAAGACTGAAAACTATGAATTATCAAGTGTGGGATATAGGTTAAAGTCAACATCTAAGAGTAATACTCTTAAAAAAAGAATTTAAGCAAAATCAAATGTGTGCAGGCAATCCATCCTCACTGCAATAAGCAGGTCTGCATGTAATGATTTGCCCCCCATCAGTGCAATCAGATTCAGGATGAAAGTATTTTTTATTGCAATTGTGATAAATGTAGTGCCCCTCTTGGCTGCAAGAAGCATGTAAACCAGTTAGACGCAGTAAATAAGAAACTAAAATAATTTCACATTTACCTTGAAAATAAAACATAAATAATGAATGGATACGTTGTTATGTGTCTACTAGGCACTGTTAACAGACGGTCTCTTTTTGCGCACCTGGTAATTTTATTGTTACGAAGCACAGTCGCCAGGATGCAGGCAGAAAGGGGGGGCATGTTGGACATCTTCTCCAGGAGCACGGGGGTGCTCTCCGCCATGTTCTGATGCACAACACACAACGTGAGCTGCTCAACACTATATTCTTAGTTTTTTCGGTAAAGTCACGTTGAAGAGAAACAACAAAATAACAAAATATATATAAAACAATAAAAAATTCTCACGACGTTTCGACCATAACTCAAACGGTCATCATCACTCAAACGGTCATCATCACCTGATGATGACCGTTTGAGTTATGGTCGAAACGTCGTGATGATGACCGTTTGAGTTATGGTCGAAACGTCGTGAGAATTTTTTATTGTTTTATATATATTTTGTTATTTTGTTGTTTCTCTTCAACGTGACTTTACCGAAAAAACTAAGAATATGAATTACTGCAGTCACGAAAGCTTTAAATCAAAACTGCTCAACACTGTTTGGGAATCCGTATGTCTGTGAGATTAAGGGCACTTAGAGATCACCAGTCTCACCCTGTGCACATCTGCAGTATGCTCACCTTTCGAACGATCATTTAAAAACCTCATGCCACAGCGAGAAAGAAACAATGTCAAGGCACATAAGCACCTGCATTCGCTCACACTCAAACCGTACATATAGTAAGCAGCATATTGGTGTATCCCCACATGTACACAAAGTCATACAGTGTATGGCTAGCATTACCTGAATTGATTATCTTTAGCTGTTAGCATTAAACACCTCAAGTGATTGTCCATTAAAACTGTACTACCTGGTCTTTAATGTAGCCATCCACTATAATGGACTTTTTTTTTAAATCAAATTCTTCCAAGACATCAACAGTACCAAACTTTCAGCTAATGATCAAATTTGTGAGCATTACCAATCAGCTGTTCTTAACAATAATTTGCAGCGAGCCACAGCACCTGACTAAAGCGGCACTCTGCTTATCGCACCTATTAGGTATACGCACACTCCTATACCTAATAGAAATCAGCGACAAAGTCCATAAACACAATCTCTCAGTCCGCCCACTCTCCCTAAGGAGCAACTCCAGCCTTTCATCCCTCGTACCTTTTGCATTATGTTCTTAGTTTCAGCAACCACAGCCACCATTGTGATTGAGACAATGCCATGGAAGAGGCCCTCTTGGAAGGCTCTCCACTGACATACGGTGCCCAATAATCCTGCTAGTGCAGGACCAAGCTCCAGCAGCACCTGTAACACCAACACATCCCCATGTGGGTAAGGGTGGTAAACTGGACAACCGACTTTAATACCATGCATACCACTAGTTTTTAATTTATTCAGGGAAGTACTGAGACCCATGTCATGAGGGTACTGCTTTAAGCTGCTACACCAATTCTTCATTAAACGACACATTTATATATTTACGCGATCTAACCCAAAAAAACCTATATTATGGTCTTCGTTGCTAATTTATACATGCTAAAGGAAACCACAGAACTGAAAAACAATCCCACTCAGAGAATAACGATTTTAAAAATCTGGACAAATAGGCCAGCAGCCTACTTGCATTTACTAGCCACCTAGTAGCCTCTCATGCACTCAATGAGTTCTATATGAACCAACTCTTCCCTCCAAAATGCTGAATTACTCTTGGAGGCAAGACATTTATTAATACTAACACACTAACAGAAAGGGGTAACTGCCCCTTCACCAGATAACAACCTATGGTGGTGGTCCACCAGGCTAACTACACTAACTGCACTGGGAGTAGCTACGATGAACGGGACCCCAGCTTGGGTCCAGGTCCCCGTGTTGGTGACTTGTCTTTGGACGTAGGGTAGTAGAACGGAGAGTCTTCAGGATAACAACAGCAGCCGGTCCCACTGGGGGCTCGGCTTATATCCTGTGTGGCGGGGCTCGCTCCGCCTCTAGCCACGACCACCTTCTCGAATCCTCGAGGAGCATCTCCAACTGGACACGTGATCCCCCCAGCCCCTCCGATCACGTGTTCTCCGGGGTCAACCAGAGTGCCATGGCTCCTTTGCAACCCCGTTCCGTGGCCGGCACCCTCACACCCTATCCTCTAGGGGCTGGCACTGCACGCAGCGCGTGGTGCCATCCGTCGCTGTCAATCAGCGCTCACCGAGCAAAACTTAGGGCCAGTACTGCATCAAAAATTCCAGTGGTGTCAGCGATGTCATTACATCGCACGCCGTGCCTCTCACTGCCCGGCTTCACACAGTGACATCCCGCGATGTCACTACACAGATATGAATTGCCTTCCACATCGCTTCATCACTCAAATTAACACTGTACTAACAAGAGTGTCACCTCCTACACAACACTTTCTATTCAATTCCCGTTTTTTCCCCCAATATATACACATATACAAAGACATAGATCCCCTGAATAACTTTAACAGACTGTTAGGGCCAGTGCTGTTAGCGAGCACCACTGAAGGGCGACACGGCACACGAGGTGGGTGGCCAGCACTCGCTAGGCCGCCTGTCTCCCTAGTGGCGATGTTTACACAATGCACTAGGTACCCATTGGAGGCTGAGTCGACCTAGGGGAGGCCCAAACCGGATAAAAAATTACCACTGGTGTTGGTCTTGGGCAGGAATCGAATTTTGGGTCGCCGGGTCTGTAGCGCAGCACACTAACCGCTAAACTACCACTCCCCACATACACATATACCACACACAGCACATACATCCACAGATAATACGCATCATCAGCAAACAGCCAGAAATGTTAATCGAGAGATTAAAAACTACATTGACCCTGTGGTTAAGGGGGGTACCTGTTGCGCGACATCCACCTGCTTGCGGGTACAGCGGCCCATCATTTGCATGAGCTTTTGGAACACGGTTGGAGCAGCCTGCACGAGTTCTCTGAGCTTCTCCTGCGAGGCGGCGATGGCGATACGTGCGGCAGCATCAACGACAGGTTTTGCCCTGCTCCGGGCACGTGTCACTCTTGCCTCTGCGTTTTTGCCGACGGCGCTCGCTCCGGGCACCTCGGTCGCGTCCTCGTGGTCCTGGCACAGGCAGTGCCTCAGCACGCTCTGCAGAAGTTGCAAGCCCAGCGGCAGGCACTGCACTCCTTTATCTGAGAGCAATCATGAGAATTAAACAGTTGTGGTCATTATTGTTGTGTTCCAGGTGTACAAGGAACTGTTCGAAAATATCAATTAATGAAAACAGAATAACTTCATGAAAGCACAATCAGAAGCCTGTTCAAGGCTCAGAAGCAAGTTATCAAGTTGCTGCTTCAGTGAACTTTTCTGAAGGCCATTCGGCCAAAACGTCAAGATAATCATTTTCTCATTGATAATATTAAAAAGGGTTCATTTTAATTAATGTGTCACGTTTTGACTTCAGAAGCATTTTTTTTATATCTTAAAGAGCCATTCTCTGATACAGGGTCATCCACCCCATGCTAAATATTAAAAATGAATATGTATGTCTCATTACATGATGCTAATGGCACATAACTATGATGAATGGGTGCCAGAAAATAAGTGCAGATGTATGGTGTTCAGATAATAAAAACTACAAATGAGAAAATAATTAAGGCACTATTTCAATATACTTTTTCGGTGCCTAATGATGTATTATAATTTACGAAAGGAGTGAATTGTGTGCTATGCCATATTATTGAGCTCTCTTGCCTGTTTCCACCACACTGATGGTGAATTCCAGGCAATGTGCAATAAAGTCAGGGTCTGCAAGCCCCACAAGCACTATGTCCTTACAGGCCTTCAGATACACCTGTGAAAGACAACATCAGGATACAGTGGTTAAAGTTTGAAAGAGTAGAGGTTGGAGGTTGGAATGGGCACGGGGCAAATTTCGTATGATGCTGAAATTGTTTTACGGCGATACAGTAGACAGAACACTTAGCATGCAGGACACAGCATTCATGCGGCATGTAATTCTCAGGAAACTTGACTCATTATTGCCAACACACGAGTTGCTTACAGGAACATGCTTTCTTTGATGTCTGGCTCATTAGGCAGACACTGGTGTCAGCAATATATAGTTTATTCATTCAGTATATTTTCCTTTGTTATTCATGTTGAATGCTGTGGCTGTGACGTGTGCTCATGAGTGAAACACTGCCACTTCGCTGCACAAGTCACTTGCCATGGGTGTATATATACATGTGTAGGTATGTACACTTCATATGGGGAGTGCAAGTGCAGTGGTTAGCTCACTGCGCTAAGATCTTTACAATCCAGGTTTGATTTGTGGGTATGCAGAGAAGTGGCAAGGACCAGGCATTGCTTACGTAACACATTTCGGAAATTAGCATCTATGCAATGTTTTGATGTGGTAAGACAAAGGTGATAGGGCATTGGACTGTCTCCACCACTTCCTCATGTTAGGGGCCTAAATTGGTGCTAACTAATAGCATTTATCCAATGCAACCAAGCTAAACAAATATCAAAACCGATGCACTTCTTAGATAGAAAAATTAGTGGAATTCATTACACATTGCGATCTTGTCCACATCCTGCAATTAACGACAATGCATAGCTGCTGCGAGTGCCTGTATATTGTCTGGCAGCTCACGGATATAGCAGGCATTCATTAAATTAAAAAAAAAAACGTACTTCATTGTGTGCACGAGACAACAAATATTTCTTTAATGTTTACACGGTATGTGGATATATATATATCTTTGGGTTTCAAAAATTGTGCAAAACCTGTGTAAGTGTAACAATGTATATGAATTTAAAGCTTTCGTGACTGCAGGGATTCATATTCTTGGTTCTTAGAAGAAGGGAAACAATAAAATAATAAAAATATAAAACAATAAAATTGATGATTGCTTGTGTTGCAGTCGAAACGTGAGAATTTTATTGTTTTATATTTTTGTTATTTTATTGTTTCCATTCTACGTGACTTTATCGAAAGAACCAAGAAAATGTATATGAAATTAAGTGTCAAATTCTATACACAAACAGCCATGCAATGTTTACAAAAATAACCCTTCAATCAATGATTGTTTTGTAAAAGCCACTGATGGGCTGCTATGCAACTAGTTACCAAGAAATTGAATCTCCATATGTAATTTTTTTTAAATCCATAACAATCTCACGCAATTGTATGCACTGCTTAAGCAGTTCTTAGAACTTTAATGATGCATCAAAAAGAAGCAGAAATTGAGATATATAATAAATTGGAGCTGAATAGGCCCTGAGAGAGCAATGCCAACACCAAAATAGTTATCAACTGGCAGTGGCTTTAACATGGCTGATGGTGATGAATGTAATTCCGACAGAAGCGACTTCAAAATGAACTGAATGACTTGTAAACAAAAGGAACGATGAAACTACAGATTCTCATTAAGCATTCCTCACTGTTGCAATGTTGAGTGCGAAGCTCGCTTGAGCCTCAGCCTTGTTGCTAGCAGTGTCGTGTGGAGCCTGGAGTACGCACAGCACGTACTGCACCACCCAGCTGCTTGTGCTCTCAAAGGAGGCCTGAATCACACGGCCTTCTCCATTGTGCTGCCATATAGAAACAAACATATGTACACACTATAATAGAGGTTTTTGGGTTACACACTTCTTACACACACACAATACATAAGTACACAGCCATACTAGTTATTGCTCGCAAAATCCCTGTCATCGGACTGGGTGCTGTGTCGCACTGGCCATCACCATCATCATCATTTCATCACTCTAAACAATATGATACCCATTACTTGACAACACCAAAGCAGGACAGGAAAGTACCTGCATTTATCGTGTCCATCATATCATGGGTGGCATTACGAGATACAGTGAGGGAAAAAAGTATTTGATCCCCTGCTGATTTTGTACGTTTGCCCACTGACAAAGAAATGATCAGTCTATAATTTTAATGGTAGGTTTATTAGAACAGTGAGAGACAGAATAACAACAACAAAATCCAGAAAAATGCATGTCAAAAACGTTATAAATTGATTTGCATTTTAATGAGGGAAATAAGTATTTGTCCCCCCTACAAAACATGGCTTAGTACTTGGTGGCAAAACCCTTGTTGGCAATCACAGAGGTCAGACGTTTCTTGTAGTTGGCCACCAGGTTTGCACACATCTCAGGAGGGATTTTGTCCCACTCCTCTTTACAGATCTTCTCCAAGTCATTAAGGTTTCGAGGCTGACGTTTGGCAACTCGAACCTTCAGCTCCCTCCACAGAGTTTCTATGGGATTAAGGTCTGGAGACTGGCTAGGTCATTCCAGGACCTTAATGTGCTTCTTCTTGAGCCACTCCTTTGTTGCCTTGGCCGGGTGTTTGGGTCATTGTCATGCTGGAATACCCATCCACAACCCATTTTCAATGCCCTGGCTGAGGGAAGGAGGTTCTCACCCAAGATTTGACGGTACATGACCCCGTCCATCGTCCCTTTGATGCAGTGAAGTTGTCCTGTCCCCTTAGCAGAAAAACACCCCCAAAGCATAAAGTTTCCACCTCCATGTTTGACGGTGGGGATGGTGTTCTTGGGGTCATAGGCAGCATTCCTCCTCCAAACACGGCAAGTTGAGTTGATGCCAAAGAGCTCCATTTTGGTCTCATCTGACCACAACACTTTCACCCAGTTGTCCTCTGAATCATTCAGATGTTAACTGGCAAACTTCAGACGGGCATGTATATGTGCTTTCTTGAGCTGCGGGCGCTGCAGGATTTCAGTCCTTCACGGCGTAGTGTGTTACCAATTGTTTTCTTGGTGACTATGGTCCCAGCTGCCTTGAGATCATTGACAAGATCCTCCCGTGTAGTTCTGGGCTGATTCCTCACCGTTCTCATGATCATTGCCACTCCACGAGGTGAGATCTTGCATGGAGCCCCAGGCCGAGGGAGATTGACAGTTCTTTTGTGTTTCTTCCATTTGCGAATAATCGCACCAACTGTTGTCACCTTCTCACCAAACTGCTTGGCAATGGTCTTGTAGCCCATTCCAGCCTTGTGTAGGTCTACAATCTTGTCCCTGACATCCTTGGAGAGCTCTTTGGTCTTGGTCATGGTGGAGAGTTTGGAATCTGATTGATTGATTGCTTCTGTGGACAGGTGTCTTTTATACAGGTAACAAGCTGAGATTCGGAGCACTCCCTTTAAGAGTGTGCTCCTAATCTCAGCTCGTTACCTGTATAAAAGACACCTGGGAGCGAGAAATCTTTTTGATTGAGAGGGGGTCAAATACTTATTTCCCTCATTAAAATGCCAATCAATTTATAACATTTTTGACATGCGTTTTTCTGGATTTTCTTGTTGTTATTCTGTCTCTCACTGATCAAATAAATCTACCATTAAAATTATAGACTGATCATTTCTTTGTAGGTGGGCAAACGTACAAAATCAGCAGGGGATCAAATACTTTTTTCCCTCACTGTAGGTATTACCATTGAGGTACTATCAATGTAATTACTTAAAATTACCTGGTCATTCAGTGAATACAATGCTTTTGAATTGCCTACATTACAATACTGTGGAAGTACTGCTTATACATTGACTTATATTGAAGTTATTGTGCAATATTTTTCTAAGTGTGGCAATATAATTATTACTCCGCTAAAATAGGCCACAGCAATCAGGGCATTTATTTATATAATAATATTCATTTAAATGGTTGATGAATACCATTTTTAAGCGGTATCCCAAATTGACGCTGCTTTGATAAATTAAGACATGCCCCATGGGCCGGAATTGGGATCGCCTGTTTGTTCCACGCTCTTCTCCACAGGGATGCTGACCTTATGGTGAATGAGGATCTGTAGTAGACAGTGCAGCCGGAATGCACGTAAGGCCGTCGCACTCGCAGTGTCCACGCCGATCGTCTTCGGGTTTTTAAGGAAGGCTCGCAGAGTGTCCTGTATAGGAGTGTAGGGAGAGATTATCAGCAAATTGAACCACTTGCTCGCTCTTTGTACTTATAAGCGTCGCAAAGCTTTGCCGTCTCTCTTTGTTGCCTTACAGTGCTTAAATAGAAGTGACATGGCCAAGCAGTAGCGCATTTGCCGCTTTTTGCAGATGTTAGTGATTTGTGACCGCCATGTTCAATACTGCGGGTGTATGCACCGTTTACTCTGCAGTGAATGTTAAAGATCCCATGGCATAATTCAAAATAGCAGCCATATAAGCCTGCATCTTGGTACAAATAAAAAAACTACACTTAAATTACTTGTGGTAAAACACAGCACTATCATTCCCGCCTGGCAAACTATGTCAGTCTGTGAAACAAAGTGCCTTCATGATAGTCTTGCACCATAAGAATGGCACGAGTACCAAATGTTGTAAATTGTTATATAAATCAAAAGCAGACATTCACAGAAATACAACCCCATTCCGTTGTACTACCCCGTTGGTTTGTGCGAATGTTCGAGTCACGTAAGCACCTTTGAGGTGGCCAGTAGCTCAGTGAGAGCATTCAGCTTGTGACCAGAATCCAGCACAGAAGCACAGCACTCAGGTGAGCGGAGCATGTACTCTGTGTACTGCAGTGCCAGGTCGGGCTTTGGCAACATGGGTAAATTTATCCGCACTCGGTTGACTCTTGTCTGATGGGTGACAGTTACAGATAGGAACAGGTCAAGTTTGAACAATGAAACATTTCAGTGCGAGTCTAAATCCCACAAGCAATTTTTACATCTGTGAATTTTGTTAGAAATATTCGTGATTGAAGAAGTAATAGAGTTGAAACATGAGCAGCACTTTTTGCGATGGTCATACTCATAAATAAGAACACCGATGGCAAGAGGTGGTATAACTTTTCATTGAGCAATAATAATATATTTTACACAAGTACTCATGGCTCTGTATGGTTCCTTGGTCTTTGCGTTCTGATTGACTGCCGTCAACTCACTGCTCAGCGTGCCTTTTGATTAGCTAATGGCCACGCTTACCCATCACGTTGCATGAGTGGGGCGGCGTCGAGGGTGGGGGGCATTTGTGCGGAGAAGGAACTAAGTAGGAGGGGGGCTGCGGCTGCGGGGAGGGGGGGTGCTGGGGATTGTCCCACGCAAGGGGGTACACCCAGTGGTGGGAAGGTGGGGGGATATTGGGGGTGGCGGGGACCATCCTTGAAAGATGGGTACATTCACTATTTAGTCAATGAAATAGCATCTGTAAATGCTAATGGTAAAAATATTCAAATAAAGTCGTTGAAAAGAATCATGACAATTATTTATTGTACATACCAAGGTAATTGTACAAGTATGGTTTGCTTATACCCACCAAGACCACAAAATTACTGAAGGTATTGCACTCTGTGCAATTGCCAATGAAAAATATGTATTGTGAAGTAATGTCAATTGAGAGGTTATTCTATCTTTGCTCTGAATACCCCCCTTGTTATCTCTCAGACTAACCTGTGGAGATTTTTGGCCCAGATTGGCAGACAGCCATTCTGTAATGAGCTCCAAAATGTGACCCGCCTGGCCCCAGCAGCACATGCAGTCCAGCAACGGTGTGAAAGCCATGTCATCCACACCCAGTTCAAAGGCACGTAGCCGTGACAACACGCTGCCGCTGCCACCGCCACCAACCACACAGCCAGAAAAACGATAGATCAGCGCTTGATGGAACCGTGAGCATACACAAAGCTTGAAACTGGTGAGGTGTTCTGTGAGAAGTAACTGAACAAAAAGTATTAAAGTATTTCACGAGCTCTCACCTGAAAGTAGGGATGGTGTTGGGAGGCATGTAGGAAGCAAGAATGACCAGTGCCTGGTAACAGCGCTCGTTCTATTTTATGGAAGAGAACAGTGTAGCAGACAAGTTGCTCAAACCACAAGACATGCAAGATTGTTGGCACTGAAGTACTCGGAGAAGGCAGCACACAGTGTAATTCTGATGAAAGGATATGTATATGTACATATGTAAATGAAAAATAACTTATATATGAACTCGGTAAATATAAAAATGTAACCATGTTTTATCCCTTTAAGCCAACTTGACAAAGCAGACATCTGAATGAGGACTGGCATGCTGAATTCTAATTACAATTTGTATTAAAAGATGTCGCCCAGCATAATCACCTTGAACGTTCTGAAGTAACCGGGCACCACGTTGGAAAACTTAATTACGAGCTGCTGATACACGCGCGGGTTTCCCAGTAACACTTTGCGAATGCTGCTCCACAGGATGACCACCACCTCTAGCAAGCTGCCCACTGTCGTCAGGTCCTTGGCCAGAGGTACGTCCTCATCATCTTCTTCCTGCTGGAAGGCACATGCTCGAGGGTTCAGCATGCGACGCCAACGTGCAGACTGCGCTGATGCAGGTGTTGATGCGCGATTCCCACGTTACCTGAACACTTACAGCACTAAAGCCGAATGATTCACATGATAACAGTGTGGTAATATGACAGAACAATTAACAGGTGAACACAATAATTTGGCTTAAAATTACAATTCAAGAAGGACATGTAGGAGTGTAAGGATGAATTCAATGATCAACTAAAAATGATTATTACTCTCTGATATACATGCAATAATTAGTTTGCATGAGAATCAATATGTTTGCATGAAATCGGTTCATGCGACCACTGAAGCTATAAAACGTACTATAATTTACACAATGGGACTATTTTTCCACAATTACCTCGAATTATGACTAATTTAATCGTTATAAGCCTTCCAAGGACATATCAGCACTTATCTTACACTCTCATTTTCTTTCTCATCTCCCTCAGCTTCTTTCTCTTCATTCTGGCCTTTGTGCTTTGGCAGACACGTGTTCAGGCAGTGGTACAGTTGCAAAATCAGTTTGGCTGCAGGAGGATGCACACACACGCAAATCATGAACTGCACTGCCACTGCAGATAATTACATTAAAAAACCCTACTTAAATTTCAACTCACTTTAGGACCACATCAAATATACAGAACTTCACTTCACCATTAGTTTACTCAAAAGACCGTCAACATCAATCATCACATTTCCATTACAGCTCTCATACTTAACATGCCTTAAGGAGCACACACTGCAGCCAACTGAGATGACAGGGTCAGGGAAGCCAACAGCCAGCAGCATCAATGAGCAAAAACACTATGCTCTATGGGTAATAATTTTGTTACAAATCATATAGCGATTGAATGCCCATAAGTACTGAGAGAAACACATTTGGCTAACCTGGAACTAAGTGAAGTGAGGAACATATTGAGAACTCAGTAGATTAAACCAGTAGCAACTGCTTAAAATAATATTACAGTATTTTACTTTACAATCGAGTAATTGCAAATTATTGGTATATTATTTTTATATTTTACCAACTCATGTACAGTGGACGATAGTGCAAATACATCAAACCTTACCGATATTCGTCGGCGACACGAACTTGTGTAAGTGTTGATAGAAACAGCGGGTGGCAGTGGGGTTCATCTGCACAAGGGTGATGCAGCGCTCACTCCACGTCTCCTCGGGCTGCTCCACCGGCAGGAAGGAGCTGGCCAGAAGCTGCACCAGCCGGCGCGTCACTACGGGGCTGTCCATCGCCAGACGCGCCAACAGGTGCTCCATCGGACAGATCTTCCAGTACTGTGGGGTCACAGAAAGGTTAATGGTGCAAACGGGATGGAAATTTAACAAGAAGAAAATGAGGTAAAGCGAATCCTGCTACCCCCCCCCCCCCCCCCGTTGAATTACATAACTCGTCTCCCAGAATAATTTACACTAACATTTCAGCATACTTATTATTTAAGTAAACTCATTATTCTGTTCTTATTTTTTTTATCATGACTTGTATTCCTACTTAAAATTCATGCTGCTAGACAATTTGATCCAAAAGGCCTATGGGTTAATGGAACAAAAATGTTACGTAGATAGACAGACTGTTGTCTATTTATTAGCTATAATCCTTCTAGAGGCGGAGCCATGGCGCTATAGCGCACTGCGCTATGACCCCAATGGACTGATTTAGATTTTTGACAATGGCTAACACCCATCGTGAGTGATATCTGAATTGGTGCTGGCCACTCACAAGTGTGGTCAAAACCATAACAAGTAATATTTCTACTATGATTATAATTCTTCAAACTGCAAATAATAATTATATTGTTGTCACTATGGTTTGATGTATTGTTGCGTGAATGTTTTTGTGGATGAAACAAGTTATGATAATCGTAATGTCCCTAATACATGCTAAAAGCTAGATATGACAATCATGTCTGCATTGAAAGTTGAATGTACTTTTCAAAGTTTAGTCACTTTAATTACCACTTGAAAAAACCTTTTCCTCTCATTTCACAATGGACCCAGGACACATTAAAATTACAAATGTGAAATGGATAAATTTGTGAACAATTTAATTACTTTTACCATGATTTCATCAAGTTTCTCTTCATCACAGTAACTTGGAAGAAATTTGCATCATATTGAACAAAATGGGTGTAATATTTAAGTGAAAGAGAGCTACAGTAAAACCTTGGATTGCGAGTAACTTGGTCTGCGAGTGTTTTGCAAGACGAGCACAAATTTTAAATAAATATTAATTTGATAAACGAGCGAGGGTCTTGCAATACGAGTGGTACGTATACGCTTTGTCTGCCGAGCGTCACGAGATCACAACTGATATACGAGTCTTTTGATATACAGTGCTTTGGATTACAAAGACGTTTCCGGAACGAATTATGCTCGCAATCCAAGGTTTTACTGTATTTGTTCTTAGCAACCAGTCTGCTTGCCAGTGTGGATGGAACATTTATTCAAGAAAAATAACAAGCAACAAGGTTTTCGTCGGTATACTTGCAAAGGCAGCTAATGGATACGAGTTGCAGCACTACAGAGGTTGATAGAAGCGAAAATGCATGAGGAAATTGCATCATACCTTAGCCGCTCGCACTGCCTTGACCTTAAGCAGCATGTCGACAAAAGCCACACGCACCCTCTCAGCTACATCGTGTAGCCCATTCCTGGCTTCTGGAAGGAGCTTCTCCATTAACGGGTGACTCAATTTGTTGTCGAGAACAATTGGCAGGGACTGTGAAAGAGAACACCATGCACCCACAAACATAAAATAATGACTGACGAAACAATTGCTATTCGCAGACATAAAAACATGAATCAGTGAAGAGGTAAGCACTACATTTGGCTGACTGTCTCCCGGCTGTAACTATTATGAGTAATTCTTGACACAGACCACGTAACATTCCAACTGCTATTCATATACACGTATAGGTATCACACCGTGTTTACTAGCATAGCGTGATGAACACGACTCATCCCCAAATACATGTGCATACACCCATATAGGCAATCTCACACACACAAGCACAAATGAAGCCATAAAAACACAAGAAATGTGAATTTATGGATCTATCCTGCTTTGTGTGGTGACACAAACAAGGCCTTTATGGCCTCAAATGTCTGAAATAATGCTGGTAAATCTTGAGGTATGTGTAGATAGAGGCTGGTGATATTTGGATTACCTGTACCTCTGACTCATTCGTGGCACCTATCACATGCACATTATTTACTTGGCCAGTATGCTTAAGACCAAGTGGCCGAGGAAGATGTAATGAGCTTTCTGTCAAAGGCAGTTCTTTAACATTAAACACATAACACTTACACAACAAAATCTGAATTCAATTTCTTAGTTTTGTCACCCTAAGCTTGTTACATGTTTACAAGGTAGTAAATAGGATATGTTGCCTTTGTGTACACATTACAAAAACAAATATTTGTTTAAATGTGGTTACCATCATCAGAAAATAACTAAACACTCTTGCTAAGGAGTTCCTGGGTTATTTAAGCATGGACACTTGACAGGCATGGTTAGTGTTCCCTGCAGACCACTGGAAAGAAATGTTACTGTGACAGAACTGCAGCTGTTGTGGTTACATAATAGACAGTGTTTGTCTAATTAACAATTATAAAACAACACAACTGAACGATTTTATTTTTGAATGGAATATGCTACAGCGAAGACCATTACCTGCCACAACCCTCAAAAATCAAGGTGACGATATTCCTTTCAGTCACACAAGTAACAATCACCCGCACCATGCAAATATAATGCCAGTGTGTAAGGACATTTATATACATTATGTAAAAAAGACATTGCAAAATTGGTTCAACATTGGAACCTCACTGAAAACATATTTTGCAAGGGAGATTTGAGGAAATATAAATGTATTATTTATTCATATTAAATTTTGAGTAGGATTCACAATTGGGGATATGGGCAAAGACAGGGTCCCACAATGATCTTATTGCAAATGAGGTTGTAAAATATTTAGGGTGCACTTTTTATCAGATGGCATTGTTTTTCTAATCCCATGCAGAAATTCCTGGGCTAAAATAGGAATGAAACTTTCAACTGCTTGTAGAGAGGGTCCAATGGACGAGCACAGTGTTTTTATGCTGTCCCTGTTACCATAGTAAAATTAATGTCCACACTTACGGCACAAGTACACAGAGATTTGTGGGACTCCAAAACCTGCTGGGTTGTGAGATATCCAGGAAAGCAGAACAAAATAAATTATTAACCATCTGTGTGGAGCTTTAAGTGTTATCCCCTCATACATGTAATATTTTCCTCGGGTACGCCGGTGAAAAACACTCATTAATGGAATTAATCCTGAGATTCAGTGAGGCTTTACTAGACAAATACATAACATTCTTTCCTGGATAAAAAAAAAATGATTAACCAGAGTCAGATCATCACCTTCCTTAAACAATGTATATGGTGGTGGTAGTGGTAGTGATGATGACAATCATGATGGAGATGGGGACCTTGTAGACGGCACAGCGCACATCAGCCGAGGAGGCATCGAATGCGAGGCTGGAGACAAGCTTTGTGAGCAGCTCGGAGAGCGGGCGTCCGGGGATCATCTCCCAGTAGCGCGAGGTTAGGCGGCACACTCCTAGCACCGCGCTTGAGCGCACTCGAGGGCACGGGTCATCCAACACACGCTGCGCGTGTACGCACGCACAAGCAAACACAAGGGGTTTGGTGAGAGAAAAATATACAGTACGTACAATCACACTGCATAACCTATAGTTCAGTCTGTTCAATAGAGTTGCAATTTATATGGTACAAGATCATGGTCAGACATTCGCTGCTACTTTACAGTCATCAAACATCGCTGTCGTCTCTGCAATACAGCATTAACATACTGAATTCGACATTTTTTTTCATTCCAACACAATATCAGGAAGGCAAGCGAGGAATCTGTGCTTCATATTAAAGGTTTGCATGTTCAAGGGCCTATTTATATCAATTTAGTGTTGTACTATAGCATATTGTGAGCAAATACAAGTACCAATCAAACAGCTTGCTCTTGGAGAAGACATTAACTCTACTGACCAGATGATCTGTATGCAGGAATTAATATTACCTAAATATTGCTGGTAAAAGCAGCTCAGTGTGCCAGGTTTCTAGTCAGATAAATCACCTGTAATCAATATCAATGCAATGAAAATGGCAACTGCTTGCCAACAAGCGTATTCAGCTTGATTAAACTACCGTGTGTTTATTAGTGGGTATGTATTTATGTGACCATACTCAAAAGTGTTGCATTGCAGTAAAGAGTACAGTCCATTTCAAGACTGCTTTAATATACAGTACTATTTAATAACATGTCCAGACAGTACATACATACATTCCCATACATGAAAGTTATTAAGTTCAAATTGTACCGTCATGCAATGCGCATACAATATTTATGAAAAAACATGCTTTACTTTTATATTAAATAGGCTTTAATTTAGTGTAAAATCAGATTCTTCCAGTCTAAATAAAGATTCTGAAAATATAAATAATATAATAACGCTAAATATATATTTTTTACTTATTCTTCACCTAAAACATTTCACACAGCAAAAATCTGTAGTTTGCTCATTATCTGTCACTGTCGGCAATGATGAATGTGTATTGCAAACGAATGGCTTAGAAATCCGATTGCCAACGTTGAGACACTCGGCCATCTCCTCTGAGATTCTGAGTTCAAGGCCCAGGTCACCGCTCGTGGTTAACTGGCTCACATGTACGGCGAATCTAACAGTGTCAGTCAAAAGTTCCTTTCGTAGAAGAAAAAAATCACCCAACGGGTGAGAGCCCACATATTCATCTGCCCGGCTCAACTACTCCATCAATGGTAAGAGACATGTAAAAGTGTCCAAGAGCTAACCAATGCCTTCATGAGGCTGTTCCTTGTTGAGACTATCATCCCAGTGTGTGAAAAGGCTAATGAATGGAGCAGCTCTCACTATCTACATGGCACTGCAAGCACAATCGGTATATAGTGGTAAATATCCCCAACTCTACCAACAAAAAAAGCATTGATCGATGTACATGACACTCACAAAGAGCTCCTCAAACTGCCTCTGCAGATTCGCATCTGCCTCCTCCCTCCCAAATGCAGGGTCCTGCAGTGGGAAAGCGTCCGTGAACAGCAGGGTGGCGTTGGCCCGTACCTCGCTATTGCTGGCCTGAAACAAAGGCAAACACCCTCAGCATGAGCACTACATGGGGAGAATATCTTCTGGAACCAGTTTCTTTTGTAAAATAGGACAAAATTTCATGATGTAATAGTACAGTTCCAATTCAGTTAAACCTGTTTGAAGAGTAATTGCTTGTATGAGAAAAGAGGGGAAATTCACATTGTTGAAGCAACTTTTCGGTGCGATTGTTAAATGTGCATAAACACTTGTGAAGCAATCATAATGTATTTTTAAAGAATTAACACTTTTGGATTAAATGTGTTACAAAATGTGGAATGAACTGTTTCCTATGACAGGCTCAACGCACTCAGATAATCACACTACTGACTAAACATTTAAATATTTGAACAAGAGGAATGACATTTATAACCCATATTTGAAACTGGCCTGCTTAAGATGCAAGCGCAACAATTAGCAAATAATGCACAGATTTATTTACTTCCAGTTCACCAGTCTGATATTTACCGATTTACAATAATACGTCAAATATGATGTAC
Source organism: Petromyzon marinus (assembly GCF_048934315.1). Taxonomy (NCBI): domain Eukaryota; kingdom Metazoa; phylum Chordata; class Hyperoartia; order Petromyzontiformes; family Petromyzontidae; genus Petromyzon; species Petromyzon marinus. The sequence continues at coordinate 25,860,108 of NC_133670.1, read as the reverse complement.
ATAGGAGTGAGCATTAGGCCTCGGCAAGGTAAGGTAATTTACCCTTTTTACCGGGTAAAAGGGTAAAGGTGTCGACCATGCCAAGGGGTAAGGTAAAGGGTAGGGTAAAGGTAGCACGAAAGAATTACCTGGTAGGGTAAAGGTAGCACAAAATATTACCCAGTAAATATACCCTGTTTACCGCTCGCTAATAGCTCCGTGGCGAAGTCTGTGGCCTCCATTTGAAATTGTAATCATCGATGTGGGACCAGATGGAGACGGACCACGTTCTTGAGGTAGAGGATGAGGTCGAGGATGCCAGCAACGGCATTTCCGGGGTCGTTGCGAACAGTAATCGAAATAGGCAGTGGCATGCGTTCCCGTGGGAGCACACGGACGATTGTATGGAGGGTGATCCCCGTGTGCAGCAAGGAAAGCGGCAGTGCGTGCACTGCTGCAAGTGGTTTACCTCCCAAACGAACGCGTCGGGGTGGAAAGCCCACCTCAAGAAGCACAACGTGCTCGCCCCAGGCAGCGGGGTCAGGGCGTCGGCGAGTCGCCTAATGCAGCAAACGCTGAGTCGGCCAGCAATCCCGGATCGCCTCCTGGTAAAGTTTGAGAACGCAGTGCTTTATTTTGTTATCCAAGGTGCAATCTCTTTGCGAGCCGCCGGAAGCAACAAGTTCAAGACCTTGGTCCACACATTGATGCAGGGATACGAGGGCCCGTCGACCAGCACCATCATTCGCAGGATTGTCGAGCTTCACGCCACCATGCTGTCCATCGTCGGGACATTCTTCTCCAACCTCGATGTCGCCATCTCGCTCACCATCGACGGGTGGTCGAACCTTAACCTGAAGGGATTTTCGATGGTCACGGTGCACTGGATCGACACTAAACCTGGTGCGTCGAAATCCATGCTGCTGACGATCCTCGATGTGCAGACTGGAAGGGGTGTCGGCAAGCACATTGGCACCACTCTGTTTGAGCACCTCCAAAGCCTCGGGCACAATGTCTCGACCAAGCTGCTCGCTGTCACCAGCGACAATGGCTCCGATGCGATCAGTGCTGTCAAGACGTTGTTCGCCATGGTCAGCGCGGACGCCAGATATGAGCAGTTGCGGGCTTGCCACCATATTCGCTGCGCAGATCATTCGGTCCAGGTCGGCGTCGTCCAAGTTCTCAAACTGATGAAGTCCACGAGGCGCTCGTCAATATCAGGCGCAGCAAGGTCGTCCGGCATTCGTACCGCCGCGAGGCCAGGATCGCCAAGCTCACCAGCAAGGAGCCGACGTACCAGGACTCGCCGACCAGGTGTAATTCGATGTTTGACAAAGGCGATGACGCTATCAAGAAGCGTGTCCCATTGGACATTATCATGGCGCGCTTCCAGGATGTGATCGGCGTCGGTGCTTTCCCTGAACTGCAGTGGCCAGACATCGAGGGCGTGACAGCATTCCTGCGATTGCTGTGCCAGGTCATGACCTCGTTGTCGGCGGACCGCAAGAAGACATTGGATCTCGTGCCGGTGACGATAGAGCACCTGATCCGTCATTGTGATCGAAGCCGCTCTTAGAGCGATCGATGAGTCCTTGACCGCGACGGGGATGAAGGCCGAGCCGGTGTGGTACCGTGACTTTCTGGTTCAGAAACCCGCCATTGTGGCATCCTACTTGAATCTACAGCTGCCGAAAACGACAGACCAAGACGAGCTGGCTACACTAAAGGCCACGATCCGCTCTGTCCTGCAGCATCGCTACTCAGACATGGTCCCGATCCCGCCGACGGCAGTCGCTGCCCATATGGAGGAGGGGTCGCTGTTCAGCACCCTATTCAGCAATGTCGGCAGCTCCATCGACGATGGCGATGAAGTCGATAGTTTTCTGAGCATGGGCGTCACGACTGCCAGCGCCTTTCATTAACATAATGCAGTGGTGGTCTCCCCGCAAAGAGCTGCTCCCGCCCACTACAAGATGGCCTGCGGCTACTTGGGAGCGCCGGCGACGTAAACTCCCTGCGAACGCGCGGATAGTGGAGCAGGGCGGGAGCTCGCATGCATTCGCCAGTCGCTGTCGTCGACGCTCTTCATCCAGTCCATGTGCTTGGGCTCTTGGATCGCAGCCGGCTGCCTGAAGGTCCCGTCTAACCGGGCCGGAGGAGCGCAGGATCGTCGTTCGTCCGAGGACGATGGCAATGACGAACTTGATCAGGTTGTTGATGAGATTGTCATTGACCAAGACAAATAGGACGAGGAGGTTATGGAGGACGGTGTCGTCGACAGCCTCAACACCCAATTTGAGAGTATTCTATACGAATAAAGCGCTCTACCTCGCATTTACCTGTTATAAACCTTTTTCATATGTAGTACCCCGGTAATTACCCTGTAATCAGGTAATTTGTATGGATTAAGGGTAAAAGGTAGGGTAAAGGTAGGCTCGTTGCTTTTAAACTTTTACCTTACCTTGCTAAATGGTAAAAGGTAAGGGTAGAGTGATTGTAGTGGTAAGGTAAAAGGTCGGGTAAAGGTAGGCTCGTTGTTTTTACCTTACCTTGCCATGGACTAGTGACCATGTGTCCGAGTAACATGCTCCAAAAAACCTTTCTTTAGTACTTTACCGGGCCGCCTTACGCCTCGCTCCACTAAAACGCTGACTTCACCGAGCCCAAGCTTTTATTTTCGTAGTATCACGTAATTGTTTGTTTTCTATGCTTAAAACTCTTCTTTTTCCATGTTTCTATTGCTACATTTCTTTATTTTAAGTTTATTCCATGAGTTATTTACTGCATGTACTTTATTTAACACAATTACACTTCGATTGCTTATGGTCTCAGCCAACAGCGATCGGGGAAGTCTAGGCCTGCCTAATGCATGGTAAACGAACATTCGGAAGTGACTGCTTTCTGTTAACAATTAATATTAAAATGTTTGTGGCATTCATAAACAATTGTCCCATTAGTTAGAGTAGATATTCGATTAAATGAAACAATCATAGGAAGTATACTCTTTGGTTCTATTCGGTAAAGTCACGTAGGTAAAAAAATAAAACAAAAAAACCTAAGTGACTTTACCCAATAGAACCAAAGAGTATGGATCCTTGCAGTCACGAAAGCTTAAAATCTAGAATCATAGGAAGTGCAGAGCGTATGTACAGCGATATACGATACAGGTAGCGATAGAAAAACGGACGACAGCGCGAAACAGTAATGAGAGAAATTGAACTAGTAATTGGGTAGGGGAGGCACAACTATTTCCGGCTATGGAATTTTATCTTGTTTTTCAGGGAAAATTGTTGTTTCCGACATACGGAAAATTCGGGTTACGGATAGTTTTTGGGACCCTAACCCTTTCGTGACCCGAGGATGCCTGTACTGCTGGCAAAAGGAGTAAGGGCCAATACTTGCCTTTAGCGCCCTCCACAGGATTGGCTCGTACAGTCGGTGCAGCATCTCGTCAACGCCCTGGCGGACCTTCTGAGCGTGGAAGTAACTCAACATCTGAGATATAATGAGGCAATCATGAGTCGAGCACAGCACTGTGTTATCGCCTGCAAAGCATTTCCACCTGTATGTGACTCATTGTAATTTATATCAGTTCAAATATTATTAAAGTCAACAGCGCCCACCAATCTAACCGTCTACTCAGACAATCACAGCTTATCAGCCTTATCCTAATAAAATGATATATATTCAGTTCAGTGATAATACTGCCACTTGCTGGACTAAGCTGGTAAGTGCTATAAAGTCAATACCTTTTAAATAACTTGTAAAACTGTAACTGGTATTCACACAACCACTCATAGTTATGTATCTGAAATGTCAAATATAAGTATGAATCATTTTTCAAACATGTGTACATATTTAATATACAAATATTCAAACGCAAATATATATATCAATACACCAGCTAGAACTTATTGACTGCAGTGATTGAATACGCATGTTCATATGTATATATTTTTTTACATTCCACCATGCTGTGGATTTTAAACCTGCCCATAAAACATCCATTTGGAATAGGGATAACTCATTATTAACAAATTACATTATTCATTCCATACAGAAGGCTAGGCAGTCATGTATTCAGTACACCGGACAATGTGCTAGGGTTTAAATCGTCAATAGTTATATTCCATTCATTCAGCAGAAAGGCATATATTACAAAGGCAGAATATAGCACGTCAGCGAGGTCCATTTAAAATCCTGCAACGAGGGTGGGCTGTAGTGTATTGGTGTTATAGCCCAACATGACACATCTAAAAATTACCTCCGAATAAAATTATTCAATACTAGCTTTACTACCCGGCTTCGTCCGGGACTTGGATTCACCACGCCCGGCCGCCTTTGTCCCCCCAGGTGGTGATGTTCACACACCACACGAGTTACTCGTTTGAGACTGAGTCGACCTAGGGGAGGCCCAGGACCGGTTCAAATAATCGTCACCGGTGGTGGCCATGAGCGGGAATCGAACTCGGGTCGCCGGGTTCGTAGCGCGGCACGCTAACCGCTACACTACAATGCGTTCCGCTTCCACATGTGAGGGTCACGTGACAGATTTGACGTCACAGCTCACTTGCCGTGCAAAAAAATACGCATTATTGAGCTCCCCCCCCTAAAAAAGAACAAAAGTGTATTTTTATAATTTTTGCATGGTGTACAGTCTGGAAAGTACCCACATGGCAAATTTCCAGTTTGTTGCATGTCGGGCAGTACGCTAAACATTTTGAGCAGACACACATTCACAACTTTGCCTTATATATATGGAGATAACAATGGTTATTTTCTTGTATACACTTACCTCTCATTCAAAAGAAACAATGTCTCAGTGGGCTCTCCCAAGGTTTAGAAGGTCATTTAGTTCAATTTCTGTTAATATAAACTGTGTGATTTAAAGCTTCCGTGACTGCAGGAATTCATTGGTTAAGCAGTGGTGAGACACTGCTTAACCAATACATACTTCACTTGGAATGGAACTTTCTACAAACAAACTGAGAGCACCCCAATGGGCTCCCCCCTATCTCCAGTTGTAGCCAACATTTTCATGGAGAAATTTGAGACTGACGCCATCCAGACTGCCACTCTACGCCCAACCTTATGGAAGAGGTACGTGGATGACACTTTTGTCATCTGGCCACATGGCCGGCCTGCTCTAGACCAATTCTTCGACCACATCAATGACATACAGCCAGCCATCAGATTTACCATGGAAGTCGAAAAAGACAGCAAGCTACCTTTTTTGGATGTCCAAATAAAAAAGAGACCTGATGGTTCAATGAGCCACTCTGTCTACAGGAAAGCTACCAATACGGATGCTTACCTGAAACCGGATTCCCACCACCATCCATCCCAGAAGAATTCCCTCATCAAGACTCTGCACCATAGAGCCCAATGCATATCCGACCAGGAACACATAGCCAGTGAACTCAAGCACGTACACCAAGCTCTTAAGGCTAATGGTTGCTCCGACTACACAATCCGCAAAGCTATCACTCCAACCATGAAGAAGGATCCTCTTGAGGAGCCTTTCAAAACCATCACTTTACCCTACATTGCGGGGATCACAAAAAAGATCTCCAAAATCTTGAATAAACACAAGATCCAGGTCCGATTCAACACATTACATAAAATCCGTGATCTGGTTCCGTCTGTAAAAGATGTGATTCCAGACATACAGTACCCTGGCGTCTACAAACTAAATTGCCTCTGTGGTAGTAGTTACATTGGAAAAACCAAACGACTTGTCTCGGACCGCATTCGTGAACACAAAGCAGACCTAAAACACGGTAGGACCAACACCTCAGCCTTGGCAGATCACTATTATAATTCAGTAGGCTCACATGACATTGACTTCTCCAAGACAGAGGTTCTTTGCAAGCCATCTGGCTACCACGAGAGATTCGTTCATGAGGCTATCCACATATACAAACACAGAGACAATTTCAACCGAGAAGATGGATTCTTGCTTAGCAATGATTGGAAGGATTTGATAAACCATTTCAGGTCTTAATTGATTGTTCACGCTTACAGTGGCTTTCAGACCACATCCATTATTTTCGTCTCCCCCCTCCTCTTTTCCGAACATAGATGGACTCTTCCATCTGAACAAGCTGTCAAATCGCTCTCCGTGGTGCTAACGTTAAAAATAACCGCCACTTTTTTCAAATTTTCTTGTTGTGGTTTTCACACCTGATGATGATTGCTTGTGTTGCAGTCGAAACGTCGTGATAATTTTATTGTTTCATATGTTTATTATTTTATTGTTTCCCTTCTACGTGACTTTACTGAAATAACCAAGAAAATAAAATAACCACACAGGAACTTGGAATATGTAGGTACTTCACTTAAAAAGGCTCATGTGTTGCAGTTGGAGATATGGAGAGTTTTCTTACCTGCCGCACTTTGGAGTTCATTGGAGAGCTGTAAGGCAGGTACACGCCATGCTCCATCAGGTTCTGGATGCAGTGTTCCTCCATCATCTGCAATGATAAAATGGCACTTATAAAGACCTTAAAGTTGAAATAGGCCATTTGTCATTGCAAAATGTGGTGACAGACATGTGTTTTTCTCCACGTAATAAACATTTGTATAACCTAAAACTTTCGTGACTGCAGGAATTCATATTCTATGGTTCTTTCGGTAAAGTCACGTAGACAGACGATTGCTTGTGTAGCAATCGAAATGTCATATTTTTATTATTTTTTATTCACTTTATTTTAATTTTTATTATTTTGTTATTATTTTTTCTATCTACATGACTTTACCGAAAGAACCATAGAATATTTGCATAACCTTTATTCAAGACAGACGTAGATAAAGATTGCTTGTGTTGCAATTGAAAAGTCGTGATATTTTTAGTATTTTTTATTCAGTTTATTTTCATTTTTATTATGTTATTATATTTTCTATCTACGTGACTTTACCGAAAGAACCATAGAATATTTGTAAAACTTTTGTTCAAGACAGACTTTTGAGGTGTGGCAGGTGCTTTAAAATGAATTCCTCTTTACAATTAATTGTAAGTTGAATTATACAGTATATTACAAGCCAGGAATTCAAGCAATGGCCTTCTGCTCAAAATATTTTGGGCTTTTATATTTATTTGGCAGTTTGGAAACAATGACCACAAATAATGTAAACGTTGGCTTTTGCACCAATTATTAGGCAGCCATTGGGAATTTACACCTATGAAATTATTCTTGCAAACTAGTATTCTAATTCTCTATATGAAAATAAGTCTCAGAATATTCTCACGCAATCATGCTTTCTTTGACAAGTGTTCTGATTAATTGAGCACTGACCTTCAGGTAAGGGCCTGTGGCCTTTTTCCAGGCTTGAAAATAAATGTCAGCATAGTAGCCCACTTGCACCCTGTGGGAGACATCACATAACCAGCCAAATATATGTAAACATTATATTTAAAAAATAGTTCTGACTGGGTATTCAATACATTTACTTTAGAGGGTGATGAGGCTGTGTCAATGTGAAAGTGATGAAAAAAGGACTATTCATGCTTGCCAGCGTGCCTGAGTTTAAATTTTGAACTATCAACGATAAAACCAAGTTTTCTGTAAGTTTCATTATACAAACATGTTCACCAGATACACTATATATAAAAAACCTTCATATTAGTTTTACACTTAATTTTATGAAGTTCAACTTTGAGGACTAATCTGGCAGACAAGCAGAGGAAAGCATGTCATTTCTGCAGCAAATAAGTAAATCCACCAGTAATGTTTAAGAAATAGTATTGGAAATTTTTTAAATGTGCGGGTATATTTACCAAATGTCAAAACGACCAGGACATTATTAATTGTAAAAACGTAAACAATTGTAGCATATTAGGATTTGCCATGTAATCAATAACCAAAAGATATGCTTATTGGAAATAAAAATATAAGTTAGCATCGAAGCAAACATCTGCAAGTATACAGAAATGCACAAAGACAAATGGCCTCACTTAGTCAAAGAAAGAAGATGCTTCTTAAGAACGGCATGAATAGTCTTGATAAAATCCACATTTAAACTGAAAAGGAAGGACAAGAATCGCCGACTCTGAAAAACGTAAATACACGCAATCAGACAATTATTCAAATCACAGCAAGATTCATCCAAGACATTTATAAAATTCTCACGAAACGTCGTGAGAATTTTATTGTTTTATTTTATTATTTTATTCTCATTCTACGTGACTTTACCGAAAGAACCAAAGAAGACATTTATTTCAATAGATATTGCTGAACAGCATACACAAAGATTCTGTAAATGACCAATATAAATATCCAGTAAAAGTAACAACACATTGCTTTAATGCTCGCTTGTTTTACATTTAGTCCTTAAACTGTCTCCGCTTAGGTTTTTCAAAGAACGGTACGAGAACACCACTTTGATGCTGCTGCCTTTGAGTCAGCTGCTGTCACCTCCTCGGTTTTCAGGTAGATATTTGTCACTATGCATCCCTGCAGCAGCAGCTCCTTCAACTCCTCAGTCTCGGGTGGGTTGCCCAGGAAGTCAAACAGCCGGAAGCTCTCACGCAGGCTCCACAACCGCTTCATCCCTGCACCCTGCATTAGAACAGTTTCAGCGTGGGCACATTTTATCTGGCTTGCAAGCACCACGTCCCACTTCACAATTTATAATACAATGGCTGTGTAGCTACATCAACATAAGCAACCATGTGTTAAAGGTACACACAAATACTTCATATTATCGTGACAAAAACTAAATGTAGATGTGCAACAATGTACCCCCACAGAAACTGTTTCTATAATGACTTAAGTGTTTTTTTTATTCAACTATTTGAGTTTCATAATCTCATTTGCATTATTTCTTGTTTGTACTGTTTTGTTCGCTCCATTAGCTTCAATGTAACATTACCACATAGTTTGCATACGATTCACATACATTGTTGATTGCAATATGGACAATTTTATGCATACTGTGAGTTTAATAATCGATTTTAAGCGATGTATCATTACATTCACAGCTAAATAATAGTCCTTAGAAATGCACTGATTTCAGTAAAAAAATCACAAGAATGAAAGTCACTGTCATGAAAAACAACAAATTATAAATTTCAATATAAGGCATTGCTACATACCAAGGCTTTGCTCTGCTGTATTAAATTGTACCGCAGAATTGTGAGGATCATATTCTTTCCAAGCTCCTCTTTCCCACGTAGGTCTCTCTCCCACCAAGACTCGCACATGTGTATGACTGTGTCTCTTAGGTTAGGGTGAGACTCGGTGAAAAGTGGCAACAGGGCTGTCAACAGGGTGAGAAAAACGGTAGAGTAGATTGGAACTAATTATCACCACAGGAACATACATATCTTGTATTGTTGACTGCTGTAACCACCTGGAATGCATTTTTTATACAGGGTGACATAAAAGTCTGGACAAAGTGTTATTTCATTTATTTTAGCACTGGCATTAAAATATATAAATAGTTTATTCTTTAAGTTAATATTTATCTATTATCATTATTAATACAGTGAGGGAAAAAATAATTTGATCCCCTGCTGATTTTGTATGTTTGCCCACTGACAAAGAAATTATGAGTCTATAATTTTAATGGTAGGTGTATTTGAACAGTGAGAGATAGAATAACAACAACAAAATCCAGAAAAACGCATGTCAAAAATGTTATAAATTGATTTGCATTTTAATGAGGGAAATAAGTATTTGACCCCCTTTCAATCAGAAAGATTTCTGGCTCCCAGGTGTCTTTTATACAGGTAACGAGCTGAGATTAGGAGCACACTCTTAAAGGGAGTGCTCCTAATCTCAGCTTGTTACCTGTATAAAAGACACCTGTCCACAGAAACAATCAATCAATCAGATTCCAAACTCTCCACCATGGCCAAGACCAAAGAGATCTCCAAGGATGTCAAAAACAAGATTGTAGACCTACACAAGGCTGGAATGGGCTACAAGACCATTGCCAAGCAGCTTGGTGAGAAGGTGACAACAGTTGGTGCGATTATTCGCAAATGGAAGAAACACAAAAGAACTGTCAATCTCCCTCGGCCTGGGGCTCCATGCAAGATCTCACCTCGTGGAGTTGCAATGATCATGAGAACGGTGAGGAATCAGCCCAGAACTACACGGGAGGATCTTGTCAATGATCTCAAGGCAGCTGGGACCATAGTCACCAAGAAAACAATTGGTAACACACTACGCCGTGAAGGACTGAAATCCTGCAGCGCCCGCAAGGTCCCCCTGCTCAAGAAAGCACATATACATGCCCGTCTGAAGTTTGCCAATGAACATCTGAATGATTCAGAGGACAACTTGGTGAAATTGTTGTGGTCAGATGAGACCAAAATGGAGCTCTTTGGCATCAACTTAACTCGCCGTGTTTGGAGGAGGAGGAATGCTGCCTATGATTCCAAGAACACCATCCCCACCGTCAAACATGGAGGGGGAAACATTATGCGACGGGAGTGTTTTTCTAAGGGGACAGGACAACTTCACCGCATCAAAGGGACGATGGACGGGGCCATATACCGTCAAATCTTGGGTGAGAACCTCCTTCCCTCAGCTAGGGCATTGAAAATGGGTCGTGGTTGGGTATTCCAGCATGAAAATGACACAAAACACACGGCCAAGGCAACAAGGGAGTGGCTAAAGAAGAAGCACATTAAGGTCCTGGAGTGGCCTAGCCAGTCTCCAGACCTTAATCCCATAGAAAATCTGTGGAGCTGAAGGTTCGAGTTGCCAAACGTCAGCTTCAAAACCTTAATGACTTGGAGAAGATCTGTAAAGAGGAGTGGGACAAAATCCCTCCTGAGATGTGTGCAAACCTGGTGGCCAACGACAAGAAACGTCTGACCTCTGTGAGTGCCAACAAGGGTTTTGCCACAAAGTACTAAGTCATTTTAACACGTAGGCTTTCGCGACCAATATTATTCATGATAAAGGTTTTTGGGTTAGATTGCGTTATTTATAAATGTGTCGTAACCCTCCACCACCCGACACGGCCAATCAGCAAAAAAAGTGTCACGTTGACAAAAGACAAATAATTCATAGGAATAGGTTTTACCCTTTTAACTGGCACAAAAACTGACACCTTTATTCAAGGCATCATGTTTGCAATGACCACAACACAAGCAGTCAAAATGCAAACAAAAAAGACAACTCTGATAATAATATGCACTGTCCTTGAATTTGATTGGTCCACACCCGAGACAGCTTTTCTTAGAGCCTACTTTAGCCCACCGGTGTGTTGAAGAGTGAATCACTTGTTGTGGATTCACAACACACCGGTGGGCTAAAGTAGTGAATTATTTGTCTTTTGTCAACGTGACACTTTTTTTGCTGATTTGCCGTGTCGGGTGGTGGAGGGTTACGACACATTTATAAATAACGCAATCTAACCCAAAAACCTTTATGAGTACTAAGTCATGTTTTGCAGAGGGGTCAAATACTTATTTCCCTCATTAAAATGCAAATCAATTTATAACATTTTTGACATGCGTTTTTCTGGATTTTGTTGTTATTCTGTCTCTCACTGTTCAAATAAACCTACCATTAAAATTATAGACTCATCATTTCTTTGTCAGTGGGCAAACGTACAAAATGAGCAGGGGATCAAATACTTTTTTCCCTCACTTTATTTGTATTCTTCCTGTGGCCTCACCACGATCCCGTTGTTTACAAAATTAGACCAAGAACCCTGAATGAATTTAGACAAAACGTAATTTAGGAACGGTCAAAGATTACACGTAAATCTAAAAAAAGTCCAAAAATAACTTCTACAGAGAATTAATGTATACATTAATGTTAATGGAATTCAGTTTGAAAATTGTTCAAATAAGATAACCCATTCAGTCTTGACCTATGGGCCACCCTGTATATTCAGCATAACAATAATTTGTAGATTAAATTTTTTAATAAACTATTGTTATGTACTCTAATTTTGGTCATAACATAAAAGGTGTTTTATATCTTAAAGTCAATATTTCGGTAATCTACCCTATACAGTACTTGAAATCAATATATCATCCAGTGTGCATGCATACCATTTCCAAGTGCAACATCAAGAAGTATTTTATTTTGCAGATATTTATGAGATGAACATACTGCAATAGTGTTCATTGTGATATGCAGCTCTAAACAATGAACTGTTATAAATTATGCAAGTCAGAGAAATGTGGAAAATAACTACTTTATGTATCTTGAATGAGATTTTCAGCAGATACTTATGAACTTTTTGGTCTAGTTCTCCTACTATACATACTCACGAACTTTTACTCTTTCCAATTATAAAAAAAACTGAGAAGTCGTGGAAACAGATATAGTCAATAATTTATCAATTTGAATCAATTATTCATAGACGTCACCCTGCCTCTTTACCATGTAGGATGATAGCCGACTCCAAAATGTCTTCTATCACCTCTGCACTGACAGTTTTCACAGCGACAGATAGCACCGTGGCTACAGCCGTCACAACAGCTACAGTTGACTCCTGGATGCAAACACATGATGGGAGCAGGTGTCACATCTTAACCACACAACCCCTAACATCAACATTAAAATAACAAGTGACATCCATTGTCAAAGTTAATATATCACATAGTATTTATAGTGAACGTGTATAAAACCAGTTGCATTTTTTTTCATGTCTTTGCATGCTTACCACAATCATTCACACTCTTTAAAACGTGTTTTTTTTTATCTACAGTACTCAGAATAAATAACATGCAACTATAATTAAATTAAATGTTTTGGGTATATTAATACAGGTAAATCAGACTAATACAAAATTTTAAATTGTCTGATAGCTCATAGGCTGATGCAGTATAACTGCCAAAACAATGAGCGAGCAAAGCTGAGATTCTTGGTTCAGGCCCAAGATAAAATAAGGTTTGCAAGTATAAGAAGCCTTAATGATCTCAGCCAGACCACCAATGTGTGTAATTTTCTGTTTACAATCAAACTGAGCTATTTGGTTGATAGGCATTCGATGAATCACATTAAAATGTACCATGACAGAGTAAAAGGACAGAATTTAGACGTATAGTACCGAGCCCGTGGCAACTGTCTCCATGTCCTCGTGTTGCGGTGGGTCTACGTTCCATTGCTCGGCGGGGCAACGCAGCAGGCTCTCAGTGAGTATCTTGCCGATACTCTCAAGTGCATCCTTCAGAGAGCGCAGCGGCAACTCCTCCAGCACTTCCTTCAAGTTGAATGGGTCTGTGCGACTTTTCTACAAGAAACACCGTGAATATATGACATTTAACTGTTCCGCTGCATTCACTGGGCAAGTAACGATGTATTGACTAGACTGAAACGAATTCTAACGCTAATGGTATATGTACAACATCATTTGTGCAATCATTATTGTATGTTTAAGAATGCACAGATCACATGAAACCAGTCACTAGAGGCATATTTACCACAATATGAAATAATATCGAATATCAAGGTAAAATTGTAACATTTCACTGAATTGATGCATGTATTCGTGTTCAGGATTCCAAGTAAGGTGCTGGGTAGACTCCAGCTTCTTCAGAATGCTGCTGCTAGAGTCCGTACGCGCACACCATTTCGCGAGCACATTGCACACCTGCTCTCTTGTGTTTACACTGGCTACCAGTCAAGTATCAAGTGGATGAAAAGACCCTGCTGCTGACATAATCTCAGTGGGTTAGACCCACAATATTTGCAAGAATGGATCCGTGTTTACACTCCAATGAGGTCCCTGAGATCTTCAAATCGCCTTCTTCTAAGTGATTGGGCTTTTACCAGTGCAGCTCCCAGACTATGGAAAGCTTTGCCATTGGCAATGAGACAGAGTCGTTATATATAGATGTAAGTCTGTCTTGAAAAATCACATCTTAAATTGACCTTTACCCCTTAGTTCTGGGTGTTTACCCTGGTTCTGTTTATATCCTGCTTTCGATACATGGGGCACATAGGAATCTTGCAAAAGGAATACGCCTTACAAATGGATGTTTTTTATATATATGCTAAATATAAACTTACAATATTCACGTTACACACAAAAAGCGTGTTCTGTTCGCATCATCCTTAAATAAAAACCTAACTGTAACCATCGTTTTTTTTCTTCTGTGTGCTGTGACATCACAACGTCCCCGCGTTCCATTGACTTTCTGGCAACAAGCAAACCGTACGAATATACTGCAGTGTACGTAGATAGTGGGTGCCAGGCATTTGTGACATGTTGGCAGAGGAGACGAGAGCCCTCACGTGTCGCTCTACGATCTCCAGCAGCCGTGACGGCGACTCCTCCTTGAGACTCTGCAGGAAGGTGTCTCGGGCAGGTGTCGTTGCCCTCCCAGCATTCGCCTTTCCCTTCGACGCAGCCATTCTCGATGGCTTCTCCAGCTATGCATGCACAGGGTTGTTAAGCGTGACACACGTACGAGCTTTTGAGTGGGAAACACCTCCGTTAAATAGGACAAGGTTCCACACCGTTAATTTAAAACAAATTTCGTTTCTTTATTTTTGTTCGTAAAACAATGTACAATAGTCATGTTTTTTTTTTGTGCCGTTTTTGACCAGTTCCCCAATCCTGTAACATGTCAAACATATACAGGTACAGTACTTACTCTTTGGTTCTATTCGGTAAAGTCACGTAAAATACAACAAAAAATAAAAAAAATTCACGACGTTTCGGCCACAACACAAGAAACGTCGGGAATTTTTTATTGTTTTTTTACGTGACTTTACCGAATAGAACCAAAGAGTATGGATCCTTGCAGTCGCAAAAGCTTTAAATCTATTGAGACCTATATAACTCACTACGTGTGGTGTCACTAACATCTGTGCTGTCTAACATCTGTACCGTAGCCGGGCGTTCATGAAATAGAGCCGAGCAAAAAATAAATAAAAGCTGTCTATCTGTAGATATACATCCTGTGACAACACTACATGCATGCACATATCATGCAGAATATGATGTAATAGTGAATGTTTATTAGCTTATCGCACTCGTCTGAGAAGTGCGTGTGCCCATCAGGCCCCTCATGTTCACACGCACAGACCACTCAACTAAGTTCACTTCCACACACTCACCTAGCTCCTCACCTACATACTCACCTTGCTCCTCACCAACACACACTCTCACCTCGACAGACTTATCCTGATTCTTACCACTGCATAAACACACCTTGCTTGTAACCACACAAATATATACCCTGCTCCACACCACCACACACGCACTGGCCTTTCTCCTCCCTTCTCCTTACTCTCATTCACCCTTCTCCTCACTCACCCCTCTCCTCATTCTCACTTACCCGTCTCCTCATGCTCACTCACCCTACTCACACTCCTCCTTACTATAACTTCTCCTCACTCAATCGCCCTTTTCACTCTCACTCACCCTACTCACACTCCTCCCCACTCATCCTTCTCCTCACTCTCACTCACCCTTCTCCTCACTCTCCCTACTCATCCTTCTCCTCACTCTCACTCACCCAACTCACACTTCTCACTCACCCTTCTCCCCACTCTCACTCACCCTTCTCACTCTCTCACCCTACTCACACTTCTCACTCACCCTTCTCCTCACTCTCACTCACCCTTCTCACACTCAATCATCCTCCTCACTATCACTCACCCTACTCACCCTTCTCCTTACTATAACTCCTCCCCACTCACCCTTCTCCTCACTCTATAACTCACCCTTCTCATCACTCTCACTCATCCTTCTCCTCACTCTCACCCTTCTCCTTACTCTCACTCATCCTTCTCCTCACTCTCACTACTCACCCTTCTCCTTACTATAACTTCTCACTCTCACCCTTCTCACACTCCTCCCCACTCACCCTTCTCCTCACTCTCACTCACCCTTCTCACTCTCACTCACTCTTTTCCTCACTCACTCTTCTCCTCACACTCCTCCCCACTCACCCTTCTCCTCACTCACCCTACTCCTCACTCGCCCTACTCACCCTTCTCCTCACTCACCCTTCTCACTCACCCTTCTCCTCACTCACCCTTCTCCTCACTCACCCTACTCACCCTTCTCCTCACTCGCCCTTCTCCTCACTCACCCTTCTCCTCACTCACCCTACTCACCCTACTCACCCTTCTCCTCACTCATCCTTCTCCTCACTCTCACTCACCCTACTCACACTTCTCACTCACCCTTCTCCTCACTCGCCCTACTCACCCTTCTCCTCACTCACCCTTCTCCTCACTCGCCCTACTCACCCTTCTCCTCACTCACCCTTCTCCTCACTCACCCTACTCACCCTTCTCCTCACTCGCCCTTCTCCTCACTCACCCTTCTCCTCACTCACCCTTCTCCTCACTCATCCTTCTCCTCACTCTCACTCACCCTACTCACACTTCTCACTCACCCTTCTCCTCACTCGCCCTACTCACCCTTCTCATCACTCTCACTCATCCTTCTCCTCACTCGCCCTACTCACCCTTCTCCTCACTCACCCTTCTCCTCACTCGCCCTACTCACCCTTCTCCTCATTCACCCTTCTCCTCACTCACCCTACTCACCCTTCTCCTCACTCACCCTTCTCCTCACTCGCCCTACTCACCCTTCTCCTCATTCACCCTTCTCCTCACTCACCCTACTCACCCTTCTCCTCACTCACCCTTCTCCTCACTCACCCTTCTCCTCACTCACCCTTCTCCTCACTCACCCTTCTCCTCACTCACCCTTCTCACTCACTCACCCTTCTCCTCGTCCTCGTCCTCCCACCGTTCCGCCGCCGTGAATTTCGCGCCTTTTTTCCGGGGTCCTGGGCGCAGGCGCGGCCCGGGGCTAAGGCGGCCACGGCGCCCGCCTGCGCTCTCAGCCTTAACACTCTACGCCTTCTCTTCAATACTAACACTGCATCACGCTACTTGTACATTAAGCTGCGTTTGTACTTCAAACTATATACCGTACTATATCGTCGCGTACACGGTGCGCTTGTACTTCGATGCCTTAGTAAATTCAAACGGATGTATTAATAATTAGATTCTGACTGTAGTAACGCCGGCGGTGTAACGCGATTCCCAGATTTCTCGCTGTCGACCAGCGAGCCATTCGCGGCAAATTTGTGGCATTCAAAAACAAAATATACGAAAGTCGACGTTTCGGGCAATGGCCCTTCTTCCTCGGCGCGATCAAAGTTTCAGTACATTTGCCGTGACTTGTCAGGAAATTCACTGATGGCTCGCTAACGCCCCCATCCAAAAAAAAACGAAACAAAGTTGTAAACTTTTCATTTAAAGCTTTCGTGACTGCAGGGATTCATATTCTTGGTTCTTTCGGTAAAGTCACGTAAAGTTCAACACGAAGGCTTTTGCGACCAATATCCATAAGAGGTTTTTGGGTTAGATCGCGTAAATATATAAATGTGTCGTTTAAACCCGCCACCACCCGACACAGCCAACTAATAAGGGTTGTCACGTAAAGAGAACGTGGCCAATTCAGTTTTCAGTTTATTTATTTTGGTATAGCCCTGTGAGCCATTCGGCTCTTGAATCGGGTGCAACCACAACAAACAAAAAAAACAAAAACACGAACAAGAAAAACATCTTAAAGTGACTATGTGACTGTGCAAACAGAAAATCCATGGAAAAAACAGCAAAATATTCCTGAAAAAAGCACCGTACACCAACGCTGTGTGCTAAAAATCCCAGTGGGATGCAAGTCAAACAACAACAACCACAAGAAAACTTAGATTAAGGCCATCAGTCTAACTCCGTACTACAACAAAACAAACATGTGCAAACCAAAAACGTTTTCGAAATCACCAAAAAATAAAGCCATAATTGCAACGTAACTGTGATTACAGGTACTGTGACCGAATTTTTACATTTAACTACATAAATAACATGTAAAACCAAATCCTAGAGCCATAGCTGGCTGCATGAGTTACTGCACAACAATAGAAGCATCAGTCGGAGTATCAAAATTTTCAATGCACCTTTAAGATCAGCACGCTAAATCAAAATACAGAATAATACTTTGCAGCGTCATCCGGAGCGAAAACATTTTATTTTATTTTACGCCAATGAATAGCAGTGGCAGCTAGGGGTGTACAACTCCTCTAGAGCAGTTTTGAGAGAATATCTCATTGGTAGCGATTCAAGTTGCAGTTTATTGCCAATAGCATTCCAGACCCCGAGTGCATCAATAGCAAAGGCCCTTCCTCCAGTTTTTGTACAGCAATAGGGAATGTGAAGCTAGTAAATGAGCGAAGACCTGAGGTAAAATTTGTTCTTTGAAACAGAGAGGAGATCCAGCAGGTAGTCTGCGGATTTTTTTGTAAGTACATCGTGAATAAATAAGATCTGGTGCACAAGCCGTCGAACATTAAGAGATGTTAAGTTTGACCCAATGTAGAGATCACAGTGGTGAGTCCTATATGGGCAGTTCAATGTAAACCTTAAGGCCGAGTGATAGATGGGATTAAGCTTCTTCAGTACAGTACTTGTGGCTGATTTATACACGATGTCACAGTAGTCAAGTAGAGGCAGTATGGTAGCTTTTATCAATTCTAAACGGAACATTGGGGGGAAGCAGTGCTTGTGTCGATACAGAAAAACTATTTTTGTCTTTTTACCAATATAATCAATGTGATCTTCAAAATTCAGTTTTGAATCCAGGATGACCCCAAGATACTTATAGATCTTGACTTGCACTATTTGATAATTATTCAAGTAATGTAATTGGGGAAAATAACTTCCTACTTTAGTCCTGGTGAGAAGCATAGCACCTTGGTTTTGCAGGTATTCAGGACTAGTTTAAGAGCAACTAGCTGATGTTGTAGTTTGTTGAAATCACCCTGTAGGTTAGCAATCATGTCATCCGGAGAGCGGCCAGCAGTAATCAGTATCGTGTCATCTGCAAAAAGATTTACCCTGGAATGACCCAGGTCAGTGCCCAAGTCATTGACATAAAGAGAGAACAAAAGGGGGCCGAGGATGGAACCCTGTGGAACCCCTTTTGTTATCTTAACACTGTTTGACCTCCAACCATCTGTGAATACAGTTTGGGTGCGAGAAAAGAGGTAATTTTGTAACCATTTTACTGCGTTTTCGGAAAAACCGAGGCAACTTAGTTTGCTAAGCAGGGTGTTGTGGTCTACTGTATCAAAAGCTTTGGACAGGTCTAGAAAAAGACAGGCACAGTACTGCTTATTATCAAGGCTACTGTAAATGTGATTCCGAGAGTCTAATGCAGCAGATGTGGTGCTGTATTTTTTTCGGAACCCAGATTGTTTTAGATGTAGTAGATTGTTGGTGGACAGGAAACTGCTCATTTGGTAAGTCAATAATTTTTCAAAAATTTTCATCAACGGGGACAAAATTGAGATAGGTCGGTAGTTATTTGGATCCTCTTTAGGGCCCCTTTTGTGAAGTGGACGGACATAGGAATGTTTCCATTCTAGAGGAACTGATGCTTCTTTGATGGACAGGTTGAAAATATGGGCAATAGGTTTGTATATTAGGTAACCAACAGTTAGTAGAGCAAAGACGGGAATACCATCTGCTCCGGTAGAGGAGGACCCTTTGAGGAAGGACAGTTGTTTCAGAACATTACTTTCGTGGATTGGCTGGAAACTAAATCGTTTAATGTTTGGACAGAGGTGTAGGAATTTGCATGAGCAGCGGTGACTCCCAATACATTATCAAAAAGATTACCAGCTTCAGAAAAATGAAGGTTAAAATTGTCAATTATAATCCGTGATTTAGTTCCATCTGTAAAAGATGCTGTTCCAGACATACAGTACCCGGGCGTTTACAAACTAAAGTGCCTCTGTGGTAGTAGCTACATTGGAGAAACCAAAAGACATATCTCGGACCGCATCCGCGAACATAAAGCAGACTTGAAACACGGTAGGACGAACTCCTCTGCCGTGGCAGATCACTGTTATAATTCAGTGGGCTCACATGACATTGACTTCTCCAAGACGGAGGTTCTTTGCAAACCAACCGGCTACCATGAGAGATTCGTTCATGAGGCCATTCACATATACAAGCACAGAGACAATTTCAACCGAGAAGATGGATTCAGGCTTAGTAACCACTGGAAAGATGTTTTAAATCATTTCTGTTCTTAATTAATTGTATTTTTACGATGACCTTCAGACCGCAGCTCTTTCGCCAGCATTGCCTCTTAATACCTCTCACACCACGGTTAATGGTATAGTTTTACAACATGGAGTATACTAGGGCCTCGCAGCTGTCTCTCTCCCCCTCCTCTGTTCCGACCATGGACGAACTCGTCCGTCTGAACGGGGCCCGTAGCTATCCGTGGTGCTGAAATTTGAGGGTAAGAATCCACCCATTTTTTTCGCCATATAGCATTGTGATATATAACGACTTATTGTTGATAGCTTAGCTGATTGGAGAATATAGAGTTTATTGATAACATGAAGGTAATTTATATTTTAGTTTTTATTGGTTCACTATATAGTACTGTGAATAGCTCAGATGTGTAGTCATTTCTGTGACCAGTCACTAGCTAATCACTCAGTTATTTCAATGCTAAATTCGCCTAGTTATTTCAATGCTAAATTCTCCTGTTTGATTTGTACTAAGTGCCTCGGTGAATGTGTATGCTCTGACTTTAACGTAGCTATTTCTGTAGCAGTTACAAGCTAATCACTCAGCTATTTCAATGCTAAATTCTATGCTAATTCCATTGTCAAGGGGTGCCTCTGCGGATGTGTATGCCTTAACTTAGCTATTTCAATGCTAAATGCTATGCTAATTCCTTTAACAATGGGTGCCTCTGCGGATGTGTATGCTTTAACTTTTAACATAGCTATTTTTGTGACCAGTCACAAGCTAATCATTCAGCCATTTCAATGCTAAATTATATGCTAATTCCTTTGTCAAGGCGCTTTGTTCCTCTCACACAGCTTAAAGGCCGTGATCTGAACGTGGCTCTTTCACTCCAGCGCTGTCCTACCAGACAGTCTCGCCCCTTCACCTGATGAAGGCCGCTTGTGTTGTGGCCGAAACGTCGTGAGAATATTATTGTGTTATTTTATTTTATCAATTTATTATTTTATTCTCATTCTACGTGACTTTACCGAAAGAACCAAAGAAGATGTCAACTATTTTTGGGGGATCTGAAAAATATTCCCCATTTCGGTTTAGCTCAATGGGCAGATTGTCTGTTTTGGATGCCTTTTCGATACATTTGATTGTTTTCCAGAAAATCCTGGCATTTCCATGTGATTCCAGGAGAGTGGAGGAATAGTAGGCATTTTTTGCATGCCGTATTTTTTTGACGCATCTATTCCTTAAAATCCTGTATTCTAGCCAGTCATTGACCAAATTACTTTTCTGAGCACATGCCCAAGCCTTGTCCCTAGTTTTCATGAGCTTTGTAATCAAAGGATCAAACCATGGTGGGTGGTTGCCTTTAGTTTTAAATCTAACCAACGGAGCATGTTTGTTAAGAATTTGGAGAAACGTGTACCTGGTCTCCCAAGCCGTAGTCCGGTTGGGGATATCACAGACCTTGTCAATATCCGAATGAAGCACATCATTAGTAAATGCCTGAGTGCTGAAGTGTCTCATAGAGTGCTTCTCAACCAAATTAGGGGGTGCTTTGGGTCTGGCTGATGATCTCACCCAAAAAATTAAGAAGTGATCACTAAGGTTATTACCCAGAACACCAGCCAGTGTGAAATTGTGAGGGGCATTTGTCAATAGGACGTCAAGCAGAGATGACTGTCCCGGATTTTTTAGGTTGGGTCTTGTGGGGACATTTATTAATTGAAACAGATTAAATTCATCTGCAAAATTTGTGGCCACGGCCGGCGGGTTTAGCCAATTTTTCACCTTTAGGGAGGCCCCCAAAAAGCTCTCAGTGCAGATGCAGCTTCAACATCCTTCCCACTAGGCAGTCGATAGCAGCACACTACCAATATCTGTTGATTATTTGGGAGAGTTATTTTGAGAGCCAGACCTTCAAAGCAACATTTTTTACACAAGGAGCTAGTGAACATGCAATAGTATTACGAACATAGATGGCAATTCCACCTCCTTTAGATCCTCGGTCAAGCCGAAAAAGGTGGTAGTTGTCAATCGCAATCTGCAAGTCATTGACGGCAGGAGTGAGAAATGTTTCTGGTAGGCAAAAATGTCCGAGTCAAGATTTGCCACTTCTAGTTTTAGTTGACTTAATTTAATCACAAGCCCTCTGATGTTGACACGTAGAACACTAACACCTTTCCTGCCAGGAAAATCTAGTACAGCACACCGGTGTGTTGGAGAGCCAAGCCACAACATTTACAATCTTAGTACGTTTCGCCAGTAATTACAACTAGCTTCATCAGGCGACAGCCAAATTTGTGAAGTCCACCTGTTTCGTTCCTTATACAGAGCCGTAGATGTGGTGACCACCCTTCTGCGCTCTTGCACAATGATGGGGGGGGGGGGTTACTGAGGCAACGTACATGATGCATGTGTATTATGTGAGGAAGGACAAGTTAAAAGGGCTCGCATAATGCAGGGGTCCCCAACCCCCGGGTTGCAGTGTTGTATTTATAGGTGTTATGAAAATAATGAAAATTAAATGAAATTTGAGATTTGCATAATTTATCCGAAATTATGTTAATCAGTGTAATTATGCGCATAAATTATGCGGATTCGAGAGATAATTGTATTAATTTATGCGAGTGGGCGTGGTTATGATAATGCAGGTCGTTATGGATTATCAGGTCGAGCCTCGGTGACGAGGATTGTGTTATGAATTGGAATAACGCAATTAATCGTATGCAGTGACGCAGGCGTTGTGAGCGTGAATGAGAGAGAGTCGATTCGACTCTGCTCTTTAATTCCGTATTATCGATAAGAATACGATTACTCTCGATTGAACATTACGGATTATGTGTGTTATGGATTATGTGTGGTGATAGTGTGCTTATGATAGGTCCCCAGGATTCGGATCTCATACGCAGAACAATATTATGCAGAATTTCAGGAAGAATCACACACAAACCTTCTGCTTTAATCAATTTTATTTCTAGCTAACTTTAATTTTTGGATAATATGAAAACTCAATCTCGGGATTTTGGAATTTCAACACAGCGTGAACATGATACCATCACGATTACGTTGTTTCACCTCGATAGCGGCACCTGTGGTTAATTCCCGACGCGTAACACAATCAATCGGTTGTTGAGAGAGAGATTAAAACATGCAACTATTCTATCAAAACCTTAACCTTATAATATGTAAATTCGTGTTTAAACATTGCCCACACAGTACCACATCCATTCATAGACCTTCAAGTCAATTCGTATCACGTTGTTAACAGGACGATTGGTTATTATGCAACTCAATGACAGCAGTATTTTCCTTTATGAATTGATTTTTAATGCACCACCTTGGAGTGGCACCCTTCTTGATTATCCCGATATGCGTATCGTGTGTTTTCTTTATCACTGGTTCAATTCTTTGCGTAAAGCAGACGCCGAGGTTAGCATCTCTTGTGTCCAAAATGTGTTTCCTGTGTTGCGGCGCGGTGGGGGAGTGAGGGGGAGAGTGTGGAGGAGGGGTTGCATACGACCGGCTGCCAGTTTCTGTCCACCGCTGGCTGGATGAGTCAGCACGACGCTCGCCGTCGTCGCGCCGATGGGTGTTGAGTGCGGGGCCGCTTCCCTCTCAGCCCTGGTGACGCGAAGTTGCGCGCTGTAGCACGCTGGTGGCACGCTGTTGGCACGCGCTGGTGCTGATGCTGGTGCTGATGGCACGCTGGTGGCGCGCTGTTGGCACGCGCTGATGCTGGTGCTGGTGGCACGCTGGTGGCGCGCGCTCCCTCTCCTTGAAGATGTGCGAACGCGCCCGTGCTGGTTCGCTGATAGCAGTTTCTCTCCACTGCTGGCTGAGCTGCTGCACGCTCTTGCTTGGCGTTGCTGGCCGCGCTCTTTCTCCTTGAAGATGCGCGAACGCCCGTGCTGGTTCGCTGACAGCAGTTTCCTCCACTGCTGGATGAGCTACGCCGGCGCGCGCTCTTTCCGCTGCTGTAGTATCTGACGCTGCGCTCGCGAGCGACAGGTCAAGTTTTTCTTCTGCTGAGTTGAGTTGAGATGAGTCTTCTTCTGTTGAGCTGCCCCCGAGGGCTGATTAGTTGGCCCCGAGGGCTGATGAGCTGGCCCCGAGGGCTGATGAGTTGAATTCAATGCTGAAACGGCTCCTTTTTATGCCAAAAATCTCTTTCCTTCTCGGCTCCCCCTCACGAGGCGGAGCTATCTTTGATCTGGTCGTATGTCGGTGGGGGGGGGGTTCGTGTGTCGGTGGTGGGGGGGTTCGTGTGTCAGTGTGTGTGTTTGTGTGTGTGTCATTTATGACACGGTCCTGTTCGGGTCTTTCCTCAAGCCATAAACATCAAGACAACAGACACCTCGATTCATCTTGGTGGCGTCTGGTTGTCTAATCCCTCCACCCAGAGAGAGGGGCGGGTTCCCCCCCCCCCCCCTTTTCCGTACGCGTTCCGACGCACAAAGGAATGGTTAAGATTTTTTTTTAAGTTTAACATTTCACATCACAGTTGGTATCTTATCATACACAGTTATGATCCTGCTTGTGATTCATAGTATTTGATTTATTTCCAAGTGAAGATGCTCTTCCGAGCGTATGCATTTTATCACGTGCTGCAGGGAAAGACAAAGGTGGTCGGGCGAGACAAAGGTGGTCGGGAGCACCTCTTTATACTTCCGACTTATATTTCTCAAATACCATTTGGTCCCATGTTCGCCAAGACTCGTGTTTGTAACTACGTCCTCCCGACACCTCTCGGTTTTACCGAGGTTCGAATTGTTATGATGGAATTATTAAAAAGAAAAATAATTATCATCCTGAGTTTAAGAGGTCCATTTCTTGATTGTTGGAATCCATATCCCTTGGTTCTGTAAGGTTCTATAATGGAATGTCGTGTAAGGTTAACACGTTGTTATTATTAATATTATTTTGCAATTTTCTTTAAAACTTTCTTTGCCTGGTTGCCGTGTGTGGGGTGGGTGTGTCTCCTTATCAAACCCGGCTGGCTTTTCCAGATGGCCCCTTGTGATAAGGTGTAATTCCTGCTTCTCCGCGCTGTGAGAGAGACAAAGGTGGTCGGGGTTGCTTGGAATATTGTTTAAACTCTTTCGCAAGTTTGCTCGTTGTCTCATTCCTTCTCGATAACCTTTGATGTGACTCGGTATTCTTGCTCCAAGCTTTGTTTTAACAGTAAAAGTATTAAAGGTGAAAATCATTTGATAGCGAATTAATCATTGGATAATAATTCACTGATGTATCTGGTGGCCTGGTCTTGATTGGAGTGAGCGCGAGGACCGCTAACTTTAGCTTATTCTTGTTATTGCATTTTAAATTTGAACTGTTGTTTTAAAAAAAAAATAGTTTAACCCGTGGGCGTCCTCATTTCTGGCTTGCGGAGGGCTTCCCTCTGCGTGACCTCCCTTAGGGCGCATCAAACTCTTGTTCATCTGGAGATCTTCGCAGATAGCTGCTAACATCCTCGCCTCGAGAGTTTTATTATTTCTTTATTTACTAATGGCCTGTTTATGACCGACATATGGTTTTTCGTGTTTCTGGCTTACGGGTTTGATTCATTAAAAAAAAAAATATATATTGTTTGTCACGAAAGAAAGGAAAAATAAATCTAGGTGTATGCATCCGTAAATATTCTTATGGATATTAATTGTGGAAAAAGGGCCGTATACAACAGCAGACCGGTACCGGTCCGTGGCCTGTAAGGAACCGGGCTGCACAGCAGCAGGAGGTGAGAGCGGGGAGTCCGCACGCGGCCCGCCCATTATTTTATTATTTACCACTTCCGTCCGCGCCTATTTCCCGCACTGCGCACTCATCTCAGTCACAGTTTTGGTAAGCCCACAAGGAAACGTCGCTGGAGAGCTTCTTTGAAAAGGGGGAAAGACCCAATGATGAATCTCCCCCTGGTCCATGAAAAAATTGTCTTCCACAAAACCGGTCCCTGGTGCAAACAAGGTTGAGGACCGCTGGCATAATCCACATGCATCATGTACGTTGCCTCATTTGAAAAGAATACCAAGAAATCGATATTGCTTGCAATTCACTTTAGTTAAAAACTATGCAAATAGCCAAGCAGCGCTAGTTCAATAATTTACCTGCTGGGTGCAGCATTTGGTGTGGGCACGTCTTGCCCATCCACCACATGGTCAATCAGCTTATTTTTGTTCAGAGGTAGATAAACGAATAATTAATAATAAAAAGTAAACCAAAATCTTTCCAAGAACATTTTAACAATAAAATGTTGTTGAAGCTTGTTTGGCTGGATAGAGGGGGCTAAAGGAGCGCAGCACGGGCGAGAGGAGGTGGACTGATGGGGTACAGAAGGATGTGGAGCTGAGTGGACTTGCCAATGACTGGTACCAGTGGTGTCAAGATCAGCCTCTTTAGAGGCTTGTGAAAAATAGATGAGAAGAGGATTTTCGGATGAGATTAGGCTTCTGGATCTTAATGCGACGAGTGTTATTTTGTCAGATGAGATAAAGGTTGTATTTTTACAAAGGAAGCACCTCTAAAACATATTCTCTCGAAACAAGCCCTGTAAAACGTTATTTCTAGGTCCCTTCGACCTCGCCAGGGGCACGTTATTCCATGACTGGATTATTGAAAGGGAGTCCACACGAGGCAAACTTCAGGTGAGGGCTTTTACTAAAACATCTCTCACTTAAACACAAGCACACTCGTAGGAAGCCATCTATCCAAGAACCCAGAGCACGCGTCAAACCCCTTTCAAACAGGGTGGCCCAAAAGTTAGGACACATTGGGTTATTTATTATATTTTAACACGGGCATATTTAAAGTTAATATTTTATGTAGTCATTAATTTATTTTTCTTAATTTTCAGGTGACATTAAAAATTGGTGATTGTTCTCTCTCGACCAAAGACGCACAAGTTGAATTCTCTAATGTATGCTACGGATGTTTTTTTGAAGTCCCAAATTCATTTCAAAACAGAATTCATGCATGTGTAAGGACAGTACGGCTCCTCGTGGCTGTGGTTACTAATTGACGCGACGGGCACTGACAGGGTCGCGTAAGGATAGCACGGGACCTTCGTAGTCGTAAATAATAATTGAGACAGGGACAGGCCCAGATGAGGTGAGAGTGTTCGGGAAAATGGGCGTGGCCGGGTCGAGGAGTGGATAAAAGCCGGTGTGGAACAGGGCTCTGGGCTGCTGTGGGGGAACCAAGAAACTGTCATTGCCGTCGTCGTCTTGGAGCGGGTCGTCTTTATCTTGGATCGGGCACCTTGTAGTCTTAGAAGACTAGAGTTAATATTGTCTCCGTGACTACCAAGCGTCTGCTCCTGTGTAGCCAGCCAACTACATGGGGAGCGTCAAGTAGTCACAGAAGTTACCCAGCGGTTTGTCGTCAACTCGTGGTTACTCGTTAAATTAACAGCGAGTCGGTGGACTTTTCACAATATACATATAACTGAACAAGACGGCGTCTCTGAACGCTACATTACACATGCATTAATGTTAATGAAAGTCAGTTTGAACATTTGTTAAAATAACCTTGTGATTTGTTAAAATGCATATAACCAGTTGGGCTAAACTGAGCCCACCTAAAGCCTATATATCCGTGTTGCAGCAGCTTTCTCCTGCTGTTCGTCTCACCTGACGGTTGCTTGTGTTGCGATCAAACCGTCGTTATCAATTAATTTTCTATCCACGTGACTTTACCGTAAGAACCAGAGTATGGATTTCATTCTCAATCACTGGAACCTTCCGGCATTGTCCTCTAACCCCCTTTCTCCTGCCCAGTTGTGCAATAGCTGCCTTTAGTTATGGTGTGCTTAAGTGCCCTTACATCACCCTTACATAATCCTAAAATATTTTACCAATGCTCGGCCCCAGGAGGCAGTCATCAAGCTGCAATAAAATACATTAAATGAAATACGATACTGCTTTAGCACACCTTCTGGATGGCGATTCTCTTTAATAGATTCCTTCCAAGCCGTGCATTTTATGCAAAGTGAGCAGTTTTCCGTCTTCATTCAACAGCCGTTTGTCATATGGTTGTCATTCTGCAATTAGGAGTATCCAATACAGTATTGTCAACTGCACAATCGTTGCTTTTTAGCACCTTTATTCACGAGTAGATGAGACAGCCCATTACATGCACATTTGTGTAGCTTTATCAGCTTAATCCATACACTATACTGACAAAATAAAGTATGCAGTAGACAGCACTGTTTCAACAAACTTACATTAATACTGCTTTCTAAAATGCAACAGGGATGTTTTAGGGAAATTGCCCTTTGAAAGAGGGTAAATTGGTTTACATTTCTGGACAACTTTGTGACCAGAATGGAAAATGTAAAGTTGACTTGTTTCGCATATACGCTTTTCATGAATCATGAGCAAACCAATGTCAATCTTACCCCATGCTCTGAAGGGCATGTTCCCAAATTGTCAACCTATTACATGTAACAAGGTATTACCATGAAAAAGTATTCAGCTGCACGCCACTATGAACGGTCCAGAATTGGCTTGTGTTCTACAATCCTGCTACTCAGAAAATGCGTTTTCTTGCCGTTTTATGAAAACCACGTGCACTTGCAAAGTCCATTCCCTCTGAAAAACGTTGCACAATTTCAAAAAAGTATATTTGCCTTGACTACGCAATGCAATGAAGCAGGGCCGCACAGGGTACAACACAAAAGCATTTATTGCCTTTAATGTAAAGTGATACATACATTTTAACAATCTAAATGCAAGTAGTAAAATAGAGAAATCACTAAACGTGCCAGGTGGCCATTTAGCTATTGAGAAATCTTTACTGAATGTTTTTTGGTACAAAATTTTACATTTTAATTTACACAGGGTGCGGGTGTATTATATACAGACAAGAGTTCAAGAATGAAAACGATTGCAGCCGTTACCATGCGCGTTTATCCCTTCAGCCAATAATGCTTACCGTCCACTGCCTTCACTGCAGGGAAACTAAGGCGATGTACAGAGCTCCACTACATTTAAACACCGAGCAGGATTACGATTCTCATGTCTTTATTAAGTATATAAATAAATATTTGCAATTTTCAATATCAAGTATTTAGAGGGCTAAGCCTGGAGAAATATTCACCACAAGCCAAGAAAATTGTTAATATGCACTTCATAACAAAGCACAATAATGAAATGTAAACATTTTTTTTTAAGTTTTATACTGTAGAGATTCCAACACCTGAGCTTCTTGTACCTCCACTTTATGCTGGTACTTCCAAGACTTTTTACATCTATTAAGTCTTTAGGAATGAAACTAAACTAAAATGAAATGCTAAAATGACAAGACAGATAAGGAAATCTTCAAGAGACTTACCAACTCCGAAGATTTTCAAATGCAGATTTTTTTTCTTTTTTCATAAAACTGTTACGCGCTTGCTATAAAAAAACCACGTTGAATCACAGTAAAACCGCTGGGGTTCCTCAGCGGCTAAAAGCAGACATGAACGTTGCAACAAAACTGTACAATTTTACCCTTTTTCTTTAACAGCAAAAAAGCAAAACGTCGACCTGCTCATGTTGTCCAGTGTATTTACTTAGGGAGAGGTGGAGGGGGCGGGGGAGGGTCAGCTGGCAGTGGTGGAAGTGGTGGTTTACTTGGAAGTGACTGCCCTCTGTGGATCAGTGGATGGAATCCACGGGCCATGTTTTGGCTGTAATAGTTGGGGCTGAAGTCTTGCGTAAAACCCGACTGGCTGGTGTTGGTGGGCGTGTTCACACCCTGTGCACAAAGCAGCGACTCCAGCATATCACGGGTGGCCTTGTAGCTGTCGCCCTGCATGTGCGGCATCGGCTCGTCCAAGTCCAAACATGAGTCCGAGTTGAGCCCATTTAATTCTTTCCCAGATCTTTTGGGCAGCTGCCCATAAGAAATTGAGGTGGTGGGTGGTGGGGGAGGCATTGGAAGATGCAGCAGCGACTGCACTGCAAAGGAGTGCTGCTTGGCAAAGGAGCTGCTGCTTTTGGAGGTCTGCTTGCTCATCTTCTGCGGGTTTCCATGAGATGTAGCGTTACTCTCGCGCGGTCGTTTACGTGACGATCCAGAACTCGAGCTACCACTGCTGCTCGTAGTACCTGGTTTGGCTTCTGGTGATAATACAAAGCCACCTTTGGAACCATCAGAGCTATGTTTCCCATTACCACTGCTGTGTAAATGAGGGTACGAGTGCAAGTGTTTATGACTGTTTCCATGGTGGTGATGGTGGTGGGAGGCAGGATGGTGGTCTTTGTGCTTTTCTTTCAACATTGCCTGGCTCTGGTGTTTACCTTTGCTGATGCTGTCATCAGTGCCACTGTTATGTTCATGTGCCATTGGCATCTTGATTTTTACTTTAATCTCACGACCATCTTTAGTATCATCCTGGTTTCCAGGAAGGCGCACTTTGATAGAACTTTTGTCCTGTTTTCCATGTTTGTCCACTTTCTCATTACTCTGGTGGTGAGATTTGTGTTTATGTTTCTGCGACTGCTCACTGGGAGTACTCGTGCCACTACTCTGTTGCATCTTTTCGCGTCTCTGAACTTCCAGAAGTATTTGAGCTTCAGAGGCATACTTTTCCTTGAGTTCAGCTTCCTGTCTTTCCAGCTTGCGCTTGTGCTCTGCCAGGACTACAGCATGCTTCTCCTGGTACTCCAGCAGACTAACCTTCTGATGAGGAACCTTATTTGCTGTGGCAGAAGGCACAGACCCTGTGGCAGTGCTAGGCTGGGGATCCCGGCTTGGCAATTTCTGGGATGAACGCTCTGTTTTTAAATACACTGGAACGTCAGAGTGCATAGCATTGTCAGAATGTTTGGCTTGCATTTCCGCTTTGATGGGAACCGAGTCATGGGTCTTCTGTTGAAGATCATGTGACTTCTGCAGTTGGTAGGACTTCAAAGGAGCCATGACCTGACCAGGCGGCGCAAAAGGAACCGACTGCACAGGAACCATCGGCACACTTATAGACTGTTGCACAGAGGTGGATGCAGATTTCACTTCAGAAGGTGCGGCGAGGTCTGCAGCATCAAAGTGGAATGCAAGACTATCCAGGCTGTGGCAATGTGCATCGTTTGTTGGTTGCCCTTCCACTTTCAGTTTCTTAATTGCTTGATTCTGATATGCCTGCAAGAGAACACAGTATGGTTATTTTACACACCAAAAAGGTATGATTCTGGAGGCAGATGGCCAGTATGAGGATTGGGAAATTGCAAAGGTACTGGGGAATGCAGGGTGTGAGTGAAGCTTTGCTTAAATACAAGTAATTTGCAAAATGTTTCATGAGTTTAGCAAATGCAATATTCAAGAGTGTTGTTAGAGTCAAGATTAATTCACTAGGTGATGCGACAACTTATTTACATGTAAAGAAAATAATTAGGAACCACATTCACACTAATGTCTAATGGGTGAAGAGCCTTTCTAATGATGGCAAATGCCTGGCATATTGCAAAAAAAATCAGCAATTACTACATTAAATTTACATGTAAACAACATGAAACCATTGACTAAATATTTAAAATAACACTCAAAGCATTACTCTAGCGTAATGAGTTACCATAACCATGTGGAAAAGGTGGATGGTTCAATATATTTTCCGGTGGGACAAATGATACATTACCTAAACTATTTTGTGATGTTTTTAGAAAATACAAATGCACCATCTCATAGTCAATGCATTTATATTAATCTACTGTAGACCGAGAGGTCCACGGGCACTTGTTCGCCAAATACATCAGTCTACCATTTAGTGTTATTATATGAGCACTAGTTCTTTTTGGACATTTTATGAATTTTAAAACAATTACAATTGACATAATTATGCAAATCATACTTAAATCTTGACTTAAAGCTTTCGTGACTGCAGGAATTCATATTCTTTGGGACTTTCGGTAAAGTCACGTAGATAAGTAAAAAAAACGTGACTTTACCGAAAGACCCAAAGAATACAAAGCATACTTAGCATGAAAATATCATTATGGACAGGTTTTCTTTCCCCTTAATTATTTTTTTTCAAACACCATTTTTCGCACTCAAATTCCAATTTACAGGTGTCCCGCTTTAAGAGGTTTTACTGTACAAAAAGCAGCGGTTGGCACAAATCGTGCAGTCCTGTACTCGCCTAAAAGATGCATGGGAGAGTGGGCAATGTGTGCAGTGCCATACTATAAACCATCCCATCCAATGGAAACCACCTCGTTTGCATTTGTGGGCTATCACTGTCGCTTATCGAAAAAGTTATCAACGCTTAAATAAAAACTCAATGTTTTTCGGTGAAACGCATACGAAGTCGTTAATACACAGCAACAAAAAAATGCTAGCCAGTTTATAATAGGTTTTCCCCTTTCTGGCAACAAAACAGGTGTTAAGATGTTAAAACACCAAACTGAAACCTTTTGCAAGGAATCATGTCTGTGTTTGATACTAGGCTCTAAAGAAAGCTGTCTCTGGTGTGGACCAATCTGTTTCCAAGACAATGCATATACTGTCAGATCATGTTTTTTTTTGTATTTTCACCACAAGTATATGTGGTTCATGCAGACATGATTCCTTGCAAAAGGTTTCAGTTTGGTGTTTTAACATCTTAACACCTCTAGATTTGAAGCTTTCGTGACTGCAAGGATCCATACTCTTTGGTTCTATTCGGTAAAGTCATGTAGGTAAAAAAAAAAAATCACGTTTCGGTCACAACACAAGCGGCCTTCATCAGGTGAAGGGAACAGCCTGTCTCGAAGACTGCGCAGTCTTGATTTTTTTTACCTACATGACTTTACCGAATAGAACCAAAAAGTATCTTAACACCTGTTTTATTGCTGGAAAGGGGAAAACCTATTCTTATATTTTGATACTGGCAAAGGAGGTTCCATAATACTAGCCAGTTTGCAAAAAAATAAGGCTTTTCACATTATTGTTAATGTATAAATGTGAAATGGTAGGTGGGTACGGTTGTACCAGTGTGGTCTACTTTCAAGTTAAAGGAATGTTTTCATTCATGGACCAATATTGACAAAAGCAAATGGACGTTTCCCTCGATTTATGCAGGTTCAGTTGTGTGAACTCGTATATATGTAGCTAATCTATTTCTACCCAAAATTCACTCTATGCGGTTTGAATTCACTCATATGCGGTTTGAATTCACTCATATGCGACTATGCGGTCGGACGTGGGACAACATTGTGTGTACTTAATGCACTACTCGGCAAGGCAGCCGTCTAGTGCGGTTTTGCTTTGTGCGCCATTTTTGTAAACACCTACCGCATAAAGGGAAACCTGTACTAGAAATTAAATCTACAAAAAAAATTCACATTAACCAAAATTGTAGTCCAATTTTATTAGATATTATATTTTGGCGCTGTATTGCTTATTGACTAAATGGAAACGTAAGCTGAAACTGTGGACTGCAAAATGAAATTTTAATTAACCCAAAAGGAATCACATAAAAAATCCACGAGTTAAATTAACCAAAAAGCATCATACAAAATGACTTACCTTCCAGTTTCTTATCCTTTTTAGCCTATTTGGGGTTTTCTCAAGAATCTGAAGAAATTCATGTGTTAATGCTGAAAAAGCAAAAATACATTTAGAAATTAAACAAAAAACACTCCAATATAATGCCCGAATGTCATTATTTGGATGTCATTGCGAAAAGCAGTACAATAAAAAATTATGCATTTGAATTTAATGTTTACCCAAATATAATTCTTTCCATTCCAATCCGTACAAAAATGTCGATTTAGAATCAGGCACATGTGGTGGATTCCTTACCATCCAGAAGGTTCATGCTGACACCATTATCAACATATTCCCACCATGGTTTTCCATCACTCGAGACTGGAATCTCCCAGTTGGACCACTTACAGGCCAGGTGGATACAAACGCAGGCTACCACTGTGGGCTTGTGCTGCAAGCAAAATGTGGTGAGGTGTAGGCTGCACAGCCGTAGACGCAGGATGGAGAGGACCCCGGAGACCGTAGGTCCAGAAGAAGCCGGCAATAGGCATGTTCATGTTTGTTAAGTGGTCATTGCCATGGGGACAGAGAAAGCAGCCATGACTTTTCACATCTACATCAGTTTAACAGTGGCCAAAGGCAGTGCATATAAAAATGTATAATGTACATAATTTGAACATTGAAACATTTCATGTAATATAAAATATGCATGCACATTCACAAAATGCAATCAAATTTACGCATTTTTATTATGTATTAAATTAGTTGATAATGAAAGCAAACATTTTAAAAAGGTAAATATTATCAAGCTATAAGCAAAAAAGCAATAAAGAAAAAAATGGGATGCCCATACTTACCAGGGTAACTCTCACTCCTAGCTTAGACTAGCGCTCAGAACGATAGGCTACCAGTTTACACCGATATGCACGCAGTACTGGCAACCGTACACAGACAGCAACACTACACTTCTCTAGTGCATACAACCCCCTGTGCCGATGGTGCCCTGGTACATTACACCGCACTACAATAGGGGGCCAACGCCATGGGGTATGGCGGGCCTAGCCCTAGAGCGAGACAGGGCAGTGGCAACGGTAGGGGGTTCTGCATTAGGGGAAGCTTTAGTGCGCCTTAACAGTGCAACGTATGGGTGTGGGTAACCACCTGTTGGTAGCCATGAAATACGAGGTCTGGGCCAGATCCTTACTCGCTGAAAAAATAAAAGCAGAAAACGTATTATGACCAAATAACGGAGGCAAATATATTTTTATCTTTAGTGTTTCAATGTAGACTTGGAAGACAATTGTAACTTAGAATACATGCTTTGCGTATTAATGTTCTGCACATGAGTGTGGTTCTTACCCCGTACTAACTGTGTGCATTTCACAACATAAGTATGAGGGTGATCTATTGTTATTTCAAAACCTGCAAAATGAAAGAGAGCACATATTACTTTCATAGTAGGTATATAATCTGAAAGCTCTATAAATCCAAACATACCTCTTCATTTTTTTATTTATGCAAATGTATCTTTCAAACGAATGAGCCATTCCACGGTAATTCAGGAAAGACCACAGACCAAAGAAAGAATTATTATAGGCTCTGTCTTGAAACTGAAAACCAATGGGGAGGTTTACAGCCTTGAATCAGGGCCGTTTTGAGGTCAATGCTTTAATAAATTCAAAATTACTGGGTAATTGAAGTGGAAACTTTGTTTTGAATATAAAATATGAACAGTTCCAATGTCAGCTTCAACATACCCAATGTCTGAAGCATCACATGTTCATTCATCACCAAGTCTTGGGCTTGCTGAAGGTAAGCCTGACGAAACAGGAAAGAAATTCTCCTGCGTAAGTTTTTTTTACGATTGAATATTTACCCAGAATTTCACCTTGTACACAAAAGACGTCCGAGTGCATATTGGCTCAACATTCACAGTACATTGAAAACATATTTCATTCCACGCGTGCACCCAACAAAGTACAAATTTGCCGAATAGGGAATGGAAACGTGCAAAACCTCTGGGTTGAGATGGAATACAGAAAAATGTATCATTTAGTCTCACTTACATCACTCTTTGTATCCAGCGGAGCTTCCTGTGGGTTAAGGCACGCGTGTGCCACTTTAATAACATGTTCCAGCTTCCGTGGTTGCTCTTCTACTTTAGCAGCCAGGAACAAAGCAGCTGGAGAAATTGCCTTCAGGAAGAGATAGAATAACTTTTGAGAATGCTTTTAACCTTAAGAAACACCAACAGAGCCTCCAGCTTGCAGTTACACATTCCACGTGTACAGCGCGTAATAGCGGACTGCAAATGTAAGTGATGTCAGAATTTCTTCAAAATTCGAAGTATGCACGCAAAACTTACATTTCTGTGGAACTTTGAGAAGGTCTGCAGCATATAAAACCTGTGCATATATACGATAGCTGTGTTTATCGTCAGCTGCGAACTGCGACGAGTCCAAAAATGAATCAAATGAAACCAAGGGTTAAGGAAAAAACACGCACAAAAACCACAACACACAAGCGACAGAAATCAACACTTACATTTACGAGCAAATCCCCCAACGACCCCGAGCCGGCGGCAAAATGGACACTGGCGGTGGAGGAAGCGGTACCCTCGCCTCTCGGGGTTCACACGACTGCAGCAACGCACGCGGCGTGGAGGTTACCCCCAAGGTTGCAAACATTCGCACACTCACGGGGAGAATGAATAAACCGCTTAGAGAATGAAGGCTCGCAGAGAGGACGCGACGCGCAGAGCCGGCGTGGAGGGCGAGGACAACATGGCGGCGACAAAGGAGAGCCGCGCCCGAGCCTCGCCGCGCTCGGCTTCAGCCTCCCCTCGCAGATACTCCCCCCACCCCTCACGAGCAGGTTGCGCCATTGCAACGAACCCTGCTCTCTAACACAACCAAACGCCGCCCCAATAAGCACATTAATCTCCACCGAGCTAGAGGTTAACGCGAGTACCCAACGTTACGTAACAATGCCTCCCCTACCGCGAAAGCCTGCGCGACAAGGCCGCACGGCCCGGTGACGCAGCCGCCCCCCCTCCCGGACTACCTTCCCCCCCCCGCGCCCGCCTGGTTCGGATACACGTTGAGCCTCTGTCCCATGTCCTGGATGAGGTTGGCCGCCTGTTGGCGGTAGGACAACTCCTTGTCCACTTCGATGCCGCATCTGCGCGACGGCGTGGCCTCGAGCTGCTCCCTGCTGAAGAACCACTTGGCCGGGGGAGGAGGAGGCGGCGCCGCCGCCATCGCCGGAGCAGCGCGCGCGCGGGCAGAGACGGCGGAAACGCGCGACGTCACGTCCGGCGGAAGTGGCAGCGGCTGTGACGTCACGCGGGATTGATTTGGGTGACGTCATACGGGGGGGGGGGGGGCAGGCCGCGTTGCGATTCGGCACCGCTATTCAGCCCTGGAGGAGCTCGACGAGAATTCTTTACGAATCGCGGATGAATGCGATGAGCGAAACAACTCTTTTTCACAGATGAATCATTTGGCGGGACCCCGGGGTCCCGCAAAAATCAGGTCAATAATTATTATTTTTCTTCAGTCCGCCCACTCGTGACCCCGACAGCAACGCGCCGCCCGCCCAGACTCGCGCCAACAACAAGCGCCAGCATCAGCAGCAGGCGGCGATCGACACGATGGGCGCCACCCCACCGGCCAAACGAGAGCCCCGGGGGGCGTCCGCCGCAGTCGTCGATCCTCAGCTTCTTTGCCAAGGCGAGCCCGCCGCCCTCTAGGCAGTGAATTTAACGTGTTTATGTAATTTTTCAACTTTTTACGAAACTTAGTGCCCCGAGTAGCTCTCGACGAGGCCAATCGATTGACACTAGTTTTGTTGTCGGTAAGGCAAGACTCGTGTCGCTACGCGGTTTTTCCCACCCCGGGGTCCCGCCAATTGCTTCAATTATTCGACATGTGTATTTTGATCTTAACTTAAAGCTTTCGTGACTGCAGGAATTCATATTCTTTGGGTCTTTCGGTAAAGTCACGTAGATATAAAAATAACAATAAAATAATTAAAATAAAGTGAATAAAAAATAATATCACGACGCTTCGATCGCAAAGCTGCTGAAACAGGCTGTTTTAAAGGTTGAAACAGCCTGCGTCAGCAGCTTTCCTTTTTTTCTCCTGATTACGATTGCTTGTGTTGCGATTGCACGAATGATCCCACGGGAGATCCGTGG
Source organism: Petromyzon marinus (assembly GCF_048934315.1). Lineage (NCBI taxonomy): Eukaryota > Metazoa > Chordata > Hyperoartia > Petromyzontiformes > Petromyzontidae > Petromyzon > Petromyzon marinus. The sequence continues at coordinate 25,822,512 of NC_133670.1, read as the reverse complement.
TGCGTAGGTTCAGCGACAACAAACACGTCAATGTTGCAGGGAAACGAGTATTTTGCACAATAAATGACGCGTTTGACCGTCGTACAAGAAAAACACGCTGTCAAAACGTGAAAGTCAAAATATTGAAAAAGTAGTGGTGCCTTACATGTTCGTGAGATAAGGACGTAATGGGAAATATAAAATCGCGGATGGAGGAACTATATTGATTATAGTTATATATGACATTTTTTAATTTTACAATATTTTCACCAAAGGTTAATTCCCACGGCAAGGTTATTTAACAATCGACTCAGAGGCATCGCTCCCAGCAGGGGAGAGGAGGGGCAATGGAGAGGAGGGGCAATGGGGAGGAGGGGCAATGGAGAGGAGCGGCAATGGGGAGGAGGGGCAATGGAGAGGAGCGGCAATGGGGAGGAGGGGCAATGCGGAGGCGGCGCGTGACTCCAGTGACGTCACCGCTTCCTGGCAGCTCGACTTTCGTTTGGCTGCCGATGTAGACGCAGAACAACCACAGTCTCACATTCAGGTGAAGCCAGATAAACCGCGTTAGGAGTAGCGATCGCCGTGATGTCTCCTTCGTATTTGTGGATCGGGCATTGCGTCCGTTATCATGGTGTACGGTCTGCTCTGGATGACCACAGTGGTAGCATACTGGAGGGTTTTTAATCGTCCATATTTTGTGCATCAGGTAACCGCATCTGCTGCTGCCGTGCTTTGTGCGGTGTATGCGATTTGGGATGGGCCATGAGCAGTTTCGTGGAAGGTCAAACCCAGGGATCTTGTGAGTTCGCTCTTTCACAACAGCATCGTGCCAAATGGTTTCCGGGGTGGGGACGAGGGCGGGGCTCTTACGCAACCGTTAGTGACGTCATTGACACCCGCGATGCGATTGGCTCGCGGATTTTTAAATGAGGGGTGGGGGGCAGGCGATGAGGGAGCGAGGGGAGGGAGAGCAGTGTCATGGCGGCCGGCGCCTTTGTGCCGTTGACGCATTCACGGGCGCGCCAATTTTGACCGCAAAAGAAAAACCTCCAGAAATATCTCGGTCTGCAAAAAAAACTAAGTAAAGCGATCGCTCGTCGGAATTGCATCCCGCATTGTACCGCCGGTAAGTGGTGGTTGTGGCGGCGGCGCTGTTGTTTAACGTTCGCCTCGCCCACGGTGACTGGGGCGGTGCCGCGACGTCACTTCCGTTGTTGTTGAGCTGGCGGCCATGTTGGGTGGGGGCTGCAGGGAGGCTGGCAATCGAGAATGAAGGCGTTTGTGCGCGCGCGTGTGAGAGTGAGATCGCGTTAATATACACAGCTGCGCGTTACAACCCCACGCAGGCGATTAGTCAGGGTTGTCACGTAAGCAAAAACGCGGCAATTCGTGTCCACTTCAGCACAGCGGAGTGTTGTCGAGCCAAACCCACAACGTTTACACAGCAAGCCTCGTCAGGCGATTCGCTACAAGTTTGGCGGCAATCGGCTGAGAGCTCTTGTGGGTTCAAGTCCCCGGTTGCTTAACGTACATCCTTGGAATTGTTTCGACGTTTGCAATTTTAAAGTTGTGCATCCGTTTTAAAACGCGTGAGTATGCGAATCAAACGTTCGCAACGCGGCCCGATTGTGCAATCTCAACATTGAAGTGCTTTTCGTTGAGGTGCAATTCTTTAATTCTAAACGTTGCATTTACATTAATAGTTGCATAAGTGGTCAGATGATGTTGTGGTTGTAATGGCGCTTGATTCAATGGAGAAGTCGCCATTTTCAACGCTTGATTCGTAACGATCCCTGTCATAGGAATGTGGAAATGCCACCACCGGTTGACCTAGCAATTTGAGACGAGGGACAATTTTATTTATATTCTTGGTTCTTTCGGTAAAGTCACGTGGAAGGGAAACAACATTTTATTCTTGGTTCTTTCGGTAAAGTCACGTGGAAGGGAAACAACATTTTATTGTTTCCCTTCTACGTGACTTTACCGAAAGAACCAAGAATATAAATCCCTGCAGTCACGAAAGCTTTAAATCAAAATTAAATTTTATTTATGTTAGAACTCGGAGTACTGTATTTGCCTTGGAATGGGAAAAAAAACTAAATAGGTGACGTTTCGGTAATTGGCCCGTCGAACGAAAAATGTTACGTTCTAACATAAAATAATACAACTAAATTGTCCCTCTGTTCTAACCAAGATGGGGCGGTGCTCGTTTAGGTTGTGCCTTGGGGAGGGGCCATAGTCCGAAACGTTGCCCATTGTATCTGTAAATTGAAGGCGACAGTGGTATTGACGAATGTGACTTGTGTTATCGCATTAGGAGCGCTGTAAAGAGCAGAACTGAAAATTAACACATCAAGTCTCAAAGAAGCACTAAACGTGCTTAGGGATAGGCTATATGGCGAATGAGAGTTATTACGGTAATTGGGATAGGGTTGGAATTATTGGCTACTGAGCTAGTTTCTTCGTGTTTGGGTCGGTGAGAAGCATCGCACTCGAGGCTGGTTTGCTTATTGGTTCGGGTGAGGAATAAGGATAGAGACGAGGAAGAAGTTGAGAGTGCTGCAGATCTCAAACAATAAAGTGGCTTTGGCATGGAAGAAGAGAGAAAAACCACATCGGAAGAAAGGCGACGAATGTGAAGGAACAGATGCAGTCCTAGAAAGAGGTGGTTCCAGCTGGTGGACGAGGATAATGAAGGATTGTGACGTAGCGATAGCCCAGAACAGGAATGAGTGGACTCGGGAGCATGACTCCACACAAGTGGCAAAAATCCAAGGGAAATCATTTTGTTAGACAAGAAGAGGGGATTAGAGGGTTCATGGTGTTTGGATGGTGCATTCCTGCAAACTGATTACCGCCCGTACTTCTTTCCCATTGTAATGGATGCTTTTTTTACCGCTTGCCTTTCCCAGCGCAATGAATCGCATTCGCATCAACGTGCTGGCGACGTCGGGCCGCGGGCGCGCCGCGAGCCTGAACCGTGTGCCCGAGCCGCAGAGCTGCGCGCACACGAGCCGGCCGTGCAGCCTGGCTCGCCTCGACGGCTACGATTACTGCCTGAAGCACATCCTGGACGACCGCGCCGCGCCGTACCGCCAGTGTTGCTACGTGTCGGCACGCAACAGCAAGCGGTGCCCCAATGCCGCACCCCGCAACGAGCGCAAGGATAGGTGTGTGGTAGAGGGCCGTGGGTGGCAGTAGCGTGATGCGTCGGCCGCCGTGGATGGCACGGCGATTGCGTGGGTGTGGTGAATGTGTGGTGGCTGGTGTATATTTCAGAATAATTTATACTGGAAGAATGTGGTGAGCTATAAAGCTCTCTTTCACAGGTGTTCAGTAGAGGCAGGTCAGAGTGTGGTGCGTGGAATGTGGTGATTGTGGTGTTGGTTGTGAGGACTGGTGTGTGACAGCAATCGCAGGTTGGCAGTTGTGTGGGCGTAAGGTTGCGGTGGTGTGCTTGTCCACCCCTTTTTCACCAGTGGGATCACCAAAGACTAGTCTCTCGTGTGGTGATCTAAAGTATTTGGTTGATTTGACGACAAGGTTTTTTTTGTTGATTATTAAAGTTAAAAGATCTGACCATACAGCAATTCATGTGTATTTTGAAAACGTACAGTGCAGTTGTGATTCATTTGTTTTTTTTTATTCCACGACTGAACGTTTCTACAGCTCCTCCCTCTGCGCCGAGCATGCACGGAAGGCCAGCAAAGCTGCACGACAGCAGATGAGGAAGCAAAGCAGTGGCATCACCACAGAGAGCATCCTGGCAGATCTGGGAAGCTACATGCTGGAGGATGGGCGGGCCAGAACCACAAAGCACAGCGACGCTTCCAGACTACTGGGTGAGGGCTCGCCACCTGGAAGTTGCGGTTACACCTGTCGGAGCGAGATATTTTACGGAAGCGTGATTTCTGCTGGTAAAATGAGCGACAATCGCGTCTCTGCCTGCAGACGACAGCTGCAGCGAAAGTGAGGGGGAGCGGATGCAGGTGGACCATAATTGGCGCGGGGACCCGGACAGCGAGGCCGAGAGTGTGGACAGTGACCAGGAGGATCCACTCAAGTTAATATGATTTCCTGTTTGCAGACACTTCATGGATTTATTTACAATACACGACTGGCCCAGATTGGCTTTTCCTCTACCCAGTCATCTGAACTGATTGTACAGCACATTAGTGTGAAATGTGTGAACACATCTGTGTTTGAAGCATTACATACTATAACATCTGTAAAGTTATGAATTTCCTTTTTATGATATCGTGTATAGTATATTAAAATTTGGTCTATATATTTGCACAACCAAAATGTATCACCTTGCCAATTAGCCATAAAATGGGTGATTGAGTCACTGAAACATTCCCCAACACGTATCTGGCCCTTGATGATTTTTTATACCATTTGTTAGTGTGTTACAAAAAGTGCCACACTGGGAAAAAAAAGGTTGCATGTCACTGTTGCAGGCACGCGGAGGTATACACAGCGGAGGAGGTGGCCCTGATCACACGAGAGAAGCTGATTCGTCTGCAGTCTCTGTACATCGACCAATTCAAGCGCATGCAGCATCTTCTGAAGGAGAAGCGCCGTAGATACCTGCATTGCCGACGCAGTGAGGATGATCCCACCAGTAAGCTGTTGCTCATTTGGACTTTGAAACTTGTAGAATAACGTGTTTAAATGATATAAAACTAAAGCACGGCGTGAATGTGATGATGAGAACAGCAGGCATTGCGGTGGGAGTGGAAGGCATCCAAGAGCAGGAGGATCTCCGCCGTCTCAGGGCAATGAAGCGCTATCGTCGCCGATTTGGGGTGGAAGCCCTCCTGCACCGACAGCTAAAGGAGCGCAGGGCCATGCTCTCGGACCCACACACATTGCCGCAGGTCAGCCTTCCTCGTGTGGGTGTAATGTAGCCGCGTGAACTATGTGCATTTCTTTTCAAGTGATTCCACGCAATCCAATATTTTTTTGTTCTGATCCCAGCTGCCATCCCATCGTGGTGCACAACGCTGCATGGGAACTGTGGACGGAGTTCGCTGCAGCAACCGGATTCTGCCGCTTTCCAAGCACTGCGCGGCGCGTATCCTTTTCCAATTCGTCGAGGAAAATCTTTGTGTGAATGCTGTTTCCTTTCTGAGCTGTTGGCCGTGTTGCTTTCCAGTTGCAATTGGTAGCACAATGGTCTCCGTGAATTTTGCATCCTGTCTGCCACACGTTTGCCCTGACATGAATGTGCCCAGACATCTGCCAAGACAGCGCTCAGCTTCTCTTCCGAATGTGCCCTGGAGTGGAGGGGGCGCCATGCAATCGGCCGGTGCCAGTCAGCCTGTCAGACAACCCCCACTGCCCTCTACACACGCCTCTACCCCCCTCTGTTTCGGAGCAGTCCTTGGAACTGAGCGAGGTGTGACGCTGTAGCCAGTGAACCTGCATCTGGGTGTTGTGTTTGAGCAGTGCCTGTTCTTTTAGTTTTTCATGGTGATCCAAATCTTGTGATAATGGTACGTTAAAAGTGACCATATAATGCATTAATTAATCCATGAATATTATTCCCCTTGCAATACATGCATTGAATTGAGGACTTAAAAATGTGCATTATGCGAACTACTGCACCACAGCTGCACAATACGTTGAGTAAGGGTCTGATTTATGTTTAAGTTTAAACCAGTGAATCCCAACCTTTCTGAACTGGTTGACCACTGCCAACCCTCAAACTCCATGGACCACCGTATATCCATAAATTATAAATTAAAACTACACAAAGCATTGTCAATATTAAACAAAACCATACAAACACTTGACATTGTTAATTGACTAAATAGTTGTGCAATGGGCAGTGAAAATATGGCGTTTTGTGAATAATATCAGCAAGAGTCCTGTGAACCACCTGTAGCTCACAGAACACAGGTTGGGAACCACTGGTCTAAGTGATGGTCAGTACTCCTGTATTACGATGTATTCACGCAACTCGTGTATTTCAGGACTGCTCCAAACACATTGATGTTGTCGGAGAGGATCCAGCACAGTCAAGTCAACTGCAAGAGGTATGTCGATTACAGCAATTTACAACAGCTGATCTCGACTTTGTTCATCTTGCATGTTTGGAGACATTCTTGTATGTTGCTAAATAATGAATACATTTCCTTATACAGTAAAACCTTGGATTGTGAGCATAATTCGTTCTGGAAACGTGTTTGTGGTAATCCAAAGCACTCGTATATCAAAGCACTCGTCGTGTATCAGTTGTGATCACGTGCCACTCGGCAGACAAAGCGTGTATACGTACACTACTCGTATTGCAAGACCTTGCTCGTTTATCAAATTAATATTTATTTAAAAAAATTGCTCGTACTCTTTGGTTCTATTGGGTAAAGTCACGTAGGTGAAAATAAAATAACAAAAAATCACGACGTTTCGGCCACAACACAAGCGGCCTTCATCAGGTGAAGGGACGAGACTGTCTGGAGGACAGCGCTGGAGTGAGAAAAGCCACGCTTAGATCACGACATTTAAGCTGTGTGAGAAGAAAACAAAGCGCCTTGACAAAGGAATTAGCATATAATTTAGCATTGAAATGGCTCATTGAAATAGCTAAGTTAAAGTATACACATCCGCAGAGGCACCCCTTCACAAAGGAATTAGCATAGAATTTAGCATTGAAATAGCTGAGTGATTAGCTTGTAACTGGTCACAGAAATAGCTATGTTAAAGTCAGAGCATATACATTCACCGAGGCACCTAGTACAAATCAAACAGGAGAATTTAGCGAAACACAACCACGCTCAGACTGCGGAACTTTAAACTGTGTGCGAGCAAACGAGGTGTTCTGACAAAGTAGCATAAAAATTAGCATTTAATTGGCCGATTTTAGAAAAGAGGTGGTGTACGTGCCGGTGGACTTGCCGTTTGGCGCGGGGGGGGGGAGTTTACCTATTGATGGTGTGAAAAGGGAATTTATAAGAGCTGCGAAAGTTTGGGGTACCACTACTTGAAAAAATATACTGTACCATTGAAATTAGTTTAATGTTTAGTTCGATTTAGAACATCTTTCCAATGGTTGCTTAATTTGAAACCATCTTCTCGGTTGAAATTGTGTCTGTGTTTGTAGATCTGAATTGCTTCATGAACAAATCTCTGATAAAAACCCGTGGGTTTGCAAAGAACCTTGGTATCGGAGAAAATTATATCGTGATCCCCCACAGCGTTGTAACAGTGATCAGCCACGGCAGAAGAATTCGTTTTGCCATGTTTCAAATCTGATTTGTGCTCGCGAATTCGGTCAGAGACATGTCGATTTGTCTCCCCGATATAGCAATCACCGCAGGTACAACTCAATTTGTAAACCCCAACATGAGGGTACCCCCATGGGATCCCCCTTATCACCAGTGATAGCCAATATTTTCATGGAGAAATTTGAATCAGATGCCATCCAGACTTCCACCCTCAGACCTTCCCTGTGGAAGAGATATGTGGATGACACTTTCGTCATTTGGCCACATGGCCTCCCAGCTCTGAACCTTTTCCTACACCACATCAATTCCAGACATCCCGCCATCAAATTCACCATGGAAGTGGAGAAAGATGGCAAGCTACCATTCTTAGATGTTCTGTTTGAGAGGAGACCTGATGGCTCATTGGGGCATTCTGTCTACAGGAAACCCACCCACACAGATTCCTACTTGAAACCTGATTCCCATCACCACCCAGCCCAAAAGAATTCTCTCATCAAAACTTTATACCATAGGGCTCATTGCATTTCGGACCAACACCACCTGACCAGTGAATTAAAACATGTACACCTGGCCCTCAAAAGGAATGGTTACTCTGACCGTACCATCCGCCAAGCTGTTTCTCCCTCCATACAGAAACAACCACTTGATACTCCAGTCAAAACCATCACACTTCCATATATAGCAGGCGTTACCAAAAAGATTTCCAAAATTCTAAACAAACACAAGATCCAGGTCCGGTTCAATACAGTACACAAAATTCGTGATCTGATCCCATCCGTGAAGGATGTCATTCCTGACTTACAGTACCCCGGGGTTTACAAATTGAGTTGTACGTGCGGTGATTGCTATATCGGGGAGACAAAGCGACATGTCTCTGACCGAATTCGCGAGCACAAATCAGATTTGAAACACGGCAAAACGAATTCTTCTGCCGTGGCTGATCACTGTTACAACGCTGTGGGGGATCACGATATAATTTTCTCCGATACCAAGGTTCTTTGCAAACCCACGGGTTTTTATCAGAGATTTGTTCATGAAGCAATTCAGATCTACAAACACAGACACAATTTCAAATTAAGCAACCATTGGAAAGATGTTCTAAATCGAACTAAACATTAAACATATTTCAATGGTACAGTATATTTTTTCAAGTAGTGGTACCCCAAACTTTCGCAGCTCTTATAAATTCCCTTTTCACACCATCAATAGGTAAACTCCCCCCCCCCGCGCCAAACGGCAAGTCCACCGGCACGTACACCACCTCTTTTCTAAAATCGGCCAATCAAATGCTAATTTTAATGCTAATTTCTTTGTCAGAACACCTTGTTTGCTCGCACACAGTTTAAAGTTCCGCGGTCTGAGCGTGGTTGTGTTTCGCTAAATTCTCTTGTTTGATTTGTACTAGTTGCCTCGGTGAATGTATATGCTCTGACTTTAACATAGCTATTTCTGTGACCAGTTACAAGCTAATCAATCAGCTATTTCAATGCTAAATTCTATGCTAATTCCTTTGTCAAGGGGTGCCTCTGCAGATGTGTATACTTTAACTTAGCTATTTCAATGAACCATTTCAATGCTAAATTATATGCTAATTCCTTTGTCAAGGCGCTTTGTTTTCTTCTCACACAGCTTAAAGGTCGTGATCTAAGCGTGGCTTTTCTCACTCCAGCGCTGTCCTCCAGACAGTCTCGTCCCTTCACCTGATGAAGGCCGCTTGTGTTGTGGCCAAAACGTCGTGATTTTTTGTTATTTTATTTTCACCTACGTGACTTTACCCAATAGAACCAAAGAGTATGGATCCTAGCAGTCACGGAAGCTTTAAATCTAGAATTTTGCTTGTCTTGCAAAACACTCTGAGACCAAGTTACTCGCAATCCAAGGTTTTACTGTATTTGATAGTATTGTACGTACCTCCTATGTTACCATGCAAGCTCCGCCGAGAGTTTGTCATGGTGTGATTATTATAGCCATTTGGTTTTGGGTCTCCACGCAGGTGGAAGGTGGCAGCATCGAGTGGAGCGGTGAACAGAAGGACGGGACGGGGAACACCACCGTGTGCCCATCGCATGGCAAAGAGCCTCACGTCATTCCCTCGCCCACAGTGAGCTCTCTCAATTGAGCGCCTTTTTGGGGCAGAGACGTGGCCTTGCGGTGGTGCGTTCATCGCTTATTGCGGAGGTTCATGGTTCGTTTTCAGCAGTATTGCGGGTGCATTCACCCTACCATGACATTTCATCTGCTTCACAGTGGATTTTAAAGATCCTACGGTGTCATTCGCAAGAGTCGGCCATTTTGTGCGGCCATCTCGGTCAACATTTGAAAACAAATTTCCTGAAATTTCTTATTTGGAATCTGTATAGAAATTATCATTCACTACTGTGAAAATGTGGAAAGACCCTTCTGAAAGTGTCATGACTCTGAGGCTTTTGCAGGAAAATAAGCACCTGCCGTACCAGTCACTGCAATGATAACTTGCTACTTGAACTGTTTATAAAGTGTAACATTTGCTGCCAGAGCCAGGCGGTAGTGGGAAGCTGTTTTTTACAGTACATGTAACCAGCTACCACCACACTTAAAATGCATCTCAGTGGTGAGAGGTACAAGAGTATGTGATACTCTGTACATGTGTGTAGAGCATGTCTTATACTGACATAATAAATGCGATTTTGAAAATCTTTTGTTTCAAGTGGCATATATATTTTTTAAACGCTTCTTACATTTTTAAAGGTTTTTTTTACTAACATTTTTATAGGGAACTGCATTTCCCTTGGCGTTTACATTTTTTAAATATAAAATTTGCTTTCAACAATCAACGTTGGCTCATTATGCACTTAGCAAAAAAAATCAACAATACATTTTGCTCCGTGTTTTACAAATTAAGTGCTACAAGTAGAACATTAAGTACTTGAATTAGTTGACACTGGGTTGCTTTGCCTTGGAAATATCACCTTTTTACCAGGCTAGGCTTGACTGGAGGGCCCTGCAGGAATGCTTTGCAGCCTGCGTGTTCAACCAAAACGAGCACCGTCCACACCCAGGAATTCCAGGGCATTCGTAGACAAGAGCTTGTCCTAGAAAAAGACATGAAGGCCAGGATGACAACACGATGTCTGCTTGGTGGCAGCTCACACTATAGTAGCAGGCATATGGAACATGACCCATACCTTGAGCTGTGGGGAGAACTCTTCCATGGTTTCGATCAACTTCCCTGGCTCCAGATCGCCTAATGGAAAAGGGTAGTCGGTTCCAAGCATCACGCGGTCCTGTGAAAGGCATGAATGTATTAAAGTTATTTTAGTGCAAATGTTAGATCTCAGAAGCTAAGCTGGCTGGAGCCAGATTAGCGATTGGATGGGTGACCACTAAGCACACACCAGATTTCCATGAGTTGTGCAGAAAAATCCATTGTAGTGCGATTCTGTGCTCCCCGTCTTCAACCAGCACTGATCAGCGTAGTGAGGTATGGTCAAACAACCCCGACGTCTAACAGTGTGGAGGGGCCTTTATGCAGCTGTGGATTCATAAAGGGCTGCTGTACATTACAATGTTGGGCGCTACAAACTAATATTCCAGGTGAGGTCCCCTCCTCGCCAGCCCCGAGCACCTCTCCCAGGACGTCCACGAGGAGACGGAGCGCGTGGGGGTCGTGAACCAGTGAGTCCGTGTAGAAGCGGCCTGCATAGCGACGTGGCGGGTGTGGGTTGTCCACGGCGCACAGGTCTGGCCGCACGTCAAAGCCATGCTGGATCCTGCCCAGCGTGAAGGGGAACGAGCCACCTGGTAGGAACAACCCTGGGTGTGTCCTGGAGGAACTTGATAACTAAACATTTATAAATATATACACATTCGGGTTGTGTTCCTATTTGGATAAATTAGACAAAAGGCCTAGTTATGTATATTCTTGGTCCTTTCAGTAAAGTCACGTAGATAGAAAATAAAAATTAAAAGCAAAAAACACGACGTTTCAATTGCAACACAAGCGGTCTTCATCAGGTGGAAAGAAAAGGCTTTTTTTCTTTTTCTCCACCTGATAAAACCGCTTGTGTTGCGATCGAAATGTTGTGGGTTTTTTGGTTTTAATATTGGTTTTTATTTTATATCTACGTGATTTTACCAAAAGAACCAAGAATATGAATTCCTGCAGTCACGAAAGGTTAAAGTATAAGCCTAGTTATGTAATTTGGGATGGTTCAAAAGTTGTTTTTGTTTGGTATGAAATTACATCACTTCCATGCCTTTTGAACTAAAAATTTGTGTCATCTGGCTTTGGATAACGCCAAGTTTGTTGGCACACGGCAATGTTCAAATATTAGACTGCATATGATCTGAGAATTTGAATAAAGATCTTAATTTTAAATCCTAAACTAAACTTTATTCTACAAATTATGTCACACTTCGCCCTGTAGCATCTGGTAGGTGTGTGTGTGTGTGATCAGATTCGTATAATTTAATTAACACCAGGCACACGTTTAGGGTGCATCTAACTTTCTGGAATGTAAAATACAGGGAATATGGTAATCTATTAAGATGAGCCAAGCAACTCAACAATTCACTTTCTGACACTGCCATCCCCTGGTCACCTCGGCCTAGCAAGTCTGGGAGGTTACCACGTGTTTGTGTTATACAACCCCTCCCCCCCCCAAGTGCTCGGACAAAGATGCGTGCTACTTCTATTGGTCTGATTTAAATACGTGTTGGCAAAGTGGTTATCACACTGCGCTCCAAAACCTGGCAACCCGAGTTCATTACCAGCCATGGCTAAAATCAATGGCAAACGTTTTAATGAGGACTGGGCTGCCTGTAGGTCGACTCTGTCTAAATTAATAGCTCGTCCAGTGTGTAAATATCAGCAGTGGGGAGTGTGTTAAAAATACCACCCCCTCGTGCCATGTCAGCCTTTAACAAGTGCTCTAACGGCACTGGCCCTCGCAGTTTGAAAAAAGCTAGAGGTGGGATAATTGTTTTTGTATGTCGATAGTATACATGCGGACCAGTTTAACTTGCACACATTCACCCACTCACCTCCATGTGCAAAGCAGACCTTAAGCCTGGGGAACCTCTCAAAGACTCCGCCAAATATCATGGAGCAAATGGCAGTCGTAGTCTCGGCTGGCATCCCTGGACCAACACACGTACACATAGCCTATTGTCAAGATACTCACAGACTCGCATAGCTCGGTGAATATCTCGAACGCTGCCAGTAAATGATTGAAGCTGGCAGTGACGTTACCGTGTGGTCCATGGTTTGAGTTTGGGGGCCAATGTCACACTGGGTGCTATTCTTATTTGGGCCTGCCATAGGGTAGAATGCTTTCGTGGGGTGGCAGGTGAAGGGAGTTGACTAACCCACGAGCCAGGGCAGCCAGTACTTGGCCATGCGTCCTGTGGTCTCCATGTCCCAGGGGTGGATGAACAGGGCACAGCCAAGCTCCTCCGCCTCCTGAATCCCGACGGCACAGTGGCGTGAATGAGTGTCAAAAAGAGCACACAAAGCGACCTGCTAGGCAATCCACACTGCACTCGTGTATGAACTGCAGACTTGCGTGGGGCCACAAGAGTGGGAGTTGACCAATGGAGTGTTAAACACAGACAGTGCTCCAGATGGAGTGGGTGGATAATAAGTTTTGACCGTTACCCATGTGTCACCAATTCTCACCGGCTTCTCCCCACATCTCACCACCATGTGGTCCTTTAAATTAGTTTGAAATATGTACACAATATAGATATTTAAAGTGATGAGGAATTTGCCAAATGTAATTTCTGCAAACATCTGCTGAAAGTTTAAACGTGGTAAATGTGGAGTGATGGGAAGCATGCAATCTGGTGTTTGAGCGTCTCTGAGGGAAACTTGTGGTGCGTGCACATGCGACGCGAGACAACGCCAGGGAGCCGGCGTCTCACCGCGAACACGGCCCGTAGCTCGGGATCGTCCAGGTTGCAGGCGTTGACGTGCGAGCCGATCTGCACCCCCGGGAAGCCGAGCTCCAGAGTGCAGCGGCGCAGCTCCTGCACAGCCAGCGCGGCCGACTGCCCCGCACAGACACCGGCATCCAGCGTCACACCACGCGGCGATGCACAGCACCGCTCGGACACCACGGCATCTCGTGCCACACCATCACGCGGCACCGCACGGCACCGCACAGCAAGACAGCATGCAATAGCACACTATACAGCACAACACAATCCAACACAGTACACAGCACCACAGCATACAGTGCTGCACCATACAGCACAACACATAAGCATGCAGCACACCATAGGGCACCGTACCATACAGCACACTGCACCACACCACAACATATAGCACTTGACTACAGCACAACCCCAACAAGCGATACAGCAACAAACCCACCCAGCACTACGCTATTCAACACCACTCGGCAGCATACCACCCTACAACATACTACACCACGCAGCGCAATATCCTAGCAACACACCAAGGCATGCAGCAAAACACCCCAGTAACACCACTTCATAGGGGACCCCATAACCACCCCACACCACTGAGCGCGGTGCTCCACAGCTGAGCGGAATGAGCGAGCGGTTCAAGCGAACCTGCATAGGCAGAGTGCCGAGCCCGACGAAGCGGCGTGGGAAGCGGCCCACTACGCCCGCCAGGTCGTCGTTGAGGAGCCGGCACAGGTCGTGTGCGTCCTGCGGCCGGGCCTGCCGGGGGGAAGAACCCCTTTAGGGGGCACGTGGGGGGCGATCCGAACCCACTCACTCGCCACAAGGTGGAGGAGGGTTAGCGACGAGGCATCGTGTCTTTTAAATATTGTCGCCTCCTCTACTATAGATATTGGGGTGAAACGAATCGCTCCCCATCAGACAAAACTCGTACCAAGCACACGCGGGGATGACCCAAATCTCACACCGCCATGTGCAAGGTGTCCGAAACTAGTCCTGCTGTTGACATGCCACTACTTCCACTGTGCAGATTCTCGAAGTTGTGCTGCTGTGTAGCAGCTCTCCAATGTGTTTTTGGGCTGTGCTGCGAATTGTTAGGCAACAATGTGCGACGTTTTGCTCCACATGCCGGGAGAACTTCATTAAATTACCAGAGGCTCATCGTGTTGAACACGCAGTATAACCCAAACAGTATCAGACAACGGCCCACGGCAACGGATATCACAGAACTACCTCTTGAGAACAATTCTAGAGACCGCTGCTGCACACAGAGGGCAACGCTTTCCCACTCGCTCTGCGACTGAGCGTGATGAGTTGTGAGTTGTGTTCGTCGCCGTGCTGTTGCTCTAAGTCACTGTTCGCTCACTCACCCAGTAGTTGAACATGACGGGCACGGTGGACAGCGCCTGCACCGTCACTCCTGCCCACGACGCACACGCCACCGCACACGCGCCACGCACATCGCGAGTAGTTATGTATTGTCATCTTCTGGTGCCATTCTCAGACAAAACGTGATGCACTGAGTAATGCGCCGAGTTCACAATGGGAATTCATTGATCTCATGATGTAGCAATGCTGACAGAACGATCGGAATGCAATTGGTGGAAGAAGGCATTGCATTCTTGTAAAACGTTGTGACACCTAACTAGTGACAACTTCTGTGCCCAATTAATTTGGGGCACGCAAGCTTTGATGATGTCGCCGAGTGTGGCATCACGAGTCGCACCCTGCTGGTCCATCTCCCGGATACGCACGGCCGGGTCCCAAGAGTTCTCCTGGATCACGCGAAACACCTTCCCATCCTTGACCATCTTGGCTTCACCCTGCGGCACAGGGCTCTATCAGTCAGCTGAGCAGAGCTCACATCTGCTGTGCAGACTTGGCATGTAAACCTTCACCACCACGACCACCTGCAGTGATTTGATGATCATACACATGTAAAGGGAGTTCTTCGACATCTCCTTTCCACCAACCCTGTCCCTTGGTCCCCGTTCTCGCTCCGGTCTCTTTCCTGCAAAATTTCTCAAAGTCCTCGGCCTATCCCCATGCTTTTTGGACATTTGACTGGACATCCGTCAAAAAGTTCTTCACAACTCATCGGATTCCACCAGTATAAATAAAGATTCAGATTTCTCCCACCTGGTTGTCCCAATTGTCGTTCATTAATTACCCTACTTAGGACAGGTGTCCTTATGTGACCATAACATTATTTAAATATATTCTTACACGATGCTTAAACATGAAGGTAAACAGATGATAAAAGACATGCGTAGATTGAGGTGCATAAGTGACTTGCTCTCTGCTGTTAGATGACCTTTTATCTCCCATGTCTCCCTGCCCTGACCCCCACACTCCGCTTCTACCCTGTTTATTGTTTGTTCATATTATTTTAGTTGTATATAGTGTCGCCGTTTATGCAAATTACATCTCACAATCACCGAGGAACCACAGATAAGTGGGAAGGCAGTCAGGCAGTGTGCCAGCACAATTTCCCAAGCTCTGGAATCCTCTATATATTACGATATTTTCAGCCAATTCACGAGTGTTTATATATGTGGGACAAAACCAAAGCACCCGTTTGTTTTTGTTCGTAATTTTATTTGTATTTTCCGAGCAAGATGTCTTGATATATGATGACATTTGGACGCAACATAGTGCATATAAATGATTCCCCACGCTGCATATGTTTATTCTACACTGACAAGACGAAACAAGAATACACACAAATGCTATGCACATACTGTAATCAAATAACATACACGTAAACATGTTAAACGTATCTCCTTTCTTGGCATACGAGCTGTTTAAGATTGTTTAAAGACCACCGCATATCGTGGACAGCAACGAGATCATCGGCATTAGCTACATTAATAGTTGGGTAAAGTTGCTATAGTTAGCACCTATTAAGGGCGGCAGGGTAAACGAGTGGGTGGGTGGCCAACACTCCTGGTACTTGTTTGAGGCTGAGTCGACATAGGAGTGGCCCAGGACCAATTCAAATATTCGCTGCTGTTCGTTAGCGATCGGAAATCGAACTACCGCTCCCCACTCATCCACGTAAATACATGCACGTACATGCAGTGAAAGTCCTTGTCACAGGGCGAGGTACTGTACGAGGCAAGCTCACCTTGGAGTGATGCTCCAGATGCACCCAGCCTCCATAGCCGTACCTCTGCAGGGACACAGCGACGATGAGAGCAAGAACATCGACCTCGCTTTCTCTACGCGGGTGTCAGCACGGGTCCCACTCCCCATGACACACTGACGAGCAGGGGACAGATCGACCTGAGCTGTTGGCGTGGCTACCTGAGTAGTAGGAGGGGTTACCTGAGTAGTGGGCGGGGGCTACGTGAGTAATGGGCGGGGCTACTAGGGCAGTAGGCGGAGCCTATGAACAATGGGCGGGGTCAAGTCTCAAAAGGAGCGGATAGGCCACTCCCTGTGGACAGAGCCAGTGAGAGGGCGTGGCTATATAAAGTGGGCGGGGATGAGTCACGTAGAAGGGAAACAATAAAATATAAAACAAAATTCTCACGACGTTTCGACTGCAACACAAGCAATCATCATCAGGTGTGAAAACCACAACAGTAAAATTTGACTTTACCGAAAGAACCAAGAATATATTTCGAATTGTATTATGTTTTGAATTAGATAATTGTATTTATTCATTAAAAGCTTATATCATTTTACATCTGGAATACTTAATTGAAAGCGACATTTCGTGTGAATTTCCTCTCGTTAAGTCGATGGCCTTGCTGGGAGTTTGGTTCGATGCGGACTTTCACCCGCCCCTCTATAGCCCCGCCAAGCGCTGGTTGGCTACTTGGTCCCTGTCACGTGATGTACTTCAACCAATTCGTGCCGTGTTAGTCACAGAATGACAGAATGACAGAGCTGGGTGTTTATAAATTAGGATTAGCAGGCAGAGAAGCCCCATCACCTGTCACCCCCTTGTCAGTGCCCTACCTTGTTACAGGCCAAATCAGACCTTATTGGTCACACCGTGGCCCTTATAAATCTCAACGTTCATCCTACAAAGTCCCATCACAAGGGAGAAAGACAAACAAATAGACAAAAATCATGTTACTAAACAAAAAGTTTTATGTATTTTGATAATTGGTGCCAATGATACGACTGATCATGCTAGTGTCTGTGATCTTGCATACTGATGCTGCTGCTTCCTTGATATGTGGATGCACACACTCATGTTTATTTTTCTTAGCCCGTATAGAAACGGCTGTACGTCGTATGGACCTGAAAACTCAATTTCCCTGTACAAGAATACGGGGTAAACCGTATGGGTTGACAGGTATGTAAGCTACCCGGCGGTCTTATGCGAGCAGTGGTCTTCAGAATGACCTCTCAACGATCATGCACGAGGAAGATCTTGTGTATGGCTTGGGAACACTGCACAGATAAATTAGAATTGAACATTGTTTTCAAGGAAATGTAATTCAATCGTCATGAGCTTGTTTCCTATCGAGTATGTTTCAGATGTCAAGCCAAATCGCATATTTCAGTATGTTTCCATTGTAAATTTGTACTGTAATGGGGAAAAAAATGTCTAAGCCCTTTACAATGACATGCCCTTTACTTTGGCAGTAACCAAGGCATGATAAACTAACAAATGAGAGTTTAACACGTAGGCTTTCGCGACCAATATTATTCATAATAAAGGTTTTTGGGTTAGATCGCGTTATTTATAAATGTGTCGTAACCCTCCACCACCCGACACGGCCAATCAGCAAAAAAGTGTCACGTTGACAAAAGACAAATAATTCACTACTTTAGCCCACCGGTGTGTTGAAGAGTGAATCCACAACCATTCTGGCGAATTGCCCGATGATGCTGGATGTAATTACCAGCGAAACGTCGTACTCAAACTGTAAATGTTGTGGATTCACTCTTCAACACACAAGTGGGCTAAAGTAGTGAATTATTTGTCTTTTGTCAACGTGACACTTTTTTTGCTGATTGGCCGTGTCGGGTGGTGGAGGGTTACGACACATTTATAAATAACGCGATCTAACCCAAAAACCTTTATTAACAAATGTGACGCAAGATGATTTGTCCGTCGTGTGCTGTCAGCACGTAGTCTAAATGTGGGGATCAACTTTTCTCACTGATTATTTTTCGGTCGTCGATAGACTCGAGTAGGTGACACGTGACGAGTATGATGGATGTGGTGTGCCGGGTGGGGGATTATTATTATACGAGTCGCTAACCCGGACAAATCTGGCTGCAATTTTGCCCTATCGACAAGCAACTCGTGTCTGCGAGCAGCCTAGACTGTGAATTTGGTACGGCAGTTGACTGGAAACATTTCCATGCGTTAATATTTTTTTTTTGGTGAAAGCAGACATCGCGCAGATTCCGCGGTGGCCACCGCACCGGGCAAAGTGCACTGCAGGCCTGGCAGACGTCGGTCATGAACCCTGCGTGCTAATATGCACCCGCACTGAGACCACAGTCCTCTCGGTAGCGTTATAAAATATGCTGTACCGCTTCAAGTAGCCCCACCTATCAACTCTACTCCCACCTTGTTGTTCACATTATGGTATGGTTATAACACAGAATTGTCAATGTGTAATACGCGCTGATCCAAGTTACGTTCGATTGGAACTGCATCGTACCGGCAGTGTGTTCGATATGAATCGACCACGTTTTGTGTGAGCGTTATGTATGAATGCGCAGTTGGTGTAATGTAGGTGACAGACGCAATTATATTACACGTCATTTCTGGTACTGCATTTATACCTGCGTTAAGTCCGGCCACTCCCGAGGAAGAATGTGGCTGTGAACATCGATCTTCATTTTCCACTTTTTAGTTGATAACTGTGCGTGGACTATAACAACGACGACTGTGATAATGACAGCAGCAACAACAAGTGACCAGCACCCACCCACGAGTCCACCCGTGACACGCTTGTGCTGTGTGCGCTGTGGTGTTTTGGCACAGGGAGAGGGGCTGCGTGGGTGTTGCCGGGGCTTGTCTCGAGCAGCCAATGGAAAGTCCCACTCCGCTTGAACGCCCAGCCATTGATCACTACTTTGCCCTGGGGAAACAAAGCAATGGGACTCGCGTGAACGGACGCTGTGCTTGCCAATAGGCGGCTTTGATCTGTTCACGTTCTCGTGATGCAAAATCCGTCGATGCTGCTGAACACGAGGCGATTTCACCGCGCCATCTCCTGAGACGCGTTACATTCTATACTATTTGTATTTTACGAGGTAAGGAAGGCCCATCAGAGTATGAAAGATGGTGCATTGTCTTTGAGTTGTGTGCCTTTTGGCGTATTCTGGTCCAACACCGTTGTGAGACGAGGCTCTAAAGAAAGCTGTCTCGGGTGTGGACCAATCAATTTCAAGGACAGTGCATACATTATCAGAGTTGTTGTTTTTTGTTTGCGTTCCGACCGCAGGTATTGTGGTCAATGTAAACATGACTCCTTGTAAAAATAAAAAAGGTGTCAGTTTTGTTGCCAGATAAAAGGGTAAAAAAACAATTATCATATTTTGTTACTGGCAAATGAGGTTTCCAATGATGCTTCAAATTGCTTTAAACTATTGTCGTTGTAGTGCGTATATAATTTGGCGCTGCACTCTGATGTTGTAGGAGAAAACATTTATTAAGAAGTCTTTAATGAAGTAGAACGTGTTGTCTATATTTATTTAAAGTTGCGCATTTTGATGTGACGTCACATTTCTCACCCCCCCCCCCTTGTCACACATCGTCACAAATGTCTGACCCCCTCCCCCCCTAGGTGCGTGACGTCATTTATGGACGGCCCCACAGTTAATAACAAAAACAAACGCGTTCGTCAGTGAAACTATGGTCTTCAAAGAAAAGTATATATAATAGGTCACGTTTTCAAACAGTCACAGTCCCTATGATCACTGTTACATTGCATTTATGGCTTTTATTTTGGTGATTTCGAAAACGTTTTTTTTGTTTGGCCATGTTTTTGTTTATTGTAGTACGGAGTTAGCCTGATGGCCTAAATCTTAGTTGTATTGTGGTTGTTGTTGTTTGACTTGCATTCCACTGGGATTTTTGCACACAGCGTTGGTGTACGGTGCTATTTCAGGAATATTTTGATGTTTTTTTCCTGGATTTTCTGTTTGCACAGTCACAATCACTTCAAGATGTTTTCTTGTTCATGTTTTTGTTTTTTGTTTGTTGCGGTTGCACCCAATTCAAGAGCCGAATGGCTCACAGGACTATACCAAATAAATGGAACTATGAACTATATGCTGTTATAAGGGCCATTAGCAGAAACGTCGACTATGAATTACTTCGTTTCTTTGAAGGTATTATTAACGCAAGTGTTAGGTTCACGATGGTAATGCTGCCCCCTATGCTACGGCGTGAGAAACGCAGCGTTACCCTTCGCGATCCGCCACCAACTGGGGCAGCCTCGTGGCGTGAATAAATAAACATGCATCTTCTCTCCAATAACAACTTCCGTATCAAATACATGTAACAGCGGCGACTTTTTTTCATTTACACTTTAAAAGCGCAGCTAATTTCAGAGATTTTTGTAACGATTGCGTAGTTTAAGAGTAAAATATTTTCTGAAGAAAAAAATGTGCATTGGCCGGGAATCGAACCCGGGCCTCCCGCGTGGCAGGCGAGAATTCTACCACTGAACCACCAATGCTGACAGTAGGCATTGAAGAAGAGGCTATTATATTCTGACTGTCATCAGTGACAAGATGGGGCAGATTCACAGGATGCTTGGAATGTCGGGCCAACGTGAGCATGTGGTTGGAACCGTTAGATCAATGTTTCCCCAACATTCCGTGTTAATTGGGTTAGCAGGAAGGCTGTCCGATTTTGCTTTGACCACACGTGGCTGGCAACACTGAATTAACTAAAAAGGGATTAGAGAGACTGAGAAAATATCACTAATTTCTAGCAAACATTGTATAGAGTAATATTTTTAACTCGTAAATTTAGTTTTTCGGTTTTCTTTAACCCATAATGTTAATGATGATGCAGAAAGACAGATTGTTATTTTTTATAAATTGAAAAAAAAAATGTGCATTGGCCGGGAATCGAACCCGGGCCTCCCGCGTGGCAGGCGAGAATTCTACCACTGAACCACCAATGCTGATATGGAACACCAACCTATATCACCCCCTTTTGTCTCAACCATGTCAGTCTGGTGTGGTGAGGATCCGTCGTGATGAGTCGTGGAGCAGCGGAGTTGTGAATGAGGAGGCGAGTGTGAGTACTGCTGCTGCGTGGGCGGTGTGGAGGCAGCACTCACTGCAGAGGCATATCACGTGTTTACATTACAAAACATAACACTCGTTATTACATGGCAACAAGACGAACATGGTTTAAAAGTGTTCGAAACACATCTAAACGATTAATCTTTTATAAACACGCTAATCGAGAGGTAACTTCTCTGAGCTAACAATATCGCCCTCTCGTGGTGTCCTTATGTGCTTGCGTGCGGGATCATGTGTTATGCAGAAGGGCCATTGCCTGAAACGTCGCCCATTATACATTGTTGTCCTTGTAAGGGCGCAGTGGTGTTGACGAGTGTGTTGGTGTTTGTGATATTTGTGCATCACTGCCAACGCAGCGGCAGCATCAGCGAATACTGATGTTTAACACGTAGCCTTTCGCGACAAATATAATCAATAATAGAGGTATACAGGTGGACTTCTCCACAAATCTGGCTGTCGCCTGATGAAGCTAGTTGTAATTACTGGCGAAACGTCGTACTCGGATTGTAAATGTTGTGGATTTGTTCTCCAACACACCGGTTAGTGCTGTACTAGTGACGAATTGGCACGTTGTGTTTACGTAACAACCCTTACTAGTTGGCTGTGTCGAGTGGTGGCGGGTTTAACGACACATTTATATATTTACACGATCTAACCCCCCCTCCCCCCGTATTATGAATACTGATGTGATGACTCATCAGCCGTGGTCACTCCGCACCAAACTCGACGATGTGCATCATCACCATCATCATCACCACCATCATCATCATAACCATCACCATCATCACCACCATCATCACCACAACCATCATCATCACCACCATCATCACCACCACCACCACCATCATCACCACCATCATCACCACCACCATCAT
The DNA here is from genome assembly GCF_048934315.1 of Petromyzon marinus. Classification (NCBI taxonomy): domain Eukaryota; kingdom Metazoa; phylum Chordata; class Hyperoartia; order Petromyzontiformes; family Petromyzontidae; genus Petromyzon; species Petromyzon marinus. Next base: position 25,800,281 of record NC_133670.1, on the reverse strand, counting down.
CACCACCATCACCACCATCATCATAACCATCACCATCATCACCACCACCATCATCACCACAACCATCATCATCACCACCATTATCACCACCACCATCATCACCACCATCATCACCACCATCACCACCATCACCACCATCATCACCATCATCATAACCACCACCATCATCACCACCATCATCACCACCACCATCATCACCACAACCATCATCATCACCATCATCATCATCACCACCACCATCATCATCACCACCACCACCATCATCACCACCATCACCACCATCATCATCATAACCATCACCATCATTACCACCACCATCATCACCACAACCATCATCATCACCACCATCATCATCACCACCACCATCATCACCACCATCATCACCACCACCACCATCACCACCATCACCACCATCATCACCATCATCATAACCACCACCATCATCACCACCATCATCACCACCACCATCATCACCACAACCATCATCATCACCATCATCATCACCACCATCATCATCACCACCACCACCACCATCACCACCACCATCACCACCATCATCACCATCACCACCACCATCACCACCATCATCACCACCACCACCATCACCACCACCATCACCACCACCACCATCATCACCATCACCACCACCATCACCACCATCACCACCACCACCACCATCATCACCACCACCACCACCATCACCACCACCATCGCCACCATCACCACCATCACCACCACCATCACCACCACCACCATCATCACCATCACCACCACCATCACCACCACCATCATCACCACCACCACCACCATCATCACCACCACTATCACCACCATCACCACCACCACCATCATCACCATCACCAACACCATCACTACCACCACCATCACCACCACCACCATCATCACCACCACCAGCACCTCGGGGACGACAACGGCCCTCCCACAGCGCCAGGGAAGCTCCAACAAGCAGCGAGCCGCTCCGCGAGCCGCTTGTTGTGTTCAGCTTGTGTCGTCCTTTCCCCCGGCACCTACAATTAGCGCGGTACGCTGCGTACGGTGCGAAAGAAGTTCGACGCAGGGTAGTCTCCAGCATCTCCCAACGTTTCAACCCGCCACGCACGCCTCTGCCATCGTCGGCCGAGAGCGGCACGCGGGACGGATGGAGGTCGACAGCCAGCGGAGAGATGACGGCCGTGCGGAGCCTCGAGTGGCAGGGATGAGGAGATGGATTGTGACTTCGTAGGGCCGTGGGGGGATGGCGATGACGTGCGGAATCAAGCCTGCATCCAGCAGTGTATAGATCATAGCTGATGATGATGATGATGTAATGCTTGGTGGTAGTCTATGTGAGTAACGTCACGATCTTTAGTGACTCACACTGGCAACGAACCAAATACATAACTAACGCAGAGCCATTTGGCAATCCACTGCTGGATGAAGGCCTCCCCACGGCGTCTTGTGCTGTGGCCGGGAATCGAGATCAGGTGACCGGGTTGGCAGCTAAGCGCAGTGCGCTACCCACCACGCAGTATAACAGCTCCACGACATTGAACGTGATGAGTAAAGTTACGATTATACTCTTTGGTTTTATTCGGTAAAGTCACGTAGGCAAAAACAAATTAAAATAAATTGAAATAAAATTAAGGAAACAATTAAAACACAACGTTTCGGAGGCAAAGCAAGCTTCCGTCTTCAGGTGGGACCAGTCACAGCAAAATCGCTGCACCAAGGGGTGAGGTTCTGGGAACCTCGAGCTTAAATACAGGTTGAGGGGGGGGGGTGTTACGATTCTCACTCCATTCGCTACAGTTGCAGACACGAGGCTCAAAACATCTTCCATGAGACGAACCCCTCGGTTGAATGGCACGTGAGAAATGGAAGGGAAATGTGGGTAAGAGACACCAGAAATGATCTCAGACATCACCTTCCAGAGGGTGTATCTCGTAACACGAGTAGTATACAACGATGCATCGATTCACCAATTAATATGGCATGGTTATTAAACTCATGATACATGTGTTTTTGTTTCTCTCTCCAATTCTTATAAAGTATGTTGCCATCTAGAATCGGATCGCTTCAAATTGTTTTCTTACTCACGAGTTGCGGCACGGTGCTCTGGCACGCATCCCACGCCGAATGAGTGAACAGCAGCACCCCCGGGGGGTCCTGTGGTGTCTAGAGCGTGCGTGAGGTCACGTTGTTGCTGCTGCGAGAGGCTCCGAGTGAAATGCCACGGTCTCACGACAACACGACTCTCAGCAGCAGCGACCATGGAATTTAATTGGGGTAGGGGCAGAGACAGACCCAAGCGCCGTACGACGAAATGAAGCACACTTTTACGTCGGTCAAACATCAACGGTGCATGCAGCAATCGTGCAGAGCTCGACTGACGGAGGCGCATTTTTAAACGATTTAAAGGAATCCTCTGTGTTGTGTGTGGTGGGGGGGGGGGGGGAGCAAGCTATGCGACTTCGCACGGCCAACTCCGTGCGCAGGCGGCGTGACCGGCCCCCATTCAGCAAGGCACAAGCGCGACCGCTGTAATTGACCACCACGTGGATCGGAGTCACAAGACACCATTCAGCAACCCACATTTTTGTTTGAGCACTTGAATGCGAATGCTCCTGAGTTTTTACGTCTCGTGTCTTCTTTTGATTGTGGTGGCGTGGTAGTTTGTGCACTGCACTATTACCTGAGTTCGATTCCCGGCCATGGCTAATATCCCGCCGAGATATACCTGAACCGATCCTGGGCTCCGCCGTTCACCGACCAACACTGACCAGGGTGGTGAAGTATGGTCAAAACAACCCCCATGACCGACACGGCGTGGGGAGGCCTTCATCCAGCAGTGGATTTACCAAGGACTGTAACTTAATTTTGTTGCTGTAAGGAAGAGTGGTTGGTCACGGCGACCATAGCATGTTCTGCGATAGAGCACAAGGTTAAACTTAGTTTGGCATGATCTGCTTTGGTGTATGCGGAGGCATTGCCATCATAAACTCAATTTGCAATGCCTGCCCCTTGCTCTCTTAAAAAATATATATTGTAACGGCAATTAACCCAAGCATTGACACAGGCTCATGACATTTTCTGGAAATATGAATGGCTACTGTTTAATTTATAAGGCATTCTGTATGAAAACGTCAGGCAGTTTACTTGGATTTATCCTGAATACTGTATCCTAACCACTTAAAGCGAGAGTGAGAAACGTTAATTATCACGGGCACTAAGACACAAAAAACCCTGTATAGCATTTAGCAAATTGTTTGGGGCAAGCACTATTAGCGAGCGCCTCTTAAGGCCGACACGGGACAGGAAGGTGTTGGTGATATGGCCAGTATCCCAGTGATGGTAACACACCGCTCAAAGTAATCATTTAAGGTAGAGTCGATCTAGGGGAGGTCCAGCACCGTAACAAAAATCACTCGACACTGTCATTAGCCTCGATTGGGAATCAGATAAAATCTGGTCCATCGCGCAGTTCGCAAATCACTGCGTCACCACTCCGACATCCCTCCCCAAGCACACGTACACACCATGCATCTTTACTCGGAAAGTTTCCAATCCAATCTGCCTCAAAACCCACACTGTACCACATCCTTTTCGTAGCTCAAAGCTAATATTTACTCAACAGGTGTACGCTGCGCAGAGAAGATGTCCCCTACAGAAAACAGCAGCAGCAGGGGTATGATGCGATACGTGGGTGAGTGGGGGTTGTGTGTGTTTGGGTAGCGGTAGTGTAGCGGTTAGCGCGCTGCGCTGCGAACCCGGCTACCCGAGTTCGAGTCCCGCTCACGATCAACAGCACTGATCATCGCCACTAGAGAGACAAAGGCGGCCGGGCGTGGCGCTGGTCACCCACCCCCTTGTGTGCCGTTCCGGGATTCATAGGTGCTCGCTAACAGCACTTGCCCCAGCAGCCTTTTAAGGCGATACGGGGGTGGGGGGGGGTTTGATGCGTTGTGGTTAAAACGACGCTGGGCCACATCTGTCTTCCTCAGTGCGCATGTTCACGCACTGGACCAGGTACTCATTGCAGGCTGAATACACCTAGGGGGGAGACCCAGCATCGATTGAAATCATCACCACGATTTCAGCATGATGTATGCCGTTGCCAGGAATCGAACTCAGGCTACAAAGTTGTTCACTTCGCTAACTCCTGCGCGACCGCTCTCAAAACACGCAATAAAGACTCCACAGCGTAGCCTCCCTCCACCGGCTCTTGGAGCAAGCGCTTTGAGCGAGAGCGCTTATGTCACCTGTGAGCTGGCCAGCACCACGACCGGTCATACACAAATACAATAATCTCCTATGGAGCCATAGAGGCTTAACAGTCCTGTGTGAGAGTACCTACACCATGCACTCATACAAAGACAAAGATCCCCCATATAGCCTTAACAGCGGTGGCACAGTGGACACGGCATACACGGGGCTGGGTGGCCAACACCACCTCCGGCCGCCTTTGTATGCCTAGTGGCGATGTTTACACACCGTACCAGGTACTAATTTAAGGCTGAGTCGACCTAGGGGAGGCCCATGACCATTTCAGATAATTGTCGCTGATGCTGGCCGTGAGCGGCAGTGGAACTCGGGTCGCCAGGTTCGCAGTCCACGGCGCTAGCACACGCGCACACACACGCACACACACACGCGCACACACACACAGACGCACACACACACACGCGCACACACACACAGACGCGCACACACACACGCGCACACACACACAGACGCACACACACACACGCGCACACACACGCACACACACACGCGCACACACACACACAGACGTACACACACACACACGCGCACACACACGCACACACACACACGCGCGCACACACACGCGCACACACACGCACACACACAAACGCACACACACACACGCGCACACACACACAGACGCACACACACACACGCGCACACACACGCACACACATACACGCACACACACACACACGCGCACACACACACAGACGCATGGCTACGGCAGTCGCAGATGTAGTTGTGCCCCCTACCCGCCTCTGCGTACGCCTCTGGTGGTGTGCATCGCTGAATAAATTTGCCACGTCTGATTACAGCGCAGCGGAAAGGCCGCCACATGACAGGTCACGTCTCGCCAGCGCGCGCGCACACACACGCACACACACACACACGCATGTACACACACACACGCACACACGCACACACACGCACGCACACACACGCACGCGCGCACACACCGCGGGTACCCGCCCCGGAGCCGACACGCGCATCGGCTGCTGCACACTTTGCGCGATTTCTCTCTCCCCGTGTCTGACTCTCCCCCCCCCCCCACCCGGGATCACCGATCTTTGCCTTTTCTCTCCACTTCCACAACTTGCCGAGCGGATAAAGACTCGTTCGTGTTGGCAGCCTCCCCGCAACGCCGCGTCTCTGCCGTGAGTTTTTTTTCTTATTTTCAAATTAGTTTCGTCCTTTGTTTTTAGTTTGGTGACATTCCATATTGCGTGGGGGAAGCGGTGGCACAGTGGTCATTGTCACACTGCACTTTGGGACATGGCAAACCTGAGTTCTATTCCCGGACACGGATAACGTCAGTGGTGAGCCGATATCCGAACCGGTCCCGTGCGCCCCTGCCAACGCCTTCGCCGACCGGCACTGAGCGGTATGGTGTTTGATGGGTCCATGGAACCTCGCATAACCAGCACGGCGTGGGGATGCATTCATCCACCAGTGGATTGTACTCTGCACTGTGTTTTGCCGATTCGATGCAATGGCTTTATTATCAATAGCGAAAGTGTGATATTATGAATTTATTCTGCCGATGTTTTGTGGAAGCACATTACTTTCGTTCCCGGTATTCGATGTAACTCTTAATAGTCTACCTGCATAACTGTGCACTAATCTACGGTAAGAAACACAAACAAGGCGATGTAAGGAAAGTTATTGGGCTTGGCTGGGATTCATCGCTAGAAGGGATGGTGATGACCGCTGGACGAGACTCGTTGACGACATCGCAGCCAACAAAGAGAACGCGCCCAGGAGGACGATCACCGGTTAGCGCTGTTGGCTACGTACGGTACGAAAGAGGTTCAACACACATACGAAGATGAGATCGCTGACATACGTATCGTGTGCAGGAGAGAGATGGATTGTGGCATCGTAAGACCGCGAGGGATAACCCATAGTGTGTGGGGGGGGGGGGGGGGGGGCTTCATCCATCCAGCAGTGGATAAATAATGTGTCGTGATTATTGTTTCATGGGTAATTGCGAGCGGAGCGTTGCTTAGCTCACTTAGTTACCGACCGGACGAACTAAGTTCGATTTACAACCACGGCTAACATCAGTGGCGATAACTAAACTACCCTGCCCCCCCCCCCCCCCCATTCACTAATCCACAATGAGCAGCTGTGGTGAAGTATGGCCAACAACCCACATGACTGATACGGCATTCAGGAGTTGAATGACAAAGGGCAGAAGCGTTATTATAAGGACTGTGGTGTATGACAATGTGTATTCATTGCAGTATTATAAAACCGATGGCAGGGAATGTTCCTGAGGATGTCACCACTTCTATCGGTTCGCAGTGGCGGATTTCCAAAACCGTCCTTCGGAATTTCCTGAAACTTTCCCAAGTCTTAATATAGTTCACACTGCACTGTACACGACGATATATGTTATCGCATAAATATGCTTTCATCATCATGCAGTGAATTGATAATGCCCTATATCTCACACACAATCGATCGGCAGGTCTAGTGCAGCGGGGGTAAAGTGTGGGTGCGCCCAGCTTTCTTCCAAGACGTCTGCAGGTCAGTGTAGAGGACAAGACGAAATTGCCCCTGTTCAAGCCTCCTCTAGTGGAGGATTTTGCGCCAGAAGTGGCGTGAGCAGGCAAGTGCGCAATTTCATGTTCACACCTTTATCTTCTGAGCAACGAGGGCAAATGTTACCACGTGGTGAATTTGGCCGCGGTGCGGTTTGTATGCACGTGATAATCATAATTTACTTATTTGTCGAGTAGAGCCACGCTGAGTAGTGAGACTCTTTTTTTCAGGAGGGTCCTGCATGATGGGGTTTTATTTAAAACTCGCCTTTTGCCCGTCCAAGGACGGGTGTATTGCAGTAAATCTGAAACTTGTAAGTGAAAAGCAGACCGCGACGTGATATTCATAGCATGAATGCGTGTGCACTTTGTAAGGGCGCGGTGACACAGACCCATTTCATTTACAGGTTATAATCCCTTGTTCATCACGACGTCCTTTTTACTTTGATGTCTCAACAGCGTGACGGAGATCACGTGACGTGAGGGTTCTGTCTTTGTAGTGAGGGTTGTAAGTTGACGCCGAGGAGGGGGGAGGAAGCGCCTCGGCCCCCCATGTGGAGTGACGTCACCCGCTAATTATTATTAATAGAGGGGGTGTCCATTTGGAGGACGTCACCTGATCATGCATATTAATGAGGGGGGGTACTGGCCAAGGAGGTCTAATGATGTAGATGCTCACCCCGAGCCCTTATTACTTTAATAGTGCATTGTCTTTGAGCTGTACGCCTTTTGGCGTCATCTGGTCGAGCACCATTTGGGTCGAGGCTCAAAAGAAAGCCGTCCCTTGGTGTGGACCAATCAGTTTTAAAGACAATGCACATATTATCATAGTGTGTTTTTTTGTTTGCATTTTGACTGCAGGTATTGTGGTTAATGCAGACATGAATCCTCGTAAAAAGGTTTCCGTTTTGTTGCCAGAAAAAAGGGGAAAAACCCTATTATTAGATATTCGGGCCAATTTGTAGGTGGGTGAGCTAGTGGTGGAGACGATGGGACAAAGGGGTGTACCTTCTTTATGGATTTTTGGTAAGCCATATAGTCTGGGTGGTCTAGCAGCAGAAGGTTTTAAGGAAAACTGTTTGGTCTGTTCAATTAATGAAGCTGTTCGTTTTTGTAACGAGGCAGTTGGTGGGATCTCTTTTAATTGTTGTGTAGCTACCATCATTAAGTAGGTCCTAAATTTTGTTATTGTACACGTTTTTGTCCATGATGATCGTGGCATTGCCCTTGTCAGCTGAGAGGATGACGATATATTCCCTCTTTTTTAAATGAAATAACTCAAAGCGCTCCTCCATACTTATGTTGCTTACTGGTATCTGAGCGCTTTTGATTATTAATAAGGGGGGGCTGGTCGACGTGGAGTGACGTCACGAGCGATGTACATATACATTCTTGGCTCATTATAGTAGGTAATAATAATGGGGGGGGGGGGGGGTGTCCATTTGGAGGACGTCACCCGCTCATGATTATTAATGAGGGAGCTGGTCGATGTGGAGTGACGTCACGAGCGTTAAGGACATTCCTGGGTGATTATAGTAGGTATGTTTAATGGGGGTTTATATTAGTGGTAGTAAACCGGAGCACCCAGATAAAATCCACGGACGCAAGGGGGCAACGCTCTATCCCCATACAGATGGGTGCAGATTGCGATAAGTCCACTTGCTGTACCGCCTTCTTCTGGCGATCCAGGGTACGGCTCCTCCTCGACACCCTCGGGAAGGGAGTTTCACAAAACGCGTGCGGTGATCCAGCAACTTTCGCTGCTGCCTCCCCAGCGCTGAGTGTCAGGCCACGTGCACAGCGCCCCCGCCGGCTACCCCCCCACTCACCCCCACCGCAATTAGATTACTCGTAGCGATTTCGAGTCACAATTCTTTTCAAGTCCCGATGATGGTTAGTGTCGTTGGTATTGTCTGTAAGATGTTGACGTTGTGGTGTTTTTGTTCTCGTTATTTACTTATTAGGTTATTGTCCGGCTGTGGGTTGTAACGTTTGTATTGTCTGCCTCGTGCGTAGTCCGTCCTTGTTGTCTGTGACGCCCGTCTCGTTTGCATTGTCTCGCCTGCCAGGTTCCGTCTCGTTTGGTTGATCTGTATGTGTACTCCCGCGCTCCTGTCTGTCTCGTTAGTTACGACCCTTTAGCCCGAGGGAGAATATTGCATAACATTTCCTCGCGTCGAAAATAATTCTCGATACCAACTTGTACGAGTCTAGCCACTGTAAGTGTTTTCGGTAATTGAATTTAACCGTACTCTTTGGTTATTTCGGTAAAGTCACGTAGGTATAAAATAAAATAAATCACGACGTTTCGGTAAAGTCACGTAGGTATAAAATAAAATAAATCACGACGTTTCGGGCGCAACACAACACCAGCGTCCATGTGTGTCTGTCTGTGTGTCTCTGTGTTGTCTCTCTCTGCTTGTGTCTGTCTGTGTGTCTCTGTGTTGTCTCTCTCTGCTTGTGTGTCTGTCTGTGTGTCTCTGTGTTGTCTCTCTCTCTCCTTGTGTGTCTGTCTGCGTGTCTTTGTGTTGTCTCTCTCTGCTTGTGTGTCTGTCTGTGTGTCTCCTCGTCGTCTGCTTCGCTCCCATCTACTCGGGTCAACAAATCCCGCTTCTCGTTTGTTTTTAAATCAGGGTGGTACTCTTTGGTTCTTTCGGTAAAGTCTCGTAGAAAGAAAATAAATTAAATAATAGAATACGACGTTTCGATTGCAACACAAGCAACCGTCATCAGGTAGAACTCAATTTGAGAGAGAGACAAAACACAGACACGGAGACACACAAACAGACACACAAGCAGAGAGAGACAACACAGAGACACAGAGAGACACACAACATAGACACACAGACAAACATACAAGCAGAGAGAGACACACACAGAGACACACACAGAGAAAGACACAACATAGACACACAGACAGACACACAAGCAGAGAGAGACAACACAGAGACACAGAGAGAGACACACAACATAGACACAGAGTCTCTGTGTGTCTCTGTGTTCTCTCTCTCTCTCGTGTGTCTGTCTGTGTGTCTCCGTGTCTGTGTTTTGTCTCTCTCTCAAATTTAGTTCTACCTGATGACGGTTACTTGTGTTGCAATCGAAACGTTGTATTTAATTAATTTTCTTTCTACGTGACTTTACCGAAATAACCAAAGAGTAATTCCTGCAGTCACGAAAGTTTCAAATCAAATCAGGATGGTAATTGTGACAAGTATCACCGTCAGGTGTGAATCACTCTGCATCTGATGATTCAACTCCCCCCCCCACCTCCTATTCCAATCCGGTCGATTCATTATGACAATTCGGAGTTTTTAAAAATATATTTAGATTTGTATTTGCCTTTCACTGGGAAGTCGTACACAGCAGGTATGCTGTTCAGTATTCGTCGGATTATAAGACTCTGTGGAAAGTAAGACGCACCTTCAAACGTGTGCCCCGTGTCTATGAAGTTATACGACTCTGATCTCTCGCGCACACAGCTACCGGATTAAAAGACGAACCCTTCACATTTTGCTTTAAAATACTTGAAAAAAAAGTGCGCCCTAATCCACAGAATACGGTGACACGCTGTGCTTATCTTCTCCTCCACACATGAATAAATGTGAGGTTTATCTAAAACGGAAGCTCCTGGTCTCTAGCTGTAACATAGGGAAGTTCAAATCGGCAGCACATGTGGGTTATGAAAAAAAATGAGCAAAAAAAATGTCTGAAAGTTTGTCGGTTACATAAACAACACCGCCCACCCCTGCGGTGACAGCAGTCACAACTCGCAACCTCCCCGTCACCGACCTCACGGCGAGCACCTCCATCCCCACTGACCATCACGGGAAGAGAACAGCCACAAGCGTCGTCTTAGGGATTATATATAAAACAAACAATATATCTCTCCACTTAAACAACGTAAATGATTGTTAACACAACCAATCGGCCCCACGTCCTTCTGGGAGTGCGTAATATTCAGCAGTATGTATTTAGTCGAAGCAAAACCCCTGTCAGGTTTTGACATGCAGTGTCTCGTCAGCGGAGCCAGGCTTGATTCATAATTGGTTTATTTTGGGTTAGGCCGTCTAAAAAACGGTGTCATAAACCCTTCTCAAACCGACAGCCAATTAATAAAAGTGTCAAGTGAATCAAACGTGCCTAATGTATTCCCGCGTCAGCACCACCGGTGTGTTGGACAGTGGGCACGACATGGGCACGTCAGGCTTGCTTGAATGCTGCTGAACTGCCAGATGTTGTGAGCAAGGAGCCCCTCTTTAGGATATGGGCATCCTACAGGAAGGGAGTGGTGGCTGGGTCGTAGGTCTGTACACATGTTGAGCTTCTTTCGCACCGTACGTAGCCAACCATGCTAATCGGAGGCGCGGGATTCACACCCACCAGGAAATGGATGAATTGCCACAATTCTTGATCGCGATTCGAGAATAAATTCCTTTTTGTTTTTTGTTGCTGTCTCATTGTATACTTTCTGGTTCGTTATTTTGTGTTTATATCGTGTTATTATGTTAATATGCTAACAGTGCAGAGGACCGTACCTCGTTTATTATTGATTTCGCCGTAACGATTTTGTCATTCGAAATGATCGCGATTGCCCCGACAGGATCGCTGTCAGCATGGACCGCTCTGCAGAGATGAGCGTATGCTCTCGCTCACGCCACCGGTGGGGCGTAGGGCAGGTTACCCCGATATGCCAATTTGACAGACACGAATAAAGTGTCTGTCAAATTGTTATCCGCAACGCTCCGTATCAGCGCATACTAGGTTCGTTATATAGTTGTTGAGAAAATAACATTTTCAATTGACCTTCATGTGTGGTCTGGTGAAGTCACTGGAGAAGCATAAAACAAAATACGTCAGCCACAGGGATGTTGCTGCGATGTGTTCATGCGCACACCACAGGGATGTTGCTGAGATGTGTTCATGCGCACACCACAGGGATGTTGCTGCAATGTGTTCATGAACACACCACAGGGATGTTGCTGCGATGTGTTCATGAACACACCACAGGGATATTGCTGCGATGTGTTCATGAACACACCACAGGGATATTGCTGCGATGTGTTCATGAACACACCACAGGGATGTTGCTGCGATGTGTTCATGAACACACCACAGGGATGTTGCTGCGATGTGTTCATGCGCACACCACAGGGATGTTGCTGCGATGTGTTCATGATACCACCACATGGATGTTGCTGCGACGTGTTCATGAACACACCACAGGGATGTTGCTGCGATGTGTTCATGCGCACACCACAGGGATGTTGCTGCGATGTGTTCATGCGAACACCACAGGGATATTGCTGCGATGTGTTCATGAACACACCACAGGGATGTTGCTGCGATGTGTTCATGAACACACCACAGGGATGTTGCTGCGATGTGTTCATGAACACACCACAGAGATGTTGCTGCGATGTGTTCATGCGCACACCACAGGGATGTTGCTGCGATGTGTTCATGCGAACACCACAGGGATATTGCTGCGATGTGTTCATGAACACACCACAGGGATGTTGCTGCGATGTGTTCATGCGCACACCACAGGGATGTTGCTGCGATGTGTTCATGCGCACACCACAGGGATGTTGCTGCGATGTGCTCATGAACACACCACAGGGATGTTTGCTGCGATGTGTTCATGTGCACACCACAGGGATGTTGCTGCGATGTGTTCATGCGCACACCACAGGGATGTTGCTGCGATGTGTTCATGTGCACACCACAGGGATGTTGCTGCGATGTGTTCATGTGCACACTTCACTCGCGTCCACAGGCCACCGGTGGGATCTCCTGGCACGGCAATTGCAGCGATGGCCAAGTCTCTCAAATCCACTTCTGTAGTGCACCCGCGACAGCGTCACATGAGTCCACCGCAGGCCACTTGCGGTGGAGTAAAGTGTGAGGTGACTCCCACCTCCTCCAAGACGCCTTGCCAGCGTGGAAGAGTAGGCCAAAAAAACCCCACTCTCTCGAGAGATGCTCTCTCCGGAGCTCCTTCTAGCGGAGGGCCTTCCGCCAGCAGCGTGTTAGGAGCAAGCCACTGCAGCGCCGTGCCTGCACCATCGCATCAGCTGCACAACAGGGACGTCACGAGAGCGATCGAGTTCAGTGTTCGTTGTTGCTTACTTTATTACTCCCATGGAAAGATCACAAGGCGGTGTTACGCGTCTTCCTCCTTAATGTAGGTTGTTTTTTTATTGGGTTACATCGCGTAAATATAAATGTGTCGTTAAACCCGCCACCACCCGACAGCCGATTAGTAAGGTTTGTCACGTAAACAGAACGTGGCCAATTCGTTGCTAGTACGGCACACCGGTGTGTTGGAGAGCCAAGCCACAACATTTACAATCTTGGTGTGCGAGAGTCAAGATTGTAAATGTTGTGCATTTGCTCTCCAACACACCGGTGTGCCGTACTCGTAACGAATTGGCATGTTCTGTTTTCGTGACAAACCTTACTAGTCGGCTGTGTCGGGTGGTGGCTGGTTTAACGACACAACATTTATATTTACACGATCTAACGCAAAAACACTTCGATTATGAATGACATTGGTCGCGAAAGCCTGGTACGTGTTCAAGCGTCTTCCTCCTCTTTGGCAGTTGAAGCTCCCCCCCCCCCGCCTCTTGGTGCCGCGGTTACATCGCGTTCCCCGCCTGTCAGCGACGGTGCAATTCATCTTTATCAGCGAGCACGTGAAATGTCGAGCGACCTGGCGAAGTCGAGGGCTTCGTAGCCGCTCTTCGTTAATACGGCAGTAAGGCCGATGGCGTTCCGCGAGTCGAGGCAAAACGAGCGGCGGCCGCAAGCGACAACAGTGAGACCGCGGCACCAAAACCGTCACAAACCCCACGAGCGATTTTACACAACCCCATCGGCCGCAGGGCCCTCTGGGAGTAAAGAGAGGGTCCTCACCTGTAACATCGGCAGTTCACCAGCATTGATTCAACGCTGAAGTGTTGATACCGGTCCAGAGTGTTGCTTGTTTTTGAAAAAAAAAATGCTGCTGAAATTACACACTTCCAGGAGGCCGTTTGGCGGATGGGTTGTGTAAGAATTAGTTGTTTTTACCTGAAGACTCATATGTGAAGGAGACATTGTTTATTTTGCTAAATATATATTACCATACGCTTACATTGTGTCGCTTATATCCAAACAATTGATAACGTATTGGACAGACATCACAAACACAGGACAATCCAACAAATCGAGCTTTGAGATTCGGGGAGGCTTTCGACGAACAGTTGGAAATATACATTAGTGTCAATTCTGTGAAGTTACGTTATGTTATTCCACATGCAGCGTGGTTATATGATCGTGTAGACAGGGTTCACTGCTGATTGTTTTTGGATCGAGTAGCCCTATTCCAAGCAGCTCTCCTGCTGTCTGTTTCATTGCTGCAGACACGTTATCCAGAGGTTAGCAAATTAGAGCATGAATGATGGAAAATAAAATAAAACACTGTAAAATAGTCTCGGCAGGGCCATGCCATGGCTGCAGTTCCAGTATCAGTGAGGTCCGCTTCCGCGTTTTGTCATTGCAGGTGATAGAAATGCAGTTTATGATTATGACGTATGCATTTTCAACTTTCGTCGCACCGTACGTAGCCAAGCGTGGTAATCCGAGGTGCTGATGGTGCTGCTGCTGTCACCAGCCCTTCTCTCATGGGAGGCTGCACGGACAAGTTGGCGTGAGATGAAGAAGCTCACCGCAGACCGGACCCCTCAGCGCTCTGTTCCATGCCTCCACAGCTCCGGGAGGCGATGGAAGCTGCCGTCCAGAGCAATGGGCAGGGCCCCAAGGGAGAGGCGGGCAGCAAACCCCAGCCAGGGCTCACCCTGGACCCCCTTCAGCACCTGGATGGGCCCGAGTGGCTCCAAACAGGTGCCTCGCGCAGCCGTCTCATCGCAGTCAACCAGGGACTCCCCCAAGCCCAAGTTCCTCGCGACCCACCCACCACACAATGCGTCTTTCCCAGTTCACCGATGTACACGCTGCTGCTGCTGCTGCTGCACGTGCCTAATGGTTGCTAAACGCACCATGCGGGACATGTACACAGGCCAACACATCTCTGCGGCAGTGAATCCTCACGCCTAACACAGGCCGCTTCTTGCCGTGTGCTCCTGACAGTTTACATCACTCAACGTTGTGTTTACATATATGCTGGGTGATTAATTTATAGGTACCCCGCTAAGGTATGTAGAAAATAACTTGTTGTTGAAACACCTCCACACGTTTCCCACCAATCTCAATTCACGTATTCAGCCTTCTAACGCTCTCCTCTCTAAGATACGGAGCCACGGCATTCGCAATATTCAATCAGCCATTGAGACGAAAACAAAGAGGGGATCTTTCGATTGAAAGCTTCCGTGACTGCAAGGATTCATCTTCTTTGGTTCTTTCGGTAAAGTCACGTAGAATGAGAATAAAATAATAAAATGAAACAATGAAATTCTCACGACGTTTCGGCCACAACACAAGTAGCCTTCCTCAGGTGAAGAAACACGACTGTCCACTCAAGCGCTGTCTTCTGGACAGTCCTGTTTCTTCACCTGAGGACGGCTACTTGTGTTGTGGCCGAAACGTCGTGAGAATTTCATTGCTTTATTTTATTATTCTATTCTCATTCTACGTGACTTTACCGAAAGAACCAAAGAAGAAAACAAAGAGTGGATCGTTCGAAAACAGTGGGGTATCTATAAATGGATAGTCCTGGATATCTCACTGCTGCACACATGTTCACTATGTAAGCACAGCGATCACACTAATAATGGTCAGCCCTTCGTTAACCCACTGCTGGATGAAGTCCTCCCCATTCAGCGGCGACCATCTGGGGTTGATGGACCATACTTCACCACGCTGGTCATTGTGTGTTCATTGTCTCAGATGTGCACTTGCACATTGCCAAACCTCGCACACCCCACCACATTCTGCTGCTTCACTCGACGATTCACGTCCGCGCTGCTTGCGGCCGCCATGAATGGGACGGGGATTTGTGATGCTGGGAGTTTTGGACGATGCGCTTCGGGGGTTAATGATTCGCACCGACAGGGAACTTTACGCACCGGTGGCTCTCTTGGCGAGCGATGACGGGGCGAGAGTGCCGCCAAATGGCACGGGCCCGTGGGTGCGAACGATCAACGCGAAGAACTTGTTGCACGTCTCGAAGTTTCCCCGCAGGGGGAGTTCATTGTCTATCAGTCGGAATTCATCATCAAGCCAAGCTGTGTTCCTCCCACCCCCCACCCCGCCATCAAATATGTCCAATGTTATCTTTGACCAGATCTCTTCGTCGACTTTGAATGAGGTCACCCATACTTTCATGTATGGGGTGCATATCGACATGTATAAGAGGAGTGCTGTCACAGTGGCTATTGCAATGAGCTACGCACCCGGCTACCCGAGTTCGATCCCGAGCTGGGCTAATTCCAGTGGCAGTGACGCATGAATCGGTTCCCGAGCACCCGTTCATGCACGAACTCGCACGTGGCCAGCGCGTGTGGAAGTATTGGTACACAACCCCCCACCCCCACGACCGACTCTGCATGGGGAGGCCTTTATCCTGTTTCTTATCCATTATAGAGGGATGTTTTGGGTAAGATCGCGTAAATATAAGTGTGTCGTTAAACCCGCCACCACCCGACACAGCAAATTAGTAAAATTTGGCAATTAGTTACTCGTTTAGCACACCCGTGTGTTGGAGAGTAAACCCACAACATGTACTATTTGAGTACGACGTTATGTGCAGGGTACAACCTTGTATCATGTGTCGGGTATAATACCTTGTGAATATTCGTCAGATATATTGCAATTTTCTCCGAAGCTGCAGGCCTCTGCAAGACAGTGCGACTTCCTTATACGAGGTGGCGGGAGTTCATTCCAGACGGCCCCATGAGGCTCTACCACTTAAAAAAAACCTCCGTAGGCAATAGCTAACCTGCCACTGCAAGCACCTTGGCCGCACTCATCGGCTCCTAGAGGGGAATGTCTCCTACCTGACAACATCGCTGTTTTATGAATGTTAACACACTCAGTCATTTGTTGTCTTTTCAAGGAGTTCTGAGCAACACCGTCAATAATTGCATGCAGACCTCTCGCGTGACCAAAGTTTACTATCAGCAACCCGAGCGTGCCCCCCTCCCCCCCACCGAAGGTGTTTGAAAGTCACGGGAACGAACCTCCCCACCATGCAGTGAGTAGCTGTGAGTGTTAGTAATGATAAACGGCGTGCTCGTGGTTATATAACTCTGGTGGCTGTGGTGGTGGTGGTGGTGGGGCTCTCTCCATGCCACATCCATCACCAGCACCCCGCCACCTCCCCCCCGCTGCGCCCCCACACCCCTGCGGTGATGCGTCTCGCGACTGTTTTTGTCGTAGAAGTCGACGCGGCGATGTGGAATTCGTTGCCACTACGACGAGAGCTCCGATTCGCTTGATATGTTCCATCCGCGAGCAATTAGTCGCCGAGACTTTAGGCCCGCTGTCGTGGTAAATTATAAGAACGGGGCCTTTATTTAACCCAGGAAAGCCTCGGTCTCGAGACTCTTTTTCATGTTTTTGTCAGGAGGCGTCCTGCTACACCGAGACGTTTGGCCAATTCCACTGAGGAGTGTTGCGCACGTGAGAGGAAAAACGGGAGTAGCCGGAGAAAACACACAGACACACACAGACACACACAGACACACACAGACACAGAACAAAGCTCGACACTGACAAGGTGGTGATGTGGCCCAGCAGCAGCAGCGCGTTTGCCGCTTGTTTCAGAGGTTCCCACTTAGAACCCAACGGCTGCCCTCATCACTTCTGCTGCCACTGCTGTTGCCACTGCTGCTGCTGCCACTGCTGCTGCCACTGCTGCTGCCACTGCTGCTGCTGCCACTGCTGCCACTGCTGCTGCTGCCACTGCTGCTGCTGCCACTGCTGCTGCTGCCACTGCTGCTGCCGCTGCTGCCACTGCTGCTGCTGCCACTGCTGCTGCCGCTGCTGCCACTGCCGCTGCTGCCACTGCTGCTGCTGCCACTGCTGCCACTGCTGCTGCCGCTGCTGCCACTGCTGCTGCTGCCACTGCTGCCACTGCTGCTGCCACTGCTGCCACTGCTGCTGCCGCTGCTGCCACTGCTGCTGCTGCCACTGCTGCTGCCACTGCTGCCACTGCTGCTGCCGCTGCTGCCACTGCTGCTGCTGCCACTGCTGCTGCTGCCACTGCTGCTGCCGCTGCTGCCGCTGCTGCCACTGCTGCTGCTGCCACTGCTGCTGCTGCCGGTGTAAGAGCCATGAGAAGATGACACACGCCGCGTGTACACGCACCGGACGTAGCCACTCGGAGGACAACAACACTAAAGACTAAAAGCAGTTCTCAAAAGCATTTTTAACAGCGGGCGTTAAAGATCCCCTTATGCCCTTCGTTTTGCGTGCGGGCATTAGGGTCCAAATTGGTAGACTAATGCCCCAGGTCACTAATTACAAATTAAACTTTCCCACCTGATTAAACAAAATACATTTGAAATTGTGTTTGATAATTCACATCTGTATGTTCACATCTCCTGGGCATCTCGCTCACCCAAGCATTATACAAGACGTGCTGTTCGCAGGCACATGTTGTCTGCCGAGTACTAATGAGGGTCAACTCCGTTTAGCTTTTGAGATCTGACCAGACCGGACACATTCAGGGATCGTTAACAACCCGAAAAAAAACCATTGGGGAGCTAAAGGCTCGTGCCCAAAGAGGAGCTCCGCTTCTGCCGAAGTGCAGCAAGGCAGCAATTAGAGCGGCAGAGACGACCTTTGTGAGTGCGTCACTCGGTGGAGCTGGATCCAGTGACCCCCGTGCGATAGGTCCATGCCGCCGGAGTGAACGATTCGGAATGCAATTTGTGCGCGCGTGGCAAGCGCTGTTCGCTCGTTGGTGCAAGGCCCCGAAGAGAAATTCTTGGAGCCCGGGTGTCAATAATATCTCCCCCCCCCACCCTGCTCGCGCTCAAACTTAATAAGTACACAAACGCTGCGAGGCGGTTACAAGAAGAGTAAGCAAGCGAGTAAATAAATTAATAAGTAAGCAACTTACATAAATACATCAGCGCCACCCCCCCCCCCCCCGGCGATTCACTCATCTTCTCGCCGGTGCCATCTCTGCGCTTCGTGGCGCGCGACACGCGGCCCACGAACGGGGAGGCAGCCCGTTGTCTCGAGACCAACCCGGCCAAGCCTCCCGCGTGAGCGGCTGTGGATTGGCGCTGCCGGCAGCCACGGCGACGAGCGAGCTACGGGCTCTGAGGACAAAGCAATCAGGAGACTCCAGCGGCGGCGCGTGCACCTGGCACCATGATGCTGAAAAGTGGCGATAGCAGAGCGCGGTTGTTTGGGGAGGAGAGCTTGGAGAGACTCGGTGAGTGCACGTTACGCACCGGGTGCACAGCGCAGCGCGCAGTTCCACTCGCGCAGGCACCTTGTGAGTGTGGTCCGGACGTTGCATATACGAAGGAGGTGAAGGTGCACACCTGCATTGGTCTCCGAACGCGTCCGTGAACACAAGGCAGATCTGAAACACGGTAGGACCACTACCTCTGCCGTTGCCGATCATTGTTTTAACGCTGTGGGCTCACACGAAATTGATTTTTCCAAGACGGAGGTACTCTGCAAACCTACCGGCTACCTTCAGTGATTTGTTCATGAAGCCATCCAGATATATAAAAACAGACATAACTTCAATCGAGAAGATGGGTACAAACTGAGCAATCATTGGAAGGACGTTATTAACCAGGTAAAGTCTTTACTGACTGTGATGTTTCCATCCTACCTGCCTATGTGAGCTGTTATTTCGACTCTCTGTGTCTCTCTATGCCTCTCTCTTAGATCTCTCATGCTCACATGTCCGCTGCATTGCACTATCATGCCTTTGGATTGCACTTTCATATTCACGTGTCCTTTGGATTACACTCTCATGTTCACAAGTCCTTTGGATTACACTCTCATACTCACATGCCCTTTGGATTACACTCTCATACTCACATGGCCTTTGGATTACACTCTCATACTCACATGCCCTTTGGATTACACTCTCATACTCACATGCCCTTCGGATTACACTCTCATACTCACATGCCCTTTGGATTACACTCTCATACTCACATGCCCTTTGGATTACACTCTCATACTCACATGCCCTTTGGATTACACACTCATACTCACATATCCTTTGGATTGCACTCTCATGCTCACATGCTCTTTGGATTGCACTCTCATGCTCACAGGCCCTTTGGATTACACTCTCATACTCACATGCCCTTTGAATTGCACTCTCATGCTCACAGGCCCTTTGGATTACACTCTCATGCTCACAGGCCCTTTCGATTGCACTCTCATGCTCACAGGCCCTTTGGATTGCACTCTCATGCTCACATGCCCTTTGGATTACACTCTCATACTCACATGGCCTTTGGATTACACTCTCATGCTCACAGGCCCTTTGGATTACACTCTCATATTCACATGCCCTTTGAATTGCACTCTCATGCTCACAGGCCCTTTGGATTGCACTCTCATGCTCACAGGCCCTTTCGATTGCACCCGTTGGGTTGCACTCCCTCGTCGAGGAGGTCGCTCTCCTTTTCCACAGTTACATGCTAATTGATCACGTTAACATCATGCTAATTATCACGTTAACATCATGCTAATCTCCCACATTAACATAGCTACTTCCGTGCCCTCGTCGAGGAGGCTGCTTTCCTTATTTTCTACAGTTACATGCTAATTTCTCACATTAACATCACTAGCCCCGGCCACTTCTTTATGACCCTTGGGCTACACCCATTTCAAACCTTTTAAAACAGTCTGCCTCAGCAGCAGACCAAGCTTTCCCACCTGATGACGGACGCTTTTGTTGCGCCCGAAACGTCGTGATTTATTTTATTTTATACCTACGTGACTTTACCGAAAGAACCAAAGAGTATGGATTCCTGCAGTCACGAAAGTTTCAAATCAAGATTTGCATGAAAATTAGATTACGCACGCCACTGCTGGCAGAAGGCCATCCGCTAGACCAGTGTTCTTCACTCATTTTGAGAGGGGGGGGGGGGCACTAACGCCGATAAGACATCATCAACATGAGTGCCGCCACAAATTTTAAACCATTGGGGGTTTGACAGCAGCACGATAAAGAACACTGCGCTAGACGGAGCTCTAGAGATGTCTTGGGAGAGGTGGGAATGCCCACACTCTACTCCACGACACGCGACCTGGTGGGTGGATTGAGGTGGACTTGAGGGCCTTGTCCATCGTCTCAGCTGCCGTGCTGATGGGGTGCGATGGCGCGTGTGGTAGGGTGATGCCGTACCTGTAATTGCAGATCTTTGTTAGCCGCTGAGAGCACATTGGGACCAAAAATCTCGTTTGAGAGGAGACCTGGTTCACATTGGTAATGTGAAACAGCAAATTACACGACGTGTAAACAAACACAAACGTGCACATAAAAAATACCATGCGGAACATTTTGAAAACAGAATTAAGAATCGTAATTTTATAACATTTGTTGTTATTGTTGAAAAGTGTGCTAATATTTTTGTCGTGGACAGGACACATTGGCAGACCTTTGTGCGTGTGTCAGCCTGGTAGCGACTACATATGTAATAACATTTGCAGTGGGCAGCGTTTACAAACACCACCTGTGATTTATAGACCCGTTAAAAAATTTACAACGAACACCAAGGTTTGACGGACAGCTAAGTAAGTCCACCACGAGTCGGCCTGAAGTGTAATTCGGTGGACAACTCAAGTCGGTAAAAGTTTTGATTACAAATCAGGCCGGGCAGTCTTTCCCGGAAATCCTTCCGAGTAGGACTTTCTCAGAAATTCTCGCGAGGAAAAGGTCAAGAAAGGTGAAGACCGTGATGCTGACAAACTGAATCACGGGGACGCAGTGCTGAAGGTGCCTGGGGCGGGGGGGGGGGGTAACTCAAGCAGTCGACAGCGCAGTTCTGTGGCTCACTAAGGCGCAGTGTAAGCAGGTGGTACTGACAAGTTGAATAACTGCTTTGGATTCACAGGATACATTGCATGTCGTCTTTTATTATGGTGTAATGTTATTATGGTGTAATGTTATTATGGTGTAATGCTATTATGGTGTAACGCTATTATGGTGTAACGCTATTATGCTGTAACATTACCGTACTGTGGTTCATGATTACCGAAACCTCACTTGTCCTGCCCCAGCACAGCGTATGATTTAGCGTTTACCAATGTTTAAAAACATCATCAAAAGAATGTGGAGAATTCTGACGAAGTCTCCAATTTCAACATACATGCTTACATAGGATGACGTAATTTATTATATGACGTGAGGTGGTACAAATATTAAATGTGTGAATGCGCATGGAGTTATCTAACTTCAAATATGACCATACGTTGAATTGCACCCCCAAGTGTCGCTATTTTAATTAAATCAACTGAATAATAATGATTATTATGGTTCAATAGCTAGTGTCTCCTTGCTCAGACAAGCATTCTGACCCAGTGGTGGAAATTCCACATTCCCATGGCAAGATCTAATCCATCAACGCGATCAACACTGTTGACTTGGAAACAACGAACGACTCATTTTCACCGCCGCACAAAAAAAATGTACAAACTTTTTTGCAATAGCAAACTTTAGAAAAACATCGTGTGCTGTATTATTAGATTGTGGTCACAAAAAATAATCATAATAAACCAGGAATAATTTGTTTAATTGCAATAAAAAACTCCCATCAGCCAATGGACGTCCTGATAAACGTTTCCAAGAGGCAACCGCTGGATGGGTTTCCAGTTCTCCGAGTCTCGTTAGCAACGGGTGTACTTTTAGTCAAGAGTAATCTATTTAGTTATCCAGGTGAACATCGGTGAGTGTCAACACTATTTGTCTGGGAGATCATGCATCATGATGTTTGGCCAATTCCTTATAACGGAGTGCTTTAAGCAGGAACTAATCTGGAGAACACAGAGATAACCCACAAGGTTACAACCCTCAAAGGTCCGCACATACGGTTTTCATGAACCCACTTGCTGTCCTGCCATCTTTCTGTCACCTCACATGTCAGAGGGTTATGGAGTTTTACATATGTGTGTGTGAGCTACAACCCCCCCTTGATGTTTCCACAGCGATGGATCATTGGCGTGTGCCACCAGTGCTGGGTGGATTTAAATGCAACGATTTCGCGGGGGGAGGGGGGATGTGACGAGGGGGCATGTAACGATTGGGGGGGGGGGGGGAGTGCCCTGGACAAACTTTATGACTCCCGTTGTTCAACTATATCCGGTAAACCAGTACCCCTTTTCAGAATCGGTGAACGGTTACAAAAGTCAGGAACCGCCAACCGTTTCCGAGTGTAATTTTAGTAATGATTGGAACTTGCACCATTTGTTCCGACTGCCGTACCGGAAGATGGCATTGAACTGGCGACCTCTGGATTGCGAGTCGAGTGTGCTGACCGTTACACCACCGTGGCAGCTCCCTTCGTTTTATTGGTAAAAAAAAAAAACTGTGATGCTTCTTGCTCCAGATATTTTTTATATGACAGGCCACTGGGTTTTATTTTTTTTGCTGTGGTTACAGGTTAACTGCAATTTTTTTTAACAATCCTAATTATCACCCACATATATATGAAGCCAACCCATGATAGCCTCATTGGCACACTCTATAATCGGTTTTGATAATCTCTGCACGGATGACTGCACAATTAACTGATTCTTTTTTATTTGTTTCATCTGCTGCCTGGCAACAAAAGCCGATTTTCAGGACAATTTGTGGGTTATTGCCTTTTGATCATAGATTAAAATTATTTTTTATGCTCATGATATATATTGTTCGGGTCGCGTGCCAATGATTTTCTGAAGATCACAATGCAGAATATGTAAATTTATGATGGAATTTTGGCATATGGTCCAATAGATTGTAAGCCACAGATGAGACATGATGAGCCAGAGACAAAAAATATCCCAGCATATATTATCTCATTCATGTGCATTGAAGGGCCATTACTCAAATGATCACCTATATATTTACTTATTTGTGCACCACTGCCAATAATAGTTGGTAACGCCAAATTTTTACCTAAAAATATATATCTATTTTTGAAGCGAATCGTGACATCTCATCAAACTGCAGTTGTGGTACAACGTGTGCATCATAATTCGAGACTGTTTGGCTCTTAAGCAGCTTGGGTCATTTGACAACCTTCATCCCAAGCACCCACTCATTAGGAAATGACTTTGAAGCACGCCACTTTCGTACATATCTTGTTATAATGGAGAGGTGGAAACACCACTTCTGTACGTGCACGGTGTAATGTCACTCCACTGCTGGACGAGGGCCTCCGGAAATCGTGTTGGTCGCGTGATGGTCATTTGACCATACTTCACCACGCTGGTCAGTGGGGGCCGCTGAGGACCAGGAAGCATGGACGTGGAAGCATAGAAATACAGCACAACCGGGGTTACTATGCACTGCCCTCTGCTGTTGACATGGCCTTCGTGAGGTTACCGTGTGTTCTGGATTATCAGATGCTCCGGCAAGTAAGACGCACCTCAAACTCGTGCCCAAGTATCAGTAACGTTACATAAATCTGGTCACACACACACACCTACCAGAATATAATACGTTTGTCCAAGTTGCTATTTAAAATACAGGAACGAGAGTGCGTCTTATAAACGAAATAAGGTACTATGGGCTGTGCGGGAACTCTTAATTTTATTGGCATACAGTATACTGTATAAGCAGAACTTAATTCTGTCTTTACACGTACATATATTCGGCCATCAGCCTATTGGCTTTGCAGGCCAATATTAGCCAGCAGAATTCGTTTAAGGCAAGAAAACTCTGCACCGGTTTCGACATTTTTGGTCTCATCAGCAGTCGGCCTTGTTCAACAAATGCTGTTGGTTTACCAGACGTCGTTGGCCAGAGCACGCCGTGACTTTAGACGGGGGAGCGGCGTTCAATGCAAAGCAGCAATGCCGTGGACACAGAGGCTGAGTTGGTTTGAGGGCCTCAGCATCATAGGAAGAGCCTCAGAGTGTGCAGTCTAACATGTTGCAAATATTATATATAAAATATATTAAAAAAGGTATTCGACTCAAGGTTGAAAATCATCAAACATACATCACTCACTACACTCATGTCTTCTAACATTTCCATGCCCCCCTAGATTTAGCTCCTGTGGCAAAGTCATGAATGATGTCGTCATTCTAAGACTTCAACATTTCCGATGGTCGCGTTACCGTCGCTTAACTTCAACATGGAATGGAGAGCCTAAAGCAGAGCCTACAAAACATGAGGGCCTACAAAACATGAGGTCCGAAGGCCTTATTAGCCTCTGGCTTAATCCGGTCCTGCGTGTACTGACTTGTTATTATTTTCACAGTACGTTCGTTGAACTCCTTTTGCACCGTACGTAGCCATCCGCGCTCATCGGAGGTGCGGGGAAAGGACAACCAAACTAAACACAAGAAGCATTTCTAGAGAATTGAGTTTGTCAATCTAGATGATGATGATTTAAAGGTGCACAACTCCCAGTGGCTTCGCAATATCGGAAGGAATGAGCGTTCCAGACGGCCGCAGAAGAAGCGCATCTGAAAGAGCGCGATGCGGTGCCCTCCTCTGTTCGGTGGAGCCGTGCGATGGTTGTTGATCTGTGCCATGGTTGTTGATCTGTGCCATGGTTGTTGATCTGTGCCATGGTTGTTGATCTGTGCCATGGTTGTTGATCCGTGTGGCGGTTTCCCTCCGCGGTGCCGTGCAGGGCTGCTGGAGAGCAGCCAACGCCTCAAGCCGCAGGAGGCGCAAAACTACCGGCGCAAGGCGCTCGTCATCTCGTGGCTGTCCATCTTCATCACGCTCGCCCTCGCCGTCGCCGCCTTCAGTAAGGATTCTGAGTTGGGGAGGGGGGTGAGGCGGGAGGGAGTTGGTTGATTAGTTGATCACAACGATGTGTAGCGATAACATGTGGTTGGTAAGCGTGCACTACCAATAACTGCATACACCTTAGCCCCATTAGGGCCACTGGGGGAGTTCGTACTAGTGGCTGGTTGGCTATCACTTGTGGCTGGTTCATTAGTACTCGTGGCTGGTTGGCTATCACTAGTGGCTGGTTGGCTGGTGCTAGTGGCTGATTGGCTGGTAATAGTGGCTGGTTCATTGGTACTAGTGGCTGGTTGGCTATCACTAGTGGCTGGTTGGCCAGTTGCTTAGGGGTTAGGGTGTTGAATACACAAACTGCTTACACCAGTGGTTCTCAACCTTTCTGGGATGGTGGGCTCCAGTGCAGGCCACACACCCCTAATTCTGCAAAGAGGGCCCACGCCCCAGGTTACGAAGGCCACAACACACAGAGGGTGACTGGCAGGTGCAGCATCCAAGCACCACCGCGCACAATGAACCCTCATTAGCCTGATGGTGAGGCTAACATCACGGCCTTTGTCTCCCTAATGCTGACGTTTACACACACCAGGTACTCATTTAAGACTGACTCAACCTAGTGGAGGTCCAAAACCTGTTCACAAATGACTCGCCACTGACGTAAACCTTGGCCAGGAATCGAATTCAGACTCTCGGTTTCGTAGGACAGTGTGCAAACCACCGCTTCACCTTCTCATGTTAATGCATTAACAAACATATACGTACTGCACAAAGTACACATCCACAGAGCCCTCTATTCCCAACCGCACGTAGCACAACGAAACGAAAGTCTTCCTTTTGTTTCTGTTTTCCCGTTGAGGCGAGATCACTCCAAAACCCAACAGACCGGATGGCTGACACCCACTCACCAAGCGCACCAACCGTGCAAAAACCCCGCAGTCACGTTTGGAATATCAAGTGCATGTGGCTGACGAGCGTGAGTTTACGCGGACACTTTTTCCCCATTCAAACAATCATAAGATGTTCCCTACAGCTGGTGAGGAGCCAAGACGTCATCCCATTGTGAGTGCATCTCCTGCAGGGTGCTGGTGCTTGGGGTCTTGCGCTGCGAAACTGCAACTTGCCAGAACCTAATGTCATAATTGTCAGGATAAATGATGTACCGAATATGTGGTGCCCCTTTTGTTGAATGAAGGGCTTCTCCACCCCGTGTGGGTCGTGGTGGTTACTTGAGCGATGAGGCTTTCCGAGATAGATCGATAGATATAAACATGAATGTTTTTTTAATCGGTACAATTCCAACTTGCGCTTTCTCAACTGGCTGGCCACTCGGCGTGCGAGGATTCACCCATTTGTGAAATTAATTCTTACGCTCGTGATGCAAGCAACAAATCATGCATCTATTAATTGATATGCGATTTATCGACATTATATGGAAATTATACGCAAGGCAAAACCATATTGAGTGTACGAGAAAAGGCAGTACAAGTATAAAGTTTAATTTATTTAACGAGATGAGAACTCAAGAGACCAGGCTGCATCTCATTTACAAGAGTGCCCTGGGTAAACGAAATGGTACAAACAATGGGGAAAAAAACAATCAATTCTTAAAATCGGTTTAATTCGTGATTTCAACTCTGACAATTCATAAAACTGCAGGGGGGTACAAATCCTGAAACGTCCACTGGTGAAGGGGCCTCACCGATACAACGCACCACGTGTCGTGCCACGTTGATGCACGGCCTTGCCATTTCGAAACTTCACCATCTCCAGTCGTCGTTTTTATTGTTCTGTTCGTGTTGTTTTTTTGGCTGTAGCCAGGTTTCCAAAAGTGTAACCAGGTCCCCATCGAAATAAGTACTATTGCCCAATGTGTTTTACCTGTCCCATTAAACCCAACGGAACCTGAGGTGGCATGACTTTCGCGTTTCCAATTTTCTTGTGTCCAATTATGATGGTTATCTACTGGACATCTGTGAAAAAGAGCTTTATAGCTCATCAGCTTCCTCCGGTATAAATACATATTCTGATTCTGAAATGAGTGAGGTTGTCAAATAAATCACTCGTATTGGTCGTACAAATACATCGGTAGCACTAAATCGTTCTTACCCTGGGTGGTACCGATTTCTGTTCTAGCCCATGGACTAAATTCCAGGGATGGCCTCACTGCTTCCGATGCCCGTGGAGCGTGGTCACGACCATGCCGGGATATCACATGACGGCTGCCTGCGTGGGTTGTATTTTTCAAGCGACTGGGATGAGATTTGAGGGTGAAGGCCTCGCTCCCCCACCCATTAACCCACCCACCCACAGACTCCCACTGTGGTCCCTGGTCGGTCTCCTACCCCCCCCCCACCCCTCTAGAAACTTATTTTTGCTGCCCGCATTGCATCATGGCACATGTTGATGCCGGGCAAGGCTCGCAGAACACAACAGCTTAGAATAGCTCACAATCGAGATGTGCTGGAAAGTAGAACAGGAATACTGCATGTAGGTGTGTGTGCGCACGCCAATGTGTACACAGTTGCACTTTATTTATTACACCATACAAAAATAAGATACTCTATTGGCAGTGATGTACATCATTACCATCATTAGGTACGGTCTTTTCACTGCTGAATGAAAATCTATCTCGGGCTCTCGCCATTACCAAATGGCGCTGCGATGCCAAAGTTCATCTCATGCCGGAAAATGAGCTTAGCTCATCGCCTCATTCCTGTGATAGTCCTCTCGAGCATGCTCTCTCCTTTGCCTGCTATTCCATCACCAGGCTCGTCCTTCTAACAGTGATGTGGCCTGCCTGCTTTCTCCTTTGCCTGCTATTCCATCACCAGGCTCGTCCTTCTAACAGTGATGTGGCCTGCCTGCTCTCTCCTTTGCCTGAATATTCCATCACCAGGGTCGTCCTTCTAACAGTGATGTGGCCTGTCTGCCCAAGCCCACTTTATTTTTCCCAACGGTCTATATTATTTCTCTGATTTGCTTCCCCCCTGATCAATGGGCGCTTCTTCCTGTCTCTCGTGTTGTACAGGCACGCAAATATAAAGTGAAAACAAGACACTCTCATTGTTAGTCATTAATGCTGCCTTAAAATATAAAAAATATATATATAATAGGCTGACGTTTCTGGAAATTGTTCTTCTTCAGAGTAGAGAGATGCCAGGGGCTTCTCTGGCTTTTTATTGACTTTTGTGTCACACTCCAGGTGAATTATTTATGAATCACCGATTATCTATGTATGTTGAACTTCGTTGGCACCGTACGTAGCCAGTCGTGCTAATCGGAGGTGCGAAATATATATGATAGGGATCATGCATTATTGAGTACAATATGCTAATATATGAGGCCACGGTGTAGAATTTTTATTTTTATTTTGCTTGCGTACCCCTTCCAACGCAACAGGACCGTCAACAAATACGATTTGGCATTGCGTTAAGCCGCGTGCTCCAAACGACTCACTCGCCACACACTCACCCCGTCATATATCCGGGTGCCACATCAACAACCACGTGCTCACGGCAGAGCGCTCGCCGTGGTGGGAAGAGCGCGCGGCTGCCCCCCTCCTCGCGAACGACGCGTGCACGAAACCCATCCGCATCTCGCCGAGATTCATTCGTCCACGTGCGTCCTACCGCTGATGGACGACCCTGCCACCTGCTCATGATTGCACATATTACTCTGATTAGTGGATGTGTGTGTGTATCTGTGTGTGTCCGGGAAGTGGAAAAGCAGCGGTGTTTAGCGCTATGCGCTTTTATACCGGTGACCCGAGTTCCATTCCCGTTCGCAGTACGACAGTGGCGATTGTTTGAACCGGTCCCCTGGGTCTCCCTCCCGTCAGTACTCAGCCTTAAATGAGTACCTGGTACAATGTGTGAACATCAGCACTTGGGAGACAAAGGCGGCCGGGCGTGGAACTGGCCACACCACCCCTGTTAAGGCTATACTGCACTGGGGATCTTTGTTTTGTGTGGCGAGCGGTAATATTGTGGTGTGTACAATAGGCTACACATCTGGCCGGCTATCCGTGTTCGGTTTACGGCTATGGCTAACATCAGTGGCGCTGGATGTCTGAAGCTATCCTGGGCCTCCCTAAGGATGACTCAAACGCGTACCTGGTGCGATGTCTAACGAATCAGCACGGGGCTGGAGAGGCTACGGTGGCCGGGCGTCGGGACAAAGGCGGCTTGAGGCTGCTGACCTTATAGGTGCTGGCTGGCAACGATTGCCTCGATAGTCCGTGAACTGTCAAGGCAGTGTGCACCATCTGTTCTCTTCACAGCGGTGTCTGCTATGCGCTCCAGTGCGTCAGCGTTTGGATTTGGCGTGAGTACACTAATACAGAGCCACAGCCAAGCACAACCACAGTCCGTACCCACACAACAACACGAGCACAAGCCACGGTTACGGGGGTGGGGAATGATTCGCGGAGGGAGCGGGCTGGTGAAGAGTGAGCAGACAAGCAGTGCTATGAAGCGGGCACCTGAGTTCGAATTCCGGACATGGTTAACGTCTGCGACACCTGAACCAGTCCCTCTCCCTCTTCACCAATGGCTAACTTAGGATGGTGAAATATGGTCAAACAAGCCTCAATGAGAATTAATGCACCAGTGGATTGACAAAGCACTGTAAGTTATATATATGTTTCGTTTTATCATATAAATGCCACCACATCTCACGATAGTGAACAAGCAGGGAGTTGAATGGGATCTCGGATATTAAATTTCTCCCCGAAAGCTGCCAATGTATTTCATCATCAGCACGCGGCCACACTCTTCCAATTCCGCCTGGAGACGAAGCGGAGGCATCACGAAGCGCGCTGGGGTGGTGACTCCTCCCTGGGCTCATGCGCGTGGGACGCACGGGGCAGAGTGGCAGCTGGCCACACAACTTTGTGCAGTCGTGTAGCCGCGATCCCCAGGGCTACTAATGGATAAGGCTCTCCATGGCTACTGTTAGACACAGGTATCCATGGTTAATGTTAAACATGGGGGAGCCAGAGCAGAGTGGTCAGAAAATGGAAAATTGTCGCGTGTACTCATGCATTGTGAATACGTGCAACAAGCATTTTCATGTGTGCAGTAACTGTCGAGAATAATGCGCTTTTAAGCAGCCTGCAATGAAAAGATATTCATTTAAAAAGTAATATTCCAATAGAGTTAGCTGTAATCTGTAAAAAAATATTACTCTAAAAAATAATGATTCATAACTCACTCACCTGCCAAGGGCAAAACTACCTCGAGGCAATGATGATCATGCGTATAGAGCCATCATCACCGTTATCGTCAGCCACTGTCTATCCACTGCTGGATGAATGACTCCACAATCCACGTGTGAAATGCAGAAACTTAAAACCACTGCGTAACAACACAGTCCTTGAGGATAACTAAAAATAATCGTGAGCGTTATTGTAGAGAATATAAATGACAGAGTTTATGAAGCACAATGTGCCAGAAGGGTCATTGTCTGTAAGAATGGCAGTTCACCAGCAGTTCCTACTGCACATCTGTGAAAAAGGTCATCGTATCTCATCGGATATCTCCTTGATAGATACAGAGATTCTGTTTAGATTCAGACAAGCCTGACTGCTGATTAGACACTGCGTGTCAAAACCCGTGCTTGGCTTGTCTTGAATAAAGTTTCTGAAATGATGCACTCCCAGGAGACCTTGGCTGTTGAGAAACATTTGTTTACATAGAGATGGACACTTTAAGGAGATTTATTGTTTCACTTGTTTATTTCAATATTTTTTAGGAGATGTGCGATGTGCTGAGAGAGACACGCACGCAGAGAGCACGCGATCCCAGCTCCAGTTCTAGCGCCAACGCATGTCAGAGTCAGAATATTTATACCGGCGGAATCCGATGAGCTATAAAGCTCACAGATTTCCATTAGGGGCGGGTCAGAAGGTTACAACAACAGACACTGCAAACACACGATAGTAGTGCAAAGTACAGAAAGGTAAACAAATCACCTAAACATTCAAAACAATCTAAACCATTCCCATCATACCAGGCAAAGCCCACTGAGGCATTAACTTATTTTTCAGAAGCGACCTGGTTGCAAACGATAGTTCCCCAAAGTTGCTTATCGTGTGCAAATTGACAGCAGCAAAGTAATGTAAATAATCTCAATGCATGAATAAATGCTCCACCTATCTTTGTTTAACAGTCTTCTCCGTTCCAAATGCAGTAGGAATTAAGTCGTTACACGCTTTACGTGCCAGATGATTACTAAACTCGTTGCACGTGACGGAGAGACAATGCTCTTTACTGTGTCGTAGAAAGTAAAAAGCCATACAGGCCTCTCGGCTCAAATTAGCATGGGGCATTAATAATCTCCGATTTGCACGGTTGGCTATGTACGGTGGAAAAGAAGTTCAACATACTGTACATACATCTCCATTAAAGTAAAAATTAATACTTGTTATCAGGCACTCTTGCGAATCAAGTCAATCACGCATGCGCCCAGATCCAGGAGTGGAAATTACATATTTCTCGGGCCAGAGCCAGTTTATCCACAGCACCACGACTGTCAACTTCCCACACAACAATGCTCATGTTGACTTAAAGCTTTCGTGACTGCAGGAAATCATATTCGTTTGGTCTGTCGGTAAAGCCATGTCGATAGAAAAATAAATAAAATATCACGATGTTTCCCTTTTAGCGGTGCAGCTCTCTCGCTATGTTTTCACCTGATGACGATTGCTTGTGTTGCAATCGAAACGTCGTGATATTTTAAAAAAAATTTCTATCTACGTGGCTTGACCGAAAGACCCAAAGAATATGCTCATATTATCATCCGCCTGGGTAACGCCACATTCTCAACGCCCAGCGTTTCAATATCACCACTGATGTCGTTGTTTCTCTGACATGAGCCCCCCCCCACCCCGCCTCTCACCGCACAGTTCGACGCTCTACTCGACGTGCTGTCCTCTGCTATCGTGGCGTGGCGCTACAGCAACGCGGCGGCCGTGCACTCTGCGATGCGGGAGTACATGTGGGTTGGTGTGCGTGGTGTGCGTGGTGTACGTGGTGTGGGTGGTGCATGGTGTGTGCACGTGCGTGGTGTGGGATGTGTGCATGTGCGTGGTGTGTGCATGTGCGTGATGAGTGCACATGCGTGGTGTGGGATGTGTGCGTGGTGTGGGATGTGTGCATGCGCGTGGTGTGTGCATGTGCGTGATGAGTGCACGTGCGTGGTGTGGGATGTGTGCATGCGCGTGGTGTGTGCATGTACGTGATGAGTGCATGTGCGTGGTGTGGGATGTGTACATGTGCGTGGTGTGTGCATGTGCGTGGTGTGTGCATGTACGTGGTGTGTGCATGTACGTGGTGTGTGCATGTACGTGGTGTGGGATGTGTACATGTGCGTGGTGTGTGCATGTGCGTGATGTGTGCATGTGCGTGGTGTGGGAAGTGTACATGTGCGTGGTGTGTGCATGTGCGTGGTGTGGGATGTGTGCATGTGCGTGGTGTGTGGTCTGTGCGTGGTGTGTATCATCACTCACAATTCATGACCTTTAGCACCATCACCCGCATCACGACCATTATTATGACCACCACAATTACCATCATCACCCTCCAGCTCATCATCATTCTTATTGTGATATTTTGAATAAATAATTGCAATGATGATGGAAGTACAATTGCCCCTGTAGCTTGCGTATACGTATTTGATGTGTATTTATTTTACCAGAAAAAATATGCGCTTCAGGAAATTCGATAAATATATTCAGCTACAAGCGAACATTATCAGAGTAAAATGCAACCGTGCAGCAAATGTTACACAATTGACAAAAAGGGAAATATTTACCTTGATGACAAGTTGATGGAAAGGCTCATTGTCCTTTCCTTTCAGCAAACAGACGTGGCTTGCATGCACACCGCTTACACACTG
Source organism: Petromyzon marinus (assembly GCF_048934315.1). Lineage (NCBI taxonomy): Eukaryota > Metazoa > Chordata > Hyperoartia > Petromyzontiformes > Petromyzontidae > Petromyzon > Petromyzon marinus. Next base: position 25,766,684 of record NC_133670.1, on the reverse strand, counting down.
ACGTACAGACACACACACATGGCCAGGATATTGCATTACTGGCAAGAGGGTTCATGAATCCGCCAATGCAAACGTTTATTTAACCTCTTGTTGTCCGCAACGCGCGTGGCACCCCTCATGCTGCTGCCACCGCCGCAGGGCGTGCGTGGTGCTGGGCGTCGTCTTCATCATCTCGTCGCTGTGCATCGAGGGGAAGGCCATCCACGACCTGGCCGTCAAGATGCTCCCAGACGTGGTGAGGCCCTCGCGGAGGACTCGACGCGCTCGGCTGCTCCGCTCCGCTCGACGCTCCATCCGACGCTCTTGCTCCTCTGAGTTTCGATTGGCTCATCAAACCGAGCGACGGGGACGAGGGCCTTGGCCGTCGGGTGCTCAGCTCGATTGGCGTACTTGTTGGGATGAAGCAAGTAGCCGTGGGTGTCTGCGTCTAATCGTAGACGTGGGTTGCTACGAGTCGGTGATCATGGCGACGACTGATCCCAGCCGCCCGAGTTCGATCCCGGGCCAGGGCTAACATCGGTGGCGTGTGCCCACCGGCGCCTTCATCAACTCGCATTGACCAGCGTGGTGAAGTGGAGTCACAGAATCCCATGACGGACACTGCGTGGAGAGGCCTTCATTCAGTAGCGGCTTGAGAATGGCTGGAATTTTAAATAGCGCTTGACACTGGGATAGGCGTGACGTTCGTATTGGGATCATTCCACAGTTGTCTGTGTCGCAGCGTAAACATTGGCACCTGCATGCGGATTAACAACACCCTTGCAATGTCGTCCGAATGCCATGCAAATTGTAATTGGCAGTGCAATTTAAACTTCAAGAGGATTCATTATCGTCAAGTGAAACCTGCTGGAGTCGCGTATAAACATCGCCACACGCGCATTGCTTCTTGCGTGTGTGCCACGTTTCGTTAAGGGAGAGGGGACGCGATGGAATGATCCACGAGGTACCCGGTCTGAACTGTGAAGTCCGATTTCAGCGTCTGAAACCCAGAGCTACCGCTTGTCTCTTACAAAAAATGAATTACCCAAGGCAACTAAGGCAGAGGGAGACACACACGTGGTATGTCTTTAATCTATCTTGAAGCATTCATTCGATGGTTTCTGTTTGAGTTCCACAACAGTCGCCATCGCCACGCTGCCTGATCAAACACGACTTTTCAGAAGCGTCACTGACACCCAGATAAACATTTGGAGGGAACAATTTGCTTCAGTGTTCATAAAAAGTCAAATCATGCCAGGCAATATAATTTATAGACCATACCTGAAGTTTTCATCGTGTATCTAAAAATATACGTGAAAGAATGTGTCTTTTGTCGGTTTATTTAATCTTCTGATTTAAATAAAGGATCCGACGACTATTTACAATTTTACGTTCATGAAAGATCTGGAAAATGGTCTGAAAAAAAGCGGTCGTGTGCAAGTGTGGGGAAGGAAACTGGCCATCCCCGCCTCCCCCCTCCGTACTTTGGGACATTCCCTCTACAATCGGCTGCCTTCAGCCCCTCCCAACAGCAGTGACCCCAGACGGAGCTTCCCAGCGAGCGTGCTCAATGGGCCTCACACCGGAGCGCTGCGGTTCGAAGTTCAATTCGAGATAGAGAATTTACGGCTGTTCCCCCCCCCACACTTTTAATCCCCGCGAGTTGCTATCTCGAGACAAAGAATCAGTTCGGAATTTTCACAGGAGAAGCACGGCTCGACGCATTAGAGAGTGGCCCAGAGAAGAGATTTTTCGCGTAACCTTTTCAAACGCCTTCAAGTCGCGTCTTTAATCTTGTACAGAGAGCGCCCTTGTCCGCGCACTGCCACGAAGTTATCACGCGACTGAAACATTGATATGGCAAATTCTCCATAATCGCGTTTTTTTTGGGTTAGATCGCATAAGTATACGTGTGTTGCACGCGATCTAACCCAAAGGAAACCTCTATTGTGGGTAATATTGGTCGCGGAAGCCTACGTGTTAAACAATTAAAATTCTCACAGCTGGAATTTAGCCGAAGCAAGTGCATAACTAAATGTTATATTATTATTTTTAATGCAGTTATTGGTGACCAGACTGAGACCATCAGCGGCTGGCTACACTTGAGAACTCGGTTCAATCACGGGCGGCCGCCTCCATTTGAACCCAGCATCTTAGCGGTGCCGGATGAGCGCTCTGACCTCTGTGCCCCCCGCCGCCTCCTAGCTCCACGTGTAGATCTAAACAGATCGTCAGCGAAGCTTTACCCCCCCCCCTCCCACGAGCGTTTCGACTCAGCTCCATCGTGGGCAAGAGCCTCTTTTCCCATAATGCTCTTAAACCTTTGTAACGCCTTCGCAGACGAAAACCAAATGTACTTTATTTACCGTTAGCTCACCCTTGGGTGTGCGTGCGTGTGCGTCTCGCTGTGCAAGGACACTTTCCTGTTCACGGTGTCCATCCTGAGCGGGGTGCTGTGCCTCCTCCTTGCGGCTGGCAAGTTCCTGCTGGGCAAGGTGCTCACGAGCTGCGCCCTCATCACGGACGGTGAGGTCCCCCGCTATGCGCGGACTCCTTGCCGCCCTCTACGGCTCAGGCTTGCCGCGATTTCGTTTCTTCCACGATACGACACAATGATCAGTTCTCGCGATTGACCAAAAATGAACATAGAAACCCAATGTAGCAGGACCGTCCTGGAAAAAAAAAGATTCCTACGCGTCTGTGGGTTTTATAGATACACAAGTAAAACACTGTTGCAAGATGTATTTCCAGCGTGAAAGAGTAGGCCAAATACCCTCTAAGATAGACTATCTGTACGGATGTATGTTTTAGCTTTTTTCGCACCGTACGTAGGCAACCGTCCTAATGGGAGCTGAATCCTTGAGTGGAGACCCTTATGGAGGGCTGCATCTTTATAATCATATGAAGCAATTGTGGGGAGTGGTAACAGAGTGAAAATCGGAGTTTCCGGAGAAAATCCATGCACCAGGAGATAACTGTCAAATGTCCGCATAGATGGCTTCACTCCCTAGGCTCCCCAGTGCTGATGTTTACACGCTACACCAGGTACTCATTGAAGACTGATACACGCAAAAACTAAAGACACACACAGTGTAACAAAACACAGATCCCCCGTATAGCCTTACCAGACTGTCGGGGCAAGTGCACCTATGAAGGCCGGAATGGCACACCAGGGGGTGGGTGGCCAGCACCGCCTTTGTCCCCCTAGTGGCGATGTTTACACCCCACACCAGAGGCTGAGTCGACCTAGGGGAGGCCCATGACCGGTTCAAATAATCGTCACTGGTGCTGGCCGTGAGCAGGAATGGAACCCGCGTCGCTGGGCTCGTAGCGCAGCACGCTCACCGCTACACTACTGCTCTGCCTGTGCTGTCAAGGCAGAGTGTGACCCACACAGACACACACGCACTGCGATACACGCACTGACACACGCACAACGGCGATCACGAGTTGCGCTCCTGCTTGCAGGGGAATGTGCAGTCACATGCGGGGAATTAGTGGTCACGGCCACAATACGCTTGAACTGGTACAGATCCAAGTGGCAGTCAGGATGAAATCTAAATCTTACGCCCCCCTTTCTCGGCATCTCCCCCCCCCCCCACCATCGACCCCCACCATCCTGGGCAGCCCAGAGTCTCCTGGACGCCCTGGGCTGGGGGCCCGGGACACGATGCCACGTGCCCCCCACCCCCATTCTTGGTCATAAGCGACACAAATAAGCCCGTTTCAGGGGTCCCCTTTAGTATCCGGCCCGAGGACAATTCTCCCTCCTCCCAGCCCTGTCACCATGACCCCTCCTGAACTTCCCGTCCCACGGCCCCTACACCCTGACCTCACGCGTGTCTGTGTCACCTGACGCCGCCCTTCTGCTGCGGCTGCTTCGTCAGGGTTCAACTCGCTCGTGGGTGCCGTGATGGGCTTCAGCATCCTGGCCAGCGCCGAGGTGTTCAACCACTACCCCGACATCTGGTACTTGGACGGCTCCACGGGGGTTCTCATGGGACTCGTCATCTTTGGCTACGGCGTCAAGTGAGTGCCCGAGGCCGGCACGCGGCCGGCGGCCCGGTAAACGTCCAACGTTAGGCCAAAGAGAAACAGGAAGAACGGCAGAGAATTGAGCTGAAAAACGCAACGCGGAACACGCGCGGATCGGAGACGCGTGCGGTTAGCGCACCTCCGATGGGCGCGGTTGGCTACGTACGGTGCGAAAGAGCAGAACGCGTCGCTAGGAGTCGCGCTCCTAGGAGACGGAGCGGTGAAATCCGCTCGTGTGCAAGGAGCTCTCGGAACCGTGAGAGGTGGCGAGGGCCTGGGCAGCTTCTCGTCGTCCACCATGAGTTCAACCAATGGCTGATGACGATGATGATGACCTCTCAACCATATGACCCTTGAATATTCCCAAAGTGCACGTGACTTACTGATAAACACGCCCTAAGGGCTGCAGAGGGTGCAGGTGAATCTGAATGCACGTGCACGCAACACAAGGCGCATGATCTCCGTCCTGATCTGAACCCGCGCGCTCTTGCCAAACGCGTGGTACGCGTTTAGCAATCATCGGGCACGCACGGCATGTAATGACTTAATCTCGAAAAGAGAGGCGAGATTTGTGCAGGGTCGCGAGAGAGTGGCGAAACTAACGCAAATCGCCGCCTGCATCGGGAGTCTGCTCTGAGAGGCATTGCAGTGGTTCGGCCAGCAGGTGGCGGTACCAGTCGCTGGGTGGACAACAAATGGGGGTACGACACAATGTGGATGAATAGAAGCAGTCGAAATGCGGCGACATCTCCCTGCAAGCAACGGTGGGCACACTTATCTTACAGAGAGAGGCAGCATAGCCATAGGCGGAGTAAAACAATGACGGCTTAGACGTGAATCGGGCAGGGATCTGACAGCACGGGTGGCTGGGTGGCGACACCAGAGTTGTAACACCGGTGGGCAGCACTGTGGAATCGAGGCTGGTGACCTCGGCTCAACCCCAGTGGCTTTTCGTCCACCTTGGGCGAGTCCACCACCGGGTTTTGTTCACCCGGCGTCTCCAACCGGGCACGCCGAGCCCCAGCGGTGGATCGCTTGAGCTGGACAGCACGCGGGGGGGGGGGGGGGGTGGGGGGGGTCCCCTCCTCTACGGCACAGCGGAGACGAGGGGAGCAAACTGCCCTCAATAGAGACAAACAAAATAACACTGAACACATTCATTGATAACATTGCCTCAAATGGGAATATAACAGGCGACGTTCCGGTCAATGACCCTTCGTCATAGCACACCAAACGAGCCGAGCATGCACAGTGCGAGCAGCGTGGCGAGATGTTAACTTCCTCGCCTGGTACACAGGAGGTCGTGGGTTCAAGTTCTACCCTGACGCCTGCTGCTGTAAATTTTGAATTTGCGTGTCTCTCGCCCCGGGGTCGCGTGGATTTTTATCCGGGTAGTCCGGTTTTCCCCCTCCACATTGAGAAACACGCGTTCAGAGTACTTGCTGCTGCTATAAATATCCACGTGATAAGCCGCTTCCTTGAACAATCATTTGCGATAGCGGGTCGCTTCTGAAAGAGAGCGATATGACTCAGTGCCTTACCTGGTAAAATAAAACGTAGTTCAGAGTTGAGTTGTAAGTTTATAGCATCGTTACCTGGGACGCAAGGAACATTGCATTGTGGTCTATTGTCCTCGGGCCGCCTGATTCCATAGCATTTACCATCTGTTGTATCTGCAGTTTCACAATAACTGTAGCAAAAACAGCCATAGTCATTTACTCTCAACGACTGCTGCTTTTCCGTCTGCCCACGTGCACCATCTGCTTTGGATATGTCGCAATAATCATACACGCGTTTCCTCCGTCAGGGCACCTTCTAGTTAGATGTCGTTTTCGAGAAAGAGCGCGAGAACTGTGGATGTTGTTTTTATAACAAGTCGGTCACCACACTCTGCGAGTCATTTGTTGAATTGTTTTCTAGGGATTAGCTCACAAATACACCCAGCCACTCAGAGGGCTGCCCTCTGTTAAGAAACAAATTCAGGAGAATATCAGGAGCTTAAAGTTAATTACGGAACCTTGTTTTAAGACCATTGGAATGCTGCCGCCTGATAGCTTTCACTGCAAAAGGTGAATGAAATTACCTCTCTCATACGATATATTCCACAAAATTCATGAGGCTTATCACTTGCTGGCCCATTAACATTTTAACCATTTAAAAAAAAGGATAATTCAGCCCAATGCTCGGTAACAAGAAAGCCAAAGATCCCCCAGTACAGCCTTAACAGACTGTTGGGGCAAGTGCTGTTAGCGAGCACTTATTAAGGTTGGAACGACACACGAGGGGGTGGGTGGCCAGCACCACGCCCGGACGCCTTTGTCTCCCGAGCAGCGATGTTTTTACACGTCGCGCCAGGTGCCACCACCACCACCACGCAAAGCGCATTCGGAGTGCCGCACGGCAGCGGCATCCCGCGCACGGAGCAAGCGCCGTGGCTCTGTCGCCCACAGGCTGCTGGTGGACATGGTGCCTCGGGTACGGCGCGCACGGCTCTACGAGAACCTCGGCTGATGGCGGAGGAGGCGCAGTGGAGGCTGCGCTCGGCTCGCACTCTCAGACGACGCTCGTGAATTTGTATCGGCAGCCTACGAGGGGATCCATGGAGGTCACGCCCTCGATTGTGACACAAGCAAACACAACGTATGCTGCTGGTCAAAGTGCATCTGTGGAGAACGCGTGCGGTATTCATCTCGAGTTTCAAATTCCTGCCTTGTCCTTTTCCCCATACACGCAAATTGGCGTTGTACACCTGGAGTTGAATGCCACCTGTGCCATGTGTTGCTCGAGACTGTGCGAGTGATTTGGTGCTTGAGGCTTCTCAGGCAGCAGGCGGTCCTTATTACCCAGTCGAAGGTGACTTGGTGTCAGCTCAAGCGTGGATTCTCACAGCACACGTTATCGATGAATTACTGGCTGATGTGCACTTTTTAACACTTCCAGGTTAAGGTTAAGGTTATTTAAATATTAAGCTCAGAGGTTAAAGATTAAGGAACAAAGCAATGGTCCTGAAGGATGGACATGACTCTTCTTGAAATGTTTCCTCGATTCTTAAGTTTGACGATGGTCGTCGTTTTCAAGGCGACGTTCGACCACACGTGAAGCGCTGTGGTCGCAACGAATCACGCCTCTCTCTTAAAATATCTCTGTCTTTTGTTTTCGAGTTTGTTAAAGACTTACGGTGCAGACCAGCAGGGCCTCAGCCTCTGCTCCGTGGGCCACTGGCGGTCTGCAAAGCCGTGGGAAGTTGTTTGCAGAACCGTTGCAGGCTGGCAGTGGCCTGTATGTTCAGGACGTTTGGGAAGCATTGGCGTAAATTAAAAATCGAAGAATATAATTTGTAGCTGGCTTACGAGACTTCCAGAAGATTCTAAAAAGTACGATTTTATTTTGTGTGTATGTTTGCACATACACTGCACATGGGTAGTATTGTTGTATGCAACTGTAATAAAATAGCAATGCCTCTTCTTTTCCTAAGCAGAATGCTGAGATGCCTGGTAATGTGTGCAAGTTGTAAAGATAAAGGTGGCAGGTTATAGAAAGTATAACTCAGATTGTGAGAGTGAAGCCGAACACAAAGAACAAAACACTCACCTCGCCCGTCGATACCGCTGTGTGGCCTTAAAAGGAAAACAAAAATCTATAATCGGCAACGTTTTGGGAAGTGGGCTTCCTTTATAGCACATGGATGAGAGGTCAGAGAGTGGATAAGAGATGGAGACTGCACTTTGCACCATGGGGCCTTAAAGGAATTAGAAATGAAAAATGTGTTCAATTGGCATATGAATAGTTAATGAACTGAGTAACAAACACTTTAACAATAAAACATGTATGACTATGTAAAGCCACTTGTATCGCATCACACTGAACAGCTCGCAGAGTCCTATCCACGCCAAAGACAACGACCTCCCCATCCCCCCCGTACAGCTTTTGACAGTCTGTAGGGGCAAGTGCTGTTAGCGGGCACCTCTGAGGGCTGACACGGCACACGAGGGCCGCCTTTGTCTCTTGAGTAGCGATGTTTACACACCGCACCGAGTACTCATTTGAGGCCGAGTCGACCTTGAGGAGGCCCAGGATCGATTCAAATAATCGTCACTGGTGTTGGCCATGAGCGGGAATCAAACTTGGATCGACGGGTTCATCGCGCGCTGCGCTACCGGCGACACGACTGCACCCACACCACACACAATCGGATGCACACATGAACTCATTTGTAATCCCACACACAAGGCACTTCATGAGTTTTTGTAGTTAATGTAAGTCCGATGTTATCTCAGTGACACAAAGAGACGAATGGCAACGAGTTAACAGTGGAAAAGGTTCGCTCCATTATCACCCCCAATTAGCTTCACAGTCACACGCCGATATACGAATGGATACAGTGTTGTTTTAGGACGAGGTACGAGGTGACATATGGCAGTACAGGAAAACAATTATTGAGTCTATCTGTAAGGAGCTTTGAGTTTTATCCACTTTTACGGGTGTGGGGTTTTCTCTTCAAACATCCCACGCAATTATTCGTGAAATTGGCCAAACATCTCGGTGCAGGAGACCACCCCCCCCACCGCCCTGAAAAAGAAATGACCGAGACCGGAGCGAGGCCTGAGAACAATGGGATAAGAGCCCCGTGCTTTCTCAAGGCTACACTTGGAGCGAAGGAGTTGAGCTGTGACGAGCCGACCGCGACTTGGGCCCTGGCCGACCGCCCTCGGCAGCATGCGGCCACCCCCACCCCGCGCCGTGCCCGAGGAACGCACGCGAGCGCCGTGGGTCACGCGCGCCGTGGGTCACGCGCGCCGTGGGTCACGCGCGCCGTGGGTCACGCGCGCCGTGGGTCACGCGCGCCGTGGGTCACACGCGCCGTGGTGGGTCACGAGCGCCGTGGGTCACGCGCGCCGTGGGTCACGCGCGCCGTGGGTCACGAGCGCCGTGGGTCACGAGCGCCGTGGGTCACGAGCGCCGTGGGTCACGCGCGCCGTGGTTCACGAGCGCCGTGGGTCACGAGCGCCGTGGGTCACGCGCGCCGTGGGTCACGCGCGCCGTGGGTCACGCGCGCTGCTGGCTGGGCACGCTCGGCCCGAGGAGCGGCCGAGATTCATCTTCTCCCGTGGCGCTTCAACGGACACGCGGAACGCAAACCGACAGGGCCATCTCGCGCACGAGCAGGTGCCGGTGCACTTTTAATGAATCTGTCCGGCAAACGGTGGGGGGGGGGGGGGGTTGCTGACGTTGCCTCTCGTTGAACGAACGTGCCGCTCTTATCGATCGCTCGCAGGTGGCAAAGGTGCAGCCCTGCCACAGCTTGCCTCGTGCGGCTGCCGGTAAGGAGGAGACTTCGAGGAGCCCGGCTAGAGCATGTTGTCCTGCTCTTCCCACGCTCGCGTCTGACGATCGTTACGGAGGCGCCTTTAATTATTTCTCATCTGTTTGCCGGGGACACGAGCGACGGCAAGTGTTTGAAGCCGAGTTTGTTGGAAGTGGAGCATGTGAATCATTGATGGCGATGATGAATAATGAACGCTTCATGTGACGTTCAGTTATAAGATGGAGAGATATTCCAAGAAGATACACTGCAGGGAACAAGTGTTATTTTTTTGTGTGTAGGGGGGGGGGGGGTGCCGTGATTTTAATGATGGAAACATATAACGACAAAAGTGTTCACAATCATTGAAGAGACCATCCGTGGACAATTAAAGACATCCGCCCCTCAAGGTCACCCTCATGGGAGCAGGGTACGTACATACAGGGTGCTTCAAAAACATGTGAACACTTCCGAGAATTTGCAACAACACCACGTGGCATGTGCTGCTGCCTCCGGGCTCTGGAGACCGCCTGGAGAAGTTTCCAGGCCACGTGCGTTGACAATGATGGCGAACAAGTAGAAACTATCTTGATTTGAAGCTTTCGTGACTGCAGGAATCCATACTCTTTGGTTCTTTCGGTAAAGTCACGTAGCTAGAAACTCAATAGATCACGACGTTTCGATCGCAACACAATCAATCGTCATCAGGTGAGACAAACAGCAGGAGAACTGCTGAGGCAGGAGAAAGCTGCTGCAACAAGAGGTGATATCAGCTTGAGGTGGGCTCAACCCAAGAGTCTGTGGGCGGAGCTAGATATGGAATTTGCATGTAAATGTTACAGTGTAGTATCCCTTTTTCCATTAAACACGATAGTCCCATATAAGTGGAATGTTTTTTGAAGCATCCCCTATGTTTTGATTTAAAGCTTTCGTGACTGCAGTGATTCATATTCTTGGTTCTTTCGGTAAAGTCACGTTGAAGGGAAACAATAAAATATATATAAAACAATAAAATTCTCACGACGTTTCGACTGCAACACAAGCAGTCATCATCAGGTGTGAAAACCAACGGCAAGAACATTTGAAAAAAGTGGCGGTTTGTATTTATTTATTTTTAAACGTTAGCACCACGGATAGCGATTTGACAGTTTGTTTAGATGGACGAGTCCATCTATGTTCGGAAAAGAGGAGGGAGGGGGGGAGACGAAAAATTAATGTATGCTGTCTGAAAGCCACCGTAAGCGTGAACAATCAATTAAGACCCGAAATAGTTTATCAAATCCTTCCAATGATTGCTAAGCCAGAATCCATCTTCTCGGTTGAAATTGTCTCTGTGTTTGTATATATTTTATTATTTTATTGTTTCCCTTCAACGTGACTTTGCCGAAAGAACCAAGAATATATATACATCCCTTATGTATTCCTTCTCTCCGTGGAAAACAATAAAATCGCGGTCGGTCTGTGTGCGTCGTCGATTCACGTTCCACGAGGCGTGACGCCACAAACACGACCACCTGGATATGTTGGCCCTTCCGTGGTGGCCACACAACCCCACAACCAATGGCTTATGTTCCAAAATCTTTGCACAAATCAAAAGCCTCCTCTCTACGTTACCCCCCTCTCACTCAACCACCTACCCACATCTTACCCCGCAAAAATACAACGAAGGCAAAACCTGAAACGGCAACACGTTAATTAATATCACGGGGCCTTTTTTGCCAATACCAAAGTATGAAAAATAAGAATAGGTTTTTACTCTATATTGTCAAGAGCACGTGCGTTTGCATGTTCACCACAAGGACGCATGGTTAATGCAGACTTGATTCTTTGCGAAAGGTATCTATTTGGTGTTTGCTCATCTTAACACCTACTGTTATATTGCCAGAAAGTGTAACACCTATTCGTATATGTTTCACACGTCCATTAATCCCGCTGCTGCGGCAGACGTACACATTTGCCCCATCCCATTTTATTTTACGCGGCCACAGCTGCCCCATGGCGGAGACTTTTCACTGTCGGGCCTCAGGGTGATGGCCGCGTCGAGGGAAGTCGGGAAGCAGCCGACAGGAGATTCGCAGTCTTTCAATTCTGCTACAACCGACAGCAAACACCGCCCTCTGTAATCAATGACAGCAGAGAGCAGGTAAGCTTTATTGACTTAAAATTCTTGACAGGCAGTTATGACCAGATTGTGATGATCAATAATAATGATGACCCTGATGATGTTGGTGCTCGCTGTGATGGCATATACACACGATCTACAGCCCATCATGACATCAGCTACAACTGTATTAGTTACCAGCAAATAAAACGATTTTTTTAAACAAAAAATGTCGACAATGTTTTTGAATTAAATAAGTCTCCGAAGTGGAGCAGTTATAGACAAACGTTCACAGACAGAATCAAATTCACGACACACCTTTTGCTCAAAACACTTTCGTGGGTTTTTTTTTAAGTACAGGGTGTTTCAAAAAAATGGACCCAATTTCAAAGCAGTATGTTTCACGATGGCAACATGTTACAATTACACAAAAAGTTACAAACGGTTTAATGAGTTATCAGGTTTTACTAACCATTTTATAAATTCTTGGTTCTTTCGGTAAAATCACGTAGAAGTGAAACAATAACTATCGAGACGATAGTTGAATTCGTCCAAAACGCCTCTCAGTGTCGTCTTCGTGGTCGCCCTGTGCTCTTCCCCTTACATAAACAGCAGCCCGTTTCCTCTAATTGTCGGCACCAACGACGAATGCTCTTTGACATTGGGGGATCAATGCCAAAACGCCGTTGAAACGCACGCTGCACCGCAATTACGGATTCAGTCTTGCTGAACTGCGGGGTCGCCGTCTTGCGAATGACTGAGGCTAGGGGCTGTTTGTGCGCTGGGAGAGGCATCGAGCGGTAATCATTTGGAACTCTATGCTCCGCCCTTTCACGTGGTAAGAGTTTCATTCATGGGTGGTTCGTGGTTGCAGAGATATAGCGATTTCAAATCGGGTCCTTATTTTGAAACACCCTGTAGATTATTTCGTAACGTCCCCAACAAACGCTTGCTGTGGTCTCAATGCAATGGCTCGGCCGCTTGATTTAATTCACACGTCATTCACACCTCTCTTTCATTGACACCTCTTTCATTCAAACCTCTCTTTCTTTCCTCTTAGGGCGCCGCTTCCACGCGACTATTGAGCGGGAGGCCCAAGGAACCGCGAGCAGCGGCAGCCGCAGCAGCAGCCGCAGCAGCGGCAGCAGCAGCGGCAGCAGCAGCGGCAGCAGCAGCCGCAGCAGCAGCGGCAGCAGCAGCGGCAGCAGCAGTGGCAGCAGCAGTGGCAGCAGCAGCAGTGGCAACAGCAGCAGTGGCAGCAGCGGCAGCAGCAGCGGCAGCAGCAGTGGCAGCAGCAGCAGTGGCAGCAGCAGCAGTGGCAGCAGCGGCAGCAGCAGCAGCTTCCCTTTGAAGATGCCCATTAGGCCCCCTTTATAGGACGCTCAGAGCGCATTCAATGGGTTTTCATTTCAACTGTAGGTAATAATGTGTCCAGCAGGGCCTGTACGTCACATCGATGTCAACACTGCTCACTCATAAAAAAAAACATTCGCGCTTCTTTATGTAGTTCCTCCCACAGATTTGCCGAGAATATAAATAAATATTATACATTAATGTGGCGTTCAGATTGAGCTGTAAACAAACATGACCTGGCAACACCTCGTTATGAATTCAGAGGCTCAGAAAAAGAATGTAATTCCGGCAATATTGCCACCCAAACAGTATTGTCGTTCAATTCAATAGCTTTTTTGTAATGTTTGTATTGGTAACCCTCCACCCTTAACATCCGCCCACCAAGGAGTTGTAATGAGTGCAGTATTTTAAAGCCACCAGAAATCAAACCCTATTCAGTGTTTTTTTTCAATCACGATTATTCTCTTTTATTGTTTTTAACAAAAAACAACAATCCACCACTGTCAAAAAAAATCACCCGATAAAGGGACGCGGCCGACAGCAGCTCCACCCCCCCCCCCGCTACGACCGCCCGCGTCACCCATCCCGCAACGCGCACGCGGGGCCACGCACGCGGCCACGCACGCGGCCACGCACGCGGCCACGCACGCGCGTGATGGCTCAGAGGTGGCACGAGAGACCGCAGCGGCGACTTGGTGACATTTCAGCTGATGGGGGGTTTGGGTGCAGAACGTCCAAGTTCGAGTCGACAACGAGCGGCCTCCAAAGCCACGCCGACGACGACTCGTTGATGAACGCGGCTGTCGCCACATCGCGCACGGGTCGTGTCCAGCTCCACGAGCTCCCTGTCAGATGCAATGATGAGCATGAAGACGTTTGGCGGGGGGAGTGTCACGGGTGAAATTTCGTTTCAGGGGCGATTTTGTCTCAAGGTTCCCCTTATCTACCGAGCTGCAATTAATGCGGCAAATAAATTCACGTTTGTTTTCGGGTCACCTTGTAAAGTTGATCATTGCCTTTATGAAAAACAAAAAAATAATGTGCAAATTATATACATCGTATTCAGTGTTAAGGCTTGCGTCCTTTAGTTTATACAGGAAAGCTTCTCAAACTCCGGTCGTTACCAATTAGTGTGTGCATCGATGTGTATAAATTGTAGTTATGGATGTATATGGATTGGTAAATGTGTAAAAGGTGGAATGGAGTTTGAGAAGTCCTGTTCTAGAGGATTTTATTATCCTATTCTACAGATCCGGCCACGGCCCGCGTACCGACACTGATAGTCTAAGACTGGGCATGCGCCTAACGAAGACGCGACACGAGTTGCCTGGCTCATCATTTCACCCCTTCCGTCTTTTTGCTTAATGTCTTGCCACTGTACACTACAAACAACAATAATAATAATAATATGCAGATAAACTGTGACTGCAGCTCACGGTGCAAGTTGGCCGAGGTATGCGTTTGACGATCCCCGCTACGGATCCGATCATCAGCGAGACCGATGGCACCACACGCCGCAGCCGCAGAAAAGCCACGCAAATAAATAAACAACAACCGTTTAAAATCGCGACGCGAAAACGCGCGGGGAGTCTGCGCCGCGATGATGGCACCGCCGCACTACGATGGCGAGGCTCGGTTGTGTGACCGGCGTGAGCATCACGCACACACACACACACCGAGCTACACAGGCAGGCAGGCTTGGTGGGTGGGTGTGTGTGGGTGTGTGTGTGTGTGATAAGGCAATGTCCACGTCACTACGAAACGAGGCACGCAATACGCCTGTAGAAATAGCAAATCAAAACGAATGAATACGACGCTGGCACGGTTATGTTGACGTTAGTTTGTCGAGAGCGTAAACCCCAAGCATTGCAATGCTCGAGAGAGTGAGAGTGGGGGTGAGGAGAGAGAGAGAGACTTTGGGTTTAGTCAACACAGCAGGAAACAAGACGGTAGCGCGGTGGGTGACTGCTGACCGAAACAGCTACCCACAATCCAGTGGCTGGGCAATGAGACAAAAGCACGGAGAATAATTCTCTTCGACTGAGTCAATAAATAATTATCTTCGACCGAGTAGGTATATGAACCTGATGGCGTGACTCCGGGGCCCCCGAATAAACGGAAGTCAAAATCGTAATTAATCAATTTATTTTTGGCGACTCTGTCCCGCTGCGCACATAAACGCCGTGACCCGCCTGGCGCGGACCGTTCTGTTGTCGTGTCGTCCAAGCGCAGCAGCGAGGACGACACGCGCAGAAGAAACACAACTTTGATTAGCGCATCGTGTAGAGCCCGGGGCTTATGGGACAGCGGGGTCCCGTCATAAGGTTAATATATACACACGTATGTATGGATGTAACCAATTCCAGACAGGGGCCGCTCTGGTTAGAGCTCGTAATGAATGGAAAGACTGCGAGAGTTGAAATCCCAGCGAAGATCGACTCGGCTCAGCATCCCCCCCCCTCCAGGGCCGATTAAGAGAATTAACACTCTGTTAGAAGTCGTCAAAACAGCGGTCCTGCAATGGCCAAACAGACCTCCCCCCCATCACCGTCTCCATGCACAGCTCGTTTAACGTTTAAGCGAGTGTCGTAGCTACAGAACGAAGCAGCAGGGCCTTAGGGCCAGAGGGGACCCCAGGCATCGGCTACAAAGAGGGAGGCGGGGGGGGTTTGACAGCCCCCCCCCAATTCACTCCTTGCAGCGGGGCCCGTGTCAAAGTCGCCACGCGACCGGAGTGGTCCCTCTCAGCCGCGGTGGCGAGGGCTGTCGAAGGGCTCTGCACGCACGTCGCTTTCATTGCCCAGAGCCAAGGGTGCCTCGCCGCTTTGGTGAATCTAGTGCAATAAACCTGGAACAAAATAAAGCCTAACCTCATTAATAAATATATAATACACGCCAATATACCATGGTTTTTTACTCAAATTGGACAACCAATAATGGCATATATCGTCATTGTAAAAATAAAATTGAAAACAAATTCAAGTTTGAAACGAGTTAAGTGTGGCTATGAAACCCAAGAAGACTGCCACGCATTTGTAAGTATAGGACAGAGCATACACAATGTAGTTGAAACACGATATTACGATAACAGTATATATAAAAGCCAGAGACGCGTTCCGTGTTTAGATTTTTACAGACTTTCCATAAACCAGAGAAAAAAAATTTTCATGTCTTTTTTTCGGATTGTGCATTTTATGCCAAAATAACGGGTTAAATAAACAATGATGTCCATGTACCATCGGAGTCAGTTTTCCACACTTGGGAATTTTACGCAGTGAAATTTAAACCAGGCTGGAACTTTAGAATGTTAACATTTCCAACGCTATAATTGTTTGGTAAATGTCTACTGCAAGGGCACGCTTGCTTACGGACATTACATTTCACATTCAGAGCACGCAAGCATTTTGAATAGCGGTCTGTCGTAAACGCTTACTTCTTAACGTTCTGAAATGTCGGACAAGATGGCATTGCATGATAAAATACAGCTCCCCCATTACCGTAGTTTCCCTTGGTAAAAAAAAAAAAAAACTCCTATAGCAGGCCGACGAGCTGCCCGTCGTTTTTCTAAAAGTTTAGAATTTTATTCCAGTATTTGTTTTGGTCCCAGCGTCATGTCATGAGACAAAGTATTCGTTCGGATCTCCGTGGTTGCGAACGGTGTACGGCTGGGAGTTAGCCGGACTAGGTGCAGAACCAAATTTAAATTGTATGGAGTATTTTTGCGCAGTCATTTGTGACTGGGCTGAGATAATCAACTCGCTACATTTGAGAACATGGTTTTAATCACAGGCGGCCGAAACCTGGATTCGATCCCACCCGTCATTGCGGTGCCGGTTTGAACCGTGCCGAGCCGTGTCTCTGCGTGTAGGGTTCAACTGAACCGTGCCGAGCTGTCCTACATGATTGTGTCGTTGTTCATTTCTATATGAAACCCCAATGGTCTGCTGGGGTAGCTGCTCTGGGTGAGATGTCGTCTTAACCTAAGTCGCGAATCATCCGTCAATCCCAGACAACGCTGTCCAGAGACAAACTTCTGCTGGCGCCCCCAGAACTAGCGAGATAGGCGGTGCACTTCGGCAAAACCGTTGGTAAAAAAATACACATCAAATAAATTACTCTCGAGGGTATTACCCATTATACAGCGACACGTAAGGAGGGCAGTCAAATCCAGACCCCTGTAGCCACAGGGAACTCTCCCGCCTCTGCTCGTCAGACCAATTAATTCCATTTGCTCGTAAATCCTGAACCTTGCCATGCCGCATGCATGAACATCGAGCGGTTGACAATCTGGATTTGTGCGTGGCTGTTAAAGCCCGGGGGGGGGCTTCCCGCCACGGCCTGAATAACATCACGCAGATGTGTTAATTATAAAGAGGTAATTATAGTACTCCATAGTAGGCATGTTACGATTCATCTTTCCAGCAACTCCGTGAATTGTCTCATTGTTATCTTATGATTTGTATTTTCTGGTGTTTAGTTTTTTTCTCCACTACATTAGCCTAAAATATAAAGGCATTTTGTATAAACAACAGATTTGTACACGCACATGATTGAATGCATGTTTCGTGGGCATCAGGATCGATTTGAATCCACGAAATGACGCATCGCTAAATGCCTACATGGCAGTCAATGTCTTGATATATGCATCACCACCATCACAACTACACGAAGGGCTTCACAACAATGCTGCTGTACTACAGCCTGTCAACACTACTTCATCTATTTCAGGAGGTGCACCCAACCTGCCTTGGGCTTTGCAGTGCTCTGCCAAATTAAGCTCCAAACTATCGGTCAATCGCGACGAAGAAAACACAACATCAAGCCATTAGAAAGAACACACGCCAATACTGGCCCAACACGCAAGAAAAATCCTCACGTGCGCGTCCGACACACTCGCTCACTCGCCGTGTGACAGGCACGACTATGACTCGCATATGCAAGGCCGCTGAGTGGTGGTGTTGATTCAAAGCGGTGGTGGCAGCAAGAATGATGATTCAATTCAGTTTTCAAATTTAGTTTCTCCCGTGATGTTTGTTTCCTACCTCCCCCCCCCCCCTCGCGCACGCGAATGAAAGCCGGGGCCTGGCTCAACCCCCGTTCGAACGCGGCCACAAAGCAGAGAACGAGCAGTGTATGAACTCAGAATTCAGTAGCTTGTGAGTGTGAGAGAGTTAATCTCCGTCGGCCAAACACGCGACACCGATCGTAACCAAACGGGGACACCGGCAAAGCGCGCACGTCACGCAAATTCCAGAGAAACGTAAAAAAAAAATCTATCTCAATTGCATAAATACAAAACGCTTGCTTCAGTTTGAAGAACGCATTCACTATCATTTCCTCTTCCAACGTGTACCGTCACTTACAGCAGCAACTGCTTGCCCAATGGGGACGGAGAAGCGTCTGCGGGAGGCCCTGCAATGTGAATTGGAACGCCCACCGCAAGTTCAGGCCACGCGCAGAGACGGAGCAGCAGCGTCCGCCGCAGCGAGCCCCAGCGGATGACGACGCGCCGATCCAACCGTGCGGAGTGCCGCTCATCTCACAAAGCAGCAGCAGCGGCGGCAGCAGATGTACCGCGTTACACCGTAATAAATACGCCACGCTCACATGATGCGCGTCTGCCTTCATTCATGCATCGTGGGTAACAGAGCAGCGCTACCAAACGCACTCCGTACCTTTGACGTTAAAAACGCACGCCGCAAAATCTGCGCCAACCACCTCGAAAGACAATTCTGTACCACGGACACAGTTTTAAACTCGAACGTACTTCTCGGTTAAGTGCGAGTGCCTGCGTGATTGTACCGGACAAACCAAACAATACATTTCATATATAGATTTCCTGTCTATCGCGAGTTTACACATTTACAAGGACAAAAAGAAATGCCAATCTCTGTCCAGTTTCTTCATAAAAAACAATAATCCATTAACAATGTAAAGAGACTCATACACAAAAGTAAAGATCGGAAAAGATCCCAAAGACGAGGAGATAGGTCAGCGTCTCCTCAGTTCACTGTTTTCATGGAATCATGTAAATATCGTAAGGCTGTGGAACAGCTCTGCCTTCCAGGAATATTAAAATGTACACGGGAGTATGAAGACGCAAGTTCGGTGGATCAGGAAGGGGCAGCAGCAGTAACAGGAGGGGCGGATTGGTGGTGGCAGGACAGGGGAGGAGGAGGACATGGCCAAGCACAACGTAGAAAACACGAACCGCCGTTTAACCGCGGCACGCCGGGACGCCGTGATGCATGCGCTAAAGATGTGCACGGGCAGAGTCCTTTGTTCGTGTAAAGCCGGAGAGGCGCTCCACGTTAAGCCCCCCGCAGCGTGACGGGCAAAGGGCAGCTCCTCCGCTTTCGACCGTGAGCGCGAGGCAGCATTCACTCCGGGTCTTCCACCGGCTTTCACCAGATTCGGTTGTTGATCAGGCTCCCCAAAAATCGGGCTGTTAAATCACCTTCCCCCGAATCCAACTTGTACCAGCGACCCGCCGGTCCGGAGGTCACGTTTGCTCTTCCTCCGTGCGATCGTCATTTGTGATGCTCCACAATCGATGCTCAATGAAAACAAAACGGAACAAGGCAGACGGCCACATTTTGCCTTGTTTTGGGGCGATTTTTTTTCCTCTCAAAACAAAACAAAACACTAATTTCAATCCATTTGGGTAGTTGAGTTAAGGCTTAAGCACAAACGGCTCGGTCACAAAAAATGAAATCGACGCGAAAAAAGAGATGGAGAAATCCTGCGCTTAACCTCCCCCTCAGGATGCGACTCGTCCTGCCGTCCGGCATCGTAGCGTGGGGGTCGGGGGCGGCGGGTCGCGAGTCCTTCACAAGCAGTCCCGGCACAGCGCCACCTGGCCCTTCATGTAATCGCGGCACGGGCAGATTCGCCGGTGCGTGTCGTGGCTGCCGGCGCAGCTGAAGAGGAGGTAGTCGCCCTGCAGGAGGCACTTCTTTCGGCCCGACTCGAGCGCCGGCACAAACACCTCGTTCTGCACCTCCGCGGAGTCGCACTCGACGCCGTGCCTGCAACGGCACGCCGGCAACGCGCTCCGTCAATTGCCGCCAGGCACTTTCTCGACGCGGTGAAGATTTGCCGACGAGCCTCACGACGACGCGAGTGGCAGAAACAGTTGGGAACGCGGATCAGAGGACGACGACTTCCAGACGGACTGTGTTGCAACCCAAGGCCGTGAGACACGAGAAACGGCAGCGGCTTCGGGGAGGCATTCATCCAGCAGTGGATTGATCATGGCTGATGGTGATGATGATGGTGACCTCACCACCAAAGCACCCAGAATATGACTGATCTCATCGAATCTCGAAAGCTAAGCAACTTTGAGCCCGGTTAGTACTTGGATTAGTTATTGTCAATTCCCAGAAACGGCATATTGAGGGCGATTTGGCTGTTAGGCCATTATCATTACTTTGCCGTTTTTATATTCTTGGGTCTTTCGGTAAAGTCACGTAGATAGGTTCAAAGAAAATAATGAAAAATAACAGAAAACAACTTATTATTGAACCTATCTACGTGACTTTACCGAAAAACCCAAATAATATGAATTCCTGCAGTCACGAAAGCTTTCACTCAAGATTTGCTGTTTTTTTCCTGGATTTTTCTGTTGCGCGTAGTCACTTTAAGATGCTCTTTGTTCATGTTTTTGTTTGTTGCGGTTGCACCCGAGTCAAGAGCCGCATGGCTCACAGGGCAAAACCTAATAAATGAAACTCAAAAAACTGCTCATTAGCCTCAGCAATGGGCTATCCACGACCGAATGAAGGCCTCCCCCTAGTCTTGACTACCGGACGTCGCACTGTCTAACAGCGTGCTCCTGCCCAAGCCCCACGTTCTGAGCTGTCAATACAATGTCTCGAACGTGCGCGCCTTCTCTAACCCAGGTGTGCCTCTCGGTCTCTCATTGTCATTCCAAGCACGCACCTCGCCGTGCGCACTCTTAATCTCTAGGACTACTACACACGAGGCAATTTTAATGTATAAAGCGCCTAAATGAGATCGCATCTCAAGACGCTGCATGTACATGATGGAAAACGCACAAGAGGAGACGTTCTATATTCAAGGCAAAGAAGGAAGTTAGGTCAGACGAGTACGCAAGAGATCAGGAGTGAATTCATGAATGAAGAGGAAGGAAGGTCCACAACAACGAACAACTTATAATACTACGCACACCAATTAATACATATATAAGCGCGTGTGAACGTTGCCGCGTCAACCCCGAGCTGCCCGGACAAAATGAAAGGATCCATTTTCATATGGAAAAGCCTCAAGAGAAAATAATAACCGACATTCAATAAAGTCATATTTCTGTAGTAGCCTCATACGCAGAGCTATCGCACGGAAATAAATGATGCTCGGAGATTATGGCACAGTTTGATGTTTCAGTCGTTTAAAGGCTAAGGGGGTCGGGTTCCACCAGAAGGTGGTGGTGGTTGTGCGACGCGAGGGCGATGGGGGTCACCGTTTAATTTACACGCAAGGCGTGCACGCGCAAGGCGTGCACGCGCAAGGCGTGCACGCACAAGGCGTGCACGCGCAAGGCGTGCACCCGAGACCGCTTCTCCAGATGCTGTGCAAAAGTGGGATACATTAATCATGGGGAAACAAGGCGGAACATTAATAATGGACACAATGAACTTTTTAAAAATTAAATAGATAAGGCAGTCGGGCAGAGAGAGGATTAGGGGAAAGGTCTTGAGCCTGGACTTGACCAGGGGCAGGGAGCCGACAGCACAGACGGCAAAGGGGAGGGGGGTTCCAGTCCCTGGGTACAACAGAGGAGCGACCTCCCACTCATTGAGAGAAGCGTTTATGATTAGTATACTAGTTGACTCAGGAAGGCCTCACTCTCGGCAGATTACTGGGGCTGACAGAAGGTCGCCGTTGCTGGAGCAAAGGGGACAAGAGGGGGAGCCGAGTTAAGTTGCGACAGGAGAGGTAGATTTTGATTTAAAGCTTTCGTGACTGCAGTAATTCATATTCTTAGTTTTTTTCGGTAAAGTCACGTTGAAGAGAAAAAACTAAGAATAGGAGAGGTAGACTTAGAAATGTACGTTGAACTTCTTTCGCACAGTACGAAGTCAACCGTGCTAATCAGAGGTGCGGAAGCAAGCGAGTGGGTTCACGGAGGACCTTGAAGATGGCCATGTTTTGCCGCATAAAGCCAGAGTGTTCTCGGCATCACAAGTTCACGCCCCGGAGCTCCAAGTGGCGTCTCCGGCGTGACGCTAGAGAACGAAACGCGCTGCCTCAGAGGCTCCCTTCCAGATGAGATGTTTAATCTTGGCTCCTCTCCCCACTCTTGGGATCTTAACGACCCCGTGGTGCACTCTATAAAAGACCCACGCGGTAATTATTAAGAACGGTGTCCCTGCTCACGCGGGTCAATAGAAGTGCCAGTCTGTCCATGTGCTCCCCCCAACCCCCCGTGCTCTGCCAATTCCTACGAAACGAGCGGACGTCCGGGTGACGGGCTGCGTGGTATATCAAGCGGATCCGTCTCGCATGCGTCAACGCGGCTGAGAGATAGCCGAGCGGCCACTGAGCCCCATTTACGTCGGCCAGAAATCCTCGAATCCCACGGCAGCCTGCAGATTTCAAAAGGCAATTACCAAAGAGAGTTGCTGTTTGACGTAAAACGGGCTTTTTTTTTAAGGCGGCCGGAAACTACTTATGATAGTAGAAGCCACCGCGCGCTGCCAATGGGGGGCACAAGAGTCAAATCGGGAAATGTTTCGTCAGGCGGCTGCGACGGCGACACTCGGTCCCACTCGCAGCCACAAGCGCCTGGGTTTGACTCCCGATTTCGGTGCCTTTCTGTGCGGCGTTTGTGTGCTCTCCCCTTGTTCTGCAGGGGTTTTTCCCTCCGGGTTTTCAAGTTTCCTCACATAGCTAACAAAAATATAAGGGTAAAATGTGACTTGTATTGGCCAAACATCCCAATTATGAAATAATGCGACGCAAATTACTCGATTGAGATTACGTGCAACAACACCGTACCCCACTGAGAAGTCTTGGCAGGACCCTCCTGAAAAGGGTGTCCCCCTTTGAGAGTCAGCGAGGCTTTCCCGGGTAAACGAGCTCAATAACGACGGAAGACAAAACCCAAAAACAAACAACTCTTAAGCCTGCACAGATATATACCTCGCGTCCGGGCCACCTCACGAGTCTGAAGTTTTGTTATTGGTGAATGGACGAAGCCTTACCGGCTAAGGTCCTGCTCCTTGTTGAGGTGAGCAAAGTACGTCGGCTCGCAGATCAGCTGGCTCTCCTGGCACAGGTGCTTGCACGACTGGCCTGGCTGGGCCACCTTCACCTGCAGGGCGCTCAGAGGTGGCCACAGCAGCTTCTGATGGCAGAAGTCCTGCAGGAGAAACGGCGCGGTGCACGCACCAACAATCACCTCGGCTATTTCCAAAATTTCACGGACTCTGTTAAAATTAAACATTTACATTACCATGGTACCAAAATTGTGGCTTTTACTAAACACTTCAATTCTAAACACAAATTCACTCTGATAAAAACGCTTCAATTCGTATTGCAATTTTTTTTAATGGAACAAGTGCAGTGGATGGGAATATAAACCCATCACACAGTTTGGCAATGCACGGTGCAAAATAAGTTGAACATACATACAACTTTGGGATATTCTAGACTCATGAGTAAAAAAAGAATCATCATGATAAAGAACTTCAACCCTTACAACAAAAAGCCACTCAAATGTGCATTGAATGGTGGTCTCAAATAGCAGACAGAGCATGTCTTATGGATCAATGCCTGCACAGTACAACCATTGCAGAATTCCCACAAGTTGTTACCTATTTTATCGATCTTGGAGAGATGATAGGGTGCTAATTATCAGACGTGTCACAATTCATCCTCCTAAGTAATCAAATGAATCGTCACAACTCAGGAAATGCAACTTGAATCAACATTCAATGCTTTTTTCCCCCCCAACACATTTTTGAAAATCTTTTCATTTCCATTACGTCTAAACGTGTTCTCATTTGTACAGTTGCCTTCGCTGGGTACGCCTAAATGCAACGTCAGCAAATCACAGGCGTATAATTTTGCACAAACGGCAACCGATGCATTCTTACGTACCGAGCTTCAGAGCACGTACCGCAAGCGTCAGAAAATATTTTAATCCGCGGATCGATGCGATGTTACAAAGCTACTAATTACAAATAAGTAGCGAGAAGCGCTGGCTGCGACAGTTGGCAGATAACAAGCTTCCAAAAGAGCAAAAAAAATCAATTCATACCGATTCTGGAAATGCTCTAACGTTGCCTGCTGTGAAGTATGGATTTATTTTCTATCCCCTGAGCCGTGGTGGGGGGAGGGAAGGGGGGAGGAGGGGGGGGGGGGGTAGGGGGGTCTCGGCAATGTGAGAAGAGGGCACGGAGGGACCGCCCGCAGCTCCGATCCCTGCGGCCCACGTGGGGCGCCCCTTTGGGGCGCAACGTGGGGGTCCCTTACCTGCTTCTCGATGAACGCATTCACCCGCTGCAGCATGCCTTCGCACGTGAACTCGTACGGCATGTACGGCTCCGTCTTGGGGGGGGGGGGGACACACAAAACAAAGCGACGCTGAAGCGAGCCGTGCCCGGGAATCCAACCAGGACCGCTGGGTGTGTGGCGTAGCTCCCCCAACACACACGCAGACACACACCACCACCAGCCGCTGCCCCAAAACACAGACAGACACACGCAGACACACACCACCACCAGCCGCTGCCCCAACACACAGACAGACACACGCAGACACACACCACCACCAGCCGCTGCCCCAACACACAGACAGACACACGCAGACACACACCACCACCAGCCGCTGCCCCAACACACAGACAGACACACACAGACACACACCACCACCAGCCGCTGCCCCAACACACAGACAGACACACACAGACACACACCACCACCAGCCGCTGCCCCAACACACAGACAGACACACACAGACACACACCACCACCAGCCGCTGCCCCAACACACAGACACACACACACAGACACACACCACCACCAGCTGCTGCCCCAACACACAGACACACACACACAGACACACACCACCACCAGCCGCTGCCCCAACACACAGACACACACCACCAGCCGCTGCCCCAACACACAGACAGACACAGACACACACCACTACCCAAGGGCAAATGCACAAAGATCCCCCCGTATAGCCTTAACAGACTGTTTGGGGCAAGTGCTGTGGGCGAGCACAAAGACACGCACATCCACGCTCGTGGGAAAGGTGACGGGTCTACCGTTAAGCCGTGCAGACTGCTGGAACAACAACAACAACAAGAGGAACAAATATTTCAACACGTTATTATCACATCTGCATGGAATTGCATTTTAAGGCGCTTGACAAAAATGAACACCGAAGAGAGACGTTAGGGTAGAGAAGGCGGCGCCTTCTCTACCCTAACCGGCGCGCAGTACCAACAACAACAACAACGACCATGGCAACAACAACAACAACAGTAGCGACAACAATAAGCCACGGGTGTAGCCGGGGCAGCCAGGGCAACACCAATTAGTCCCAGGGCATCCTCGGGTGGTGGTGCTGGTTGGCGTTTAGATTGGTGGTGCTGGTGGTGCTATTGATTGGTGATATTTGGTGTTGTTGTTGGCGAGTGATGACCTACAGTGTTGCTGAACACGGTGATGGCACTTTGCTGTGTTAACGGTTTGTGCTGGTAGCAGCGGCGGTACTGGTTGGTGTTTTTTTTCTGGTGGTTGGTATTTGTTGGTGGTCGCCGTGGTTGGTTGGTGGTTGTGGTGTTGTCGGTGTTGGTTAGAGTCGATGCCAGCGTGCGTTGCTCACCTTCTGTGCCACGATCTGACGCACTGCCGCCTCCACCTCCTGCGGGTCGTCGATGTCGATCGTCCACACGTGAGGCTTGCCGATGTACACCTCCGCGTACGGGTGTTGCGACGTCAACTGGCGGGCAAGCGGCAAACGGGGAGAGGGGGGAGAGACGTTGGAGTGGGAACGCACGGCACAGCGAGACGGCACGGCACGAGGGTGAGCCACGGGCAAGTCGTAAACGCATCGCGATGATGTGCGCTTGGCATCCGTGCAGTGCGCAACGCTCCGTTATTCTTGCGCGTCACTCAATTCTAATTGGCTCGTCGAGCCCGTTTCAATCAGCGCGAGTTTGAGTTTTCCTCCACTTTTAAACGTTTAATGTTTTATCATTTTGGGATACGAGTCTCTTTCGGACTCCCCACATTCAACTACATCAATTTCATTAAAATGGCCATTATCCTGCATCTGGTCGCCAGCAAGAGAGAACGCTTTTTGTGGGTACGGTGTCTGTAGCTCGGCCCGCAGGGTTCATGAGAGTCCACGAAGAACGACACAAATATTGGTTTCTGCACCTCGTCGGATCTGGGAAGCTAAGCAGGCTTGAGGCAGCGAGTGCCTGGACGGGAGATGCGTTGCAGGCACCAGACTGCCACGTGTCGGGAGATGGCAGAACAGTGATAGGTGCAGTACACCCTTACATCTGGTGTACTCAGTGGACTAAGTCTGCATCCGTTTGTGCAGAGTTGAAGTGTTCTCCCCTCGTATGAGCGGGTTTTCTCTCTACCCTCCATTTACCTCTTACAAGTCAAGCACTTATAAGTGGTATTGACAAAACATCCCAATCCAGAACCCTCCTTAAAAAGTCTGCGGACTCAGTGAAGCTTTCCTGGGCAAATAATTGGCATAAATACAATTGCTAAAAATAACTGGCCTTATTAGTAAGCTACCCTTATGTGAACTAAGCGGTCAGTAATTTTCAAATGTTGCATAATTAAAACCCCACCCTTAATTACTTCGGGAAAAGTGAAAGCGACTAAGACTCAGCGAGTCGACTCGGTTACACGAGCGACTGAATTACAGGTTCGCAACATGAGAGCGCCACGTGACGGAACCAAACAAAAGCGCCAAGTGCGTCGAGGCCAGGCCGGGGCAGGTCCCTGCTTTGCCCGAGCGGTTACGCTGCCTCCGTATCGTCTCACAGAGGTGGGCAGGGGGGGAGGGCGAGGGTAATCAAGTCTAACCGGCATCGCGGCGTGGGCCAAGGATGTCACCTCCGAGAAGAACAATATCTCACAATCCCGAAAGGGGGAACACAGTTTTGAGTGGTGTATAATTGCTATTATTTATAATATATGTATGACGTTGTCCTTGTTGTCCTTCCCCCCGCAGCCTCCGATTGGCACAAGCAGGCTACGTACAGTGCGAAAGAAGGATGAAGGACAAACCATTACGCAATTATTGCCCAGGACAGCAGCTGCTGCTGCAAGAGAACGATGGTGGGAAAACCGGCACATGTGGCGACCGTTAGACCAGGGCGATGAGCGTGCGCAGGGACACGCCGTCCCCACGGGCTCGAGGCCACGTGACGCGAACGATCTGGGCGTCGGCGCACGGAGGGGCCTCGTTGGCAATGGCGAGCGCCGAGGGACGGCCGCTTGCTCGCTCGAGCCGACAGCTCCGTGGGCAGCGAGGGGGCGCGCCGCGATGGGGTGTCGCTCGCTCGTGTACCTCTCTCAGGGTGGGCTTCCCCTTGAAGAAGTCGGTATTTTTGCTGCTCTTGGGGGGACGGAAGCGAGGGTTGAGGAAGACGCAGCCGTTGGCGATGGCCTCAAGCGGCGCGGGGCCCTCGTACGGGAAGCCCAGCCCCACAAACAGCTGTGGAGTGGGGGGGAACAGCAATGAGAGAAATGCTCAGCTTTTATTTTTTTTACCAAAACCAAACGCGCAGCCTTGTGCTGTTTTTGCCAAGGAACGAATCTCCGAGTGTTTGACCAACTGAAATCTCGCGGTTATTACGAACACGTGACGGTGCGTCATTGCCTCGTGAGCGTTGTTAGGGATTTGACTTTGTCAGTTGGTGATTGTGTGGGAAATGTTACGGCAGAGCTGCCGCGATTTTACCAAGGAGCAGGCCTTGTCCAAAATTGATCTTTCACAATTATGCATTCGTATCGATCGCATGCGCCGTGCAGAAATTGTAATAGGTCGGGGTGATTTGGGTTGATCATTGAAAACAAAACACTCGCGTGCAACTCATTGCAGAGTGCAACCGCTGCTGCACGGTTACACATTTCACGCTCGCCACGCTCCCGTGACACCGAGAAGATTTGGCACGTGGGTGCCCGCAGCGACTCCTAAGCCCAGTGTGGTGCGTCTGGGTCGAGCCGCTCATTGAGCATTTCAAGCTTTCGCCACCCACAACCGGAGGCATCTTCACTCCTGATGATGCCCTACGGTAGTGCGTGGCGAAAGCTCGCGTAGCATGGCTCAACACCACGTGGCTTAACCTGGAAGAGATGACATCATAAGGCATCATATCTCGGACTCCTGATGATATTTGTTGGACGATTCCAAGTAGACCCTAGAAAGCGACCACCAACTGTAATTATATACACCTGGAGAGTAACCTTTCTAATTTACCATATGGAGACCATACCGCGAAGGAAGTTCGTGCTTTTCTAACTCGCAGATTTAATTCCCGTTTCCTCGGCCCCTCCGGGCGCATCGATGTGGCTGCTAAAATTGAGCTCGTGATTCGCCCCCAGTTGGTTTCCATTTCACCACTCGTGACGAAAGAATCCACGGCCACCCCTCGTGGCTGTGCGACAGATGCAGCGGGCTTCTCCAATGCCAGCCGCACGATCACTACCGCACGATATCAGGAAACGTTTAAACGTGTTCAAGATTAAGAAAATCGCTCTCCGCCAGCCCGACCACACGCCACTGCCCAGTAAAACGTGTAACGTTGGGCCGACGTCGCACGTTCACTGGACTACTGCTTCCTAAAGGAATGCTCATAGATTACAGAAATATGCGACGTTTAGTTGCACCTCCGATTATCAGTTAGCTACGTACGGTTTAAAGAAGTTCAACATATTCTAGATTTGAAGCTTTCGTGACTGCAAGGATCCATACTCTTTGGTTCTATTTGGTAAAGTCACGTAGGTAAAAAAAATAAAACAACAAAAATCACGACGTTTCGGCCACAACACAAGCGGCCTTCATCAGGTGAAGGGACCAGACTGTCTCGAAGACTGCGCAGTCTGTGTGTGTTGTGGCCGAAACGTCGTGATTTTTTTTGTTTTATTTTTTACCTACGTGACTTTACCGAATAGAACCAAAGAGTAAAGTTGAACATACATATGAAGCTTAACATCTATTTAGAACCAGTTAAGAAGCCACTGCACATGGAAGAGGAGGCCAAAATACCCCATGAGGGCTTCTCTGGAGCTCCCTATTGTGGAGGCCCGTCCACCAGCTGTGGCATGAAGAAGCAATTGCAGGGCTGCTCCTTTATATTTTCAAGAGCCCACAGAGACCGGGGAACATGATGTGCAGATAAGTAAAAAAAATAAATTGGACAGAAAAACACTAACACATTCTTGGGTGTACACCGAACAACGCCGGAAAAAAACAATCGGACAATTGTTTCAGCTAAATTTAAGAATGAATATGAAACCATGGAAGATGTAAGACGATTCGACGTTAATTATAAAGTAACATCGCTTAAAATGAAACACGACACTGCGAGCCCCGGCAAGGCGGTGCTGAACGCAGCCTCGAGCACAACCACAGGCTGGGATGACGGGGGAGGGGTGCGGGTAAAGTCACGACTTTTGACCACTTCAAAGCAATTGACCTTTGAATCAAGACCGCCAATGGCCCAGCGACACACGGGGTGGCGCTGCAGCTTTCACGAGGTCGCAAAACGCCCACCGCCTGCCAACGAAACTGGCACCCAATCAAAAATCCGTATTTAGACTGGGGGAATCCGATGAGCTATGAAGCTTTCTTTCACACATGTGCAGCAGGAGACAGGGGGTCAGCGAGTAACGTGGTGGAAACAGAAGCTGCTGCTGCTGCGGCTGCTGGGAGAGTGATACCAGGG